>NC_058111.1:18642259-19292974 GCF_914725855.1 Thunnus albacares | reverse complement strand
GCATGTACGCAGTATGTGGCAACATCTGCATGTGAAAATATTCATATTTATGCAAACAGAAAAATAAATGAATGGCAAAAATGTGTCTGTGTGCTCAGAAAGCATCAGAGTTGGACTAAAACAGTCGTATGTTATTTCATGTGTCAAGGAGAGCCTCCAAGACTAGATATAAATGTGTAGTCTTTTTTCATACACAGTGAACAGATGTGGCATATGACACTGAATGGCAGATTCAGTTTTATGCCTTAAGCATTTAATCGTGTGCATTTCAGAAAGTGAGGGAGAGGATAAGATAGTGATACAGTAAAAAGAAAGCAAAGAGCAGAAGAAGACATAGAAAGACGTTTTGGTTATTGCATTTCTGTATCCATTTAATCTATTACAGTCTTTTCTCCCTGAAGAACATGTGCTTTATTACCCTCAGGTTTGCTGGCTTCCTCTTTCTCATTACCCTTCACAGAGAAAATTGATTAATCTTCACCAATATGCCATAGCAGAAAATGAATCATCTATACTGTATGATGTACAGTGTGTACAGTTTGGTAAATAATAGCCTGTACACAAAGAAAAAAATTAAGGATATAAGAAGGTTGATGTGCTGTATGTACACTCACACGAACAGGTAAACAGAAAATGCTGCCACACACAAACACACACATTGAAATGCCCACAACAAAAACAAATCTATACAAGAACCCCACAGCAAATTAATCATCATGGCATATAGCTGTGGTATACACAGACTGGCCTGTCCCAGCCTCAAAAACACAGTGACTAATCACACACTGGCTTTTCATACAGCTCATTTTTCATGCTAAAGAGAAAATAAACAGTACGTTCACAGAATAGAGGAAGAATGCACAGAGATATTCTCCAACAAAAACAGTCAACAGCAACAATGATGTGATTTATTCTTTGGCATTTTGGATACAGCACATTGAGCACTACTGGGCACTTAAATTTTTTATGCTGCTTTCTGATTTGTTTCTGGGTGTTTTTGGATTGTAATGATGATGAAAAATAACATTTTGCATCACTACGGGGTGGACCTTACAGATATGTGACTGCCTAGTTCACACAAACAAATAATAAACGATAAGCTCCTTGGGAGATGGAATCATTCCACTTGTTAATGTATTCATATAGAATTCTAACAATTGTTTAACATTTCCAGGAGGTAAAACTTGGGTTATATACTTCAACAGCCATTGTAAAGCTGACTCCACCCCATACAGAACAGACTGAAAGTGCTACAGAGCTAGCAAAGCTGACCTGCTGAAAGCTTGTGTTTCATATTCTCTGTCTAAATAACTGTACGGAGCTAAGTTATCTTTGAGTGAGCCCCTCACCCATCAGGTACATCTTGCTGCAGCAGGAGGTGTTTGGGGTGTTGGCAAGAGGTCAGTGAGGCAGGAAGAGGGGAGGTGCTGTTTCAGTACAGCAGCACTACCCTGGACAACTGCAGATCCAGAGAGAAAGACAAGAGGAGAGGAAACTAATATAATGTTTATTGGCTGCCTTTTCAGCAAAGTGCGTAATAATATGACCTCGAACTATAAAAACTTTGAACAAACGCACTTAAGTGGAACAAAGTCCAAAAACCCGACAGAACTCTGGCCCGTCTTCCTACCTTACCCTCTAGGTTCTTCCGCAAGATACTGCTGGGGGGTGGGGTGGATGTGGGGGGTCTGTGTGGGCTCCTCAGACAGACAGGGCAGAGAGTGCAGACCCCCAGGAGGTTTGAAGAAAAATGTCTGACTCACTGCACAAGCACACACACACACACACACACACACTAGAGGAAAGTGGAGTAGCAGGAGAAGATAACAATCACAGCAGGACACAGTGGTTGTGGTAGACGGTATTAATCAATAAAAGGATGTATTAGTGGAGTACAAACCTTCGCACCAAAGTACTAGTCCCCAGTTAACTGTTAATCACTGGTTAACAGGAGTCTATACATAAAAGGTGTTGCGCCAAGACAAATTAGTCACAACAGACATCCTTGGTAGGAATCAGCTAAGCAGGAATGCCTCTTTTTGAGTAGGAATTACTGAACGGCATTGTCAGAGCTTTAGGGAACACACAAATCAATAACAGAGAACTAAACTAAACTAAAAACAAGCTGACAATGTTGCAAAGCCTGTGTAAATCTGCTCTATCTGTTACAATACTTACTCCACCCTAAATAAGACTGCACTATGAACAATAATAACTAATGTTGGTGCTATTGGCATCTGAAGTGATCCGCTCGTCTTTTCTTAGATCCTTACTGCTGAACTGAAATATTATCACTTCATTCTTGTGATTTGACTCTTCTCTGCCCACCGTTTTCTGTATGGAATGCTGACTTGTCTTGAATGAATGACTGCTTTCATGTGCAACTTGTGAGATGAAGTTTTTGACAGTTAATGACAAAAGTAACTAAACAACAGTGGGCTCTCACATTGTCAAAAACATCACTGTACGTCACAGCTCGGAATCTCAGAGCATAAAATGCTCTCTAAAGCTGTCAGAACTAAAAAAGTGGGTTATTCATGCTCATTCTTATGATGAATTGAATTAACTGAATTTTGATGATTTAAATACAATATTGCATGAAAACATTTTAAATTTATCCTTATTTTTATATTATATATTCATTATTTTGGAGGCTAAATGTGCATAAAACTTCCCAATATAGCCAGGAAAGTATATGTATTAAAATATGATCTGAGTATCTGGATGCAAGACTTTATTTTTTAGACCAAAAATGAACTTTGCAACCCAATTTGTGTTAACTCTAACCTCTAGTGCACTCTTCTGTTTTCAGTGTGGGCAATGTCACAGAGAGCCATGGAAATGACAAAACAGGCACAGGCAGAAAAAAAAAATCTGCTTTTCCCCAGAAAATTGCCTCTTTACCAGCCAAAGGTCACCAAGCTTGATCTGCACAGTGGACAAAAACTTTCAAATCTTTCAATCAAAAATTGGACCTGTAGTCCAAAGAGAGTAAGAGTGCCCATTCAACCAAATTTAAGCATGAAAAATGGCTCTTTTGTGTTGTATTTGATGCTGATAGCCATGATGAAATAAATTGTAGAAAACTATTTGGAATAGAATCCCCCAAAAACACCAATATTAGCACTCTATTAACTGTTCGTATGTTAGGCAGAGTTCTTGACTTTAGGCCTAAGAAAGAGGTTGTTTCATTCACATCACGGGTTTCATTATTGGATTTGCCAGAAGCACAAGAAGCGGTAAAATTGCCCATGTCACCTTTGTTTTCCTCCCATTACAGTTGAAATTGAGGTAAAAAGTGCCCTTTTTGAATGTCCTGCAGCACAGCATTGAAATGTGTCTCACAGTCACCATTTTCCCAAAATTACATTTCACTAATTCCAACAATAGAAACCCACCCATGACCGTGTGTCATCAGTTACCTTACCAGCACACCAAAGCTGCACAGTGAAGTAAAAAACGATAAGGACTAAGCTACAGTGAGAGCTCACAGCTTTGATTTTCTCATGCGAGAAAAAATTCATGGGGAACTGGACTCAGTCTTTGACCAATCAGGCATTCTGTTCTATGCATGCAATTAATTCGCCCGCTTGACTCAAGCAGCAGATCAGCACATGTGTGTGCATAAATAGTTTTCTTAATGAATGTGTATGGATTTGTGGATGCTTTATAAAGGACAATTAAATTTTGTGTCTCATGTGTAAGTATTGAAGTGATTCATCTTCACTAGAGGCCTATCCAGTGTGAGAGAGAATATTGAGGGAAAATGCTTTTTTCATCACTATTACCATTGTTACTGGATAGCATACACCATTATAGAACATGTTTTCTTCTGTGCTGTTGGATCAATAATTTTAATGTGTTGGACACTGGACACTGGTGCCATACATTATTTTCATAGCAAATTATAATGTGATTACAGTACCTCAAGACTTTCCCTTATCACACAACAACTCCTGGCTATGAGTTATTATACCCTATATATAGTGACAAAGAATCAAGGTCTGTACTATGAAAGGGTACATCAACCAGGTGGCTGCTGGGTCACAAACATTTTGGTACACTGATTGAAACTTCAGATACAACAAAACGATTGGAGCATGCCATTTAATTAGAGTAACACATCTTCATCTAACAGGCTATACGAAGGTCACACGTACACACACAGAAACACAGATACAGATTAGCTGGAGAAAATATCAATATCAATATCAGGACAGGTGTTCAGTATTGAACTGCTCGTGGCTGTATGTGATGATTAAGAAGTGAAATCATTGCACCTTTATGCACCGCTGCTGGCATCCTGGGTGCAATGTAGGCGGTCCAACACTCACTCTCAGTCTCCCACTGAGACTCGCTAGAGGATGAAGAGTGTAAAAATATTACTTATTTGCATCCGCACTGGCAAATGTTATTAATAAATGCAGTGGTATTCTTATCAAATCCCAGAACTGGGCCCACATGCAAGCTTATATGTATTTGTCCATTCATTGCTACTAAGGTAACTTGTACAAAAACAAGCATACTTACAATAAATTCATTCTATCAGTGACAGAGGCATGATTTAAGCCTGTCATCCACAGCTGCCTGCCTCCTTTTATAAAATACATTAAGAATAAGTACCCGCATTGCATGGAGGGTTTTCATGGTCTGAATATGAAATGAACATGACAGAGTGAGAGGTGACAAGAAATTAAGGGAAGAAAGAGTGGTAAAATAACAAATAAAAAAGCCATAGCAATTAAATTGTTAGACATGTTTATTCTCATTACACACAGCTAATCAATCTTCTTCCACCTGATAGATATTACCCTCATAAACATCTTAGGAACAATCTGAATGCTCAGCAGCACTCTGTGAATGCAATCCATCTTTCTTTAAGACCCATCTATCTCTATCTTCAGCAGCCTGCTGCACATCAGCCATAACTACATAGTTACAGGCAAAGAATTGGAACGGGTAGAAGGGGCATCCCCATTAAAATCCTCTTGCTTGAATGGTCATTTGGCTGGTACATTGAAAATGACTGCCACAGAGATGCTTTAATATTGTCATGGATATCCATGAACTTCATGAATGAAATAGAGTCAGTGCTTCATATGGCACCGTTTGCGCCACGAGACACACCTGAGCCTGGTCTGTTTTCATATATAGCACCTGAAGCCAGCTTTTAGTTCAATGAGCACCTCTCACCCCAAGACAAGAGTGGCTTCTGTTGGGTTTTTGTTTGGTTATTATTGTTATGCCTCACATTTAGCATATTCCCATTCTATTTGTATTTCTGTGTGTATTATTTTCTGCTAAATAAATTAGATTTTTAATTTATTATATCCAAAGTTGACTATGAGAGGGGTCTTCTCGGGTGGTGGTTAGTGAAGACCTTTTTTGCTTTTCTTTTAACCATACTGTGAATGTAATTAGGATTTTTTTTTTATTCTGACCTGGAGACAAAATACTTTAATTTCAAAATGAAAGCAAATCTTTATCTAAATTAGGCAAAATTAAAACATATAAAGAGGGTGTCCATACTTTTTATACACACTGTGGACATATCTGTAATTTGTCAAAAGAAAAAAAAAGATTGGGCCCTTAAGTAATTCATAATGGGCCTTATACATTGCTGTATTACAGATCAGAAAAGCAGCAGCATGTGCCAACTTGCTGAACAGTATGCAGTGCAGCTCCTGATAGGAAACACATCATAGCTATCACTTTCAGCTTCGCACCCCTCCCAGGTACTTTCACTTCAATGATACTTTGCACAGAATTTGCCGCCAGTTACCAAAGCCATTCCCTAAGAAGAATAAGGAACCAATTTACATAAAACGAACAGCCCTCAATTACTAATGATGGATTATGGTTTCTTATGTGCAAGGATAGCTGTCAGTGGGATATTGGATAGAGTTTCAAATAGACTGCTATGCTTTGGGCTGTGTTGTGGTTTTGAATCCAAGGGTGACTCTGCACTGATCAGTCTATGGGTGGAGGAAGGAGCAGTGGGTCGAAGTTGTTTCTATACACTCGGCAGACAATTCAATAGACTTGAGTCCAAGATTCTTCATGTAATATAAAAATAAGACTTGGAAAGAGTCAGCTATAAGCACTCTGTGGAGTGGATATGGAAATGAGCAAGTGAATTATGCTGTCAGAACAAAGTGGCCTGTGGATGAGGTTTTCATGCTTGACAACATGCTGCTCCGTTCAAAAATAAATGCTTTGATAAAGGACAAAGGTCTCTCAGAACAGGGTTGTATTTTTGCTATTTACTGTACCATTTCCTTGGTGAATCAACCATATAGTACCATTCATGTGTTCAGTATCCAGTTGTTAAGTCTGACGTAAGTTGTGATGTATCAACTGTTTTTGGGTCCAAGCCATACCAAGGCTCTTGTCTTTTTAACAGTGTCCCTTGTTTAAATAGATATGAGTAAAAAAAAAAAAAAAAAAACATTAGTGGTAATGTTAACGTTAGTTCACTAACGTAACATTACAGCTTTGGTAACTTTACACTTGCCTTTTCAAAGTCTATTTATTTTATTAGAAACTTCTTACTGAGCAATGCTGACTAGCTTAATGTTAGGTTAGTATGCTAACATTTGTGTCTGTATCATTAGCTTGCACATTACTTAGACTAAAACACTAGCTAAGTGATTGTTAACTATACTAGAGATACCAAGATAAATTACAGACCACATGTTTAACTATATTTTAGTAATCTGCACCAGACTGAACTTCACTGACTGCATGTTGTGACAATATAACTTTACAGGTAATTAACATATCAGCTGTAACATTATGACACTAGGAAAAAGATAGTTACATGAATTTTGCTTTTTAGGCTGATAATAAAACCTTAATCTCTTTGTACATACTGCGGTGGAATACCTTAAATTAGCCTATAGCTGTGTGCATTTGGACCCAGAAAGAGTTGATACATCACAACTGATGTCACAACTTAACAAGTGGATAACCTCTGTGTCCCTCATTTACTCAAGTGTTTCATATTCATATTTCTTATCAGCTTTGAAATATATCTGCAATGGAGTAAGTTAAAGGGAACATAACATACTTTTTGTGATTTCCTGTTCATCAAAACATGAGAGGAACATATGTAAAAATGTTGTCTGAAAGTCCAAAGTCCAGGCTTCAGCCTGCTCTGAACACTCTGTTTGCAAAGTTACCTCTACTTCCCCATTGCACTGTCATCATATTGTTTGTACATGCCCACAAACAACTGTCCGTTGCTGGCGCATAGCTGTGGCCCCATCTACTTGGCACTCAAGCCCACCTATTCAGAATTCTTCCACTTTTGCTGAATTATCCAGTGAATAGCAGTCAATGAAATAATGTTTCAATTATGTGACTACATGACCAATAAAAATAAAACAATTCTTATTTCTTGCTACCTGTTTACCATATGATGATATTGATAGGTTAGATTTTTTGAGTGGCACTGCATTTCGCAAATGCCAGACATCTACTCCTGCGCCAGTTTCTCCTCAATAAGTGCTAAGTAGTAATGACACCTACATGGCTGCTCATTCCCCGTCAGCAGCAGCAGCAACAAGCTGTACTGTTGAAAGACTCTTTTCAACTGGCATCAGGGCATCATGACATACAGACTGAACTCCCTGCTCTCCTTTGAAAGAGAAGTGACTGAAGCGTTGGACTATAATAAAATAATTTCAGTATTCAACGCTAAGCCCTGTCGTCTCTTGCTGTAATCATCAAAAGTAAGCTAATAACATTTCAGACTGTAGTAGCCTATTGCCTATTTCAATATTATTGTTTATTGGGTATAGTTTTGTTGGGTGTACAATTGGATTTTATGCTGATGTTGCTGCGTCTGCTGTCTATGTGTGTGTGTGTGTGTGTGTGTGTGTGTGTGTGTGTGTGTGTGTGTGTGGTTTATGTGGCCGCTGTGCCAGGTTATGTTCAGGTGTCATTTTTAATGTTACTGAGAATGTTGGTGCCTGTGTACTTTTATCCATACTCTTGATTAATGTTTTGTCTGTCAGCTCTGTGAGTGTGTGTGTGTGTGTGTGTGTGTGGTTTATGTGGCCGCTGTGCCAGGCTATGTTCTGTTGTCATATTTAATCTTGCTGAGCATTTTGGTGCCGGTGTACCTCTATCCATATGCTGTGCTATTGCATCTGTCAGCTGCTGTTAATGTTCGTCTTGGTGCCTGTAACCTTACCTCTGATGATGTATAAGGCTTGTATGATTAAAGTGTCGTGCATTCAGGCCAGTATAGTTGTAATGGCCTTTTTTGGTTAACATATGTGTTTTCATATGTGTTTTAAATATGATTGGTCTTGGACAGGCTAGGACCACCTGATTTTCTCTGTGATTTCTGCCTATGCTACTGGTCCATCTGTAGCCTTTGCTGCTAAGGTTGCTTCATGGTTTCCTTATGTTGTCCATTTGCATATTTTGTTTTTGTTGCCTTTTATTGTTGACTATTCCCAGAAAAATAAGAGGCGCTTGAAATGAGAGGTATGTGTGTGTGTGGGTATAATATGAAGGTGCGGTGAAGTTGAAGTACATCAAGCAACATACTGTTTCATCATCGGTATGTTAAAACATCTCTGGTTGAACCTTTGCAGTAGCACAATTTTTTGGTTATTACCGAAACATTGTTGTGAGCAGGGTTATTCTTTTCTCAGTCCTTTTTCTATATATATTTATAGTCACAATCACATTTTTACATTAAAATAGTTCAACCTAATTGTCCTATTTCATAGAAGGTAAATAGACTACCAAATGGGAATGAGATCAATTTCACTCCCTCTCATTGAAAACAAGTGATGTGGAAATTTAATTTGTCAAATAAAAAAGTTTCATTGTTTCAGGTATATCTTGTTAAAGTTATAAACATTACACACACAGTAAGCTGCATCTATTAGATTTTAGATGTAACAATTAACAAAGCTGAATTCAGCATCACTGCAGTTTTCAGTGAGAGCAAATGTCATTTCTGTCCACTAATGTGACAGAAAAATGTGTTCTGTTTACATGATACTCTCATAGTGAAATGGGGCAATTAGACTGAGGTAATGGTGATACAAGTATTTACAGCATTGCCAATTTTTACTATTTTAATTTGATTTATGTTCAATATTTTTTAAAGGTACTTATCCGTGACTGGCTTCATCATTAACATCGACACCTCAACCTTGATGATTCCACAGCTGTTTCACTCACAGTGTTATGTCTGCACATATCGCTTCAGCCAGGACTATTTAGAGCTCCTGTTCAATTCCATCAGGTCATCAGGTAGGAATTACATTTTGAATATACAATACTATGTTATTACTAAGAGGGATAAGGGGAAAAAAAATGTCACTTCATGTGCAAATTACAGGTGGGTGGAACAAAACCCAGAGTTCAGCCCAGTTCCAGAGAATTTTCTGCCATCTAATGGTCCACTGTGGGGTTTCTCCAGGGAACACTGGCGGTGTGACGACCGAGGATGTTACAGTCTTCTTGTCTGCTGAGGACATGTCATCTGTAGTGCCGGCTGATGACTCTGACACTGCCCCCTCTCCATTTGAGGACGTGAGCAATGTGATACTGGACCACAGTTAGCTGCCAACTCACTCCAGGGGTCTGACAGAGAATGCACTGGTGTATAAAGGAGGATTTGTTGTTTGACAGGTGATCATCATTTTCTGAAAGTTACCACCTGTTGACCTTGAAGAACAATGGAGGCCTGATCATTCCATCTGTAGCTTAGCAAAGTGCTGCATTCAACAAACCACAAACATTTCATCAGTAGCTCATCAATGCGTTTCCCTTGTCAACCACATGGTCTGGTCCAACATAAGTTCAGAAGATGTGTTCAATCTTGGTGACCATATTGTTGGAACTCAGGATGGGATTGGCAAACGTCATTTTTGCATACTGTCATAAGTTGTCAGCAACTTCCACAAGTTGAGGCAGTACCGCATTGCCAAACTTCATACTCTGCAATTGCAAGTGGTAGTGGTAGTGGTAGCTTGAGAAAGAAGCTCTGTAAAACTATACTGTTTCAAGGATATTAATCCTTAGAACAAAAGGTGTTCCCATGTTGCAGAAAAGTGTGAGATGGAGAGGAATTGAGTTTGTCCAAGACAGGGGACTGCTTTGACACCAAGTTGCACTAGAGCCCAATTATTTTATGTTTACATATGGCTGCACTGTATATCTGAACATTGATCTCAAACACTCGATGCACTACATTGTATGTAGTATTGTATTATTATATTATAATACTGTATTGTATTATTATATTATAGTATTGTATTGTATGGGTCAGTTTCTAAAGTGAATTAATGAAGATGAAAATAAAATATTTGAGATTTACGATATCTGTGACATTGTTTGTGTAATGGCAGCTGGCTAGCCTGCAGAAGTGGAGTTATTATACTTATTATAACTTGAGTCTTGGGAACAAAAATAGTCTTGTTTATTTTATTGATGAATTGATTGTTTTATCTGTCGATACAGAAACATGCTTTCAATTAGAAATGTCATTACATAATTTAAAATGTCTAATGGAGTATGTGGTGGCTAGTTTTCATATATTTATTGTCCACCTATCATAGCAGCAGTACTATGAAAATCAATTTTTCTATTTTTCATCATATTGATTAGTTCATAAATTCAACATAAGGCAATTTATAGTTGCAGCCAAGACTGTTAAATATGAAACATACTACTACGTAAGGTACATGCACACAAATGTGCAATACACATACATGCAAAGTCAAACAGTGACCCAGGAAGCCTGTCTGTTTGTCCTCATCCTTTTATTAATTTCATTCTATTGAGTTCTCTTTACCTGTTTTTTTTTTCTGTTGCTGAAATGCAGTCCTTAAAGAATTCATACTTGTACCCCTTTCATTTGCATTATTGTAATAGAAACAACCATTACAGAGTAGAACATTTTTCTACAGAGGGTGGACACAATGTCATGGGCACCTGTCTAATCTAATCCAATGAGATCCAATGCAACAAATAATTTATGAACCTTATTATGAGAAATTGCTGTTGACACTGTGCCAGAGAGATGTTTGCTCAGCTCTTTGGTAATTTCTGAGGCTGCAGTTTGTGAAGTTGTATTGGGCTAAATTACATTATAACGTGTTTATGATACTTTGGCAAACTGATTTCTTTCCGCCTGCAGAGCACAGTCGATGTCTGCTCCAAATTTATTGGACTCCCTGTTAGAGCCCTCTCCACCCTATGTGAGCAACAGATGCTAAGGGCAGCTGGCAGGATCCTACAGGACCCCTCACATGTCCTGTTCCCTGCATTTGAGTGGCTCCCCTTAGGATGCTGGCTTTGCTGTCCAGGCTGCAGGACACAGAGGAGAACGGCAACCTTCCCCAAGGCTGTTCAGCTCGTCAACTCCCAACCATTCCTCTGCTCACCCTGCTAACCCTCTACCCCCTTCACTCAGACATGGCTCATGCATTGAACCAACCTCCTCCCCCCACACACACCCACATCCACAAAGGGACTTACACATGGCCATGACCATGCACCTACTACTGTGTATACTGCACTATACTAATAGTGCACTATTATTAGTATTATATTTGTATCATAATATGTATAGCTTATTTTTGCACTGTACGCCATACAAAGAATTGAACTGTATTATATTGAATTGAATTTTTTGTATTCTGCAAATGAAGGCCAAGCAAGAATGATGATGGAGAGCTTTCTCAGCTGCTTGGAGACAATATAGAGAGAATCTGAGGTTAATCCAAATAATAATCTGAAAACACAGCAGGACCAGGACATGAGGAGCCTGGCACAAGAAAGTCGCCGCCACACTCAGCCTCACTGTCATCAGATCAGTGCTTTCTCTCTGGAGAATAATGGATGCACTTCTGTCACTGCTGCTGTCTTGCCATTGACGAAGCCTGGCAGTCAGTGTACTCCATTGGGTCTGCAGTCCCAGTGGTAGTGCGCTCATGGCTGACGACCAATTGATGTGGATCCATGACAGTGACTAGGCAGTATTTCACAAGTTCTGCATCATACATTGCCTAGTTATTGTCTCAAAGCTCAAGGGACATTGTTGAGGAGTTTATTTTTGCCAAAAAGGTGATATTTAATAAAAGATATTTTTCATTTACTAATTTACCTCTAAAACACAAAAAAGCAAAAACCCAAATGGCTAATGGTCTGTTAAATCCAGCATCATATTTGTCAAGGACATTAATTCTCATAGCTGTCTTTAAAGTGTCTTTAAAGCCCTGAAAAGGGGAGTATTTGTATGAAACACGCACGGACACAACACTACTCCATAGACAACAGAGTGGTTAGCATTACATAAGGATAGCATGTGGTTAGCATTACATGAGGATAGCGTGCAGTTAGCATTACATGAGGTTAGCGTGGCTAGCATATTTATTAACTTCATTACGTCACAATACACAGACATACTGTAATACATTATGGTATACACATTCACCTGACACACTCATGAACATGAACTGTTTGTATGAAAGGACTCATACCTGAAAGGAGAGTATTTGTATGAAAGATGCACGGATATAAAGTTTCCTCAGGTCATTTATGTAACGACTGAGGGGAGGAAGTAAGGTGTCCCTTAATGAAGCCCAACAGCTCTACGCTCTCCCTGCTGAAGTCCTCTGGTAACTACAACTACTCTTAGTTCTCTGGTGGTAGGGTGACATTGTCAACATAAAACAAGAAAACACAGAAATGACTGTGCTCAAACTGCTGAAACTGACAACAAACATTTTAAACATAATAGAAAATATAATGTGAAAATACTCTGGTATCAGTATATGAAAAATACCACATATTAGGCCATTCAGTGTAGAACATTGCTCTGCTACTGATTATAAGTTAATGCTGGTAATAAAAAAATATTATGTCACATTTATTTCTCTTGTTTGATACAAAATGGTGGTTTAATATAAAAATCTTGGTAATCTGTGATGAATCACTGTTAATACTCTGCTTTCATTAAACCAAGAAGAAAAGATTTACCGTAAATTTATTCAGTCAAGAAGTGGTGATAAGACCAAACCAAAATGCTTATCGAGAGCTCTGTTCCCGGTAGGAGAGCCTCTTTAGCTCTGATCAACATGTTAATAAACCAATCAGGTTCTCATTTGGTGCTAATCAGCCAATCAAACTATTTGTTCCTGTCTCCTAATTCATGCTGGGAAAATGCCTGGCAGAAAGATGACTGATGGGCACAGGAGGTTGTGTGTGTGTGTGTGTGTGTGTGTTTATCATGAGGGAGAGTTGATGTTGAGATATAACTAACAATCTGTGTGTGGGAAGTAGGAAAGGAGAGAAAAGCAGGATAAGATAAGAGTTGATATATGGTGAAAATAACGATGGGCCACCGCACACCACCATCTGTCCCTTGAATTAACAAACCATATGTAATTATAATGGCAGGGAGATCAGGTTTTGAGTTTTGGATACAAATCAACTGCAACATCCCATTCTCTGTGATCAGATTAGCCAGGTTGCACAGTCCAGGGCTGTCGCTCTAATTGAAGACTGAGATCATCTCCTCTGTATTGTCTATAAGAATGTGGAGGCTTTAATGAGCTGAGGAGTAGTTTACATTTCCAATTAAAGACAGATTACATATAGATAAACATACATATACTCTAGGCTCTGAAGACTTGTGATATTTTTGAGGCTCAGGCATAGGCCTTTGCTTTTATTATGCAAAAAAACAAATTTTAAGGCCATTTTCAGACCCGTGCTTTTTAGTCTGGTGGAATCTGACTCTTTTTGTTTTTTTCCTCCTTGGTGTGATTTGTTTAGGCAGGTCTGAGCATAGCAATCGTACTCAGGTATGATTGAAAACAACCATTCTGAGACCCTTTAGAGAAGGTGAACTCAGTCCAGTCCCAAATCTATTCTGGAGCGGTTTGTTTGTGGTAGGAACATGATCCGACCTTGATCCGATCCAACTATTAAGTGTACTATGCACGTTTGATGAGCAAATTTAACAGTTGCCAGCAGCTAGCTGGAGAATTAATCAAGGAGCGATATGGACTAGTGCAACAAAGAATGCTGCATTTGGCCAAAGGACCTCCCTCAGCACCTTCTTCCTGTATTTATGTTTTTGCTCCTGCCCCAGTTTTTAAGTTTACCAACTTATCTACTGATTCAGACCAGAGCAAACAAGTTACAGGTTTGAAAATGCCCTAAGAATAATTTAAATGGATTAATACCATGGTCTGGGTGAATACTCTTTTCTGATTGGCCAGCAAGTGTGCATTAAAACCGTTTATTGCACACGTAGTTCGACTCAAGGTTAATCACCGTTCTAAATTCATCCACTACCCAACCTGTAACCATAGCAACATTAACGAGCACAGCTGTCAGAGCTTACTCATTATAAAGTTTTGAAGAAATGGATGCAGCAGAGGAAAAAGAAATGGAGAAGAAAGAAACCAAGCAAAAAACAGAACAAGGAACTGACACCTGAAGAGCTTAAAATGATAGAGAAAGAGAAGGATGAGATTAATACAGGAAAGGCAACAAAATGGGCAGTTATACATATACAATATACCGAGAGACTTTCTCGGTAGAACACTGACTTAGAGACATAACCTACAGTTATACTTAATGACACCTTACGTGAAGTTTATGCCTCGGTTCAGGTTGGCGACGAGTACAGTGTGGCAATTTGTCATGACAACAGTAAGCTTCTGCTTCATAACCTTTCAATTTTGAGCGCAAAACTTTCACCAAAAATTTGCAAATGCTTTTATTTTATATTGTTGGCAAATGACCATGGTATAAGCGGGATAATCAACTGGTAGGTGTGCGTTAAATGGTTTTAAGGCACTTTGCGTCGGGTGGTTCTTCGCCTCCACGTCGTAACTTAAAACCTTTTAACACACACCCACTCGTTGATTATGCCTTACTTAGTATTTCACAAACAGAATTACTTAGAACCTGGATGTGTGGCGAAGGCTTTGAAAGAGCATTTATCCTGATGGGAGAGAAAATGTGTAGAAAACATAATTGATCAGTTGAATTAATGTGGAATGTGGAAAAAAAGTGAAAAAGGTTGGCATTAAAGGATTCTGCTCTTTGAAGGAGCTCTTAAAGAATCTGAGCAGCAATGAGGATTCTGGTAGAGAACTAATCCACCCTTAATGAACACATACATGAACATTAAATCTAAGTTAACAATAAAAGTATAGTGAGTAAAGGGGAGCTTTGGATGGTAGAGGTCACTCCAACAACAATGGCATTGGTAGGAGGAATCAGCAGAGTAAAAGTGAGCAGAGTTCAACTTCACCTGGATGAATATGATTGGATAATCTTATTAAGCCAGTAGCTAAGCAACTGATGACTGAGCCACTAATGATGAATCAGCTGATGCCTTTACTTTAGTGCTCTGCCTGAAATAAGGCTGTGCTACATTAACTGCTATGATACTATATAACTCTCTATTTTAAATCTCTCTCTATGCTATTTATTTACCTGTGTGCATCAGTATAACAGAGCCATTAGAGGTTCATTAAAGGCCTCAAGCACTGTAGGTCATAGCTCTTGATGCTCCCTCAGCAGCTACCAATCATTCCCTGCCAGTTCACCTAGTTCTCCCAAGATGATGATGCTGGCCCCAGAGGTGATGTCCAGCTGCAGCCCCTTAGGCAGTAGTTCTCCCAGTAGCCTGCTGGATGGGAACAGCCTGAGCATACATCAAAGTCCAGACCCTCAGACCCCAGCAAAAATGAATGAATGGTGGCACATTATTGATGTCAACTCCTAATGAACAATGCTTTAGTGACAAGTCTTCAATAAGGGCTTGTCCCTTTGATTTTTGTCAGTGGGTAAACATGTATGAGATGAGAGAGTAAGAGAGATTGCCTGTTTGAACTTTGCCTCCCAATAACTTTCTTTGCTATTTCAGGGCTATATTTATGGCTCTTTAATCTCTGTGTGTGGCTGAAGCCAAAAGTCTTAAAAGTCCCCATATTAGTGTTAAACCCATGGATGTATAAAGAGAACTGGATGGAGCATTGGAGGCAGGGCCCTGTTCATTCCTATGAAAGCTGCTCAGTGGCGCATGAAGCCAATACAGTTGGACTTCCACGTATAAAATTACCCGGATCTTCCGGGATCATTGGGCCCATAGAGCAACTTGTGGCTCTTTTAGGCTTTCGAAATGTGATCGGACCGAACGGGTCAAATTCTGATTGTGGGATGGGTCATTTTGTGGGGGTTGTGATGCTCAAAAAAGTTTATCCGCTGATTTACAGACATCTCTTTCACAATGTAAGTCTATGGGAAAAAGTCTTTTTGGGCCCAATAGCGTCATATGATGTTGTAATTACACAGTTTGGCCGCTATGTCAAATTGGCTTCACAGCCCGGTGCTGTTTCTGGGGGCTTGGTTAAACCTGGTAAAACTCCTTCCTGTAATGAAAAAAAAAACAACTGTGAAGGCCAACAAATACAAAGAATCAGCAAATTACAAAAGAGGGATGTATTTGCCCAGAAGGTCTCCTAGGCTGCCTGCTTTGGAAATGATTCTGTAATTGGTGCACAATAAGGCTACAGAACTTGATTTCTTAATAAGGGAGATGAAAATAGAGCTGAGCAATGCTTTGATTAAATCATTAATCAAATACACATCAACCAAGTCTATCAGACAGGTAGTGTAATGTTTAGCAACATTATGTTGTAATAACTATAAACTATACTCCCAAACACCACCATAAAATTGTTTTTCCTTTTGCATCTTTATTTTCATACATCTGCTAAAAAGACTGAACTAAAACATTAGTTGTGGTAAGATGTCTTTCTTCCTTCCTTCCAAAAAAAAATGCCTCAGATTAATTGACAAGATAACACAGGGGGTTGTGAGGACCCACGATCAGTATCCTCCTAATCAACTCTGTGTTCACTTTCCTTCAGTCCAGTCCAAAGAAAGTACAATCGTGCCATCTGTTCCAGAGGCAGAATTATCAGGATCACAACGTAAAACTTCCCCGTCAGTCAACCCTCCTGCACTCTACTTCACTGAGACAGCCCCAGCAAGGACTAAGTCACACATCATGCAGTCAAAAGAGGAGTATGTGTGAGAGAGAAGGAGAGAGAGAAACAAGAGGAAAGTTTGAGGACTGAAAGAAGAGGAGAAGAGAGGGTGTTTAGAGCAAGCAGTTATGCTTGCATGAGGCTTAGCTGGAAGTTTTTTGCCATTCATCTCTGTCCTACCATTTCCGGCCCACTGACAGAAGGTATCCTGATGGCAGGGATGCATTTTTGTCTCTTATTCTGCTCCGTTATGTAAAAACTCTTTGAACTGTGGGACTGACTGAGTGACAGCACAGAAAATTAAAGGACTACACAGAGCAAAAAAATAGATAGTTCATACTGTAAGTGCCCCACAGCAGGATACCTGCCTGTTGCTATGGACACAAATCAGTTGATATGACTTCTGTCTCTATGTGGAAAAATTAAATGGAAAATATTAATCAGCTAGCTAAAGTGAAAAAAATATAAACAGTATTATTATCCAGTTCCCAGGCCAATGGCAGTAGGTGTTTTATTTTTTTGTTGTACATTCAGATAGCAATGCATGGGAACCCCATGTGGTTTGGAAAGTTCTTCTCTTTGTTATTTCTTATGAAACGCATCAATTAACAATTAACTTTTAACCCATGAACTAAGCAGAACAAAAAGTGTGAACATTTCAGCACTCATAGATATGTTGCTAAAAGCTTATTACATGGGCAATGCAAAGTTGTTCAGTTAGATGTATATAAAGCAAATAAGTATGTATGAATGGAGTATTTCTGCGATTGTTGCAACGAAAGATAAAATAATTGCCACCAAGATAACTTAAGACTTGTAAAATACTGTGTCAGAGTAATATCCACCACTGTGCAGCCTTTTGGCATCTGCTAAGCCTTCAAAGTCATGGATATGTTACTCAAACTGGACTTTCTGGATGGACCAATTCATGTTTCACTGGTACCTGAAGCAATACATACTCACCAACTTAGCCTCTTGCCTTGTTTTAACACAGGGACGCCTGCTAATGTTCTGTTGTAAAGGTCTTTCCTGGATGACACATGACCCTATGTTGAGTCATATACAAAAGTTCTTGATTTAATTAACTGTGCTTTCTGTATCCATGTGCAGAGAACATATGCACCCTGTGGACTCAAATAGTGGCATGTCAGTCTGAAGGGCTTTTTGCGTTTGCCTAGATGTAAACAAGAACCAGTGCACAACAGATTTACCCTCCCTGGCAATCAGAAAACACACGTTAATAAGATGCTTGTTCGAAACTGATGGTATGCAAGAGTTATCCCCGTGTTTGCAGCTCAAATCCCAACTGACTTGAATAACTTGACTGATCTGTGCTGCCCTAATGATATCAAATATGTGGGATATTTATATAACATATGCACTGCCTTAAGGAAATGATATCTGTTGGGAACACAGATACAGCTAATAGCCACTGGGAACTGAATTTCGAGTGAGGTGTGTATAACTATCTGCCTCTACTGTTGTTCTGATTAGTGTCACGTTGGAGAGTACTACTTCCTGTGAGACTACAGGTCCTGCATCAGTGAACCTGGGTCCATTCTTTAAGCTGAGTGCACACACCAAGACTTTAGGGCCCTTTTAGCTATTCAAGAGAGGTATGTTTCTCGGATGTGAGGCAACATCCCCATTTTGGAACCAACTCCCTCAAGACTAAGTATAAGCAGGTCAGGCATTTAACCTGACCTGGTATTTTTTGCCAGTTCAGCCTGATATTTTCAGAAATTAATTAGAACAAACTCTGCAATTTATCTTGAATTATTTGGTAAGTTTAGAAAACTCTGAGTAGCAATATTAACGGAAGGCTCCTGGGAGGAAAGGTGAAAACTCCAAGATATATCGCCGTGCATTGCAATCTGCCAAAATTTTCTGATTCTATAGTGGCTTGTTATATTGTATTTAGAGTTTATTTGAGTCACATCTAATGAACGTGTGTGGTGGTTGCTGAAATACTGTATAGTACACACAATTTCACATGCTGATCTGTTGAAATTTGAATTTGTTTCAGTTATACTAATAAATTCATGTAAAGAAAAAAAAATTAAAAACTGGGATTTTCAAGTTTGAGATGTGTCTAATGTTTACTATTATGAAAGCCTCAAGAAGAGATGATGAGCAGGCTACAGAGGTCTGGTAACATCACTTCTTTCTGATTCAACCTCCATTTTTTTTTCTCATTTTCAAAGTCTTCAGTCTCAACTGACGTTGACTCAAGTTACATCACTAGAGGGAATTTATCAGACTTTGGCAGCTTCCTCTGGACCCAAAAAAGGATTTACACCACTTTTTTCACATATGCAGTAGTACTCTTGCACACCTGCAAACAGACCTTAATTTGTAAAATTAGCGTAGTTCACTTTTAATGTTTAAGATCTTAGGAATTGCCTGACACATATGTGCTGGTGGCACTACAAGAGTTCATAGAATTATTTCCATATTTTCTCCTTTTCATCATTGTAGTTTTTAGTATATTACCATGTGAATTTATGAGCTTTTAGTGGAAACGTTCAATTAAAGCGTTCTTATCTGTGCGCACTGAAATGCAATATGAAACACTGGTTTCAACTATTTGTTTATTTTGATGTCACATCACTTTGACATTATACTCTGATGTAGACATCCGTGATCCCTCCCTTGCATGACTACCTCATTGTACACCTTTTCAGGCACACTGGTTTTCTTTTATCCACCTGTTTACATTTTGGATGCACCACCAGGGTACCTTTGTCATATTCCTCTCCTTACTTACTCACCACACATACACAAGTTCTCTCTCTCACACACACACACACACACACACACACACACACACACACACACACACACAGATTCTTTAACCAATTCCCTGATAATGTTCAATTTTTTAATAAAAAAGGTTGTGACAATATATATGAAGTTATGTTTGTCATTGAAAAAAAGATGCTTTCTTTTAGCCAATCAATTTTCAGCTACTTCTAAAACACTGAATTTAATATATTAATCAAAGCAGGCTGTAACTCATAATCATTATTATGCTTTCATCTTCTTTTTTATGTTTCTAATCATCTTGAAACTTTTCGAGAGTTAAGAACAGTTTACATTACTGAATTTTTGATTTTGACCACAAATTCCCAGAACCACTGGATGAAGAATATTTTCCTCGAAATTTTCTTATTAGAGGACTACATTATTTTGCTTCTTCTTCCTATCTAACATTTTAAAATAATTTAAATTCACTTTTTCCTCCCCCAAGATATTTGATCTGTTTCAGTCAACTGAAACTTCTGGTCAAAAACATTGTACTACAGTTCCAAAGCAGCCTAAATTCTATTGATTGTCATCAGCCGCTGAATATTAAGAATATTGCTTTTACTTTTGAACACAGTACAAATGAGAGTAAAACCATGAAAACTACATTCAATTGAATATTTTTCAGAATTACAAACCAGTTTTTTTGTTTTTTACGGTATTTTTTCATGTGGCTCAAAATGTCACCTGTGCATGGTTTTAGGATATGCCAGATCTCAGATATATTATGTGCTGTTTCTACATGTACTTGTATTTGCATTTCAACTATTTAAAATTTCATATTCAGTCAGTTTGTAGTCTTTTTATACAACTATAAAAAGAAAAATTCAGTACCTATAATGGTTTATTTCAAGGACACAAGACTAGAAAGAAAAAGAAAATATGAAAATCTACTGTACAATATGTGCATCTCTTCATGTGGGTTTCTCCGCTCAGATGTGTGTGTGTGTGTGTGTGTGTGTGTGTGTGTGTGTGTGTGTGTGTGTGTGTGTGTGTGTGATGACATTGTCCAGCCCAGAGAGTCCATTATAAGGATTATGAAGATGTGTGCAGCCTCGCTGACATTCGTTCAGTGCTGGAGTTCAGAATATTATGGCTGCCATTATCAGATCTCCAAGCCAACGAGACACGTTACACATCAGCCCACACAAACAGTACATAGTAAACAGCATTTGATACCATGTCTCACAGCACACCACTGCCCATTAGGAGGAATATGGGCAACTGCTAATGGACTGTCACTCATTATAGAAGTACTAAGCCAAATGTCGAGAAAATATTACACATACAGAACCTGCCAAACACTCATAAAACATCATACATTAGCGTATAGGCCAAATACAAATGCCATAGTGCTAAGAACAAACAAAACATCACATGGAATGAACAGGCTGATATGAGTGGCGCATACTGTAAGAGATTAGAAAGAAAAGGACAAACAGTAACTGAGCATTATGCATACAGAACAGAGCCACGCGCTAATGCAGCACAGAACTGAATAGAGCTAATGGGTATATGGGATCACATATTAGACACAACAGGCCAAATGCTAACAGAACACATTATGAATAAGCCTTCAAGGGAGAATTTAAATGAAAATGTTGGACTAATGCTAATACATAACACATGAAAAACACATGAAAAATACATGACTAAAAATTTTAATATTACATTATACTAGTGGTAATAGCGTCTATCACACAAGAGTTATTCTTGATTATAATATATTAGAGCATCCAACATGGACACAGCGTAACAGAGCCTTAGGGACACAAACAAGTCAGAACAAATTACAAAGACTACATATGAAGCACTTTTTAGGTGGGCAAGGGCCAAAACAAGGAGCTGAACTTTCTTCATGCTCTTCATCATCACACATTACAGGACATTGCACATCAACAACAGAACAGCCTAATGCTAAGTGGATGCCACACATTATGCTAAGCTACAATAAGATGCATCATCGTATCAGAGACAATTCGCCCACCCTGGCAGAAATAGCTGCAGCATGTTTGCTCGTTTCTCAGAGAACAGAACATTGGACAGTGAAAGAAACCAAGTTGAAACATCAGACACTAATGTCAGGATATCAGAACAACTAGACATCATCCTTGTCAAGTGTGTTTTGGTAACAAGACAGAGCAGAGTCTCTTAATGACAATGTGCCACAGTCAAAAACCCTGCTAATGTGATCCCATATGCAGCACTGAACATCATTAAGGCAAAGTGGATGAAAAGTTACAAGAGGTAAATGGCTTGTATGAAAGGATCCCTATAAGACATGGGGTCACGTAAAATCTAAATGGATGTAGATGAGGCTGAAGAGACTTCTCTTTGTCCCTATTCTGCTGCTGTGGCCTTCAGTTGAAGAGAGAAAAACAGAAGACACAGAGGATGTGAAAAAAGGAGAGTAGAGGAGGGGAAGGAGAAGCATGAGCAGATTGTGGAGATTCATGCAGAGAGGAGAGAAAGGGGGAGAAAGATGGAGAAGGAGAGGAGCACATGGGAAAACTATAATAGTGGAAGTAAAAGCATGTACAAGAAGAGAGGAGGAGACAAAAATAGTTTGAAAGGCAGAAGGGAACAAAGGACAACAGGATGACAAGGAGGGATTAGAAAAGGTAGAAAGAAATCAAAAGAAGAGGAAGACAGAAGAAGAGAGAAATGACTGGAGAGGAGATACAATGAGAAGAGGGGAAAACTGGGACTGGAGTCTTAACTACTTTTCAAGTTATTGTTTGTCAGCTTAAAATTTGAATTCATAATTTGATTGCATCAGCAAGTAATGTTATCAGATTATTGTTAGTTACAATTGACTGCAGCAGATTAGAGGAAAAAAGTCAAGGAAAAAAGGCAGGAGACAACAGAAACAAGGCGTTTACATGTGTAATTCATATGATTTCATGCTGCATGCCTCTGTTCCATTTCCAGCACGAACCACCCCTCTCTTCCCCTGAAGTCAAGCTGTTAATAATTTCTCCTTAACATGATTTATATTCTATCTACATTAATTAATCTTGAACACATTGTTAAACAAGTTGCACCCAGTAGGATTTCAACTGACAACAGAACTGAAGGCGTGTTCTGTTCTGAGCAAATACAGCGACGTAGCCAGAGATAGAATCTGTTAAAAATACTCCTTGACATATTAGCATATTTTAATAACTTGAATTAAATCATTAAGTCCCATGAAAAATACAATTTGCACTCGCTGATAATTCCATAATTCCACTTGTATAAAATCTTAAAGAATATATAATTCCATGAATTATTGATACGCTGCAGTGCAGTTGTTCTTGTTGATGGTTTTTCAAAGCTTCCATCAGATAAGATCATATTTCGCTTTTAATGAGCAAGTACTTACTCATTCCTGAAAACATGGCTTGTTTCCAAAATACTAATGTCATTCACTGAGCAATCCACCTTGTTTAATTCTTGTGCATCATACTTAAACAGCATTTTAATTAATAAACTTGGATTATGGAAACACCTTTGTTACTAATCCACAAAAGATGATTGAGTGGTGTTTGTTGGATTTTACATTCTATACTTACAAAGTAAGTACAAAGACATGTGCTTGTTTTTGTAAACTATAGTGCCACACACAAGGACCCGTATGAACCCGTTTCAAATGTAGCCTAATTAAACAGCTTTAAAATTAATTCAGTGTTTAAAGTTGGTGGACCTGGATGGTCCTTTTGGCTATAATTTACTGCCCCCTAAAACAGTTGTCAGTTTAGCCTTTTGCAAGAGATCAGAGATCGTATGCAGTCTTGTATTAAATCATAAGTTGTTGTTTTGGGGGGATTTTAATATTCAATAAAACACGTCTTTGAATTCTTGCTGTTGATTTTGAAATCTCTCTACATCTTTCTATTTTGAACATATGCCTGGCCAAAATCTACATTGACCATATCCTGGGCCTAATTTTTAGTGTCATATATATCAGTGCATTGTTTTAACTGCAAATTACAAGCTACAAATAGTACTGTCCTACCCTGTTCCGTATGCACTCTTATCATTGAAATAAAGCACAGTGCCTTAAAGTGCCTCTAAGTGCCTCTAAATTCTGCGCATCTTCTAAATTGCCTTCTATTTCTAAAACTCTTGAGAAAAAGTGTCCAAGCAACTTCATGCTGCTGTGAAAAATAGTAGCTAACGTCACTAACAACCTTTAAATGCTGATACAGGTGTGTTACTTACATGCTACCTTTGATACAATTCAGTTCTTTTAGACAGACTGGACTGAATGCATTAAATGTCTTTTTTTCTCCACCTAGTCTGTCAAAGTTCAGTTTCACCGATAGCAACTGAGTGCTGAAGTACTGTAGTTGCTATGTGTTTATGACAAGCATGGTGTGCCTCAGGGGTCAATCTTGGGGCCAGTTTTCTTTTCTCTTTTTATGGTTCCCCTTTTATGACAGTGTATATGACCTCAGTGTTTGGAATTCTGACTAAGATTGCCTGGTTTTATATGAAAGGGGACAAAAAGAACCCTCCATCTTACTTCTGAATAAAAACAAAACTTCTTGTCATGCATGTCTCAAGACAAATTTATCACTCTACTGGTTTCCTGGCACAAGACATAAGATATTTTGTATGTTTAATGGTAATGTAACAAATCTTATATGTTTTTATAGTATCAGAATTATCCCCAAAAACTTGCTGTTATGTCTTAATGCCTTGATTATTGCAACAGCTTTTTCACTTGTCTTAATCAAATTATACTGACTACAGGTTACATGTATAGCTACAGAAAAACTAAGAGCCTTTTCACCTGTTTTAATCTCTTAACAATGGCTCCCAACATTTCAGAACAGATTTTTACGTGCTCTTCATGGCCTGGCACTGTGCTTTATTTGAACTTTTATGCTCTATAGGAGGTAGTGCAAGGGTTAAGGTCCTCAGGCAGAGGTCTTTTTTCTCTTCTAGAGTTAAAGCTTAAATCGCAGCCTTTGCCATCAGGGTCCCTGAGGCTCTGGAATGACCTGCCCGGGGAAATAAATTTGGCTGAGTCATCTTTCGAATCTCTCCTGAAAATATTTCACTGGAAAGAATGTTCTGGTTTCACACAAGATGTCTTTAAATTTATTTAGCATGAAGACATGTTATGATAGGATTTTAAAATGCTATAGTGTAAAGCATTTTTATTAGTAGTATATTATTAGCAATGCCTCAGTCAGACACCTCTTTCTCTAAACTTAAGGTTATTGCAGTGTTCTAGGGATTCTATTGTATTCTATGTGTATATTTTATAGCAGCAGGAGCCAGCTGAGACTGCTGACCTTAGCTCAGAAACACCACGTTTATATTTGGTGAAGCAACCCCTATGTGACCTCCAACTTGCCCTGCAACCACCTACACACACGCACACACGCTTGTATTTTCCACTCTTATTTTGAGTCCACAATAGCCCACACAAACACATACTCCTCAGTCATTCTGCCCACAGCCCACTGTCCTTTAATTACTAATTAGTTCCACTAGATTTAGAAGGAACAGTACTGCTGAAATGCACTGTGTGTACATCAGCAGGCATGTTTTTTTTGTTTTTTTCTATTTGGCATGTATCTTTTTTCTGCATTCTTGTGTGCACACATGTTTTTGTGTGAAAGAGACAGACAGGTCTAGTGCCTAAGGCGATCACAGTCCTGAAACATTTATTTCTCATTACCCAGAGAGAGAGAGAGAAAATGGGGGGGGGGGGGGGGGGGGGGGGGGTGGGTGCAAGGGTACGTTATGTTGAGAGTTCTGTGGAAGTAATAGACCTCCACAGGTGTAACTAATGACATACAAAATGCTGCATTTGGTGTGTTTCATGTATGTGTCCATTCCACAGCGCTAGTCTTGTGCATGCTGGTTCACAGTCTCACTAGAAAACCTGAATGGAATGGAGCCAAAAATGTTATTAGTTACAGCTGTGCTTTTCCCACTAACTGAAGTTAAAATGTCTTCCCTGAGAAAGGTCTGTTATAGGATGAATCGACTTTATAATGATAGAAATTAAGTTAGTTATGTTAATTAATTATTAGTTAATTAGTTACGTTCCACCCCTGAATGTCCTCCACCTTCCTTCCTCTGTGGTGCATGTTTAAGATGTTCTGCTGCATGATGCTTGATTAGCGTCTTTATCGTATTTCATGACTGCTGCTGCAAGAGTTGAACAAAAGCTGAAATTATAAATATGCAAAGACAAACAGTGTAGTTACATCGCAGTATGCAAAAACATCCAGGTTTGATGTTCCCTGTACTTATTAATTATTCCAGTCAAATATCAATATAATATATATATGTAAGTGCCAGTACTGCACAGGCCTATGGCATGGGGTACACTTCAGAATGCATGTGACTTTAAGTTAGTGTGAAGATAGTCTCTGCTCACTCGCATTGCTGTGTGTTAGGAAGGGGTAAGACTGCAGTGACGGTGACCTTAAGTGACAAGTTAGCAGTCATGAATTGAGAGAACCTGCATAGCTCTGCCACTACAAAACAAAATAGCTCATCAGACACAGCCCAAGTGTAATGGCTTTGGGTACTATAACTTCCATTTTAGCAAATACTAGCTTACTTGTAGAAGACTTTAGATAGAGGTAAGACTGATGATTTTTGACAAGTCCTACTAAAGTAAAATATAACTTTAAGATGCTTGAACACATTTTTTTTTTCTCCCCCAAACATTTACTTGGTCATAAAAATCCTATGGATTTGAATGAAAGTAATGCCCACGCAGTTCAAATTCTTTAACTCCATTATAACATCATAATATCAAGTGGCCAAGGCTGTTTAACATCATAATGCATCATATAGTTTGCTGCTTGACCCGCTGATTCCAATATTCTCATTCAACAAGCAAGCAAAATTAATAAACTTCCATCCAATGAAATTCTATCAATTGAACAAACCCTTTTCCCTTCTACAGCTAGATTTTTGCTACCACTAACCTTTCATTTAGAAAATGTTGAGGTAGTGAATGTGAGTGAGAGTTATTGCTTCATAAGTTATAGTTGTCTCCAGAGGCAGTTTCTGCTTCTTCCCCTTCCCCTTCATATTGGATTTTGCCATCATCCAGTTGGTGAAGAACCTGATGAAACAGAAATTGCACCATTTAGAAATGACATGTGCATGTGGTAATCTACAGCAACGGTAGCATGGGTGAGAATGCCAAGACTGGACTAAGGAGGTTAAATTAAACAAAACCTCTGATGGGAGGTGACCATTTGATAGCTCCAATGACATACTGTCCCTGCACCTGCTGAATCCCCTCCACTTGACCATCCAAGTCAGATTTCTACGCAGGCAATTCACCTTAGTTAAATTTTCTTTATTCACATGCCTGCCATTTTGGTCAACTGTGATACAATGAGGTGGTAGGACACAGAAGTACCTATTTACTTCAACATTCATTTCTAACCACATTAACGTTTGTATTTTGAAATATATGCAAGCGAATTTGTCATCTGCTCATCGATAATCTGCTCATTTTCACATCAATCTAGGAAAACAACAGTTGTAGAAAATATTCAATCATGAGTCTCATGATTGCATTTCAGAGAATTAAACATAATTTTTAGAATTTTGATTTTTGATCAATTTGTTGTTTTTATGAAATACAAAATGGCAGTCAATGCTGTTCTCTGGAGGTCTTTCTGTTTTCCCATAGCTATCTTGTTTCTGAATTAAGACAGTGGCCAGATGAATAAAATGTATAGCACAAGGGATAGACATCCTGTCTATTGGCAAATTGTGACAAGAAATGTAACATTACCTGTTTGACAAGTTCTATATGTAGGGATTCTGTTGAAAATACCTTTCCAGAATTTTGTTGACACAGTCCATTACATCTTTCCCTCTAATTCTTGCAAGTTGCAACATTTTTAAATGAGAGGGGGCTTATTCCTGTCAATGTTGGAAAAACACTGGGCTATAACAATTTTCACTGACATACCCCAGAATAATATTGATAAATAAAACAGAGCAGATCATATCAGGGATTCAAAGGTTTGCTTGTCTTTGAGGTGTTACTCCTCTCTCTCAAACTCCTCCATCGTCTCCAGCTACTCTATATGGGCACATGAAAGGGGAGGCTCGCTTGTTCCCAGCCCTCTGACCTCCATGTGGATATCCATCCATTTAGTCAAGACTTTTTTTGAAATTCTGAAAGCAAAAAGAAACACATTCCTTCTTGCATTCATGTTCCCATCCCTCACATCTCCAAGCCTTCTCCTCAACCCTCTATCCCTCCTCTCTTCTCAGCCAGGCAGTCAATAGCTATGCTGATTCACTATAGTTTTGATGACATCAGGTTTGTTTCTGCCAGTGGCTGGGTTCAATAAAGGTAGAATTTGGGCAGAAAGACAGGGTAAAAAAGAATTATCATCTGACATGAAGGAAGGATGCATGGCAACACCTTCCATTAATATTGAACTATAAAATATTGAAGAGCCAAGACAGCCTAAATTCAAATTAAGGTCTGGCTATTCAGATAAGATAATGTTAAGTAACTACATACATGGTCTTTTTGCTGCCCTAGTGGATGATATTTTGAACATGCTACACACTCTGCCCCACCCCAATCTGTGGTGTCAGAATGCCTCTTTTGATGTACTATCAAAGTCTGTCTAGGAAAGAAAAAGAGGTACTCTGACATCAACATTTGGGGTGGGGCAGAGTGTGCATCAGGGTGAAAATATCAACCACTAAGGCAACAAAATGACCATGGTTTAGTTACTCTTTAAGATTCTCTGCTATATGGTGCTACGTGTTAGACCTTTCTAAGTCCATATGCTCATCCAGCCCATGCCGGAGCCAACCTGCAGTCACCGCAGCTGTACAGCAGCTTCTATGCCATCTGTAGTCTGAAGGCTGCAGTTCTGGACAGAATGTCTATAAGCCCTTGTCCTCCCTCTGCCACAGAGAGATACAGGGCTGATGCCCACAGATGTGTCCTCACTTTCAGAGTCAGAACTGGGAGGTATACTCCTAGGATTTTACTGGAATGTTTGTGGAATGTTGGATAGAAAAATGGAAAATTGAAAAATAGAAAATCAGAGAGGTTTTAACTGTATTGGTGTCTTGGGCTGCCTGAGAGGGTCTAAGCGCCTGACTAAAATTTTGTCTGATTGGCTGGCGGGGCCGTTTGTCTCGCCTATCGTCACGTCTACATTCAAGGATTACATCCTGTCATGGCTGTGCACAGATCCTGCTGTTGTAGTTGAGTCTCGTTGGTTTTTCCCTCTAAATGCACATTTGGCAGAGGCAATGACTCAAGAGGAAGAGTCTGTGTTTATTTCAATATATAGTTAATTAAAATCCCTCATTTCCCTCACACATGTCCTGTAGTGATGCTGTGGTCATCCTGCTCCCCGCACATCCTCTTATCTTAACTCAGGGCATTCCTTCAGCACTCCTCTGCAACACTCAGCATTTACATGTTTATAAACATTCTTCATTACAAGTTTGTCCATCATTTAGCCGGTAACCAATGTACTGTAGTTACAAATAGCTGCAAAGGTGACCCATCTTTTGTCTTTTATACACTTCAGTCCAAATATTAGATGTGTCTGAATTTTCTCAGGTGAAACTAGTGTTAGGCAGACACAGCCTTTGATTTTGTACAGGTTTTTGCCCACTAAAAAAACAAAACAAAACAGACAAACAAAAAAAAAACCAAATGGAATGATGCCTCCAGTCTCATTCCTTTTCTTTCATCCTGTTCTGAGCCTGGTTCAAAAGGAGCTTTTTTTAAATCCATATTGTAACAAGTTAAATTAGAAAAACTTAATAACATTCAGTTTACACATATGTGTATGACTGATATTCTCACTTTCTTGGTGAATGTTACTAGCAAGGTAGGTCTTCAGAGTGTGGTTGCTGAACAAATCCCCATTTCCTAAAAGCATCTTAAGGCTGAGACGATCTTAGTCCAATTGTAACTTCATGGACTGAGATCATTTTAGCCTGAAGATGATTTTGGGAAATGAAGCCCAGTCTAGCAGTGATTAATGTTGCAAATAATTTTGTGTGTAACATAAAGGGCACATCTTGCAGTAAACTTGTTTAATTCTAAACAATCTGAGGCAATAATCCTCTTAAACATCTCAACATTCCACACAATATACTCAACAGTAAGTTCAACAGCATATTCAAGTAATTAACAACTGCAACAGCTTGGGGTCTGGGACTTGGGATCTGTGCACGGACATGACCAGATGTAATACTTGAATGTAGATGTGACAATAGGCAAGACAAGCCGCCCCTGCCAGCCAATCACACATAAGTAGAGTCGAGCGCTTAGACCTCACACTCTCAGGCAGCCCAAGACACCAACTGAAATAAAACCTCTCCAATTTTCTTTTTTTTTTTAGTTTTCCATTTTTCAATCCAACATTCGACAAATAGAAAAGTAGAAAAATGACAATGAAAATCTTAATTATACATTGACCTGATGAACGAAAAATACAATTTTAGAAAACTTAATTCAATTTTCCAATTTTCTATTTTTCATTTTTTATATGGAGAATTTTACTGATAAGCATTACAAGTGCCACTGACCCACCAAACAAGACTCACTTTTCAGTCAACCCTGGCTGAAGAAGCCTTTTCATATAAAACCAGGCTTTCTTTTCATTCCTGGACATCTCCCTGATCCTGGATAAACATATTAACATCATCAGCATATGCTGATACAACAATGGGAGGGGTCTTAGCCAGACCCCGCAGCCTGCTCCTCAACCTGCACAAGAGGTTTGATGGCAATGCAGTAAAGCTGCCCTGCCTGATCCCTCTCCTAACTGGCATAGGACAGCTCAACCCTCCCACCACATTCATTATACCCCTATTATATACAACATCTTTACCCAGGACAGGAACCCCTCCCAACACCAAAAGCCTACAAGACAGAAAAAAGAAAAGCACAATCTACATGATTAAAAATTTTCTCTTAGTAAATAGGTATCATACCAACATTGGTATTATATAATTTACAGATATCAAACATATCTCTCATTATTATCTGGAACACAGTAGAATTGATCTGTGTCAATCAACAGTTCAATAAAGATTTCCAGTCTGTTTGATAAAACCTTTGAGAGAATCTTATAGTCTGTGCATAAAAGAGCTATTGACCACCAGTTTTTTTAAAAGGGCTAAATCTCCCTTCTTAGGCAGCAGACAGAGAACTGCATACCGACAGGAAGCCGGGTGTGTCTCTTTTTTAAAACACTCTTTAAAAATGTCCTTAAACACTCCAGAAATGTTTAAAAAAGTCTGATGGTGAGCCATCTATTCCTGGAGCCTTGCCTGACACCATCTGAGACACAGCAGTGTAAACAAACAAACAAATACACATCTGCCTTCATGCTCCTTTAGAAGCTCTGCCCCCCGAATTCATAGCCAAGACAATGACCAAAAGAGAAATATGGCAGAATCCAGAGCAATACATCAGCTGTAGAGTTACTGCTGTTCTTCTCACACATTATCATGAGTGGAAAAAAAATTTCATCTCATGTGAGCACAACAGTCTATCCACACTCTCCGCCTCTCAGCGGCTTCCCCTCTTCTCTCTCAACCTGCATTCAGTGTCTCTGTCCACATAAGCAGCTGTCTGTCAGCTGCAGCTCTTGGGGAGCTGAGAGGACAGCATCCAGCCAAACTGCCTTCATCAAACAGACAGAAATTTACTGAACCAAAATAGTTTGCATGTTGGCTCCAAGGGAAGAAATTGACAGTATTTGAATTTATTGATTCAATGATGTGGTTAATAAGTTGAAAAAACTCAGAGACTCGGAGTGTAAAAAAAAGTGGTCTCCATTTGATTGTCTCGGATTCAGTGTGGATTGATACATTTAATGATATTTAATTATACATTGAGTGGGTGCTGGAGACGGGAGACTGTCCTGTGCACGAGCATGAATGCCCTCCACTGTTCATTGGCCGGAGTCGTGTTGTGTTGCTCATTCCAAGCCACTTTTTTTGTTTCCCCTTGACAGAGCTAGTGCTGTGTATGAACACTGGATCTTTTTTCAATGCACACACAGAATGGACAGCTAGCAGACTGTGAGGAGATATTTGCTGAATTTGACAAAAAGTGTATTGGATTAGAATCGCTGACTTTACCTTTAAGGTGTCCCGATCCTCTGGACTCAGCTGAGGAGGCCCCTGCAGGAGGCCCCTGCAGAAGCTCCGTAGCAGAGTCCGCATCACAGCTGTCTGCCCTGAACAAGTCTGTGTAGAAGTCCACTGCATGTTTCCTCATCTCAGCTGGATCTGTGGTCACCTTTCCGTCAGACGAACACACACCATTTGTTTTCTCAGGACAAATGACTTTTCTAAATTAAAGAAGAATGTGGTAGTGCATCCATGTCCTGGAATCTGGTGAAGCATGCTCGGACTAAAGTTCTTTTGATTCTCACTTGCAGGAAGAAGCTCCACTCCTGTCTTTTAGAGTGTAAGAGATCATTATTGTGCTGATCAGACCTTTCCTACCTCTCAACACTGAGTAAGGGAAAGATCTAGATCTCCAGTAAGCCCAGAACAATTTAAAATGCTCACAAAAGTTAAGATCATATAATAATTTAACATTAAAATGCCAAAAACTAAATGATGGTCTGGAAAATTAACAGTGAGGATCTGACATTTAACAACTCGAGCAGTAAAAAAAACAGACTCATCAGACAAAAAAAGGCAAACCTGTCTAATCTAGTTACACTAACTACCATCTGATATTTTGACCCAAGTGTACTATCTAACTGAAAGGTGTTTCATCCTCCACACATCAATTTTCTTTAAGACATGAGAAAAAACACAAGACGACTGAAGGTGTGACTCCTCTCCACCCCTATCTAAAGTAAAATCAGTGCAACAATTCCATTCTCCACCCAATACAATACACTCTCCTGGATCAATACTACTTAATTTTCTTTCAATATTTTCAAAATCCTTTCACGCCCAAAGCCTTGGTTTGGTGCATAAACATTGATGAAACTAAAGATAAACTCCTCTATTTCAGCTTTCACCATAAGGAGTCTTCTCTTAAAATAAAATAGCAACTCCAACACTAAAATTTGTCCCATAGCTAAGGACATGCTGCCCTCCCCTACATAAACCATTTGTGCTATCACTGTGTTTCTTGTAGAAAAACTACATCTAGTCTTTTCTGCTTGATTACTTCTGTTATTAAGGCTCTTTTATATTTAATGAGGCCACCCTTAAACCTTGCAAATAAGGAGAGGAGAGATAGACCAGTAAGAAGCGAGAAAGAAAAGAACAGCAGAGATGAAAGACCCAGTGTTGTATGATCATGGTGCTTTTATTTTGAAAGTTTCTTTTTTTTTTATCATTTTAGCATTAGGCACTTTTTAACCTTTCCTTAGACCAGCAACATGTTTCTTGAGAAGATAACGTTTCTTGCCATCCAGTGAATCTAACCCAACTCTCTGAAATGTAGTAACTGACTAAATTAATTCTAAATATACATTTACATAAAATGTAGGTTTAGAATCGCAACACATATATTAGACTTGTCTAACTGACTACTACTTTCATAGATGGCAAGATTTCATCCTGAGGTTAACCATTAGTTTACACTCGCACTCCATGCCAAAGTTTCATTTTAAGGCCCTAATGAGCAACTCATCTTGCTGGGTATGCAGTGTGTCTCGTACCAGCAACACATGTCTATGGAAGAAAAGATAGACACATTAGTAGATGTTAGAAGGGAGTATATGTAAGCACTGCTAGAATCAGTGTTGCTGGATAGGAAATAGAGTTATTGATATAGAACAGGGTTTTCACTAGTGGATAGAAAAGCCAACTGGGTGGAAATTGTAGTCAATAACCAATAAGCTCAGATACTATTCAGTTTTTAAACTCATTTTTTGCCAAAACAATGAGGCAGATAGCGTTCTTATGTTATACATGATGCACAAACAAGTTTTATTTCCAGGGGTGGTAAATAACTGTACTCAAGTACCAGTGTTTCCTCTGCCATCACCTTGGAGGGGCAATGAAACAAAATATGTTTATTTATGTTATTTACCTAATTTATGCCCACTTCATTTTAGCTCAGTGTGAGAGTCTCTATGTTTTGCTGTATTTTATGGTCACACTAGTTTCTCTCCTCTCCTCTGCTCTCTGTGTTTCACTGAGGGCGGGCCTCTGCCCCTCACACACACATGGAACAGAGCAGAGGAGAGACAGTGAACCAGGTGAAGTGAAGATAACGTTACTCAAGTTGATGACAACTACACTTGTTATGTTACTGTAAGTGCAATAAAAGCTTCGCATCATCACACCCCTTTTACTTTTGACTATACAACATTTTTAAGAGTATAGTCCACTACACTTACCTGAACCCTGCACTAACTACTTTTTTGCATACAAAACATGCTGCAAAAAGTAAAACTATGGACTATAAAATTACACTTGTAGAGGAAATAACTGTACCACCCATCACTTAAGCATAGTCCTTTGGGGTTTGAATTAGCCTACATAATAGCATGTAGCTACGCTTTTATTTTAAATGAATGCAGTTAGCTAGACAGAGACATTGAAGGTTGGGGCACACTTAGCCCCGTTTGGGTCTGCACAAGAGAACAAACCACTTGTGCTTGTCCCAAACAGGGCTAGGTCACGCTCCTTCTCAGAAATTTAAGGCTGAAAATGCCCCAGTCTTTTGCGAACTAAATCTAAGAGCCAAGAGAAATTAATGCTAGCTAGTTAATGGTACCTCTCAGATGGTATTTTTAGGTCACAGTATCATTATTATGATAATCATGTCAATCAATATGATATTATTTGGGCTGTAAGCAGATGGAAGACACAGTCAAATAAAAAAGCCAATGGAATTCAAATCATGTATTGTAACATAGCTAATGGTTGTTAGCAAGACTAACAAGCCAAAGTCGTGATTTGAGATACCAAGAATTAGCAAACTAATCTAATCTATTGTGTTACACTGTTTATGTGCTGGTACCTGACAAAATAAATGCCCAACTTTAAAGAAAATTGGAACCTAACAAATTCAGCCTTACCTTTTCGCTGTAGCTTTCTGTGTTGTTCATTTGTTTCATGAAATGTGTACTTTGTCTGGTTAATGTAATGTTACTGTACACATTTTGCTAATTTGTTTCCGGTGGTGTTTTTGATTTTGTTGTATGATTTAATGAATGCTAAATGGTGTTTTCCGTTTTGTAAAATAATGTGTTTTTGTGCATTCTGGACACAGCTTATAACAGTTGCGGTGCATTGCATGGTTCATAGATGGACTATGAAGTATTTAACACAGGCTATGCCTCAGGGTTAGAAAATACTTCTTGCAGACAGGTGATGGAACAATTATGTAGCATCATGGCACTTGTCTGGCTTCATGATTTAAGTTATCCTAATTCTGCTCCAGCAGTTTAATTGTAGGAGAAGTACATCTAGATTATAGTAGATCATCATACAGTAATTTGTGTAAACATGGCAGTGAGATATACAGCATTTTAAAAGTAAAATAAAAAAGTAAACAAAAAAAGAAAACAGCTTTGACACATTATGGGGGGAACTAAGAGCTGAAAAACACACAGATCAACACATTACATATCTTTTTTTTAAAATGCTGTGGGCTGCTGCATCCAAGAGATGACTTTGGAGTGCTATTGGCAAAATGATAAACAAGGCTAGTTCAAAATCAAGTATATGGCTGTACCATGTATGAAACGCTAGCGGGATTTTAATCAGGGTTTTAATCTGGTAAACAGGGGGTTTTAATTTGAAATGGATACAGGAAGTGGTGGCATTCAGCTGACTGATATTACTCAGTCACTCAGTCACAGACTTTTGTGTTTATAGGGCTGGCCCTACTGTTGATTTCAAGCCAAAACTAATTGTCCTGTAAATGATTGTGATTGTATTTATCTGTGCTAGAAATACTCACATAAAACCTTTCCAATGAGAGCACCCACAGAGGGTATTTAATGTGTTTGGCTGGCACATTTGAGGAGAGGTGCAATGTGCATTTTCTGTTCATCAGTGGGCAGTTGAAAAAAATTGTGTTGCCTTTATGCTTTACTTGTGCTGTGACCGTTCAGAATGTGCCTGTGTGGAAATAGTGGTGCTTCACAATTGCCACAGTCTTGGAACATATGGGACAAATTGGTTTTGAACTGCCCACGGAAGTACTTGCTCTGTTTTATGCGTGTAACTACAGTCATTGTGTATTGGGCTCGGAGCGCTTCCAAAACGCGGGTGACCTATGCTCAACAATGTACCTGAACGCTTCCTGTGTAGTCACTCACTGCTGCTGATCCGCTAAACATGCTGCTAACACTACACTATTGTCTAGACACAGGGTAAGAGTGTCCATCGCCTTGTCTCTGCTCTCTCTGACATGCTTGAGTCAGTTGACAGAGCCCTGAAGTTCATTCATGCCCCTGCACAGGGGGAAGAGGCTCACTGATCGCTGGTTTATTCAAAGTTTATTAATATTAAATGTACCACATGTCCAAATTGCACCGAATTCAACACTGTGTTTCTCTTGGGTCCACAGCCATACACCCCCAAAATGTGAGGTCGATCAAATTAATGGTTCAAGAGATACGCAAAGGATATGCAGACATACAGACACACAGACATAGAGATGTACAGACAGAGATTCCTTCCTTTAGTAGATAGATAGCTCTGAAATGTAAATGTTACAGCAGGGTTATGTTTTATTTTTGTTGTCCCTCTAGTTGTCTTCACTGGTTTAGTCTTGCCCCCCTCCTGTGCAGTCAAATTAGTGTTAAGTGTTTGTACCTGTGTTGGTGCAACAGAATTTCCATCATCGTTAAGGTGATACTCAACCCAAAGTCCATCTTTTTTGTGTCAAATATTCATCACCTGTAGGCTTTAAAGGTGTCTGTTAAGTGCCGGTATTCAAGCAATTCAAGCAAACAATAGTTGTTAGCGATGAATGAAAACAACAAGCCAAGATAGATAAAGATAGGGGTGCGCTGTGTAAGTTCCTTTGTTCAGTTCCTTGACATTAAAGGCCCTCTGCAACCATACACATCTTCTATGACAGAAGAAAGAGCTATAATAGGGATTATGTGAGATCATCAGAGGCAACGTACTAAAATGATAAAGGTGTCCCAACAACTGCAACAAAGCTAACCTGAAACGCATGGAGATGCCAGTCAAACAGAGTCTGTTTGTACACACCCACACAGTACTATAAGGCATAATTAACCAAAGAAGTTAAATCACTCGTGGGTGTGCCACACGAGTGCAGTGAATTGTACAAAGGTGACACAGTTATGGTATATACCGTAGCTCCACTTTGTAAAAAAGCTGCAGACAGTTAGGTTATTCTGTTTTTGTTCCGTCTGTTGCTTTGGCATTGACATTTTTGTTTTGAGTTCCTCCTTTGTGTCTGCATTGTGTAAATATGCCCATGTGTAAAAGCAAACCTTTGTTACTTCCATCTGCCTCTCTTTGTGTCTCTACGTCTGGCAGCTCCCTCCTCCATTGTATGATTAAGTTTGATAATGTTTTCACACAGTATTATACTCTACCTCATTTTGTAGGTAATGCTCCCTTTTTATTTGTGCAACAGTTCTGAAATCTTAATTCGATTGGTCAAAAACAAGTCCATGCAACATTTACATATGTGCCATTTTATAACAGCATTACTGCAGCAACACTTCTGTAAAATGACTGAAACATTGTAACAGAGCATGTATCATAATTCATTATTCAACATACAATTGATGTTGCCTGGCTGTGATAGTGAGCCAGGATTGTACAATATCAGGACCCTGAAACTGAAGCAGCTACTGTGAATGGAATTCAGCCTCCATTCATTTTATTATTTACACCTGTGCTTTTCCATCATAATAAGATAAGATCATAATATAAAAGGATTTTATATTCATTTTTTGTCTATGACAGCAGTATTGTTGGTTGTTATGGTTAAGATATGTTTATATTTGCATAACTAAAACTTCATGGTTAAGGTCATAATCATGAAGGAAACCAGTGTTGATTGTCTGTAGGAGACATGTGTCAAAGTCTTCATCAACACTAAATCACACTACTTCCTTCTTTGTTACCAATAGGACAGACAAAGGTCACTTGTCAGGGTTGTTTTATGCATTCAAAAAAACAGCCAATGCTGTTGTTTCTTCTGATTAGGACAGTCTCACATAAAGTGTCTTGTGAAAAAATCACAACACATTTTCAATCACTTGTAATGAGATGATTGCAGTCTCATGATTTCTGCAGTCAACTGCCAGGCTGCTGGCAGTTGATTAAGCTACATTATTGTCTTTATTGTTTATTATATGCTTCTCATTTTCATCAAACTGCATTATCAGCTCTTGTACTGTGGCTCTGAAGTTAATAGTGTGCTTCTTTGCATTGTTTTCTGCCTTTGATTATTTGAATTGTGCATTCCTCTGCTAAGTCTTTTTATTTTTTAATTCTGGTAGTGTGAGCATGATCTGACAGTATGTAGCAAATTTATTCATTCTCAATGGAGAACCTTCAAGTTACTTCAGTGAAACGAAGACTTTCACTGATAAGTCTTCTTTTGTCACATTTCCCTCGGGCCTGAGATGAGTATTTCATACTATGGTATTTCATAGAAATGTGCTGATTCCAAGTCTGTCGTACTCATGTTTGGATTCCCAGGCTGCTTTGTGTCTGTCTGGTTCTGTGTGGTGTGTCCTACAGAAAGTGGACAAAAAAAAGAAAATATGAACTTTGCTAATAAGATGATGCAAATTTGGTGAGTTCTTCAATTAAAAACACGGGAATTGTTCCCGCACCAGATGAGCATAACACAGTCTAAGAAGAGTCAGCTAGCCAAACACACACAAACACACAGCCCACAAAAGCCTTGTAAAATTAAATCTGGTAAACAGCATAAAGCATGCAAAAACACCGGTGTGATCCTCAAACATTGTTCTAAGCATTCAAAAATGAACAAGCCAAGTACAGTATGTAGCAACACCAGAGTAGAGCATAGGACACACAATGAGGACACATCCCATTCTCTCATGATTTGTACTGGGATCTGATTGAAGTGGTTTACCAGTCTAGTGTGCAGAAATGAAAGGGTTGTGTACTTATTTTTGCTGGATCCTAGTGCCATGCTGGAAGATTAAATGAATGCACCCACACTGAAGCGTGCATAATTGCGCAGTGCTTTGGAGATGCACAGCACATCCCTCATATTAGAGGCTGCAGACTGATGTATACTGATGCATACAGATGCAGGGGAGTCTTGCAATACAGCTGCCAGCCAAAAATGGCACCAATGAGCACAATGCAGATGAGCAGCACTCTAATCTATGAGCGAAGTAGAAATTAACTTGAGTTTGACATGGTTTGTGTGGAGTTTAATGAAATTCACATGGATCCATCAGAGTAAGCTGCATTTTTGTTTCTTTACACACGCTTAATATGAATGTGAATTTCACTGACACTGAGAAATTAATCTTCCCCCTGATGTGATGGAATTTGAATACATTAGTTCTTTATTAGCATTTCACACCAGAAATGGGTGCTTTACCTGAATAGCCACACAGGACCATGACAATGCCACAGTGTCAAGGGTATTTCATCCTCACTCCTCATCTTCCTCTCTGCCACAGAATCCTTCCTTCCACCTCGCCTATCCCTCTCTGTCTGCCTCAGTGTCCATCTCTCTATGTCTCCTTTACCAGTGGTATTTTATAGCTGATCTCTCTCTATCTATCTCTCTCTCCCTTCCTCTCTTTCTCAGTCTCTCCAGTATTTTATAGCTGTTGCAACAGCCACCTGACCTTTCTTCTTGGTGATTACTTTATAATGAGACCACAACTCCCTCCATCCCTCTCTCTCCTTCCTGCTCACCACCTCTCTGTTCCTTCTATTGGCTATACATGTGTCATTTCTCCTTTTCAAGATTACTTTTATAATGTCTGTTATAAAACAGAGTACAGTGGAGAGTGGCATGAAACAGAGGATTGTGAAAGGAGAGCCAGATTTTAATGCATAAACTTGCAAATACATATAATGTACATACATATGGGGATCTAATAGAATAGATATTTGTTTTTTTATCTACTCTCTGAAGTGGTACCTGCCAGCAGTTGAGCATCTCCTGGAAGATAGTTTTGTCAGTTGGCCTACCACTGGACCAACCAACCTCTAAAAGAAATTCATTGTTTTTGTATTCCCTGGAATTGCCATTGATAGGAAGGAAATAAAAACATCTCTCCTAATCAAAGAATTTAATAATCAAACCTAATGAGCCTGTTAAAGGGCAAAGCCTGTGTGATAAAGAATGGCCTGTCAGAGGCATTTAACAATTAACAATCACTTGTTATGTACTGAACACAATCTTGAAGCACAACACTGAATTCATGGCAACAGACTTGGAAACAATAGCTATCAATCTACAGTGCATACCAATGAATGTGTACATACAGTCGATAAGGCTGTCATATTTAATTAACATGTAGTTGATATTAATTTATATTGTGTGTGAGTGCATGCACAAAACGGGTTGTTCAACCATCCTGCTCAATAATTGGTTTAATGATGATAAATAGTTCACTCTATCTGCTACCATGGCAACCTCCCCAATAACATAATTACTGTGATTAACAGAGCCCTTGATACTGAGGCGGTGAAGCCTTGTGTCTTACTTGGTCAGGAAGAAGTAGCTTCCGTTCAACTCTGATGTGTTAAATGTACCATGTCTGTCAAACATGCCAAGTGAAGCTATGCATCCATGAGCTCTACTTTGACCAATAAGCAGATCCAAGATTAAGAGCAGCAAGATCCTAAAAATTTTGATCTTTAACCGGCACATTGAAAATGATGGGTGCAATGTTGCTGATCCTTCTTCTTCATAAAGATGTTTTTACATGAAAATAGTCCCTGAAAAAAAGGTTACATTTGGTGTAAACTATTTCTTTTTAAAAAAATCAGTAATAAGTCTCATAGTGTTAGAAAACACATTACATTGGGTGGCGTAGGTCATCCATTAATAGCAAGGTTGTCCACCTATCCACATATTAAAGTGTCATTGAGCAAGACACTGTCACAAATTACTAATTTGCCCCTATAGTGTTTGTTCTAGATTTGGAACATTGTGTACCTCACGTTGGTCATATCAGCATTTAAAGAGCAAGAGAGACTGAACATGTCACTCCCCCAGAATCCCCCTTCATGTTGGACATCTTGATGATTGAAGATCACAATGCTATCAAGAGTCCTCCAGTAGAGACCAGGAACAAAACTGTCTCCTGACCTCTACTACAGCAGCAGGAGTGCCAATCCAGGTATTCTTGGGGAGCCTGGCAGGAGCAGGGTTGTCCCTGTTTGCAGAGGCAAAAAGACAAACATTGGTTTCACTGGCCAGCCACAAGTCCAAGCAAAGACTATCATTTACATCTTAGTGATGGATTAAAAATGCATCTGGTGGAAATGGACAATTGGAAACCACGCTTGCTGATTGAGTGCAAGTAGCAAAATTCAAACTCAAAACTTTGAGAACAGCATGAGGAAATCTTCAGATAGACACACACACACAAACACAAACACAATCAGAAGACGTATGATGTGGCAAAATCATTGAAAGACAGTGTTTTGGTTGTTTTGATTCCCATTCACACATACCCATGCAACCCACCCCATCCCTGAAAAACACCACCCAAGGAGAAGAAATCAGAAGAGCGCAATCAAGCAGAGAGGATATGTCTCCACAGGAGGGACAGACAGAAAAAGAAAGAAAAAGACACAGAGAGAAGAAGAGACAAAGACAAACAAATTGAGAGATGGGAGGAATAGATTAAGAAATACTGAAGCAGAAAGAGAAACAGAATCAGAAATCATAAATATCTGAGCAGAGGAAAACCTGTCTGAAGTCTTGATGATATTTGTGTGAGTATTGATCATGGTCTGCTTTTCAAAATAATCCAAATATATTATTTTGTTTTTTCTTTTCTTTCTTCTTTCTTATTTTTCCTCTTTATTCCTGTATTCCAGGTTATGACAGTTTTGTCTTTGTATTCTGTCTCAGTTTTGTTCTGTTACTGCATTTCTTTTCAACACACATAACTACTGCTCTACATCAATAGTCAGTGATCACCATCACTCTCTTGTTACCATGATGAAGACTAAAATATGTATTTTATTAATGCATAAGAACATGGAAAAGTGGCTTATGATGAATTTGTTTTAGTTGTTTTAAATGATTGATTAGAAGGAAAAAGGTTGCTAGTTGTGGCAGGGAATCCCCTCAGGGCAGCGAATGTTGAAGGTTGAATGCTCCTGTACTGATCTGGACATGTCTGTTGTAACACTAGAATACTGCACCTTATTGAAATATCACGTTAATGTGTTTTCATTTAGTGGGTAGCCTCCGCCTCAATCAGCTTCACGGTATTGACAGGAGATGGGAACAATGATGCAGCTACAAGAACATTAAGCTGGGCAGCAGATAAATGCATACAACTGCAGAGCTTGTTCTCTTGATGTGAAATGTCTCTTTCTCTATGTAATACCCCCTCCCCTCCCAACCCTCGGGCCTTTGCTGTAAAACTTCAGCAGCCAAATGTTTTAATCAACGACGCTGACAACATAAGGAGTAGGATTTCTTCAACTTTTTTGATCAAGTATCTAAATGGGAAATTTAGCCCATTGCCTTGGGACACATTATTAAATTATATTTCATGTAAGAAAGACAGAAGCAGACGCAGATGAAGGGAGAAACAGACCATCTTGGTGAACTGCTTTCAGTCATCTTGTCTGTTTAGTAAAGGTTAGAATATCCACACTGATCAAGCCATGAACAATCTTTAATGTGAGGTTTTTACAGCCTTAGTTAGAAATTCCATTACTTGTATCACATTATCTCTGTCAGCAGTGGCTACATTTCTAGCAATCTACAACATCCAGTAGAATCCAGTAATGTGTGACTTCAAGAAGAAATCTCCACCAAATGTGTGCACTGGAACAAATAATGTTAACAGAGGTATGATGTTAGTTTTACTTTTGAAACATGAAAACCATGAACTTTGCCATGTTATGCTGACACCACTCGTAAAACATCTCCATTACAAGCAAAAATAATGAGCTTGTATTTATCCACTAAATACATTACAACTTGTAATTATCTTAATTAACAAGTAGTCTCAGTGTAATGACAAGGGTACACCAGAGGAGGAGAGAGGGGGAACGGAGTTGAAAATGGTGCACAGATTAATGAAGACAGAATGATAAAGGGAAGGGAATGGGATGGGATGGTAAAGGAAGTGTACACAAGAAATAAAATACATTGGATGCAATGCAAAGCAAAAATGGGTGCTGCATTGTGAATTATCAGTAGGCAAGGCAGTTCTCCCTATAGGGAAGAGTGCAGCTGTCATTGGTTGGATAATGTAATATTTTCTTCTTTGATTGCTGTCTGTGTTATATCCTTCATAAACCAAAGACCTGGGGAATTAGATTTTAATGATATGATGGTTAATTTAACAGAATGCCATGCATGCCTCCAGTGATGCTTGGGTGCTCCCTTAATATGTGGCTGATGTGTGAATTTTTATTGCAAACAGGGAGGATATTGAAGAATTATGATAACTAAAAGAGAAAATGGAAAGGAGAAAGAGAATAAATCAGGTAAACAGATCAGAAAAGAAGCAGAACTGGTATGTAAAGGATATAATAAAGCACAAGATTCTGCCTGATCAAACTCTCAGGAAGCATTTCACCATTCATTTCTAACATGAAGACTTCTTAAAGGCTGGCTGTGAGTGCTTGCACACATTCAGTTCCTTAAACTCCTGTGAAATCGTAAGTGCTTTAAAAATTTAAATGCCCCTGGGTGCAACATCGCTAGCAGTTAAACAGTAAAGAGGTGGAAGTCTACTTATGCTTAATCACAGTATTTTAGGCTGATGTGGAAAATGTGGGATAAATGTGCAACACAACTTCCAACCAGGGAATCTCTCTGGTACTAACTGACCTAAAACATGTGGAAGGGAGATAAGGAGGCAGAGATAGTAAGAAGGGTGTGGTAGTGTTAAAACCAAGACTGTGGAGTATGTAGCAAGGAAAAGGGATTGAGAAGAGACAAGAGTAGATAGGGAGACTGTAGAGAGAGGATGGCTAAAGAGTGGGATGAGAGAGAGAGAGAGGAATTGGTTGTTGAAAGAAGATAGATTATGGGAAATAAAAGAGAAAATGAAAGATGTCAAGATGTGCTCTGGGAGTAATGATCAGCTCGTGCTGAATTCTGCCTTTGTCTGGCTTTACACAGTCATGACTGCCACTGTACACAGTACAATAATTACACACATACACACATGCCCACTGGAGACCTTGAGGACCACAACAACCCAGCAGAAAACGTCTCCTAGATGTCTCCTAGCAACAGAGAGGTAATTGTACAAGATAATATAAATGAGGATGGGTCACTGCAACACAAGGTTGCTGAAGAGGTGCAAAAAAAGTGAATAAGTAAAATACTAAATCATTGATCAGATAGTTACTCTGTCAGTTTATTACTTAGTATGTAAGCCAGCAAGTCAGTTTATTAATCATTTACTTTCAGTTAGTCAGTCAAACATTTAGTTTTCCATTGAGTCATTCAGCCAATCAACAGGTGAGTAGCAATGTAAATGATTGAACTTTACAGTCATCAATAACATAGTTACAGTTCATTTATCAGTCAGCAACCAGATAATGGCTGAGCCAAATGAGTCAAGATGACTAAGATTTGATGCTACCTTTCATGGCAAACAACATCATTCTGGCACTAATAAAATTACATTTCCTTTGTCAATGAAATTACATCCATATTAAAATATAAACTCTTTGTCTAGTTGACAGCATATTGTGAGAGCAGAATAATAATGCAACTATAGATACAAGGCTAGACATTAATATTGAAGGCAGCAAATCATTTGAGGCCTCATTACACAAATATTTTATTCAAGGAGAGGAATACTAAAAAGAACCAATTTGCTTTCATTTTTCTTTGTCAGAACTGCTACAGTATACTGTACTTTCAGGATTTTTTTTTTTCATATTTCCAAGGCAGGACAATGTAATTTGCCTATGCTTTCCAAAACCATTACAAATCACTTAAAAAATAATTATGTTTTATGATGTGACAATGCCGTGGTTAAGGTTAGGTTTAGGCACAAAAACCACTTGGTTAGGCTTGGGGAAAGATCATGGTTTGGGTTAAAATGATCACTTTGTTAAGATTAGAGAAACGTGGTGTGGGTTAAAGTTACTACTTCCTTCTAGTTGGGCCACCTTTGTTATCATGGCAACAATAACACCATGGAGTTAAGGTTAAGGGACAATTGTAATTATGGTTTATATAAAAAAAACTATCCTGACTCGCAGTTGGAAATGTGATTATTGTGGTTGGAAACGGGAAACAAACAGTAGTCTCCTGTTGCAGAATCCACTTTTTTCAAGTTTGGGTTAAGCCATCCACCCAACCCGCCACCTTGGAATGAGAAAATTTGCCTTACATAGCCTAGATGTCATCTGAACAGTGCCACTTCTCTGGGTCATAATTTACTACGGCTGCTAGATGGCATCTGTCACCCAAATGTACAAAGCCACTAACATGGCTGTAGACTCTTTGTCTTGTTTCTTAAAGGGGTCATATTACAAAAAACTCACTTTTTCAATGCTTGTACATATATATTTGGGTCTCTGATGTGCCTGCTAACACAAAAACTGTGAAATAAGACAACCCAGTCAGTTTGGTGTAGGCCGGTTTGTTCTGTGCTCTTGTGATTCGGGAGGTGGGGTGATTTTAACATTAACTAGTGATTTTAATCCAGCCTGGAGTGTATATGTGGGTAGTTTTTCACCCATACCCTCAGTAGCTGCAATTACCTACTGATCCTCCTGTAATTTCAATCCTGTCTGGAGCAAGGTCCTTGTATTTTAAAACGTATCTGTGAGGGGTTTTTTCCACAGGAAGAACTGCTTTTCCTTCTGCTGCATTTTATCAGCTCAGTGTGAACATCAAGGAAGTTGAAAATGTTTTTGCTAATCCGATAGACTGAAACATGTTAATACCAACATATAGGCCTATTTGAGAACCAATATGTTGACGGAATAAAATGCCATTAGGAGAGCAACACCCTGTAAAATTATCAAAGAAGCTGTTGTACTGTCAATACAGGTAGGAAGGTACCAGTATTTTCTGTTGGCTAGTCCTGCCGCATGTCCAGGTGTATTACAGACCATATCCTTTAATTTTACTGCACAGGCTCATTCTGACAGTCAAAAACATCCTGAGCATTCACCTTTTCACTCGTCTTAGAAATTATAAATAACTTTTGCCATTTTTTTCAGTAACTTCCTGTAGAGGAAAAATGTCTTAGCACTGTAGGTCCAACATGTTGATTTGACACTGGATTTAGGTGAGACCCAAACTATGTGTTCCTTGCCTCCGCACAATTTTCATGTCAGATAAGACAAGAGTTCACTAAAGCAGAGCAGTGGTAATCTCAGTATGAAATTCTGTTTATTTTTCCAAACTGTTACAAACAACCTAACAGAAAAAATAACTTAAAATAGCAGAACCAACTTGCAGAAAAATAACAGAACCATACTTGCACAATGATGCAATGGAATGATTTACATTTCACATAATCCACTTTGTAAGGACCATATGGATGCTTTTTACCTACATGGGTCCAGTAACCTGGTAATATTTGGGAAACAGGGAAAGAATAGGTTTTATTAATAGCCTGAACATAGGAAACCATTTTCATCTATTAACTTAATAGCATTAATTCACTGAAATTATCTACAATCACAAAGCTTTTTAATAGGCAAAGATAAAAAGACTATTTAATTGTTGCCAGGGAAGATGAATGTGTTAAGCATTGTTTCATAGACAAGTAGATGCTTCTTATTGTGCATTATACGGTTGTTTTGCAAGGGAATTTTGCATCCCCAATTGTATAAATGACAATATTTCCACTTTAGAGAATCTATACTGCTCAAACAGATGTAGATTGGAATGATCTGCTGGCCCTGATTGGTTCCTGAAAATTGTGTGTCTTCTGATTGTCCTGCTAGTTATCAGAGCTTTTTCCATGGCCATATCAATAAATGAACCTTCAATGATTGGCTTTTTTAAACACCCCTCATAAAACTAACAAAAAAAAAAAAACACTTGATGAATTGTATGTATCTAAACAGCTACATTATAACCACATTACAAGCTACAAACCAAAAGCTAATTAGCTAAAAGCTAATAATCTATTAATTAGCAATATTAATCATAATTAGGGTGCAAGCAGCACTAAAAGCCACAGATATTTTCAGGGACAAGGGTGAAAAACTCTAACACACCTGGGGCAGAGTGCTGGCAGCAGGGTCCAGCGTCCAGGGTCCAGGGTTAATGGGGTACTGAGGGAAAGGGCAAAAACAGTAAAAAAAAATCTGTCTCAAGGGTCCTCTGTTAAGTGGTATCATTTAGGTCATTCTGTCTTTAGCTGAAAGATAAAAACAGGCACCATGAGAAGGAAAATGCTTTGATATCCATTTGAAAAGGGCACTTTTGCACCCAAGGCAAAAAGGTCAGAAATGACCATGTTGGCTGTGATGCCTGTGAAGCTGAATTAAAATTGCAGCATACTGTTCCTTTATGTAATACAGCTTAAAAACAGGAGTTGACAAAATACAAATCACCTTAGGCCTATTGTAATTTAACAGTGTTTTAAGATTATTTGAAACTGTTAATATTTGAGGCTTAAGTTAGTTGTGTTGTTAAAGGAACATGTCTTAGTTTGTGTCTAAAACAAGCTTGTCCCCCGTCCTTTAGCATTGAGACATACAGGCACACCAGAACAAATCCCCTCTCCTGTGACCACACAGATGGCTGTAAATTGTAGTAAACAATGTTAGTTCCCTTTAATTCTGTGTTTGGTAATTTGCCATATACCCTTACCCATGTGCAGCAAGCCTCAAGGGTCAAAATTACTTAACACAGAATAACAAGGACCTAACAATGTTGACAACAACTTAGAAAATTGTGTTACATCAGGACCACAGGTACAGTCACTCAGGCCATCAGTTTATTGAATTACTTATAGATTATCGCTGTATGAGGTTCCTGTTAGCACAAGATCCTTCCGACCTTCTTTAGTCCTCCCTCTAAAGCAATGCTCTCCTCATGTGCACTTGTATTTCAAGACATTAACAGTGAGCCAGGGTGAAAACCTGGGCTTCCAGTGGTGCGACAATGCACCTGAGGAGTTCATCTTAAAGCAAATGTCCTGTTAATTGTCTTTCAGCCACCACGGATGAAAAGTTACTTGTAGCCATGCCAGTTTTCCTGTGTTTTTGTATTTTTAAGATATTTTCCCATGCTACCAGTCATGATCAAGAAATACTGTATGCTTAAGTATTAAAAAATAGCTTACAAACGTCAGTCTTGGGTAGTACTTTAATCAATCTTTTGGGCGAACAAATTATTGGGTTTTCACCAGCAACAACTGTAATGCCATGATAACTGGAAAGATGTGCGAGCACATCTTTAAATGAAATACTATGGTACATAATATGTATTCCATCCAGTCTCACTGAAGTCCCAGATTATTTAGCTTCCATGTGACTATGTTTTCACACAAGAACTAAAAATTGGAAAAAGAGAAAAGCTTTGCACACAGCATTGAATGTGCTGCTCATGCAGTCTTAATAATAGATGCTTGATCATATTTTTACATGTTGAGCATGAAGTCTGTACAACAAACAAAACTGTTTTGTTTTTTTGTGATTACATGGACTAATATATGTTAAGATCAAAATAATTATCTTCACAATATTTTACCATTACATGTTTTAGAATTAATTAATTAAATTGTCTTCAAACCATTAAATGTACATCTGTTTTGAGAATTAATATGTGAATTGCATATTTATGATTTGCATGAAAGTTTTGCTGTGTCCCTTAAAGATAAGGGACCAGATTGAGTGTAGTTGTCCTTAATTTGAAGATCCTGTCTTTACTTTACTACTCATTCGTTTGTTCAAATGCTTACAATAACATACATTAATGTTTACAGTTTCCTGACAAAGACTCCTTGTGGTTGTGTGAATAATAATGTCCCTCTCTCAAAAAAAGATAGGCAGAAGTAGCCCAATGTTGTTGTAGTGCCAGAAAAAATCTCCTTAGGAGGATGCCTGGGTGGACGCTGGATGTATTAATTGTCTCAATTTAAGTAGGTCTCAATTTAACTTAAGTACCTGAGTAATTCCTAGTAACAGACAGGTTATAAATGCTCATATGAGTCATTTTTGTAACAGTCATATGTTTTGTTTTTGAATGCACTGACAAGTTATTTGTCTATGAGAATTTGTTGGGAATCCTGCCGATAGGGGCATAAGTTCAGAAAAAGCTCACGACTCTTATTGCACAAGTTTAAATCACAGGTGGTTCAAAGTTCTTAAGCCTGTAAGCCTTCTCATTTCCCTCGCTTGAATCTTTTCCTTCCTCTTCAGCCCCTTGTATGTACAGTATGATGTAAGGAAGAGATGTGAGGATGGAGTTATCAAAGCTACACGCATTAGTGGGGTAACTGGCTTCACCAGCCATTCAGCCATGCAAATTCAAATACATGATAAACATCAGTGGCGGAGCCATCATGGATATAGATTTCTAGTAGTGGATTTGTGCATGCAGTGCATAAAGCCACAGTTTGGTTATGTTGCCTTGTGTGTGGTTTTGTCATTATTCTGCTTCCCTCTGAATCTCCTGCTGCTAATTATGGAACACATTATTAAGATAAATTGTCCCATAAATCTCTAATAGAAACGTGTTCTATTCACTGCTGTCTCCTGTCAACATTTCAATGTCAGTACATGTAAAAACTATTTGTAATTATTACAAATATTAATTATGTGCATGAGATGAAAATTGGCGAGATTGAGTTTACTTGTGGGAAGCTAATCATTTGAGCTGTATAAGCAGTCCATGGTGATTTCTTTTGTTGCAGACAGTTTTTTGGCAAGTTGGGGTATTGACCTTGAGAAAAAGCAAAACACAGTAATAGATGTATTCCTTTCTCTTAACGAGCAACTGTAAAATGAAAGTAACATTTCATTGACGAGTCCTCAGATTGTTATTCCTCGATGAATATTCTTTTCAGTGAACATTCACCTTCAATATCAATGTTTAATCACAACTTATTATTCTGCTCAGACCAGGCCCTGACCAATAAAGTAATGTAATTTAATTTTCCCACAAATTAATAATAGATTAAATTAAATATGCCTTTGAAATATGGTTACTTTAATAAAAAGTTACACATTGTCACAGTGTACTGGAGTTGGTTTAGAGCGCTATTATTATCCTCTGTGTGGCCAGGCGGCCTCATAGTTATAGGGATCATCCAAGTGTGAAACAAGGGGCATTATCCCTTGTTTTATGATTAAACAAAATCTTTCTTAATTTTTAATACCAGGGCCCATCCTGTTGGATCTCCAGGCCAGGGCACATACATATGACTTGTTTCAATTGTTTAAATGTTTAAAACTGTGGGACAGTGTTTCTGCATTTATGATGTAGGAACACTGTTTCCCTTGTAATTTTATCTTGATTTTGTTTTTAGTCCTCATGACGCAAACTTAACTGATGCAATAATTTCATAACATTCAGTAATGGCCTCAACCTCTTAACTTGCCTGTCTATGTCGTCGCTAATTTGAGACTTGGACATTATGTAAATTAAACTGAACTCACTGAAAGTTGTTGGGGTGATTTTTTTTTAACCAATCTGACAACAAATACAGAAATGATACAGAAAATGTGGCAAGTCATACACAACACAACAGGAGTGAGTTGCAACATAATGGAGGTTCCTGAAGGACACTAAAAACTAATGACCACTCCTGCAGGCATGATTTGCTGAAGTTGACCACTTGTCATTGGTGCTGGAACATGAGCTAATCAGGTCTTTTTTTAAGATTTTGATTACATGATTCTGGTATCACTGAAGACTAGGGGCGATCACAAAACTCACAGTTCGGATCGTATCACGGATTTGAGTCACGGATCGGATCATTTTTTGGATCAACAAAAAAAAAAAAAAAGGGAAGGGGGGACAAATAAAAATTTGATTTCCATATATTCTGTAAAGCACTTTTGAGCATGGTCTTAAATGAAAACAATACTCAAGATGTCCGATGTTTAAATAAAATCTTAAAATATATAAAATATTCAATGCTCAATTGTCAAATTAAATTACCATATGAGGCATGATACCTTCATCCTTTAAACATGGTAGTGAATGAATCTTCATCAAAACTTGATAACTTACAAACACGCATGTTGAACCATGGGGGGCGATCCGTACAGATCATTGATCAACTACGATCCGTAACACTGCTACTGAAGATATTGACTATACACCTAGAGTTAGCCATTTATTAGATGTGTGTTCATCAGTTAATTTGCTAAATGGGTACATGATGTCAGAGTGGTGAAAATTCAAAACTCAAAACATTGAGCTCTATAAATCTGCCATTTCTAACTAAATGTAATGAAAGATTGAGCTCTGCAACCAAGATGCAAACGTTTGAGATTATTTGGATGAAATCTGGCCTGAAATTTCATTTCACATGATACTGAATTTAAAACATTTGTCCAAAATCAAACCAAAGAATACTAGAAGTGTATTATTTCAAATATAAACACAATTCAAAATTATGTTAGAACAAAATTGTGTGTTAAGGTTAAGGTTAATGTTACTTTATTGTCTCCCATAGGAAAACATTGTCTTGGATTAAGGGACCTGCTGCATCAAACCAGACATTACAATAAAAACACATTGAAAAGGGAAACATGCAAACATTAGCCTGTGTGTGAACTAAAAGTCTATAGCCATGCTAGCAGCTCTGTGAGACTGCACTTAGACACCGGTGTTCTTTGAGCTTAATGCTAATACTAGCATGTCAACAAGAGGGCATTTTTAAGTATGTGATGTATGTGTAAGCATGTTAACATTTGCTAATTAGCACAAAACACAAAGGGTGACAGAGGTTGATGGGAATTTGATCAGCTTTTCAAGTATTAGGTCTTAAATTTTCACCTGATGATGGTGATGTAGGAATTATAATTATTACAATTGTAATTAAAATTAATCCACCCACAGCATTGATATCTGTACAAAATTCCATGACAATCCATCTAATAGTTGTTGAGATATTTCACTAAACGTCAAAAATGTCAAGCTGATAGTGATGCAAATGGAAAGGTCAGGGGAACACCAAAGTCAGTAGGATTCATCATCTGAGGACTAAGGGTGTGATCGAATACAAATACATTATTTGGCAAAGCACAGATAATGTTTTTTAAAGGAATATTTGTTTCATACAAATATTTTAAAAATTATTTGTTTATGTGTAGAAGCCCATGTCAAATACCAGCACACAGGTTGGTTACATCGCTATCTCAGTCTATCTCCTCTGTTCTGCTGTTACGTCTATTAGCAGATGTCCACACGGGAGTCACATCCACCTGCTACATGATGCACATTTCCTAATTTGGACATCACCCCCAGAGTTGGGCGTGTTCCCCAGAGAGAAAGCTGAGCAACTGACACACGCAAGGTGCTCCTAAGGGACTCTCCATAACCTGTTGCTCCTCTTCTCCTTCCCACAAAGTTATGTTGTAAAAAATAGGCAATAAACGAAAAGTGCAAAGAAAGAATCTCCTTTGAAGTTTTTCCGTACACATTACACGCTGTGCTGTCTCTGCTTTCTGGGTGTATACATAGGTAGAGGTCTGTTTGCAATGAGGTGATGAGTAAAATTTTAGTCAGCACAGTCGTCTATGATCTGGGAGACTCCAGTTCGAGACCTGGTGTGGGGACCTCGTTCGTAAGGTAGTTTATTCATGAACACTTATTTTAACACTTTAATTTTCTAAAATTAAAAGCGTAATAAAAACAAAAACAGGATTTTTAAGCCTCTTTCCACTTTTATTTGAATACAAATACAAATATAAATAATTTTGCTGCCTCAACAAACAGATACAAATACAAATACTGGGCTTTCTGCGCATCCCTACTGAGGACCATGAATGTCTGTACAAAATGTCATGGCAATCTATCCAATAGTTGTTGTGATTTTTCTACCAAAGTGGAAGACTAACCTTGCCATCTCTATAGTACAAATATCCACAAATGTGTGTGAAAAGATATTTAAAAACAAATATTAGAAACATAATTTTCTAAACATTTTGGCTTTATTTTAGGTTTTTTTGTTCTTGAACAGATATTATTTTTGGCTAACAGCCTCAGACCTTAGCACCCACAGACAGATCAATGCACTCACTGCCCATGCAGGGGAACGCACCTCTGAGTAGACAGAGTAACTTACCTTACAGAAGAAGAGCAGAAAAGTGACAGAAAGCAGAAGGTCTCGTCAGCGTTAACAAGTGGTAAAGTTTGTTAGACAGGACTCATTATTATAGCCTCTGAAGACTCAGCAATTCTTATTTTATTGTCCTCTGTGGGGGTCATGAGTCTGACACCTCTAAGTCAAGCACCATTTATGTAATCTATTTAAGTCATACTTTACTGTCAAGAGAAAACCCTGGGCTTTCTGGTGATGTCACAGTTGTGGCGGTGTGGCTAACAGAGCACATGGACTTTCCTTTCAAAATGGCAGGCATCACAGCTTCCACATTTTATGGCAACAAGGGAGGTAAGTGATCAATTATTTTGCAGATATTACGTTTCTGTTGCTAAATGTTTCTTCAATATAAGAGTCTTAACTTCAATTTTGTAAGATTTCAGAAATGTATAGTAATTTTAACCCTTTTTAACCCCCTTTGTAGAGGACAGCAGGACTTACTAAGTCCTGTTGTTAACCAATTTCCATACTTCAAGGTCCCCTTCCCCTGTAACCTTAACCTTAACCCTAACTGTACCCCACGACCCTCCAGGACCCTAGTGAGAGGCCCTGGGACTCCCTAGAACCCTCCAGGACCCCAGTGGAGGCCTCCAGGCATCCCTGAAGGGGCCCTTTCCCTGTGACCCTAACCCTGACCCTAACCAACCACTTCCTCTTACCTAATCTTAACCCACACCCCCTGGATACGCACAGCAACTTTGGGGACCATAGCATTACCAGCTGGCATCCGGGTATTATGTATGACATCACTTTCAATGGAGTCCAATCAACTCAGGATGGCCTGAAACACGTCCCTTGACACTTTTAATGTTCATCAAGCGAAAATAAATTTTAACAGAAATCCACACAAAAATGAATACAAAATTATCTAAAAAAATATAGATATAAATATCAAAACATTTTTTCTTCTGGGTCTCAGGAGGATAGAACTGGGATTACCTTCAGGTTACTACTTTTTTCTGTTGACTAAAGATTGGTAAATACAGTACCAGTCAAAAGTTTGGACACACGTTCTCAATCAAGTTAATGGGAGTGTGTCCAAACTTTTGACTGGTACTGTACATGGATGTATACAAGCACAGATGCTGCATCAATTTGTCAAGTACCATTTGTGTATGTGAGTGTGGTTTGTGTGTTTGTAAGAGAGGACAAAGGAAAAAGAAAAGGGGTCAGAGACGAGAAGAGAGAGAGAGAGAATGCATGCATGGGTGAAAGAGTGTGTGTTTGTGCATGCCTTTGCTCATAGCACCAAAACATTACAAAGTTATGTAACAATTCAACTGCAACAAAGCAGAACTAACACACACACATAATGTCCTTGCACTTGCATATTCACACATTCTTGACCTCAGCCTGCCTCATCGTATTGACCAGATGTTTTCTTAGGTCATGTGGTCATGACATATCAGCCCTCATTAGGAGAGGCAATACACATGACACTAACAACAAGATAATAATTTAGCAGCCATCTTATACTATAATCTAAGATCAAAAGATAGATAAATTGACCGTGCCAAAGAATCAGTGTAAGCCTAAGGCAAGGCTAGACATTTTTATTTATGACCATTTTTCACCATATATTAAAAAAAAAGCTTTTTGAAAAGTTATAGAGTGGTTTTTAATAGATTTTTACCCAGATTTTAAGTTAATGAAAAAGTTTCTGATTCTGGTAAAGGCAAAAATGAGAAGGAAGAAAGAAATGAGGAACAATGCTTGAGTCGATATCAGCATTTAAAATATCAGCATTTATGATTTCTGATTTTTATGTTTTAATCTAAATTTTCAGTTGATTTTTACCATGAAAATAATGGGTCCCGTAAATTGTTAGTAGAAGAATTTTGTTGAATCAATCCCCAAACTAACAGGATCAGCCTGATGAAGTCTTTTGATTACTGAGAGTGCTCAATAACCAAAGGACCAGGTTGTGGTTTAACAAGAAGAGATTTTACCATCCATGAATAAGGATTATTTTATAGCGTCCACAAAAACAAGAATGAATTCTCAAAACCAGAAAAAAAAAAAAAATCATGACTCACAAAGTACAAAAGCTAAAAAGCCTTTATTATAGTGGCAACATAATAAAAACCAGATCCAAGAAGCACTTCCCCATTTGTTGTTGAATTGTTATTTCAGAGAAATTTTGGTGCAGAGTGCCTCTCCCCTCCCCTGCGGAGAGGCTTGATATATCTGGTGGAGGCTACAGGAGCTGGGATGGTTGTGAGTGCCAACACACAACACACATGAGTGTTTATGTATGGGACCAGAAACTCAGGCAGTGATTGGATGAGTTAAATTAACTGAGAGGTTGGACGAGAGAGGATTTTTTCTAATCAAGAATACTGCATTGGCCTGAATATCCATCCCAAGCTCAACTCGGCCCAGTCTAGTCAGACCAAAGCAAGACAATAACCAGAAGCAGCCCGAAACCAAAAGCAAATATTTTCACATATTTTTTTCTCTCTCACAGTGTAGCTCTCACCAAGCATTAGTTAGAAAACCATCATACCCACAGACAAAATCTTTAAACCACATAGATAATGAACACCTCGCAATAATTATATCCAATTGTGGTTGTGGCATGTGAATGACTGCTATCTGACACCGAGCTGCTAGAGTGCCTCAGTGATGCCATGGACTGTGGATTGTGCAGGTGGCAACATTTGATGTAGCCATACTTTCATACTTAAGTTCAGTTTGGCTCTTCACTAATATCATGTAAATATTTCTCACAATGGACAATGGTTCACAGCAAAACATTAACCACAGCAACACATACACAAACATGTTATCATCTCTCAAGGCAATTTAATTTTCGGTGCCCGATACATACAGTGCCAGTCAAAAGTTTGGACACACTTTCTCTTTCAAGTGAAGGGGAAAGTGTGTCCAGTTCCAGTACTAGTTCTGTACATATATATATTTTATATATGTATATATGGTGAAACAAAAAGAGGGTGTCTGTTGTGATGATAAAATATTGGCTTTAATTTAAAAATAGTGTCCTGCTCTCAGGTTTGTGCAGTGCTCAGATTGATTTGGCCATTGGACAAATTTTCAGACCCATGCCATTGACTGTTGCAGTGTGCCATTTGATTCATTTAAACAGAACCCTCTACTCTGGAGGATGAAATAATGAACCCTAAACCATTCACCTGCTGTTTTGACAAGAAGCCCACCAACTTTTAAAAAAATACTTTCAGTTGCTTAGCAATGAGGTGCGCTGAGAATTGAGAATATCTAGGCCTATCAGTTTTAGTGAAAACTGCATTAAAGGATAATTTCAGTCTATTACAACTTTGATCCTATTTTCAATGTTTTGGCCATTATCTTTATTGGTTGTGATAACATCATACTCACCACTCACAAATGCAATGACTTTGGTAAAAAAAAAAAAAAGAAGCTAGAGGGGGAAAGAAACACAAGCAGTCAGGCCTTATGTTATCAATAGCTGAGAGGAAATAATAACTTCCATACTCAATAATTATAGAACAGTTTTAACAAACTGTGACGACCCCTCCACTCCACTAGGTGCTCCTACGTTCCGTTTGCTGGTTTCCTTTTGTCTTGCAGGATCCGGGGCAGGGCCGAGGCTTGTCATCGCCATCATGAGCCACACCTGGGCCCGATGTGGTCGTGACTATAAAGCTTGGCCGTCTACAGAGTTTCTCTCTCTCCTCCTTCATCTCGCCTTTGTTTTTGTTTGCCGACACACGCACACACATCCACACATGCCTACATTACTGATTACTGACTTCCACATTCTCAACCATAAAATACATATGAAACTGCACAAGACTCAACAATATATACTGTATACATACATTTAAGCACAAAATACAAAACTCAACAATACATATGCATACATTACAAAACGAAACTCAACAACAAAGTACATACAACTCAGAAACATACCATAAAAGTTTCATAAAACAACAAGCACCAGATCACTCTTGACTACATGACTGATCCCTCTCTAAAAAACATTTCAGCTTTAGTTTAAATGTTAAACTCAAACCACGAGGTGTTGTTGTGAGCATAGCAGCGTTCCAATTTTTGTGCATGGGTCCTTTTTGCTGCCTTGATTGATTTCAGCAGAGCATAACGGGCCAACTTATACTGTTAGTCATTTCCTGACTGGAGAGCCATGTTGCATTCCGTGATCTTAATTTGGACCATGGTTTCTGATTAGAAAAACCTGGATATTCCTGAGGGGCATAGTCCTGACCATGACTGGTTCAGTTTTGAGCTTCTTGGTATGTGAGGGCTGCAGCAAGATGGCAATGTGGTCAGATTTTTTGATATTACTGTAGAATTGGTCCAGTGTGTTATTTCCTCTGGCAGGAAAGGTGATATATTGTTCATATTTTGGTAAAACGGACTTCAGATTGCAATGATTAAAGTCTCCCAGCACAATGAAGGCAGCATCAGGATATGCATTTTTATTCTTACTGACCATGCTGTAGGGCTCTCTGAGCGCTTCGTCCACGTTAGCCAAGGGGAGAATGTAAACAATGCTCAGCATCATCCACTGTACTCTTGGTAGGTAGTGTGCAGCGTGCCGGTGTAATGGCCTCGTCGGCGTTGAGCCATGTTTCTGTCAAACACAGGACTGTGCAGTCTCTAATGTGTCACTGTGTGGAAATACTGCAGAAAAGCTTGTCCATTTTATCATTCAGTGATTGCATGTTGGCAAATAGAATGCTCAGGAGAGTTAGCCTCCCACGGCTAGCAAGGCATCAGAGTCGACATTCAACTCCTCCTTGCCTGCCACATTTCCTCCTCCGGTGACTGGATACAGTAAAATCCGGCGGAGCCATCTTCCTCAGCGTCCTTTCCCCATGGCATTTTAGCTCCTTTCAGCTCCTCACATTTAGCAATGATTATGGAATTACAGATTATAAAAAGGCAAACATTTATTTCAAATGTTTAATGGGACACAAACCTCGGTCTTCTGCATGACAGTCATGCCCTCTCTTTTCTGCATGCTGTATATGGCACAGCACACTACTGCATTGGCACTGAATGTTCTGTAAATCATGAGGTACAGAATTGTCCAATTTGGATGAAATTTCGAAATCCAGCCCAGTATCAGGGGAAACTTACTTAGAAAGCTGTTTTTATTCAACTCACACTTCTCAAATGTAAAGTTAATTTGCAAACAAAATTCCCTATGATCCAATAAATGCAACCCAACTTTACCTACTTTGAAATCTAGATTAAAAACCCTTAGTTTTTGGGCCTTTGTTAAATCTCCCCTGCAGATTTGTCATTTATTAAAATGTATGCTATTCATTGTTGCACTTAATGACTGCTTCTTTTAATATTTTTCCATGTTTTTTTTTTTATTTTATCTCATCATTTTATATCTTCTTTCTCATTTGTCTGATTGAAAATTGTGTTGTTGATGCAGGAAACAAGGATCTGCCATTGGGAAAAGGGAAGAGAAGGATGAGAAAGGAGGCGGTAGGCAAAGGAGATGAGATGAGAGGAGATGGTCCTTTAAATGTCAGAATTCTATAAAATAGATTTTATAACTCACATGTCACATGCTATCTCATACATACCACCACCACATCCTGTCTTTCTGTCTCCCTTTCTCTCATCTTTGCCCTCCCTCCACACTCATCCTCCCACCAACCCACACCTTCCAGACCAAACTCTCCTCCTTCCTTTGCCTCTGTCCTACCACCATCTTGCACCACAACCCATCTTCTCCACTCAACTCTCCCCCATCTGTCTCTCTGTGTCTTCCTCCCTCTGTCTCCACCTTGCTGTCTCCTTATGTTCCTCTCACACTTACTCCACGTCCATCCATTTCTTAACCACGTCCTTTTCTTTCCCTCTCAGTCCCACCCTCCCTCCATCTGTCCCACTGCTCTGTGGTGATATGAACTGATGTGTCAGCTGAGTTGATCATTCCCTCCAGCTGCTGTCTGCCAGCCGCAACTCTTTTTCCCTCATGTGTCGCTCTCTCTCTTTCTCTCTTCCCCTCTGCCTCCCCTTGTCACTCTCACCACCTCCTACCTTTCCGCCATCTTTCACTCTATCATGTCTACTTCCATCTCTTTTTCTCTTATTCCCTCCCTCCCGTCTGTGCTCCCACCCTCTCAACTCTTTCCCTCTGAGACGGGCCTGTCAGAAATATTCAGCCTCTTGTCCATAAGCAGTCTGATGTTGTTCTGTCTGCATGTGTGTGTGTGTGTGTGAGGTACGCTATGTTGCTTACGCATTTGATTATGTCCGTATATGTATGCGTAAATAATAAAAGAAATGGTGAAGGAGAGTGTCTGTCCCCCAGACATAAACCAGGTATGACCACAGTAGGGCCTTTCTCTTTATCTTAGGGGCAGATGTGAAATCAAGTATAAAATCAAGAGAAAGAAAGACGTTGGGTATGTTTCCATCCAAGTAAAGAGGAACAGAAAGAAGATTGTAAACAAATTTAGAGCCATGGACAGATTGGATGAGGGAAAGAGGGATGGAGACAGAGGGAGAGGGAAGGCTGGAAAACAACGGGTGGATGTAAATAGATTTAGATCTCCATGCACAGATGGGAGAGGGACAGAGAGCAAGGGAAGATGTAAGATGGAAAGGGATGGATGAATATTACCAGGTTTAGAATCTCTGGGGGGTAAGGGAAGAAAATCAATTGAAATGCCCCTCAGATGTGCTGTATTCCTCAACAGGTGTTTAATATACCTTGACCACACATTTAAACAAACTCTAGGGATGAACCAAGGAATAGAACTAGGGATCAATGGAGGAATAGTTGGAATGTAATTTTATTCTGAAATGCATACTTGTCACAAACCCGTAGTTCAATCAGGAGACACTAGCTCACACATTTACACTTTGTTAGACTTTAATTAAATTTTGGTGTAAATTTAATCACAATCTTCCAGTAACATAACCCAACACTGATTCTGAATGGAATCATACTGGTGTGGTGTAGAAAGTGTTGGCATCAGCATCAGGAGCTGGAAGCAGCAGGTGCAGCTAATTGAGTTAACCCTTGTATGGTGTTTTTGTTACACACCCAATGTTCACAGGTCTGGTGGACCCACAACATTACTGAATTTCTAAAACAATACAGCCATAACAATTTATGTAAAAATATTCAACAGAAGTTGACTTTATCTCAATTACAAGTACTATAGACAGCATATATGGTTAGTATTTGCCCTTTACCTAATCTAGATCACATTTATCAATAAAGTGCTATTTTTGTGTGTTTATTAGTGCTAGTTTATTTTTGTAAAAAATAATAATAATCAAGACATGGGTAGAATAAATCATGTTTATCTTGAACAAATATAAATGAAACAAGGTTTTCATCACTATTGATGTTTATTGCTTTGAACTGAACAAACTGGAAAGAAAAATATGTACATATAGTATTTTATGGAAATGATAAATGAGCCCCATTGAACACATATTCATGCCAGTCTACACAACACATGAGGGACAGAGTTTTACTGTGTGTGTGTGTGTTTGTGTGTGTTGCAAGTGTATTTCTTGCACTTGATGCATGTATACTGTGTCTTCCTGTCCTTCTTGGGTGCACACACATCGCAGCACTTCCTTTTGTTGCTACTGACTGCAAACTAGAATGATGAAAACACGTAGTTCTCATTCACTCACTCACTCACTAACTCACGCATATAATTACATTATTACATTAATTAATTAATTAATTAATTACATTATATTATTATGCAACAACATCACTCACACTTACTTCAGGTACTGCGGTTGGTGGTTCTGTGGCTCTGGGGGATGGGACACCAGCATCCTCCTCACAATGGCTGCAGAGGCTGAAGTTCTTGGGATATGTTGTCTCCTCTGGATTTGAGGTCTTACCAATGCCTTGCCCAGCCCCTGAGAAAGAGCCATCTCCTCTGGAGTAGGGGTGTGCCCGAATATATGCCAAATATGTTATTCGGCAAAGCACAAATACTGGATGTTCTTACTCAGTCTCTGTCCTCTGCTCCGCTGTTGGGTCTATCAGCAAGCGATAAGTAAAGTTTTAGCATAGTAGTCAGCGCGGTCATCTATGATCTGGAAGACTCCAGTTGTAGACCCGTTGTGGGGACCTCCTTCGTAACGTAGTTTATTCATGAACACTTATTGTAACACTTTAATTTTCTAAAATTAAAAGCATAATAAAAACAAAAAACAGGATTTTTAAGTCCCTTTCCACTTTATTAGAATACAAATACAAATAATTAAGCTGCCTCAACAAATACAAATACTGGGCTCTCTGCACATCCCTACTTTGGAGCTTCCGTCTTTTCCAGTCTGGAGTCAATGCCATCCAAATGACGAAAGCGTTGTACGCTGCTACGAGATGTCCAAGGTGTTGAAAACTATCACAAGTAGGATTCTTCTTTTGCAGCTGTAGCCAGTCACAAGCTTGTCAAAATTGTCCACCTCTGCTTTTGTGACATTGTAATCCATTCCGATTTCAGGTTTTGATGCTCCTGGCTACAGATTCTCCCACCCCTATGCAGTGCACTCAAGTGTACAACATTTTTACCTGTCTTTGGCATGTAGGAAACCAGGGATGTGTCAGCTGTGAACACAAACTTAGATGAATTGACAGGCCTGTTCTGTGGAGTCAACAACTGAGGTGGGAGCTCTGGTTTGTTTTTTTGTACTGTTCCCACCGTTGTCAGCTTCCTCTTTAGGAGCTCCTGTCCCAGCTTGTGTGAAGTGAAAAAGTCAGTCAGTCAGTCCCTGTGTCACGTCCAAGACATTTGACATTTCGCGTCCCTTTGTTCTTCTCACAGGCTCCTCCATCTGGCTTCCCTGTATATACTTGCAAGTTCCACACATATGATGAAGCAGCATCACAGGCTGCCCAGGTCTTGATTCCATATTTTGCAGGTTTAGACAGTATGTACTGCCTGAAAGGGCAGTGGCCCCAAAATGGCATAAGCTGCTCATCAATAGTAACATTGGACCTAGGGTTGTAAAACAGGCACACTGACCTGATGGCAGCTAGCTTGTCTTTCTGCCGCTGAGCTGGTCTGGTGTCTCTGTTATCGAAGTGGATAATCCTGGAAATAATGTGAACGAAGTTTTCTGCCAGTTTCTGCAGGGATTCTGTGGATTCCCCACTGAATCTGAAAACACTAGCAAGGATAAGAACCACAAAGTATGCATGTAAATGGGTTTGGTCCATCGCCTTCCACCTCTCTCCAAAACCACACCTTCCCTCCAAATTAGTGCAGTCCAGAATGATTTTCTGGATGGTGTCTGGGATGAAAAGTTTAAAAGGAGACTTTATGATCTTTCAATTTCACCATTTTTTGATATCCATTTTTTCCTCCTCCAGGCTGCTGATCGGCCGGCTGCCAACAGGCTGGTCTGGCTGGCTGCTGACGGGCAGGTCCAGGTTCTGGCAGCTGATGGTCCGGTCCTGGGGCTGGCTGCTGACAGGCTAGTCTTGTTGGCCGCTGATAGGCTGGATGAGGGTCAGTCTCATCCTCTTTTCCAAACTCACTGTCAGACTCTGAATTGACAGAAATGTGATCCCCACATTCTAAAAACTTTTCATCTTCATCCTCCAAAGCTTTTCTCTCTTCTTAAATCATTTCTAAGGCCCTCTGAGCAGAGAATTCTTTTGCCATATTGATCAACTGTGATAAGGAGCCATACACGCCAAACTATTTATTCGCTGTGTCCAGCCCCCAATTTACAGCTAAGATAGAGTGTGAAAAAATATAGAATGTTTAGAATGTTTTGAAATAACATTGTGTAGGTTCCCCCAAGGCATTTTGTAGTCTCACACACTACAGAATGTAATGAGTGTGGGAATAGCAGGAACAGAAAGGTTCTTGTCGCTATGTTGAAACCATGTGTGTGTGTATGTGTGCGTGTGTGTGTGTGTGTGTGTGTGTCCATATGAACACTGAAACAGGTTTTGCTGGCTGGATCATTCCTTCTTTTCATACTGACCATTAAAAGATCCCTTCATAAAGTGCTTTCAGTGTTCAGTGATGTGGGACAAAATCCACAGTCCTCGTTCTGTGCTAAAATGTATCAAAAGTTTACTTGAAATTGAGACCTTGGTAGTCTGAGTTAGTCGAACCAAGTGATTATCTAACATAACAGTCTTTTGGTTCAAATTTCCCCTTTTATGTTACTATTCCTCCACCGCAGCTCAGCATGGAAACACTGTCTGTGGCAACATAAAGAGGAAAATTTGTACTAAAATGACGGTAACTTTGGAGGATAGCCACTTGATTTGACTAACTCAGACTGCTGAAGCCTCATATTAACTTCAGATACATTTTTAAACACATTTTTTATGGAACAAGGACTGCAGATTGTGTCCCCCATCACATGCATTGAAATTATTTGTGGAAGGGACTTTTAAATGGTCAATATAAACAGGAGGAATGATTATAGCAAGCTTAATCTGTTTCAATGTTCTTATGCGCATCTGACTAGACAAATAAAATAAAACACTTGAAAAACTGTGAACCTATCCTTTAAATTGTCTGTTTATGTTGTAAAAACAGTAATACACTTACAGTATAGTACTGATTATTTAGTGAGTCAGCCATAACAGAGCTTTCCGCAGAATGTAAGATTCATAGTCGTTAAGCTAACATACAGGGGAGAACGAGGTGACATGAGCCACTTTTTACATTTGATGATTTTATTGCAAAAGTGTATTTGTTTCAAATAATAGTTACTATATATACCTCAGGTTGTTGTGTACCCATGGAAATTAAAACTAGTTATCTTATTATTATGATTTTAGAACAATGAGCCATCAAAAAAAGTTAGTCCTATGGCACAATTTGCCCCAAGGTAGGGGTAAAATGAGCATGGGGATGGGGTAAATTGAGCGCTCTATGGGTAAATAGTGCTACCATTAAATGTTGATATAAAAATTACACAAATTCAAACAAATTAAGTATAAAATCAAAAATAATTTTGAACTTTATTAATGTCATCAATTTAACAAAGGCAAAAACTTGTACTTTTAAGTAAAATCATGTTTGTGTCTTGTTGTTCGACATGTTACCTAAACATTTTCAGTAAAGATTAAACTGTGATCTTTGTGTGTAAGCTACAGAGGGAATGTGTGTGTAAATGTGCTTTTGTGAAGGAAAAACTGGTCCAGGTCTAAATGCTTGACCCCTACAGTGAGGGGATCTGGTGGCTCTGTTATGCTGTTGGGGGCATTTTGCTGGCATGGTTTGGGTCCACTTGTCCCCTTAGAGGGAAGGGTCACTGCTAATCAATACAAAGTAGTTGTGAGTGATCAGCTTTATCCTATGATGAAACATTTCTATCCTGAAGGGAGTGGTCTCTTCCAGGATGACAATGCCCCCATTCACAGGGCACGAGGGGTCACGGAATAGTTTGATGAGTATTAAATGATGTGAATCATACACTATGACCTTCAAGGTCGCCAGATCTCAAACCCAATTGAACACCTATGGGAAATTTTGGACTGACATGTTAGACAGTGCTCTCTACCACCATCATCCAAACAGCAAATGAGGAAATGTCTTTTTGATGAATGGTGTTCATCCCTCCAGAGGAGGTCCAGAGACTTGTAGAATAAATGTCAAGGAGCACTGAAGCTGTTCTGGTGGCACGTGGTGGACCAACACCTTACTAAGACACCTTATGTTGGCTTTTCCTTTAATTTCTCACCTGTCTGTGTGTACAGTACATGTTTGTGTGTGGCTTAAACTTAACATTAGTCAACAATTAGGTATTTATTCATCAACACTGTAGCACTTGTAACATGGATCAAACATAAACAGTGTCTCTAGTCTCTAGAATATCAGAAAATCATTTTCAGGGGTAAATTGAGCCATTGACTCAACTTGCCCCAACATCACTGGGACGTTTTACCCCGCAACCTCCATTTTGACAAAACTGTTTCACACAGTGGCTCAGATCCACAATTATGCTAAGTTTATGACCTTGTTTTGTAGCTGACACTGGATTAAATTAACATGTAACAATGTCCAAAACATATCTTTTTTAATTAAGATACAAGACTGATAACTTTAGTAACACGATGAATTCATTTGGCATGACAAAAATAAATTTTTTTGCTCTGTTTTGCTGACCACTCTCTCCATGTGCTTGAGTCCAAGATGGATTGAGTAATGTGAACTATACTTTCATAATTTGTGGTCACATGATTACTTTTGTTTATGGTTACCTAGATAAAGGGGGTGGCTCATTTTACCCACTGGCTCTATTTACCCCGTTCTCCCTTACTGTTGGGTAGGTACTAGCAGAGAGGCGTGGCTTAAATGGAGTAATGAATGATGGAGAGGAGAAAGTTACACCAAACTGAAGTAAGCTGCATCCAGCCAAGGCTACAACAGCACAGCAAAGTAACAACCAAGACAGGAGGTTATGAAAAGTTGACATGACACAGTGCTACCAATCAACACTTGGAGCTTGACACTAGCACTGCCTAGGTTAACATTTGAAGGCTCTGCTGATAAAATATGCTGCTCTCGGGTGTCACAAAACAGTATAAGTGGTTAAGTCTGCTGCCTGTGTGCCTTAATTGGCTTAAGATTGAATCCAACCACAACTTTATCTTCAGGGCTGCCTCTGCTCACTACTTTGCAGCCTTCTAACTTTCTCGATTAAAAAAGGTAAGTGGACTGCTTACTGTGACTTATGATTTAATTAAACATTTTATACAGCCATGGTACTGTGTGGCATATGCAGAAAATTGCAGGATATGCTTCTTATACACACACACACACACACACACACACACACACACACACACACAGCAATAGCTTACTTGGCTCACAGCAGCATGGAATATATTACAAATGCCATACTTGTCACTAAACATTTGTCACATTTGCTGGTAACTTGTAGCCTCAATCCATATGATATTGATCCAAAACTGACTATTTATGGTGGCTGGAGTATAAAAAAAATATATTCAGAGATACTGTTTTATATACCAATGATCACTGCCTCTCTAACTTATTAATAATAAAAAATAATATTCAGATAATTTAATCTAAATCTAAACAACTCCAAGAAAACATGTATGAATATAATTTGAGCCAACATATTTTTGGTTTGGTTTTAACTAAAATTAAAAATGAAAGCCTAAAGTCATGTAATGTGTCTCTTTTCTGACACATCTTTTAACTGATTTATTGATTTTATCTAAATAGGTACTTTCATGAAAATAATTTAATTTCTTATGTTTAATAATTTACTGTATTTTGCATCCTTTAATTGAAGTCTGACAACAGAATGGAGCCCTGAGAAGTTAATCTAGCAACATGTTGATCTGTGCCACAGCACATTATTATTTTGGTAATTTCCTTTCCACAAAGCTTTTGTCCTAAACTAGAGACATACAATATTGACTAAATGAGTAGTGAAGATCAACTGCTGTGAGCTACAAAAATGGCCCACGCGTGTAAAAATTTGGGACTACACAGCCACAATGTCTATCTAAATTATGCTGTTTGAATGAGTTTTCTGACTTTGTTTTGAGAATAACTGATAAATGGGTAACTTTATGAAGCTATCAACTTGGGAGAGAGATTTGAAAATGACACATGTTGACACAAAAGTCAGCCAATCAAACTCAATAACAGAAAAAAAGGATGCCAGTATCCTTTTTCTGGATGTGTACTATCATGACATTATCATGTAGCAAGTGTGGTAATGATTCACAAAAGCTGAATTGATATTGATCAGCCTATTGATTTTAGATTGGTTCTGATTTTCCGCCCCTCAAGATACATTTGAATAAATCTCTTAGTAGTTACAAGTTACCCATTAGATTGTGTATCATGCCTCCAGCCAATGAACATCATAATCAGCCACTGTGTGTCTGTGTGTTGGTACACAAATGCCAATCATCATTGGTTGTATGTGAGCAATGGCCAATCAACAAGCTGTGAAGTGACCACTCATGCAGTCACACTGGTGTTAAATGTCAATCATCATTGGTGAATTGGCTCAGGGACGAAAGAAGCCAGCTGGCAAATTAGTCAGCTGAATTGCACATCAGCGATGCCACATATGCACATACACGAAGAAATTCTCACACAAAGGCCAGTCCAAACACACACGCACACACACACACACACACACACATGCACAAACACACACACACACACCTTGATGCATGTGCATGGCCTGAACAGTGCTCTTCCTAATCATTTCACACATTGGTATGACTGACACAGAGCTACACTTCCAGTGATGTGGGCAATGTGCTCGCACAAACTGCTCCTAATGATTACCCCAAGCATTTCCATAACACATACACACATAGCTCAAGCTAGCTAACAACACTACTTTTGTAAACTTGTAATCCTAATTAGATAAATAAACATTTGACAAGCAGAATCATTCAAGTGATACAAATTACTTTAGGTGTGCACAATAGGGATTAGCAGCATACCTCAGAAAATGTTAGAAAAAAAAGTTGCTGGATTGTGGAAATATATAATTCTCTGGGATGTAATGTATTTAGTCATGCCCTTATCATGTGGGATGTTTGTTTTAGCTTGTTTCAACAATTTGGCAAACTTAAAGTCACTATTTAGAAGAATGTGGGCCGTAATAGCAAAAAAGTCCGTTTTTTAATGTTTCCAGTGACTCATTTTTAAAAATGAGAATACTGAATATACACTTGATTGTGATATGAGTGATAATTAAGCTCCACGTGCCATACAAAAAGTCAGCATCCTCACCAGTTGATGATCCATGTAGGAGACATGTATAGCTGGAAAGAGCCATCAGTGAGCACAGCACCAGACCTATTTGAATCACTTAACAAATTAGAAATATGGATGGTGAATCAGAGATCTGGAACCAGGCTTAGCCAGTGTATTACTTTGGGTTTGTTGAAAAAATTCAACTGGAAGATTATGAGTTTAAGGATGGGCAATGATGAAACATTTCAGTACTTTTAAATACAACCTTTTTACAGCTACTTTTTAAGGAAGGGATGAGTGTTTAATACTGACAAAATAGAGAATAATTTTGGGTGGAGTATGACTTTAATCCAATATACTGTCTCAAAAATGTCATTCTGATACAGGATTTTGAGATTAAGATTAATTAGTGTCGATCCTTATAAATAGTAACCAATGCTTACGTGTCTGCAAAAAGATTATTTTATGCATCTCAATCTGTACGCTTTAAAAAAGCCATGAAACACCCAGAACAATGAAGGTTTGAAATTTTGCCTGTAATTATGAAGTGTTTTACTGCAAGAACTAATACCACAGTTTGGAGATATATTCAATGTAATCAGCTTAGTATAAAAATACCACTCTTTACTGTGTCACCAGTGATCCTCCTAAATGTGAACAAAGATTTGATTTGGTTAAAATATGCATGACATTTCTAAAATGAGGGACATCTCATTTTAGAATGACATTTCTCTTTCTTTTTTTTCATAATATATATATTTTTCTCCAAATAGGTCACCTTCAGTGCTGTTGTTCATGCTTTTAGCTCCATTAATCAATGTCCCTCTCATTGCAGGCAGCTTTGCCTGTATCATTTTCCCCAAAAATGATTCTTATTACTAATGCCTCTTAGTGTGAACACCTGCGAAATGAAGGATATAGAGAGTAGGGTTCTGGCAGCTTTGTATTTGTGTGTGACGCACATTCTCCACATGGGGTCTCGACAGTTTCAAGGCAAAGTTTTTTTTTAAAATGGCATGCCGTAAGCTACTGTGGCCTTGAGTTGATAAATTGTTGTTTAAGACTTCAGATTCTCTTGAGTCTCTGCATGGCTGCTGCAATATCCAGCTTATCTTATTGACGTGCTGTATGTTTGTCAGACAACCTTTTCAAGCCTAGATCAGATGTGTCAATAACTGAGCAAAATAAAGCATGATGATTACAGTACTTAAGTGGTTCTATTAAGTGGTGCTTTTCCACCACACCATTGAATCCTTCTGATCAGTTTAAATTTAGTTTAGTTTGGGTGAGAAAATACTTCAATTTGAAAAAAACTGCTAAAAATACATACAAATGAAACTTTTTTTTTTTTTTTACTTAATTGGTAAGCAGAAGATACAGACTGAAGGCCATACTGTGAGTCAAAGCACATATCAGCAGTGCAAAGTCATAAATTATGTCCCCATTCAGACACTGTGTGTACTCACAGGTCGCATTTCCAAGATTTCTCCGAGTGCAACCAGGAACTGCACCCTTTTTACTGAATTTGGAAACACAACTATTGTGTCCATTATAGCGCACAGTATCCCACAGTCTTGGGCACAATATTGCCTGCTGTCGCTGTAATACAATCGTACATTCTTCTCTGCTTTTCATTTCCTTTTCCTTCACAATCATTTACTTCTTTATTTTCCTCCTCTCCTTTTATCCTTGCTTTTCCTTCTTACTTCATCTCCACTAATCTTTGTCAGAGCTATCGTTTCTCAAGATCTCAGTCAGGGACAAAAATAGTCACCAATTTACGTAGTAGCTTTAGCTGCCTTGTGGTGTGTGATAGTCTCTTCTAAAGTACTGTAGACAGCCTTGTGAACAGACACACACACCCACGTAAACACAGATTTTTGAACTTTTATATGGTTGGTGCGTGTGTCTGGGATGTGACTGTATTTTCATGAAGGATCAATGGTGCAACCTTATTCACATCACAGAACTTGCCAACTGTGGCAAACGTACAAAGCGCAGCCAACATTTCTCTGACAAGCAGACAAAGTTTGAAAACTCCTCAGTAAATACACTGGCAGGGAACCCGTGTGTGAACAAAGTGAAATCACCCCCAAGATGTGGTTTTGTGAGAATGTGGTTCTCTTTTGAGTCTATTTGAGGATTCACTTTAAAAGGATGACACTGTCTGATGCTGTGTTTGCATTTGAAAAAAAAGTGTCTGAAATGCTGCTTTGATGGAACTGTCAGCTTGAAGGTAGTACCTTCTTTTAATTGGAGCATCCCATGAAAGAGTTGAGTACATTGTCCAAGCTTAGTTACCCTGATAGGAAGGTTGGACACCAGTAATTACTCTTTGCACACACAATTACTTACCAATCCAGTCATACAGTTTAAACTTAACAGTAGATCTTTTGCCCCTTCACTACAATGTATGCTTTTACTTACCACTAAGTATGCTCTGCATTATAACACAATAATAAAGTAGCTTTGATAAAAGTCAAAGCAAACAGGAGTTTTAGCTATGTGGGCTACTGTTGTTTCACCTACATCTAAAACACTAGATTATACCTTTTCAGTTGATGTCAAGCGCACATGACTGACCTTCAAGCTTTTGAGGCTCTCTATGTTAAATGCAGCAGCTGACTGATGAGACTTGATTTGAGTTTGAGGGGTCATATGAGGCAACATTTTTAGCTATATTTTACAGTCAGAGTGATCCAGAACATTTTTTGATGGCAAGACTATAAAACAAATCTGAAATCAGTCTAGATTAACTAGAATGTGGCTTGTGAAATTAAATTATCATATCTAAGTCTTTTTAGTTTTAGCTTTCATTGATTTTATCAAGAGACACTTCTGTTTGCTGTGCATGTGGTCAAATTTATCTACGCACTTTACTGTACTTTACATGTAACACGTATGTGTCTTTATATGCATGCTTGTCTGGCTGCAGGGGGCCAGCAGGTGACATTTATAGCTGAAAGGAAGCTGAATCAAAGGAAGTGCTTCCTCTGTGGTCTGAAGGGAAAGGGGTGAGGCAAAGAGATATAGGAAAAGAAAAAAGATATGACAAGAATGACAGAACTGACAGAAATTATGCAGCAGAAAAGGTAGAGGAGGAGCAGAGGAGAGAAGAGGAGGAGAGAGGTGGAGAGTTAGTCACTATGGGGATCTGAAAAATGGGGTGAACTTGGGTGAATATCTCTCACAAAGACTCCATCGCTCTTTCTTTCTGTGTCTTAAAGCTTTTTAGCCTCATATTTATCTTATGATGTCAAATACAAATTAGATGAGTCTGCAGGAAAAGCAGCAACTTCCACCTACAAAGTAGATGAGGTTGCATTTAAAGACCCATAAGCTTTCACTCACTGTGCCAAAGTGTAAGGGGGGAAATACATTTTAACAAAGAATTCAAATACATTGTTTGTCTGGTTTTTGACAGCTTTGTCTAGATTTATGAAAAATAACCCGATTAGACCACGATGAAATAGAACATGTTTACTGCAGCTGCAAATAGTAAAAAAAGGTTAAAGAAAAAGTCTCCAAACCCTGCAGGGGCTCTTAAATGCGTTTTGTCAGCGATCAGTAGGAGAGCACGGCCTTGCTAGCAGGCCCAGTCCAATTATCAAACAAATAAAAAGAAAATTAATAAAAAATATATAAATGGAGCTTACAGTAAGTAAACTGCAGTTTGCCGTGGGGTAAATTTGACACAGTTGCCACGTTGCCAGTGTCAGCAGAGATATAGTTAAAAGAACAGTTGAAAAGGTTGGAAATAATATATACAATAGACATTATATTTACCCTTAGTTTTATTATGTAATTATTTTTTAATGCTTTCTCTACAGTTATTCAGGTTTTCAGACATTTTTCTCCTTGTTATTTCAAAAGTGTCTGCTATGTTTGCTGTGCCATAAACCTGCTTAAGTGAGTACTTTCATCACTTGCTGACCCATCTGAAAATCAGTCTATCAGGATTTCAGTGCAAATGCTACAAACATAATTTACCAAATAATAATGATAACTGGTAGGCCTTCAAAGTGAGCCTGTGAGCATTTTTTTCTATTTACTTTTTATCCAACGGTTATTATGGATCGCATGTGTTGTGTGTGTTGTGCACATACAGTATGTGTGTGTATGTGCTGACAGTGGAGACATCAGAGCACCGCTGAATTAACTCTGACCTTGATGTCTCCAAGCTGCATTTGCTTACACACACATACACACACACACACACACACACAGAACCCTGCATAATACATACTATGCGAGCAATGGTGGGTGTCTGGGGAGTCCCTGTATAATCTGAACAAAGTAGCAAACTCCTCAGTGCTGACCACGAAGAACACAGAGCCGATTAAGCAGTAGTGACCTAAACATGGCGGATTTTCTTACAAAATTGTCATGTATGGGGGATTTATTAGGGGAAAAAAGAACTAATAATACAGTCTACTGAGTCTAGGGATATATTTAGATTTTCCCCATGACTGAATCAAGGAGTTCGCACTATTGGCTTACTTTAGCGATTTGGGCAATTCAAAACTCTCTCAGTTTCTAGGGCTGTAAATTTTAATCCAAGCCTAATCTTTAAGAGCCTCCAGAAGACCAAAAAGAGATGTGACCATGGGTTTAATCAGACTGGGACAATCCAGTTCATGGGCTTCTTTGTGTAAGCAATGAGACAGTAAACATAATCATTTCTGCACTTTTCAAAAGTTGACAACAATGTTGTCATAGACAGGGAATGGAGGATATATTGTATTATGGTAAAGTCTACAGTAATGTTGTTATTTTGAGTGGTGACAAAGATGAATTTAGCAGGACAATCCTTGTAGAAAAGTGCTTTTATACTGGACCTACTGTAGAGAGGATGTATTTGTATGTAATCAGTGTACTATAGAATGTGCCTGTCTAAACATCACATCCACAGCAGTAATATGACTCAAAGCAGGAGCGGGGAAAATGATGACCTTATATATGGCGGTCTCATTCTCAAATCATTTTATGTTGTGTCAACACTTTTGCCCTTCAGCTAAGGTGAAGGGTCAGCACCTGAGAGTTGCACTCCATCAAGCAATGGAGCTCTTATTGACCAAGGTCCAGCATTTTAGTCGAGGTGGGTGGCCTCATAAAACATGAAACCATCTTTCTGCCCTGATTATTCTCCTATACACTGCCTGTGAAACTATATGATAACATGTAAAATGGACCTGATGGTTATGATTCATAGATTCATCACTAGTCAAATCTGGCAGTCGATGTGTAAGGATGCCTTCTCACGCTGACTTTAATGTTTACCTTCTGGCATTTTGACGATGTCCATTGGGAAGACGATGCCGTGTCTGCAATGGCTGTTCTCATGTAAGTCGTGTAATAGTAGCCTCGAGGCTGATATTCGCTGTGGACTTGGTCGACTATCCATCATGTCTTGGTCAGTAGGTTCATTGTGCAACCACACATGCACATGTACTCACTACTCACACAACTGGAAACAAACTTAAACATATAAATAACTCCTTGTTGTAATGTGACACACCACTGCACCTATGCCTCAAAATTAGGAAAACAGGAAGCAGATAAGACAATGAAACTGATAATAAATTAAGTGCACTGACATACAAAATATTGATATCAGAGGCCACGAGGATTTCCCATTATATCCAGTTACCATTGTTTTAAAATACCTATAATATACTTATAATAATATAATAATACTAGCTTATTCGTTTACTATCTAGCAGATGTGATGTAAGTATTTTGTGTTGGTCCTGTTTTTTTTGTTATCTGAATATATTCTGTTCCATTACAATTGAATAAGCCGATAAGTATATTAGGTATAAGTAAAATAATGGTAACCATGACAACAATGGGCCATGTTATGAGTACAATATTACATTCAGAAGTGTCCTGAAATTGGAAATTCAAGTGGCCTCTGATATCAATATATTTGTGTGTCAACACAATAATGTATTGTCAATTCCAGTCTTATCTGCCCCCCTTTTGACAGTCTATAATTCTGAGGCCATGTGCATGATAAAAATGTGTATTCATTAGCATATGTGCAGTTGGGTGTGTGCATATTCAGTTGTGTGTCACATTATCATTAATTATTTGAAGGACAGAGAGCGATGAAGAAATTTCCAGAAGGTGACTGGCATCACGACTTGTTATTAACCCTACAGGTGTTATACTGAGATTCACACATGCACACACACACAAACATATGTAAACACCCCAGCCGCTGCTGTCTTCCTCAAATAGCAAAGTAACTAGAGGCGGGTTTTCACGGCAAACATATTTTAAGCAGGTTACTTGAGAGTGTTTACTTGTTACTTTGGACATGTGTGAACAATACAATTTAATCTGAAAACACAGCTTTTTATAATCTTTTAAGTGAACTGTTGTGTCGTTTTTTCATTGAGAAGCAGACTTTACTAAAATATGACAAACTGCATCTCTGTTTCATTGGAAATAACCAGTCAAGACCATATGCATACAGTAAGGGCCACAGTTCCAGAGTTACACAGAAACAGCTATTACAAACCTTATAAATCAAACTGCACAAAAGGCATAATGATAAAGCAGATGCCGTGTTCAGCTTGTAATGACTCATGGGGATTTGGGTACATTGTAAAATGAAGGTTTGTTATGAAAACAAACGAGGACCTCGAGGTTGTGTTCATTCTTTGTTTCTACCTGCTTAGTTCTCTGTCAGGCACACAGTGGTCTTTCCCAGCAGGTTCGGACGGATCGACACAGATAGATAATCACATTTAAAATGCACCTGTGGGTAGCAAAGGTTCCAGTAGTTCTCATTTGAAACACAGGTAGAACAAACACCAGACAGCACGCTGTGCTTTGAGTTTAGCTGCAACACATATACTGCATTTAGGTAACCAGGTTGTTGTCAGATATCTGCAGGAATGTGATTTCTTAAAACATCATGTAAACAAGAAACCTGGTTTCCTGAACAGGGTAAGAGATTAAGAAACACTGCAGCCATGCTCAGGCACACTGTACTTAGGTGCAGTGGTTTGAGCTCGTGTTTAGCAGGTATTTTTATGATGTTAATCAACTTAGCATGGAAACATTTGTGAAGCTGAGGTTGATGAGAATGTAATAAGTTTTGTAGGTTTTTGTTCATAAACCAAAGTATTGGACAAATTAAAATTTTGGCCTGATGATGGCTCTACATGAAAAGTCTGAGGATCAACTAAATTAACATGATACATCCTGAGGGAACATCATGGCAATTTATCCAATAGCTACTGAGACATTTCACACAAAACCATAACATCATGGTGGCATTGGAGAAAAAGTCCAGAGATCATCAAAGTTAATAGGATCCATCATATGAACCATGAATAGGACCATGAATATTTGTTCAAACTTTCATGTCAATCAGTTCAGTAGTTTTTGAGATATTCACCAAGGTGGTGGACAAACCATTCACCCAACCAGCAGACCAACATTGCCATCATTAGAGCCAAACGGCTTGCATGGATAAATCAAGCCCTTCAAATAGATTTTTGCTTGAGAAACAACAGTTCTCTTAACTGGTTTCCAATGGGGTTTTTTACATGTGCACATTGGCCAATTTCTTAAGACTGAGAAATCAAGGCTGTGTAAGCAGTGAGGCCTCCTAAAAGGTATGATGATTAAATTCAAAATTCTGAAGCAGAAACAAAATAGTATGAGAAAATAAATAAATCAGTTTCCACAGGTAAAGAGCAGGTTACTTGTAAATTTCGGGCACGCTGCCACCAAAAAAACACAGTTGGTTCTCTCACTACAGAGTGTCTTCTTGAGCCTGTTCTCATTCCCAGGACATCAAAAACCAACACTTTGTCACACCCCTTGGCGTCTGATACCGACACACAAGGTACCCTTTGGCATCTGTATGAGATGCAATGGGCTTTCAACTAACTCCAGTGTAAACCCATCTGCATCATTATTAGAAACCATGAGACCCATGACGTCTGTACAAGGTGACATTTTTCTTCTTAGGAGGAGGCAGATTGCATGGACGGCCAGATAGTTAGATGCAAAAAATGGACTTTGCTGCAGGAGACCACTGTTCGCCTCCTGCTTCCATCGGCAAATGTCATGTTTCCAAGTGTGACTCGGGACAGTTTTTGGTCATTGTGTTCAGTGTTGCCATGACGACGCTTCAAGTGAGCATTTTAACCCAACCACGATCTTTCTTTAACCCTAACCAAGTGGTTTTTGTGCCTAAACCTAGACACACCAGCTCTGAGCATGTAATATGGCAGCGGATTGGTCTACATTGGATTTAGTTGAAAGCCTGATGCGTCTCATACAGACACCAAACGGTACCTTGTGCATTGGTATCAGATGCCCAGTGGCATTGACAAAGCCTCGATATTTCACAACCTGGGATGAGAATGTGTTGGTCTTCTCACTGCATCGAAAAGCTCCAACTAACAATAAAAAACCCTAGGCTACAGTATTATGTATCTCTAATACATTTAAAATAATCCAGCCTTGGTTCAAAAATATGATACAATGTGGGGGAGAATCCTGACTACTGCTTGTACACATGGTATTACATAACCATTTATTGTGGTGCACTTACAGTATACATTTTCTCGTTGCCTGCCATAACCAGTTTTCATATACTGTAGTGACTGAAGCCAACCTTTTACCGAAGCAGCTGTTTTTCTGTCAGCCCTGGAGCCACTCCTCTCATAGCACGGAGATGGAAAAGGCTATGATACTTTGGAAACATCAGAATAATGTGAACACACCATATGTGTAATGAGCCTGGCAACCATGACATCAATTTAAAATCTGTTATAAAATTTCAAAGATTTTACCAGCTTCTCCTCAATTACTGAAAAGCTGATGCTTAAGGAGATAAGAGATCTCAGTATGTTCCAGATGCTGCAATAGTAGACATTATGGTGTATGCTGTCTGTGTGGCATTGCAGTTTCATCACTAAGCTTTATGATATGCATGAAAATTAACTTTAAACATGAAGAAACAGCGGAATAGACATCTACATAGGAAAATGAACATCAAACCACCACTGATAGTGGAGAGACAGGGAGAGGTCCATAAATGCAGCAGTCAAGATAAAGGACAAATAGAGAAACAAAGACAAGAGTACAAACAGAGAAACAGGAAACTTATTGACAACAATCAGATGTCTTAATGTCTGACTTCTCAGTCTGTGGCAAGTTAGCACAGTGAGAGGGGGACAGAGAAAAAGAAAGCAATAATAAGGAGAATCTTCTGTTAACAGAGACAAAAAAGACATAGAGATATGGAGAGAGGAAGAGAGGGAGTGTAATTAGTTTGATTCCCTCATCATGAGATTAGGAATCCTTCCTAGTCTACTGAATTATTTTGCTACGGAGATTAAAAGCATGAGAATCTGACTTGTTGATGAATCTCAAGCCATATGGGTCACTTGTAGGTCAGTGGAATTATAGAAATTACACTAAACCAGTTAAAATGGTAGCTTGTTGTTCAACAAGCTATGAAATATAGCATGAAGTAGGGAATAGAAGTGCTAAAAATAAGACATAAAAACAGATACTGTATAATGGTATTAATTTGACACTGACTTTTTAAATGAGAGATGACAGTATATATATATATTTTTTAACTCTTTCAGAAAGTCTTGTTTTTCTGAACAGCAAAAAAAAAATGCATGGCAAGAGTATGGAGAAAATTATTTTTGTCACATCACATACAACAAATAACAAATTTGAAATCGTAGAAGAAGAAAATGTTGTTTTTTTGTTTTTTTAATTCCCCTTTGAATATCAATCATTTGTGCAGTTAGGAAAATGCCAAGTGAAAATGTGTGTAAAATGAAACTTGCAAGTTGATAACAACAAAAAACTAGGCACAAGAATCAAGTCCCATGCATACATATGGATATAATTAGTACAATATGAAGCATACAATATGCAAAATGAGGGATGATTTGCATCTACAGTGTTTACATCAACAATAAATGAGTAGTTAGTAATATGCTTAAAGAATAATTATCATACTGTGTGAAGGTATTTATATTCTGAGATCTAAGATGATTGAAGGTTTTGTACACAATGCTCTTTTTTTCTCCTTCCTGCTGTCTTATAAAATTGTACTTCGATTTGCAATTTGTTTATTAATTTTTCCATCCATATGACTCTCTCTTTCTATTATCTCTTCAGATTTGATCAGATGTGTGGGATGAGCACCTATTACGCAAGAGTTAGTCTCTGTGTATTTGTTTATTCATTTAAATATTTATGTGTAATATTATGCACTGTTTAAATGGATGAGAGTCCTAAGTGAAATACAGTTTACCTTCACAGATAGGCTCCTCTTGGGACTCTGATAGGCTCCAATATTGGAAGAAGCTTTGCATTAGGCTTAAGTGGTATTTCTGTCCTAAAACGTGACTTCTAATCCTAATTTTACCAACCTTTATGAGTCACTTCAATGTTGAAATGTTATTTAATTTCCTTGCTTGGTTCAATGGTTAATTTTACAAATTAACCCGCATAGAAATATCACCTCAGTTTGCCACCGTACAAAGCCTTTTTGCCCTTTTTAGCTCACTGTTAGCCACTTACCTTACTGTTTTAGTTTTGCAGTCCACACATTTGCTGTGTGGCATCTCACTTTCATGAAACATGTTTCTAGCAGCAGCAGGAGGCTATTTTTAACAAATAAAGCACTAATAATGCTTCCTGCTCAGCATCAAATGATACATGAAGACACCAAGATAGTAACAAACTGGTGAATCACACATTTAGCAGGCTAACAACCCAGATACTGAGTACTGTTTCTCTTCTTTCTCTTTCATGAGTTGGTTGAGAAAAAAACAGAGCTAAAAAGAGGGTAAATATATAAACATGATGTAGCATAATATAAATATTATGTTCGTAATGATAGTACCACGGTCCTGGAAGCTAACATACGCTACCAATGGCAAGGTCACTACCTCAACAACTAAAACAAACTGTACCACCATCACCATTATACTTCTGTCAGTGCTATACAATATATCACAATCGCTTATGTATTACCGCAAAAGCAAACCATGGGGCTTTTCCACTTTTCCACTTTTTTTTTTAAATCAAGGGACTTTGAAAGTCTTGGCATACAAAATGTCTTCCATTTTGGACTATAAAGTGTGACAGCCTTTTTTAGTAGGCCAACACTGCTAAGACAGTTAATGGACAACACCACATGATAAAAGTTTTCTAAATCTATACAAATATTTAATTGTCATGGATGCTGGTGTAAATGAGGCCAAAGGCTTTAAATCCTGGCTCAGCATTCAGTTACTAAATTGTGAATGTACAGTAGAAACAATATTTTTACTTTGCTTGTTTGTGTAACTGCTTATTTTAATATAAAGTCTGAAGAGTAATCAAAATCAAGTCGTTCTTGGTCTTGCTCTTCCAGGTTGCCTAGCCAAACCTATGCTAGCAATGCTTTACCAACCAAATTGACACCTCGTCAGCCACTTAGTCTAACTGTGTGTCACTATTTTATATGTGTATTTAAATTTATACTTACTGTTGGTCACAGTACAAAGTATAATGTATTGTTAAATATTTTTCAAAGTAGGTGTCACTGTCACAGAAATGTCACATTGGAGCTACAGTAGAGTGTTCGACTGGAACTGGAAACCTGTTGTTACATCAGTGTTGAGACTCATGAGAAACCTTTCAGAACTGAGCACTGGACAAAGTGAGAGAAAAGATCTGGATTGACAGTGACAGGAGGAAGTGAGAGGATGGAAGGTAGAGAGAGAAGGGGAGAAAAAAACTATGATAGGCGAAATGATAGACACAAGAGGTGCCTGAGTGTAATGATCTCCTAATGATGCAGTCTCGCTAATTACACACTTCAGTGCCTTGGAAGACGCATACATGCATATATGCTCACGCTGACACCTATGCATACTGTGGTGTTACTAAAGAGAGCGGTCACTTCTCACAACTGTTGCCTGTGAAAAAACATACATTTTACTTCAAGGAATACAAAAAAATGAAAAATGTATTCAAAAACAACAAAGATTTTAATATTATCATGAAAATCTATATCCATCACTCTCTGGCTAGCAAATTTAAACTCAAAAGCGGCAAAAGCATTGCACTGTACAAGCTTGTAGTGTATATTTTGAATGTAAATCCTTCTACAAAAATGTACAAAATAATCAAACACCTACTGAGCAAGTGGGACGACCCTCTATCATTTATACTGTACACATAGCAGGTGCATCTCATTTTACCATCATGAAGGTCTGTCATTCATCACAACTATGATGTTGGTTTTCTTGAAAATTGGCTGAGCTGACTCACAAAAGGGTCAGCACTCTGGAGCTGAATTATCAATGACAGACCACAGTAAGTAGAGGATAATGTTGCTCAGAGACAGCAGATGTTATTGAGTAGACGAGATTAGTCAACAAAAGAGTGAAGGATTTTTTTTTCATGGGTAAAAAGACGGGTGGTGACAGAGGAAAGGACAGACAAACAAGGAGAAAGACAGGCCGGCAGGCACAGAAAGATACAGAGGGGTCTCTATTCTTCAGCCAAATGCTCTTGCTTTTGAAGACCAGCCAAACATTCTGTTTACATGAATGGCTTTGCTGGCTGGAGCACACACACATATATAAAATCACAGACACATGCACACATATACACACTTCATAAGGTACAGCATGATCAGTCTAGAGTAGCAGCACCTCATTAGTGGATACGGTAGAACATATGATTATGCTTGGCTTGTCAAACAAAACACTGATGAATGGGCTCATCATACCAAGAGTGAAAGTCATATACAAGAAATATGCTGCATATGAGAAAGCGCTAAAAGCAGTATCAAATAGCTACAAAAGCAAGTTTTACACAGATATCTAGCAATTTTTGTCAGCTCAGAGCTGCAGTTGATTTGTGAAAGCATTGAAAAGGTCTTGTTTTTGTGATGATTATCAGACAAAGTGATATGAAGACAGGATTACTCTCCTGTTTTTGCAACTTTGTCACCAAATATGCTTGTCACAGCTGAACATCTCAAAATCCTGTTGAGACACAATAACAAAGGCATCAAGAATGCCCTATTTTGCTATATTAGAAAGATTTATCAACCTTGTGCAAAGAGAAGGAAAAAATGAAACATGCATTTGGCAAAACTCAAAATGGCATCTAAATGAAATTTCTGAAAGGGGCTTACTTTATTTTCTTAGACTTGTTCATGACCTCCCGAATCACCACAGCAAAACAGTTAAATTTCAATGGGGGGTTTTCGATTGCTCAATGTAAAGTTGATTTCCTCTGCTTTCGTCTTCAAAGAAGCGTAGGCATTTCTTCTTCAAGGGAGATTGATTATTCCTCTACACTGATAAGGCCTTGTATGACAGGCAATCCAAGGATAAGTGAAGCTGAGCTGGAGCCAGAGTGCGGCCCTATACTCTTTATTATGTAATTAATATTTTCATTACCTTGGTTATCCCATATTTATGTTTCTCATGCTGAGAAGGGTAGAAAATTAATGTATGTAACAAGGCCAATCCTGCACTCTGGGAGCCCTATGTAGGATTTTGTTAAGCGGTTCTCTGATGATGTAGCCTATTTACATTATCAGCACAGTCTCATAGTCATTTACAGTATTGTTTTCACAAGAGATTCAAGTATTGAATTGTAAATTAGAGTTGTTGATTACTGTTGCACTGAGTTGCTTCGATTTAAAATAATCCTTTGTGACCACTTACTGTTGATAGCATTGAACTTGAACACCTAGTGCTGACATCTGGGGAAGTTAACCCCCTAGATGTAGTCATGCTCACTCAGACATGCAAGTAATTGTGCAAGAGTGGACTCATGTGCAGCAAGCCTTTTCCTGGCAGCTCCTTCTCATCCACATCATCTCCATGTGAACTGTCATCTTGGCCTGAGCCCTACCCCACCTCCTCGAGGATATCACCTTCTGCTGCACAAATGCTGTGGAGGATGCAGCATGCTCCCATCACCTTAAGGGCAAACAGAGAACAGATCTCAGAAAGATGGATTGCCAGGATGACAAAGGTACATTCAGTGATAAATTAACTTACCTTTGGCATGGCGTTAGTTGTAGTGTGTTTCAGCTTGGCCCAGTTCATTAAAATGCGGATGAAGGATTCATTTTGTATTTTAAAAGCAAAGTAACCAATGTAGAATTTGCCATGTGTCTTGAGGGTGTGTGTATGTATGTTTTAACAGAGAGTTCTTACCTCCTACAGGCTGACAGTGGGGTCATGATTGAAACAGGATGCTGCAGGCATGAGTTTCTTCCAGCTCCTTAAAGAAAGAGCCCAGCTGGTGAATATACAAAACACTTACAAAGGAGACATGAGGCCGACAAGCATGTCATGCACAGATGCTGCACTGGCAATGTAAACATATGAAAATGCACCTCTGGCATTACAGACACCCTGCAGCAGTACTGAGGGTTCACATAGCATTTCTTCTGTTGCTCTGCCCGAGGGAGAATCCTGTGGCACCAGACTGAGGCACCAGCAGCAGACCAGAATGCCCCATGGCCAGTGAGGCGAGCAAAGCCTGTCCCCGGTCTCTTCTGGCCTGAGAGAGACTGAATTTCTCTTAGGAGGATCATCATTTCCCTCGCAACAGTGTGCACAGTCCTGCCAAGAGTGGCTCTTGGCATGGCTGTGATGTCAGCTGTTGCCTTACACAAAGCTTCACAGTCAAGCCAGTAAACAGTGACCAGTGCCTCAGTTTGGTGGTTCAAACCACGAGACTTTTGACAGGGCAACATCTGGACCAGGATATTGATGCTCTTCATGGTCAGAGAATGGAGGGTGGATTTAACATGGAGTGGATCTGTTGTTTATCCATGCATGAATTTGCAAAGAACCTAATATCTCAGTCTTTCAGTTTTTAGTGCTTAATTGTTTACTTTTTCTATTTCTTTCATTATTTGCTGTTAATATTTTGATATTATTTCGTTTTCTCTCATTGTAAATGATCAGTGATGTGTTTTCTGTGTGCATTGTAAGCTCAGCTGAAATGCAGTCAACTTACAGGCTGTGGTTACTAATGGTCCTTATTACATGGCTTTGTTGAATACTTGATTCTGATTGGTCGATTATGGCATTTTACGGTCTGTTATTTCTGAATAGCGGACCACTGCTATGAAAAACAGACTGTTGTTATAGACGCAGTTCTGATCGTAGACTCTGGAGGACCATGTCCAATTATATCAATCCGCAGAAAGAAGTCTGGTAAAATTACCAGCAGCTCATTCGTGACACCCTGTGGCAAAAAAAACTACTGGGCTCCAACCATTACAGAAACAGAGAAATGGAGCAAGATCCTTTTTGGTGAGCACCTCTCCTAGTTGTCTATTGCTAAATATTAACTTAAGCGATAAGCGGTAGTGATAATAATACTATTGTTACCAGTTGTAACATTAGTAACAATTGTGTTTCCAGGTGTGTGAACTGCAAAGCCCCAGCAAGAAGGAAACATAGAGATGAATGGAGAAAGAAACGTCAACATCAATATTCCCAAAGAAGTCTCATTCACCTTGTCTCACTTCACCATCAATGGAATAGTTCAGTTTAATATGAATTATAATGCTAAATAGGCTAATCTTAAGAAGGCTGCAGAGTTTATTTTGCTACAGACACAGATCCAACCATAGAATCTAGCAGACTATTTTTAAGGAAGCAATAAAATCATTTTTAAAACAATAAAATCATTTCTGAATCAATATTTTGTGTCAAATTATTGATTTCTTTAGTAAATAGCCATGTAATAAACAGGATAATGTACAACAAGCAGGTCATTGTTGTGAAATAAACCCCTTCAGGATGATTCAAGTCCTGCATCACCATGTCAGGGTTCATTTCACAATAATGACCCACACTCTCTGTACATTTTCCCTTACTTAATAGGCTTTCTGCTTGTTTTTTGAGACTGGACTGGTGGATAAACCATTTCCTGTAGCTCCTCTCATTGCATGCCACTTCTCAATGCCAGCCATTCTCTCTCCATTTTCCTTTAATTCTCATTGTTTCTTATTTTGTTTGTTCCTGTTGGTCCATTTCCTTCTCCATCTGTTCTCTATCTTTCTCTCAGTGCCAGCATGCCAAGGCCCCCGAAAGTAGTGTGTTAAACTACCTGACTCAAATCAAGGCACAACAGCAATATCACTTCCTGTCTCTTCCTTAATGCCAGATACATTTTTCTTTCTTTTTGTCCTTGCACTACCACACCTCCCTCTCTCTATTTCTCTCCCTCTGTCTCTGCTGCCAATGCCAAGGCCTGCTTTGAGCCAGTCTCCGTTTACAGAACAGCAAGGTCCCTCTGTGGATGCTGATAGACAGTCCCTGTCAAAAAAAAACAAAAAACATGAAAGAAAATCATGCTGACATGGCCACTCAAACTAATCACACACACACACACATACACACACACACACACACACACACACACACAAGGGATTGGTGTGGTAACAACATTGTTATCTAAATGCGGGAAATAATATCGTTTAGTAGTTATAATACTGCTGTGTTGAATAGGGCTTTTCCTGACTTATCATAGTAGGAAGAGCGCAGGTGTTACTAACAACACTAATGATGACGTTTGTGCATTACATTGTGGGAGAATAGCATATATCAATGGCACCACGAAAAAATACTTAGTTTATTACTTTTCCAGCATGAACACACTCATAATAGAATTAGTTTGTAGTATGAATGACAGAGCTGGTGGCAGACATTTTGACTTGTCAAAGCACATTACAACATTAACAATGGCTCCAATCCAATAACTGTCCCAGTAAGCCATGTCAGTGAGCATGCATAATACCAGAGTGTGGGAACTGGATCGCCTAAATGGAATGCAGTCATCATTGATTATTTTCCTACTTTGACAAGTTGTCTATTGTTTGAGGTCACCAAAGCCACTAAAGCTGTAACTTCTCTCAATGAGGTACAAGAAAACAAACTGTGGAGTCAGGGAGATAACAATCAAACTCAGTCTGCTCATGCCCACTGGGTCCTGCAAAGAGGTCTAATTGGGTAAAATAAGTGAACACCTGTATGTAGTGTCTGTAGTGACTTTTGTGTGGCGACTTTTAAGTTATGCGCTTGTGCCAATCAGCGTCACGAATCCAGCTGCCTCTTAAGGTAAGACGGTGATAGACAGTGATGGACAGATGGTTCATCCAATCACCTACCAAGTATTTTTTGAAAGTGCCTGCCCCTTTCAAAACAGTTTCTATGGACGACTTCTTGGATGGTTCTGTGTAACAAACCATCTGCTGCGTCAGGTTACAGTGGAGCAGAGCAATCATTAATGTTATTAGATCCACCTGTGCTTTCCCTGACATGACAAGTCAAAATGTCTGTTGGGGAAAAAGGTCTAATCTGTAACAAGACTTCTTTTATCCCTTCAAAAATGGATATGCTGTTCTGAGAAAAATTTACTTTTTAAGTAGAGTTATAAAAGGCTGTAGATACAAGGTTTCATGAGTATGAAAACAAAATGATTTGTCTTTCATTGCCAAAGACAAAAAAGTAGATTTTTTTTTTAAGTAGATTTTTTTGTCTTTTGCAGCAGCCCAGTCATCCAACAGGACAATGAATTATGCTGTATTAACTTCCAATAGCAGAGCATTTTCATTTTTTGGGTGTGTGTGTGTGTGAGTGTGTACTTATCTGTACAATCATTGGTATCTCTTTGTCTTTGTCCGTGTGTGTGTTGCTTCTTTGTTGAGACTTTAAAGACTTGTATAATCTCCTGAATAGTGTTTCTTTGAAAGTAGCATAACAGCCCAAGGATCTGCTTAGTTATGAATGCACAAATGTACATTCACACACAAACACACAAAGGCACCCACACAAAAATGAAACACACATGTCCACACACACACATAGACAGGACCTCAGAGTTATGCATAAGCTACATATTGTTCTTTTCGCCCACAGCTTGTGGCGATGGCAAAAATCTGATTGCAGAGAAGTTATTCATATCAACATCCTCAGTGTCTCATTGTTGAATTAGCCCAACCTACATGTGTGCTAATTTAAATTCTTATTTCACCCACAAATCACCCCGAACAACATCATGCCCATGAACGCCTGACAACATTTGGTAATAATGCACAACTTGGCAGATACATTAGTGAATAAGAGTGTTTAGATCACTGTCAGACTAATTCCATCTCTTGTGCAAAGAGCTAGTGGCCCACTTTGCGTTGGGGTAACTGACTCCATTAGAAAATATAGTTTCTTTAGAGAGGCTTCAGTGCTTCAGAGAGGATTTCTATCAGATGTTTAGTCCCATCATGCTGTTCGGAGATTTCCTGTGCCTAAACCAAGACACATATAATGAAATCACTATGTTGTGGGTTCAAGTCAAACTGTGTCTGTTACCTTGTAACATGTAGTGTACTGTAGACATGAAACAAATACGACAAAAAAAAAGATCCTGCCCTCTGTTTTTACATCACCTTCATAGTTTTCAACACTGCTCTGCACATTTTTTTTTCTATTTAGTGTGACATCCTTTCTCTTTCTTTGCTCGTGTGATCTTTATTCTGTAATACTTCTCTCCTTGTTGTCTCGGTGAGTGTATTTCTCTATCATCTCCTCAGCTTTTCCACGAACTCTCTCCCCCAGCCTTCTCTTTTATGATTTTCTGTTTTATGATTTTATGTTGATGGTGTGCTGCTATTCTCAGCGTTATCACCTTTTCAGTGCTTTCTTTCTGCTTTATTCCCTGTATTATCTCTGTCCTCTCCTGTTATTTTCTCAGTTTATCTTCAGTCCAATTTTAACCGACTTCATCGCCAAATATTGTTTCTCTTTTTATTGGCCCAGGCCTATTGTCCTGTTACCTGCAGCAACAGGCCGGCTTTATAACTCAGAGACCAAAGGTGTGAGCTAGACATTGATTGTTCTGGCGGTGAGAGCAAAATGTTATGGATTTTCACTTGTATTCATAGATGTGATTACAGCGGTGTGTTCATGTTTTCATTAGACGAAGACAGGAGGTCATCCATCACAGGACAACCTGGGAACACTTAACATTGCTGGAGCTACAGAAGCCCTGTACTGTGGCTACGATATCATTCATGTTTAGCAGTGACAAACACTGGCTTTTTGTTAAAAAATACTGTCAGATATTCAGATCATTAGAAAGCATAAGTGACTGTTGTGACACTGTGCAAAACTTAAATAATTCTTTTTTGAATTTGAATGACACACTCCTACAATTGCAAATATGTAAATATGTAATAATGTTCAATTGTACAACAATTGAACAACAAAGCTGACATCAAAGTGGGAAATGTGTTATCATGTTAGAAAGGATTGTATTGTCTTTTAAAATGTTTTTTAGTAAATACACAATGGCAAATGCTGATTGTTGTGTGTTTCTCATCAAGTAGGGGTTGACTGTGGTGACCTCCTCTTAAGTGACATCACATACATACCCCTTATTGTCTGTATAAACACATAAATCATTCAGAAATGTCCTTTGCACTCTGTAAGCCATATGAAGACCCTAAATCACTATGTATTATTAATCCTTTTTCATATATATATATATTTTTTTTCTTTTTTTTATTGTACCTTTGTTTGTGTGTGCATTTTGTAATTCCTGTTTTTGTACACTGTATTCAGTCTTCAGTCAATACAATTTAAAAAAGAAACATTCAAAATGTGTGGAAGTGAGTGAGATATGTGAAAAACATTTCACACCACACGTTCAGATTTTTATCAGCTGTTTTTTTCCCCTTGAAAAGCTCTTTGTGTAAAACGCAGTAAAGAATTCACTGTGTCTCCTTCTGTCTTTGATTGCAGTTCAATACGACAAATTTGGATCAGCCTTCCTTGTTCACAATACCAAGGATTCCTCACCCTTCCTCTGTTTCTCTCACCACAGTGCTTTCTCTCACTCTTTGGCTCTTGTTTTTATTTGGCTCATCTCTGTATTCTGATGTTCCAGTCTCTAAAGTGCCAGCATGTTAAATACCAAAGTGACCATGATCAGTATAACAATAGTTAGATTACATAAAAGACAAGGGAAGAGGGAAAAAACTGTCTACATTAACTGTTGTGGTGAGGATGGTATAGAGGATGTGTGTGTGTGTCTGAAAACAACTTTATACTGACTCTCCCCCAGGCCGATCTATCATCTTACAAACACACAAAAAATGCACACACATACAGAACAACAACACAAAGGTTTAAACCTTTATTTCATTTATTTATTTATTTTGTTTTATTTATTTATTTTTATTTCATTAATTTTTTTTGTAATTTAGTTATGAAGGGAATGGCAGTTTTGCCTTGTATTGTTATCATAATCGGTGTCAATAATCTCCCACAAATTAAATGTTTACAGCAGCATTTAATAAAAAATTTAATTAGCTTTACAGTTTTTGATAAACTGACCATGAGGGATGTGATAATGTCGACTAGCCTGGTTTATAGGACAGATCCTCAGTCAGACATACACTTTGGTAAAACTTTGTAGTACGCATGCTGTAATAGAAGATAGAGAGGTTATACAGTTAATGCACTTATTCTTCACATCTATGCTCATCAGACTCAACTATTTGCACACTCTTGAGCATCCTCGTGGTATCAACAGGAGAAAACATTATTAACAGGTGTCCTTCCATGATTTTCAAGTCCAGGCACATAACGCAGGGATGTTTTGATTACATGTTATGTTTCACATAACTCTCTCTGTATCAGGAGGTGGAAGCTAATGCCCCAGATCCCATTACCAACCAACTGCTTCTTGCCACACAGCTGTATACTGTAGCCAAGATATCCTCAAAGCTTTTAAATAGGTCATGTTTGGGTTTAAGATTCAAGTAAATGCAAATTAATAACAATGGTAAATTAATATTGCAGCCATGGGGGCAAACTCATAGTGTGAAACGTTTCTTGGAAGACACCAAAGCAGATTTAAGACTGAATTAATCAGTATTTTTTGTCTCAACATTGAATCAAATGATTGTGTGATGTGAAAGGGGTTACTCAGAGTAACAAAGCAAAGACTTAAGCAGAGATACAGAGACTTATCATCCAACTCTGCTGCCCTACTGAACTTTTTAACATCTCTTAGCTCATTGTTTCAGACTGATGTATGGTTCAGACTCAACCTTCTCACCACCATCTTCAGCAGCAGCAGCAGCAGCAGCAGCAAAAAGCACTGATAAACCCACTGTGCTTGCAGAGCAGACAAAGTCAGCGACTACAGTAGGTTGTGTAGGAATTTGTGCATTCAAAGAGTATTATGATATCAAGGGATAAATATGAATCATTATTGTGTGCGACTCAAATATGAAATTATTCACCCTGCGACAAAACACATACTAGAGTATGTATAATAATAGGGAAATAGTCCTCCTTGTTGGCCACACATGAGAGGTCAATTAAAATTATGATGGTAATTAATCTTAATTATGATTTTGCGAGGGTATAAGGTCTTTTAAGGTTAAGTGACTGAGATGAAAGCACAAGAAAACACCAACAAGTTCACTTTTAGTTACATCTTACTAATACTACAGTTACAATTACTAAACACTGCAACATATTACAAACAAGACAGAGGGGAAAGGGGAAACTGATACACAAGGCTATGGCTTGTGAATGATTGAAATGAATGATGCAGAGTCTATTGTACAGTTGGTATGAGAACCTGATAAACAGATGAAATGATCAAATTAACAGTAAAACAGCTTAGTTCTGAATTGCCAATTGAAGTTATCAATTATGGAAGCACCAGGGTTTAAGCAAGACAATGGAGGTTTGGTAGAAATATTTGCTTGTTCCCTGGGGTGGCTTCTTGCAGAGAATGTGCTGGGGTGTGGAGCTGGAGTCTGGATCTTGAAATGATGAAAGTCACCAGTCTGGATCTGGACATTTCTCAATAAAGGAGAGCTTCTGGATTAGCTCTCCTAGTTTTGATTAACTCATGACTCCACATTTTGAGGTATTGTTCTGAATCACATCTTCAGACTAGCAAAAAGCAAGCATTCAACCAGCATGACAAAAAGCAAGAGCTAAAAGTGGGAGCAAGAAAAAACAGCCTAAAAGCAAAGCTAAAAGTCATTGCAAGGGCAAGAAAAAACATCCTAGAGGCCCAGTTTCTCAGATAAGAGACAATTATAAAGTTTTGGTCTGCCCGCCCAGAAGATCCATCTTGGCCAATCACAGGGATTGCTCAGTTCTGTGAGGACAGAGTCAGTTCTTCAATGTCCATGGACAGGCAGGTTTGACTCCTAAATGCTATTACTTTTATATCAGAATTGTTAGTCTTCTAACAATTGCACAATTTCTAATTTTGCCTTTTAGATTGTAGCTTTAGCATTTTCAGAGTGAAACAAGCAGAATGGCATTACTAAGCATTATGTTAGTTTTATCAAAGATGATGGGACTGTGTTAGTGGTACATGTTTAAAGGCAGTGGAATAAAAGTATAATTAAAGCACAACAACACGTATTGTGATATATACACACATACAAACATACAATATTAATTGTCCGTAGACAAATCTACATTTTAAAGTCCATGGGTTTTCGGTCCTTTGTTCTCTTTGGTCTGACAGCAGGGGTCCATGCCATTTGTGTGTGTGTGTGTGTGTGTGTTCTGGTAAATATCTGTGAGTGTCTGTATGTTGCTGGGCATGGCATGTTGGACATGTCTCTGGCCTACTTGTTGGTGGTTATGACTTGCATCAGTTCTTTGGTTGGTTATTTGAGTTTTAAAAATCAGAATTCATAGTAAGATTAAGGTTGGCACCAGCTAGTCTCTGTGGTTGACTGGTTCTTAGAGGTGAGTTATGATAGCCAATGGTGAGGGATGTTTATCCAAGTTGTGCTATCAGCTCACATTGGGGTGTGAATCAATCTCATGTTGCTGGCTCTTGGCAATCTTGAAGGGTCAAAGGTGGCAGGGTCAGTGGTCTGGTTTAGGGGCCATGCATGAGATAAGAGGTTCTCCTATCTTGATCATTGCTGTTTGCAGGATGTGGTATATGGTCTGGTGAGTGATAAGTTTGGAAATCTCACTGATGTCTGTTGATCAGAATTCCTGGGGGGTGCTGAAGAAAGAGCTGGTCTTGTAGCTTGAGGGTTGTACTGTCTGCATTCAAAGTCACAAGGGGTCTTTCCTCTACGCTTGTGAGTAAAGTTGACTATCTGGAAAGACTTTATATAAAGATAGATTGGTGCCATCTTTTCCGTTTGGAGCCAGTACCTTCCGTGTAAGGAGTGTGGGGTGTTGCCTGTCATGCCCTGCTACCTCAGACCGAAGCGAACGCTAGGTATCTGGGAACACTCAAGGAGTTCTGGGTAGTTGATAGACCAAACCAGACCTAAAACGAGAGTGACAACTGTACATTATCAGGTGATTTAAAATTAAATTAAATTAAATTAAATTTAAAACAGACATACTAATCATATTCTTTTGCATTTTGCATCCCATTAATGGGAGTGGGCAATAGTGGCCACAAAAACTGTTAAAGATACACTCCAACAAGGCCCAGATATTGAGTCCAAGGGTCAGGTTCCAAGTTACTTGCTAAGGTAATGCACACAGTAATGCTAAGGAAATGCACACATCTTTCACCTACACTTTGTTGCCCCCCTTACAGTATGTTATATATATCAAATCAATATTTAGTGTGACCACACTTTGCCTTTGAAACAGAACCAATTCTCCTTCTTCTCACCAGAAGTTGCTACAGTTCATTTGTGGATTTTGGCATCTCATTTGCTTCTGTCTTTTCATGTAATCCCAGACTGACTCCATGATGTTGAGATCAGGGCTCTGTGGGGACCATACCATCTGTTGCAGGACTCCTTCTTCTACAAGGAGTCCACAGATAGTTCTTTATGATGATGGCTGTATGTTTGGGGTTGTTGTCATGCTGCAGAATGAGTTTAAGATCAATCAGATGCCTCCTTGATGGTGTTGTAGAATGGATAAGAATCTAAACATCTTAAGTGTCTAAAATTTTTGCATAGTACTGTATACATTTTTTTTATTATTATGTTTTTAGTTTTTCCCCTGAGCTATTTGTTAGTTTTGTTTTGGCTTCTTGGAACTATTGCAAAAATCTGAAATTTCAAGGTCAATAATTAAGGAAAAGAAAGGCACTACTTTTTCCACACTCACACCCAAGCAATCTTGAAGTCGCAAATTTGCTTACCATCAGAGAACCAGTACTATGGTGCATCTATGTGTGGGTAATTGTGTATCACTGTGACAATGCGTGTGTGTTTGTAACAGTGTGATAAACATCTTAATCTCTTATAATTACATTGGATCACACACTCATACTCACATGCACTGAGCCTCTCAGGTGGGATCCTTATACTGTTCCTAGTAATTACCTCGTCTATCAAACAAATGAGTTCGGAGAGAGCGAACTAAACAAAGATGAAGGAGACAGAAAGAGGAGAGGGAGGAGGCGGAGAGACGGGGAGACCATGGGGGAGTCCAGTGAGGTTGAATTGAGAAGGAGATTGTTGCTGAGAGCAGTGGCAAGAGAGTGTTTGAATGAATGGAGTAGGAAGAGAGGAGGGTGCCATGCCATTGGTCTGACCCCAATAGTTTGAAAAACTTCTCATTGGACCAAAAGCCCATTAGTCCAACACATGCTCTCCCTGTAGTTTTTTGCCATTAATATCTTAGTGTATGTTGACATACAAACATGAAGAAACCATTTTCAAAATGCTTGCTTTTTAGTGCATACTAACCCTAACCCCAACCCTAACCCTAACGCAAAAGACAACAGAGGTAGACTAATCGGAATGCACTTAATCATAAATAATGGCAGTGCGACTGTCACTGTCAATGCCCACCACCCCGACTGATTCAGCACCATGGACAGGGCCGGTAGTCACTGAACTCCAACAACTCCAGAGTGTGTTTCCAGAGCAGTGGGCCTTCAGAGCAATGGGCGTTTGTTTTCGGGATAACGGGCCGTCGGACTAATGGGCTCTCAGTCCGATTGGATATTTTTTGAACTATTGGGATTTCAGAATAATGGGCCCTTGGACCATTGGGCAGTCCCTGAGAGGAGATGGAGAAAGCAATGCAAAATGTTCCTACTTTTGTTTCTAACTGTTCCTGCCCTCATCGCTGTTTCTTACTCTTTGTGTCCATCCTGCTTTCACTGTTCCTTTGGCTTGCTCTGCACCTATGGCTGTCAAATATAATTCTACACCTCACCTCTTTCTCAGCAACACATCATCTGAATCGCTATCATTACAACCAACTCCCAAGCTGTTCTCGCTCTCCCATACATTTGCTCTCTTCCAATCAACCCCACCTCCTCTTCCACCTCCTCTGGTCTTTCTCTCCTCACTTGTTCGCCTACTTGCTCATTTTATCAGTCACTTTCACCTCCTTGCTCTCACTTCCTTCCTCACCCTCTCCTCCATATTGCACCGCTTCAGAGAGAAGAGAAATTAATATCATGTCACATAATGATAAGATCTAGATCACTTGTCACTTCTCCCCTTCTCTGTCGCTTCTCATGTTCTTTTGCATTGGAGCTCAGTCCAGTTAATTATTTTGTAAATCCCTTCACTGCAAGCTTGTCTCAAAGGATATCACCTAATTAGAAAAAAAAAAAACATTTACCTGAACAAAATAATGCAATGTACTGTATGTATGTAGTATAAAACAAGGAGAGTGAATTAGCAGCATAGCACCAAGGTATGAAATTTAGGAATTCTATCTATAAGAAATCACAGAAGTAAAGGATATTTAAAACTAATACTGTATGTTATTTCAGAATTTTCTGAATTACATCTATATTTTCCATTCAAAAAGGATATCCTGAGGATAATCAAAATTTCTTATAGCTAAAAATACTTCCTCAATTGAGTGTGACCCTCTCTTTTTCCTCTGTTAGCTCATCACATCTCATTATTGTTGTTTAAAGCTGCATTAATTGATTTTTGTCCACTTGGGGGCAAAATAACTTCACAACAAGCTGACAAACTCACATCACTTGCACATTATTGACTCATTAAGTTGTTGTGCCTGTAATAGCAATCAATTGCCTATTTACTCATCTAGTAGACACTCGGACCAACTGGAGACATTTTTCTGGCAACCTGACTGATGTTAATGCAATAATTAACTCTGCTTTTAGATGTGTGTTCACCAACTCCTGACAAATATACTTGACTGTTTAGCTTGCTAGATGTTCAAGCATACAGAGACTTTTCTTTTGAACTATTATATGGATTGCTATGAAATTATTTGCAAGTTGAAGTTGAGGTTTTTTATTTTAAGTAAAATGTCTCATGAAAATGCCATGAAATTTGTTGCATAATTGGGTAATCAGATTGTTTGGGTTTGTCACCAAAAGGAACCCTTTTCACATTTTATATAGTGATAAGCCAATCAATATATTAAAGAAATTATATCTAATTAGTGCAACTTTAATACCAACTGAATATCAACAAGCTATTCTGTTTTCCTCTCCCTTCTTGATGGACACAACTGCACTTTCAGACATTCTGAATGCAACACACTGTAATCTCTCTCTATCTCTTTCTTTGATTGTGCATCATGTCAAACTAACAACTTATGCTCATTGCCATTAAGCACTGTGCCAGGCAGTGGAGCTGAGATATCCACATTACACCAGCTGACACAGCACCTGTCGCCAGGAAGAAAAGAGTGAATGTTACCTGGAGTAACGTTGGACAGATGTCAGATGTGGGAGCCAGCTTTGGAAACGAGCCCAGTGATTGAGACCCTCATCCATGTCAAAACAATGTGGGCACGGTAAGAAAGTCAGCACATTTACATGATTTGTTGGCACTAAGGTTGCCATTTTCATGATGATCCTCAAGCACACACTGTACATGGCCATATTTATACACGAGGTTGACAAAGAGACAAGTGTGCCTCTTTTGACACAAACAGTGATATTTATATATTTTTTTGATGTGAATGCATTTCAACATAACAGCAGTCGTAATTTGATTTTAACATTGAACCATCAACCACTGTGTGATTTTCCTTTTTATACTTTTCTCCAGTGTGTGTTTGTGTTTGCATGCCTGTTGCCGTGTAAGGGCACAAAAGTGTGTTTGTAACACTGTTGTGTATGAGTTTTTGTGTGCATGTGCATGAATTGACAACAGGAAAATAATTTACAAGAGGTGGGAGAGGTATGTAGGGATGGGGACAGTCGTGTTGAAACTGCAATAATGGCAAACAAAGGACAAATGTCAGCTCACAGATTCAATTGCTTTTGATTATAGGTCTCTGTTCGCCTTTAAGTACAATCATGAAAGCAGGATAAAAACAAAAATAAAAGGAAGATAAAGCTGATCTGGTCCCTCACTTTAGTCCCTTTATTGTAATTTTTGTATGAAAAGAAGACAAGAAAACCTCTCATGACCTTCTGCTCTCCTGATTAATATGTTTAAAAAAACAAATTATGCATGCTTGTGGCTATTAAAAATCTCTAAATATCATTTATCTTGGCTCAGTTCTTGCCACAACGCAATGCACGGTTATTTGTCACAGTGCTCACTGGTTATCCAAATACGTAGACACACCTACTGTACCTGTGGTAGATTTACTCTCAACATTTGCAACTATTAAGAAGGAGGATGAAATGATTGCCACTGTGAAAATTTTCTGAAGTTTTAAAAGATCCTTTCTCATAGTAATAGTAACCACTCTGCAGTGTTTTGGCATTTAATAAGCCTTCATGGATCTCTTACTCCATAACCAGCCCTCCTGGATCACATTTCATCATCTCACCGGTACCTGAAGCAACACACCCCCACCAACACAGGCCCTCACATATTTTTTAACAGTGCTATTTTCTGTCTGAACGCCCCCTAACACTGTAGCGACTGTCAGCCTGCATCAGGCAGCTCTTGCACACATGCTTACACACAGACACAGACACAGACACACTAATGAATATATACATATATATATACATACATATATATATATATATATATATATATATATATATATATATATATATATATATATATATATATATGTGTGTGTGTGTGTGTGTGTGTGTGTGTGTGTGTGTGTGTGTGTGTGTGTGTGTGTATATGCATACATATATATACATATACATATATATATACATACACATACACACACACACACACACATATATATATATATATATATACATACACATATATATATAAGTATTATGTTGTTTTTTTTTTGTTGTTTTTTTTACATAGACACATCCACACACAGTTTTCACACACAGTTGTTGGTTATGATTTGTCGCAGCAGAGCATTTCAATTGCCTGTGTGCAGCACTGTGGCCTTAAAGCACACACACATATCACATAACCAGACACACTCATCTCTCTCTTGCTCTATGATTTCACAGCCAAACAGATTTTGACACACACAAAGGAAACTTTCCCCCATAGCCTTTCTTATTCTTTCCAAGCTTGAGACATATGCAGATTCAAGATACATTTTAAATTATTTTTTAACTTGTTTCTTGTGTATGTTTTATTCATTTGTTCTGTTGGCATGTTATACTTCTGAGCAGCATATCGTTTGCGGGCACAAAGAGGAGGCTCACATCGTCATGACAACAAAGACCCCAGACTCATCGCATTGATGTCAACAGGGAAGTTTGAGGTGCAAAGGAGCTGTCCAAATTCTCCCAAAATTGCTGTGTCGTATGAAATGTGCATGATTATTTTTCTTTTCTTACGTGGATCGAAGGCTTGCATTGCCTTTTAATTGCTGGTGATTTCCACATCTTCAGACCACTGAGACATTAAAGTCTCAAAATCAATTCAGAAACACATCAAAGTAAAAGGACATATCTCCTGCTCTGACAAGTGTGGCACTCTAATAAAAGGTCCAGCATTAAAGATCCTTGTGGTGATCAATAGATACTGATTTCCCAAAAGGTTTTGCAGATGTTGAAACCTGTGCTGTGTTTGCATGACATATTGGCACACCTGCTTATGTTTGGTCTGTGTGACATTCTGTATTTCTCTGTTTCTCCTCCTATATATTGATTATTGGACTAAGTGTACAAGGTGTAAGTTGCTATTTTTTTCAGAGAGGTGTTTTTAATTGTAGCTCTATTGAAAAAAAGCCTAATTTTTATGTGTTGTCATTTCTCTTTCAGCCCTAACAATCTTAAACAAGTCAGTATGTTGACAGTGTAAAAATATTATACTCTAGTAGACAGCATTGCAGTCTACAATATCATTTAAATATGTGACCATTGTTCATCATCCCAATTGTCACATTATATCTGACTTAACTATTTTCTGAGGGTTGGATGATGGGGCGTTCTAGACTTTATGCTTCAGTGACTAATGTAACAACTGACAGATTTTCGTATTTTTGTTAATGCTCACTGCACAGGCAAAACATTTTGCTGGAAAAATGGTGGAAAGATGGTGATATTTCCCTGAGGATCAGTAAAGTTCTCTTCCTCACTTTTCCCTGCATGGTATTTGACTCCCATGTGCCACAGTAAGAGGAGAGGTGTGGTGGGAATCTGCCATTGGCAATCCAGCATGCCACTGCAATTTGATGTCAAGATTGACTGCATTTTGCTGCCTGCCAGCTCAGACCAGGTCAGCAGCACACTGAAAAATTTGGCATGCCAGATCCACTGTGATCTGATCATCAGTGGATCCATTAATGATCAAATCTTAGGCAACAAGCACCAGGCTGTCCCAAAAGAACCACAAAAAACCTCTTGTGGAAATCACACTGGTTGGTTATGACTCTGCCCTCTTCCCAGTTTATGCTGATTATCAGGAGAGTTGAAACCAGGGAATCATTGGACACATACACAGTTCCATGAAAAATAGTGAGGCAATTAAAAGTTCTCTCCCCTCTCTACATCACTGAACGTCCTCAGGACTGCCAAATCCCACCAATCCTGCCTCGGTGTCCTTGCACATCTTAAAGCAGCGGGTTACCAGACTGCAACAGCTGCGTGCATCATCTTCTTTCCAATGGATCTGGCAAGTAACGCCTGAAGCATTGCATTTTAATTGCAACAGAGGTCTGCAGCTACAATTAACAACACAATGTGGGCAGAATCACGACAGTTCATAGAAAGAATCATGACTGTATTGGATAAATTTAATTGTAGTGGGACAGACAACAACTACAATTGTAATAGGAAAAAATGCACAATAATCTGTGGATAGTAAACAGGATAGTTACGGAAATTTTCAGTTTATGCAACAACAAATAACAATAAATGTGGATGTTGCTTTCAGTATGTTCAGAGAGGTGAGTTTTCCTAAAATGATCTGCCCTTGATGAAATATTAAGGCTGCCATAAAATTCATATTGGACTGCTGTATATCCACACATAACTGCAGCTGCAGGGCCAGAATACTCAGAAAAAGCTGGTCTGGACTCTCCACTCCATTTCCAAACTGTCAGTAGGTCATGTTTTTTAAAGGAGAGGAGTTGAGCTTATTTGATTGCCTATACCAGACCTTACCAGACTCACTTTTTTCACTTTTTCCAAGTGTGTCATACACCTCAAGCCCAGAAAATAAAAAATGTGCACCACATGTACTCTGTAGGCTTGTTTTGTCTCCCTAAGCTGAAGTTTATTTTATTGTTAATTAATTGTAATGGGATGCTGGCAATAAAAATGCAAGGGCAGGGATCAATGTTACATGTGGCTGGAAATGCATTGATGTAGAATTTACAAAAATGCAAGCTTGATGGAAATGAATCAGAGAGGTGACAAACATCATCACATGGTGACACAACATGGACTTTGTCGATCAGGCCAGAGCAATGCACTGCAACACTCCAAGAAATCTAGAGGACCTACAGTATGTGACTACTTTGATGTCTGGCTGTGTGTGTGTGTGTGTGTGTGTGTGTGTGTGTGTGTGTGTGTGTGTGTGTGTGTGTGTGTGCGTGTGTGTGTGTGTGTGTGTGTGTGTGTGTGTGTGTGTGTGCATGTGTGTGTGTTTACTTTTGAGTTCAATTTGCATAAGAAGTATTAGATTGCATCCATCCCCAACTCAAAATTACTTGAGATTAAACTATTAAAACACCATCTATACAAGCTTTCAGAATTGTTATAATGCAGTAAACAGTACAGACTTTGTACATAGTCATTAGTTTAAATTAAAGTATTATAGTTATTGCACATTCCAGACAAAATATGCTAGCACTGAGCTGATGCAGTGGCTGAACATACTCCATACTGAACATAATGCCTGTGTCTGAGTGTGCATGACATAATAGTCCTCTCTTGAGTTATTTTATTATGTATGCAAATAGTTGGTAACGCACACATAAAACAGGATGGTCCTGATAAGGCCTCGTCAGTCCTCACAGTCCATATCACTCACTCTAGAGTCAAAATTTAATCCTCACCAGACACAATTTTTGCAGTTTGCATAAAAATCACTAACACCAACACCATTTGGAGAATGGACAAATGAGTTATCTGCCTCAATCACTGATGAAGGTCCTCCTAGTCAGTCAAATAAATTAAAATTATAGTGTATAGCTCAGATTCTTCTTACAAAATGCACTTAAAAGAACAAGAGAAGGTATAAAGAGAGGAATGGATCATATAACCCTAATATACAGTTTGACTAGAAAAGGAAGTGTCATTCTGTTTAAACCAATAATTTGCCACTTAGTAAAAGCAGTAAATCATCTCTAATTACTGAGACATTGTGGATCATGTTCAAGATAGATAGATAAAGTGATAAATAAAGTATCAAAATGGTTCAAGATATTGTTTAATTTATCCTCCTGAATTTTAAAAAACTCCAGTAGTGAATCATACTGTAAGTGCAGACAGGAGCCTTGCTGCCTTGTGGGCAACAAGGCTCCCTCTCAGGAGGTAGCGAGGCTTTTGCTGTGAGGCTGATGATGATGATATTGATAAGCTATTTTAAACTTTCTGCCTGATTTCAGGTGACCATGACAATGCCAAGAAACAGGGAGAAACAGAGAGAGCAAAGGTGAGAGGATGTGTGAACGAGAAAGGGAACAAGACAGAGCACAACGCCAGCACCTGTCTCAATATATCCCCTAAAAACTCCTCATCTAACACTCTCACACATAGGCACATGCTTTCCCCTTCCCTTCATCTCTCTCTCTCTCTCTCTCTCTCTCTCTCTCTCTCTCTCTCTCACACACACACACACACACACACACACACACACATAGAGAAAGTGACATCCATCATTTCATGGTCACCATGTTGCCATGGCGCCCCAGGCAATAAGAAACAGGAAGCTAGTCAGTTAAGGAGGATGAAGCGTGACAGGAGACACGTACCGTAAAAAACAAGCACACCTTTGCACACCCATATTTGTCTGGGCAAAATACATACACTTTCTTTCTCCTCTTTGCTGATTTCTCCCCTCTCTTCACTCTATGCAGGCTACACCCTCTAATGGTCTCAAAAGACTACACCACTCTCTAATGCACACTAAAATTTACATATGCACAAGCTTCCCAGCAGGGCTACTTAACAGACCACAAAGCTGAGACTGTATCAGACCATCAAAAGTAATTTCTGCCCTCACTTTTCTTCAGGGCCTGTAGACCCAATATTTAGATGACATAACTGTACATGGGTTACAGGCCTTATTGCAGAAGGTGTCCTCTCTCTGTATATCCAACACCTGCATCATATTTCTTCTATGTTGACCCTCAGGACCAGGATATTGGCAGTAATGATGGTGATGATGCCTTCGTCAGGGCATCATTAATGTCATGACAGCAAAGGTTTTGTGTGTATCCATTACCGTCAGCTGTGTGAAATGTGGTCTTTGCTCCCCTCTCTGTACGGTATCTGACTGTTTCTGCTTTTATGTATGTTTGTTTACAAGGGCACTCAAGTGAGACAGTTCAATAGTACAAGTATTCTGAGCTGAAATGTAAAAGTAGAAGTACAATAGTTATGATTGATGTGTTTACTGATATAAATCTGTAAAATTGCCCAGCATTTCAGGGATTTTTGTGCATCAAAAGTGCACTAGAAATATGGTGATCTTGTGAAATGTCATGTTTTGTGAAATGCTGTTAAAATATTTCTAATATGTTTCACAACTGGTGGCTCATTCACAGCTGTGAGGGAAGTAATGTCATCATATTCATGCAGGTGTACAGAACAGACATTATAACCTGTGTGTGTGTGTGTGTGTGTGTGTGTGTGTGTGTGTGTGTGTGTGTGTGTGTGTTCTTAGCGTGGGAGGTATAGGCTGTATTGAGGTATGTGCACTGTATACCATGGAGAATAAATTGATGGAGCAACCAGTCACAGGAAGGTGAACCAAACGATAGAGAGAGAGAAAGAAACAAAGAAGAACATAAGGAGAAGACAGTATGTATGAGAAGATGAAAAATGAATGTCAGAAGGAAAATGAGAAAGTATTAGGATCTTTAGTAGAAAGATAAAGATCCCCAAAACACTATTTTTTGGCCCCAGTATAGAAAGTTAAAATGAAGACAAATATTACCTTATATACAAGTGAGTGTGCAGTGCTTATAGATTAAGATTTTCTCAAAACAGTGAAACATTTGACAATCTGCTAAACCCCTACCCTGGACAGTAATCATCCAATCATACCTTTGCAGCGATAGCTAGGCACAGCAGGCCTGTTAAGCTTTGGATTTCTCCACATGGTGAAGCAGTGTGCATGGGATTATAGTAAGATTGATACTCTGCATAAAGAGTTTGGAGGGAGGGCCACATCTTTTGTTTTTTAACCTCCCCAAAACCAAAAACAGCAAGATTGTCAAAGGGAAACACAGTAGCGTTGGTTGGTGCTGAAAACTACAAGTTTGAAAATGGTGAAAATCTTGGGGTGCGGAGTTAGAAAGAAGTGAGTTTACTAGATGCCTGTAGCCCACTCCTCAACTTTGCTTGAGGCTAGAGGCTCAAGGCTACAGTAGCTTCTACTAGCATAACACACTTGAATCTCTGAATTGAAGGGTTGCATTGGGGGCCAGGTTTTGACAGGGAAGAAAAATTATTTTAAAAGAAAAGGACTTTTACTTTTTTAAAACTGTGAGTCCAGTAATGTTACAGAAGTGCAATGATAAATAGTGGAGTACTCTTTTAAGTCTGGCGTTCTACACAACATCTCTAGTAATATTTGAAGACTCCAGTCTTGATGAAGTTAAGGCCAGTGTGTGTCAGATTTTACCACTAAACAATGAAGATGAACAAAATTAAAATCAGGGGTAACTGTAGGGAGGGAACACAGGACAAGTGATGGTCTGGTGCAATTTGGTAGGATTGTTCAGAATAAAATCATTTAAGATATGCTTGCATAACTACAACATGACTACTGCTGCTAATCAGGGGCCAAGTCTGAGTACAGATGCAGTAAGCCATGGTCTGGTCCATGGCAGGCCCTTTCTTATCTGAATGGAATAAATGGATATATCCAGATGGCAGCTGGCTGGAGGCGGCAATTCTGAGTGGCTGGTACTGTAACAGCAGGCTGAGCAAGGTAGTCCAGACGTCCCTCTCCCCACCAATGTCCTCCAGCTCTACCTGTAGGATCCTGAGGCGTTCCCACACCAGAATTGATATATAATCCATCCAGTGTGCTCTTGGTCTACCCAGGAATCTTCTACCAATTGGCAATGCCTGAAAACCCTTCAAAGGAGCCCAGGAGGCATCTTTATCAAATGACCAAAACACCTTAGCTCACTCCTTTTGACACGAAAGAGCAGCAGCTATACTCTGAGCTCCCCTGAAATGTCTGAGCCTCTCCCTATCTCTACGGGTGATACCAGCTAGTCTACGGAGGAAATTCATTTTGGCTGGTTGTATTTGCAATCTTATTCTTTCTGTCACTACCAAAGCTTGTGATCATTGGTGAGGGTTGGAATGGAGATTGACAACAATCAGGTATGACACCTGCATTACTGCTGACACCACACCAATCCCTCACTTGTAAACAGGACCATAAAATACGTGAATTCTTTCACTGGGGGCAGAATCTCACTCACACCCCGGAGGGAACAGTCCACCATTTTCCAAGAACCATCACACTTGGATGGGCTGACTCTTATACTTAATGCTTTACACTCAGCTGCAAACTGCCCCACTGAATGCTGGTTGTCACGGTTTGATGAAGCCAACAGAACCACATCATCTGTAAAACACAGAGAAGGGAGTGTGTGTGTGTGTGTGTGTGTGTGTGTTTAAATGTATCAATTGACAAATGCCTCAATTAAAACAATAAGGATAAGACAGAAACCTCACCAGTACCTGGGGAATTTACCCCCCATCCATCTGTGTTTCATGCAGCACATTCGCACATGATGAAGAAGTCTGTATTTTACTTGAATTTACTGACATCATCCCTGGGATATCTGTGACAGCATGACAGGCTGCAAAGTTTTGTCTCTCAATGACTTTAATACATAAATGTGATGGAAACAGAGAGGGATAAAACAGAGAGGAAGAAAACACAGGACAGCGCAACACAGAGTGACTGTGTTTCTGCCTCTGACGCTCTCAGCTCCAGTGTTAAATGCAGTAAAGTCAGATAAACTCCTGTAGCAGCATCTCTACATCTCCACCTCTACCGTCCAGTGTGACTCGACTCTGACAGTGCTGTCAGCAGCCGGCAGGAGAGACGGTCCATGCTGCATTGAGTCATCGAGTCAGAGCCCTGAAGCCCCGCCCCGCTGTGATGTGACGGTGTACACAGAGCTGAGGGGCTCGCTGCTCATGTGTTTATTCAAAGTTTATTAAACCTGAAGTGCACAACTTTTAACATATAAATGAACATCTGTAACATTCAAGGTCTTGCAGGACGAGTTTACACAATGCTGATTAAGCCCGTCACTGCCAGATAAACCTCTCTGTATTTAAGAGTATATGGAGCTTTTAAATTTCAGGTCGGGCACGACATTCTTCTTTGGCCATTAATTGTGCAGCTCTTATAGACTTTCCAAATGTTATCGGACCGAATGGATAACATTCTGATAGTGAAACGAGTCATTTTGGGAGGGTTGTGTGACGCTCAAAATGATTTATCCACCGTTTTAGAGTCGTGATAGTAGGTCACAGCCAGTAGTGTACGGGCATACTGGGACACATCCTGGTGGATCCTCAAAAATATGTTTTTGGGTTGGTGGACCATCAAAACTTATCTGTTTTTACCAGCCCTCTCTGTGTGCCTGTCATTTGGAGTGTGCATAGGAGCATGTCACTTGCCTGTGTCAGGAAATCACAGCTGAGCGCCCCCCTTTATGCTCACTGCCACAAGGGGGAAACAAAAGTCCTGTGCTCCAACTTTAATATTACACATATCGCAAGTCCAAATTACACCAAATTCGGCACTCTCTTGGGTTCCCATAGACCCGCTAAGTGTGGAGTTGATCAGATGAACGGTTCAAGAGATATGCAAAAGACAGACATACACAGAAAGAGTCCTTTCTTTAGTAGATAGATGAAAGCTGGCCACGGGGAACTCTTCCGGCTGGTTCAACCACTGTGTTCAAAACCCATGTTTCTGATACAGCTATGAATTGGGTTTAGTATAAAAATGCCAAGATTGATGAACAGTAAAAATTCATGGCTTTGCTAAAGGCATTCATGGCTTAAAGCCCATTAGCCCACCCCTGGCACCACTTCTGATCTGAAGTGAAGTGAAAAAAATTAAATTCACAAAAATCATATAACATATCTCATTATGTCTTTTTATTTCCAAGCGCACACATACACACATACACATGAAACTGTATACTGTAGTTTCTCAAAGCTTGGCTACTTTGGCCCTCAGCTTCCACTATACTGATTCAAGGTCTCAACCCCTTTGTATTGAATAACTCTAATTAGACACAAAGGGGGAAAAGAAAACTAGATGGGAAACAAGAAGTGTGGGAGAAAGGTTAAAGTAGAGTGAGAAATGAGGGGCAGGGAGAAAGACGAGACCTTGACAAGGATAATTCTGTTTTTACATTGTGAAAATATGTACTTTGAAAGCACTGTGAGATATTCAGGCATACAGCCCCCATTATTGCCTTCTACACACATGCCAGCACACGCACAAAGCATACAGTAAATATTGGCTCTGCTCTCTGTCCACCTGTAATGATTATCTTTTCCACGATACCATATGTTATTATACACACAAAACATTCCCTCAGAAAGCACTGTTATATTTTACGCAGGCTTTATCATCTAATGACACTTTATGCTTTATGCACAAATGTACATACTATATGTACATATACTCCACTGTTCAGGATGAGTTGATTCAAACCTCTGTAAAGGCCTGAAAGACAGGTCTTGCCCGCTGACTAGTTGGTCACCTATATTTTAGCTATGTTTTTAGCTTGCAAGAGTGATGCAACATCAGAACGTCCTATTTGAAACAACAGCAACACAGTAATTATGTTTCCATTTCCATTATGAAATTGAATTCATTTGCTCTGAAACTGTATTTGATCCTCACTGAAAATTCATTTCTCTATAAATTTCCACATTCAGTTCTCACAATTCAACTACAGGTCACTGAGACACACATCCGGTCATTTAGAGAAATCGAGTGCAGGTTCACAGAACTCCTTTTCGGTCAATGAGCACATATATTTTTGACCATTTCCTTCACTCCCATTGATCCATGGACTCTCTTTTGATCTCTTTTGATCATGGATGAGGCTCGGACTGGGCAGTCCCACTCAGGCCAAAATATTACAACGGCAACGGATCAGGCACAAAACTCAAATAAAGTATTTTTCTCTGAAACAGCAAGACATAAAACTACAATTTTTATATAGAATAGTGAATACACTTTTCAAATTGTCTAGTTCCCATTGGTTGTTGATATCGTTGAGAAAATAGTTGAAAAGAAGCTCGGTGAATCTGCACTTGATTGCTCTTGCTCAATGACGGATGTGTGTCTCAGTGAACTGAATTTGAATTGCAAGAAGTGAGTATGAATTGTGAGAACTGAATGTGGAAGTCATTGCTTTTTCAGTGAGGATCAAATACAAATTCAGAGCAAATGAATTCAATGTTATAATATTACATTCAGTTTCAAGTTTAATGGAATTCAGTTCCAAACTAATATGTTCAATTTCAAATAATGCTATTCAGATTCAGTTTTTCAATGCAATTAAAGTTAAGTAATAAAAATTCAAATTATGGGATTCAAATTCAGTTTTTTAATGCAATTCAAATTCAAATATAAATGATTCAAATTCAGTTTCTGGTGAAACATATTTCTGCCCATAATTTTGTAAAAGCTGACCATATATATCAAACATAATTTAGTGCATGTTTACATCAGCCACTGTTATGCAAATATACCCAAGTGAATATGATGCACAGTGTTGCATAGCCAGTACAGAAGCAATACCACTCTGATCAGCTGCCACAGGAATAAAAAGGGTGTCTTTGGTCTCTCTCAAACCAGGCGTGTTGTAGTTTGTGATAGGCTATCATGTCCAGTATTGTCAGGTTATCTGACACCCCTTTTAATCTATCTAGACAGTTGTTCAAATAAAAATATTCATCCATAACTGTGATGCTATTTAAATATTGAATCTATACATAACAAATGTTCACTGTTGTAGCCACTGTTAAAGCTTCACTTTCAATTGTTCTACATGCTGCTGCTTAAATGTTGCTTCAGCAACACTATTGGGAATGACACAATGGGCACACTGCATGTTGTGCTAATACAATACCAATACTGAATACAGAGCTACTTTATACCATATTAATGCAGGAAATGTGCTGGTTGCTGGGATTTTTGCAACAGCGACCACAATTGCACCTTTACACAGAATTAAAATGTGACGATAAAGATATTTATCTTTATCTTCATGTTAGAACACGCTGGTCTTGTTTTATTCTTCACTATCTTTGCTTTAATAACTTTGCTTCTATTTTTTGCACTGTTTTGGAACTTGGGTAAAAGTGTTCATTCATCATTATTATTATGATAAATACTGCCTGTACCTAGAAGTACAATATAATCCTAAAAGAGGTAAAAACAGGTTTATTTGCATTGCAAATCCTCCAGAATACATGCAATAATAGACTTGTCACAATGTGTGCAGACAGAAAACAAGAACTAGGCTGTTTAGGAAATCTTGTATTGCAGTTTTGAAACACTCACATTCACACACACACACACACATACACAAATCATATGCATACAAACAGGTCATCGATCTAAAGCATCTAAATTTCCCTCCCCATATGCTGGAGTGTAGCTTGTATTGAAACAAACAGCCACTGGTAATGTTGCCATCTGGTAGGATACAAAACCTGGACCAAGGCTCAGCTTCTGGTTCACAGCAAATCAACCTTGAGGCAGCAGGTCAGAATGACAGCTTCTGAAAATATACAAGAGCATATTTAAACAGAAGATATTTCTCTCTAAGAAATTATAACCAACAAAAGATACTAAGATGAGTGAACCTGTCAAGAAAAAATACGGCTATCTCTTTTCATTAACAAATGAATATGTAATGTGGTACCATTTTTGTCACCATAGTCAATCACGCTGAAGCATGTTAAAATGGGACATTTAGAAAGGGATTTCCTCAGAAAATCAATTAAACCGTTCTGCAGCAACCAGTTAAAGTGCCTACACATCTAGCCGTGAAAATCTGGGGAATATTTCCAAAACACATTTGAGATGCTGCCTTATACAGTATACAGTTACATCTATACATAGAGGATATTGAATAATTTCTTAATCCTTTTTCTCTGTCATACTCTGCCCCCTCTCTCTATCCCATTTCTGTTTTCCATACCATTGTCTTTCCCTCGCTCTATCTCTTTCTCCATGCGCCCTCTCTATAACTGTGGTCAGCCAAAAACCTTGTTCCTATTAGAACTGAGGGTATTTGTTTGCTCCAATTATTATTTTTTTTCCCTCACACAGTTTGTTTTCTATCTGGAAGGCTCCATAAAACCATCTGATCAATACGAGCCTGCTGCCACAGCTGAATTTCTCTCTTCCCCTCTGGAACCTTGAATTCATCCCCAACCCTCAGCCAAAACCCCTGCAATAAACTCATACACACATGCTAGTCCTCGCTTACACACATTAAAATGCAATATCCCATATGTACACATACACACACACACACACACACACACGCTAGCATGCACGCACGCACACACGCATGCACGCACACACACACACACACACACAAACACACACACACACACACACACACACACACACAAGCCTGCTCCAGTTGACACACAGTGATGGTACGCCAACTGGCTGATTATCGACAGGCCTCTCTGTCCAAATATTTACCAGATCCCTGAATAACTGACAAAATAAAACATAAGCAGGGAATAAATTAAAAAGAGGGAAAACACTGATTCCAACCTGAGAGAGGAAGATATCTACCAGTAGTAAATATCTGATTAGAGGAGGGAATAGAGGAGCAGGGTAAAGACAGGAGATGAAAAACATGCAATGAGAAGGAGAGACGACAGAGAGGGAAACCAAAGGAACAGACTGGGATGGGTGGAGAAGAGAGGAGGCAAGAGAAGAGATGGAGAGCTCATACAAATCCCTTCTTAACAGACTAAGCTTTTCTCCATTAGGGAACACCAACTGCATTTGCGGATAAAACCGAAAAGATTTTGAGGTTTTCACACAATTTAGGTCAACTCTCTTATTTATCTAGCACAATTTTATAACTAACTACACAAGTAAATGACAGAATATCCTGTTAGATTGAAAGGAATCACTCTACTTAGAGAAGAGTATGTGTATCTGAAGCCAAAGTTTAAGACGATTGCCATAAGGGACGTGCGACATGAGGGGAAACAGAGGTTGATGTGACATCACAGAGGTTGACATTCATCTGACAGGCTAATGCTGCAGCAAGACAGTTTGACATTTGAACAGCAGGCAGAACAAGAGGGAGGTTTACCTGAAATGATCTGATTGTAAAGAGAATCGCATGGTGCTGTAACTCACACCATGTCAGACAAAGTTCACTGTCAAACCAAATCAATCAGCTGTTGTTGGTACCCATTCCTGTTGTTGCAGACAGCATTAAGAGTCTCTAAGATTATGGACGCCAGAACACCTTCTTCCTGCACTCTGTTCTGTTGCTGCTGCTTTAAGCAAGAGCAGGTTTTTGAATGGCAGAATGATTACTTTAGATAGGAAACACTTCACCTTGCTTCACTTTAGATGGGAATAAGCAGTCACTAAGGTGCTGAACTGGTTGGGTGCACTAAAGGCCTAGCACTGGTACACTGCACATCCACACAGTCCAAGTAAGGAGCAACAGACCAAAAGCTTTTGTTCTAATCAAGGTCATCCATGTTACCTTGAAGCTTTTTGGTCAGCTCTCCAACCTGAAATGGAGCTCCTTAAACTACAGCAGGTCTCCTTTAAAATAAAGTCTCCTTTAATTACATGATTTTGATGCCATTTAATATGAAAATCAATAATTATGAATGCCTTCTCATTTTTCTTACCATTCCTACAGTAAATGGACCCAAACCACACTTTGCTCATTTAATATGCAACTGTTTAAGTTAAACAAACAGTAGTAGTAGGACTTCACATTTTTTCATTCTGTCAAGTTCTCAAATACAAAATGTCAAGTTCTCAAATACATCCATACATGTTAGAGACAAAATCGGATCAGAAATAAATATATGCGAGTGAATACAAACAACCCATGGATCAACCTTAGCAACAACCTAGCAACATAGACTACAGAACGGATGACCATTTGTGGGCATGCACAAAGGATCTGACTTTAGTGTGATGGGAAAGTAGAGGTAATTTTGCAAATGAAGCGCTCAGAGCAGGCTGAAGCCTGGGCTTTTGACTTTCACCTAGTTTTTTAGAACTTTGACCATGTTTAACATAGCCATCCAACATAATAACAATGTATAAATGACAGAAAATCACAAAAAGCACGTCCTCTTTAATTTAATATGTTTTGCCTATTTTGCTTTCATTATACTGTTCATTGTTGCACAAATACAATTTTATTCATACCAGCAAGGTAAACACTGAAGCATCTCAAACTATGGCCTCAAATTAAAAAAAAAAAAAAAAAAAAAAAAAGTGGAATCAACCCTTTACTGACACAGTACTGACAGTAGTTGGACATTATAAGAATCACAGTTTGTGTTTATTGGTTATCATTGAGTATGTGTGAGTTCAGGGAAAACACAGTCATTTGAGTGAATCTTTCGGTCTGTAGACTGAGCCTGTTAAGCAATTTCCTTCTTTTACCCCAAAGCTAAAGGCATCCACTGTGTATAGACAATAGAAAATTGACAGGTTCTGTTTCTTGTTTTGACCTGATGTCAGCCCATATATCACTAGTACAAAGCCTAAGGACAGAGGCAGAGGAGGGAGGTAATTCAAGGCTTTAGCCACAGATTTGCATTGTCACTAGAAAAACAACACAGTTAGGTTTCACTTAGATTGTTGTATTAAAGTGTACCCAGCTTTTAGACCAAACTGTTGGCAAAACAATGATGAAAGAAAGTGGGAAAGTTACTGAGACAAAGAGCAAAACAAAGTCAGTCATGTATTTAGTTTTTACTATTTAATAGCTGAACTTAAGTAGCTTTGTTCATTTGTAAGTGTGTGTCTTTTCAGAATTGCGGGATTTGGATGAAATATGACTTTATTGATTTTGGTGACCTTATGACCTTTCTTCTAACATCACAATCAGTTTTCAATTTACAACTGAGCATACCCCCAGATTTCATAGTCCCACAAGCACATTTTTAGTGTGCAGTAATGCTCAGAATGACCACAAATATATTGGTATCAGTGACCCTATACCCTTTGCCCCAGCACCACCATTTTTGCACACCCGTACCCACTTTGTGAAGCCACATACGCAGTACAGAGTTAATGACTTAGTGCTTCCAAGAGTTACTGCATTCTGGTGGAAAATCATATGTTTGCTGCCATCCAGAGGTTTGCTACTCTGTCCCTACCCTGTGCTCTTCAGCACTGTAAAAGTATGGTCAGAAGAGCAACAGACTAGAACCTTTCAACCCATAGAGGTCAATGCAGCCATGCTACTACCCATTTAAAATTTTATGTGGAATAGCTCTTTACAGCTTTGTTGATTGTGATTATTTCTGTAATGTGATTGGACAACAGGAATTGTGACTTTATGGTCTATGTAAGATCTGCTGCTCACAGATCTTTTATGCTGATCTGTTCTTCTACTTGTGGATTAGTTATTTCACTGAAGCACATATGGTTGGCTGGCCTGTCCAGGTTAGTTTAGGTTGTTCTGAAGTGTTTATTTCAGAGTCTCAGACTTCCTCTGTTAAAATTCTCTCGGAAAAGTACTGTACATGCCCTTCTACATTCTCAGTGATGGGATGCTGTGTATTGCACCGCATCACTATGCTTTTGCTGACCTGCAGGTTACTGGAGTTCACAATCTGTGCTGCTTCCGATTCATATGCAGTCAGCATGGGAGCATGAAAAAGCAGTAGAGCTGTAACACCAACTACTGTGTGCGGCGTGCAAGGGACAAATACCTTGATCCCCAAGGTCCACAGAGCGTTAGATTGATTTCACATAGATAAGCTGGTATAGCAGCAGGTCCCTTATTTCATGCTCTTAGCAGAGATAATGCTGTTTTCTGTGTGGCTTTACATTTACACTGTTGCTCATTACTGTATTGTGTGTCCTTTTTTCTTTTTTAAAGGTTCAGATATTGAGCATCAGTAGCATAAAGTGGGCACTGCTCAATTTCAATCTTTGAACATGCCCCTATTATTTACAGTGACTATATAACAGTGAAATTAACGTGCAGAGTGCCTTGCATAAAATGATTATGGCATATTTCAAGCAAATGTTTTAAAAATTCCATCACTGTCAGACCCATAAACAGGAACATTGAGTGACACAGTGTTTTGCTCCCATTGTTGAATGATGGACTATGTAATGAGGGACTGTGTGCACTTTCCAGCCAAATGTAGCCTACTGCAGTTGGCACATTTCTGGCTTCTGTGCTGTCAGTATGTGGTTACCCTTTCAAGATTTTCAAAGGTTTTATAAGTATCTTATATATTAAAAATTGCTCTGACAACCAAAAGTTAAAAAGAAATGTAACAAAATATTATTCAAGCACAAATGCAATTTCATTGAAAAAACAGAAGCATAGTATACTTGAGCAAATGCAAACAGAGCATAATCACCGGGGCTTCCTAGAGTGACATTTAGGACTCTATTCTGGTCTTTTTGCACAGAGAGGAGAGCAGGTCTGCACTGGTAAACTGGCTTTTCTGAGGGTGCACTGAGGTTATTACCTCAACCGTGCCAGATTGGTATCTCAGTGACTCGCAGTGCACCCCAGTGGGACATTAGGCATGGTAGAGGGTATGCTGCTGCCAGTCCAGTGGTGTACAGCAATCTTGGTGCCAAGAATGAATGCGTCAATAGTCAACACACCTGTGCTCAGGAATATTTTCATCAATTTATTTGGTGAAGACAAAACCTACTATATTAACCTCTCTGAAATTACAATCTTTCCACTTTCATCCTACATTCTCCATGCAGCTGACATGTAATCACGGATAAAAAACAGTCCAATTTTGGCACTTATGCTGTGAAACATCATAAGGATTAATGAGTGATTATTACCAGTTCTGTAACCCATGACAACCAACAGCCTATGTTAAAGGCTTTTCCTTTGCCCTGGTGACTCTGGTGGCAGATATCCGTTCTATCTGCAGTCTCTAACTGAGGGGATGTTGCACACTGTCAAATAACAATTTTGTTAAATTTGTCATCTATGATTAATTATTCTGCACAGTTTTGACTGCAGTGTAAATCAATGTTGGATACCTATACAATGAAAACACTTGACACAGTCTCATGAAAAATTGTACCTCCATTAAAACATCTTTCTCCGCTAATAACTTCTTCAGGACTGTCCGTTCAAACTAATCCTCTCCCATTATCTCAATTCCAAACACTGGGTAACTAGGGGCAACAAATATAGTCGTCATCATTTTAATAGCCAAAATATCACATGGAGCTCCACATTTTAAGTTACAATACAGTCAGACGTGTGGCTGTGATGAGCAACATGATGTGATAATGATTGTTTGGATTAAATTTTACATGGTGTTCTCAGAGGAAAAAGTGTCATGATTCCCTGTCAGTGTGTCATGACGGGAAAAACCCTGTGTTTAAACAGGAGGAAAGTCAGGAATGGTATTTGCCATGATTGTCACAGCCTCACAACACACCCACCTATAATATATAATAATGCATTCTTTCTGATCACACCCCATGTCTAAGTTTGCCACAGGTGCACCAAGGGAGCCTGGCCACATAAGTGTGTTTTGCACCATCTTGGCACACTGGCCATGGCACACTTAACTGTGATCTGCATTGCACTGATAAATTCACAAAAGTAGAGTGCTTTATGTCACTCAGCAAATTCTCTTTCAGTTTCTGCAAGACAGTATGGAAGACTGGTCATGCTCAGCAGCAGTGGCACCATGACAATCAGGTTATTCAAATACAATACTTAGCCAGCATCTTCTGAAAAGCAGATGGCAGATGATTGGCCATAGGGAACCTTACACAATCTGGAGACCTCCATGTATGATCAGTGTTATCAGGTCTCACTTATCTTCACACAGGGGCATCTGGTTGGATGCATTTGCCAGATCAGTTATAGAAAACAAGTTGCCAGCCAGACTACCCACCACCATGTGGTAGTGGGTAGGAGTCTGTGATAACTGCTTGGTCCACAGAGATCTGTGCACATCTGTATTCCACCTGTTTTCTCTCCTGGAATTACTGCAGAGGAAGTCCAGAGAGACATAAATTTTTTCTTTTTTTTTAGCAAACGGTCAATTTGCAGCAGCCCTACAGTAATACTAAAGGGTCAGAAAAGCTTGACTGAAGGGTCAACTTTCATATTATGCACAAAGTTGTGCCAATTTTAGGACCTCAAGGTACGCAAAGAGCTAACTTAGTGTGTGTTTGTGCTCACCAGAGCAGGACAGGCAAGCTCAAGCTTGTGGACAAGGAAAGTGGTGATACTGATGTCAACAATGAAGTGAAAACTGTGAAAAAATTATCAACACCATGCAACATGACCATCATAATAACTGTTTACAAAACCTGGCTAAATATATTTCTGCGCTGTGTCTCTTCTCCTCTAACCATAAATACTAATTGTTTTGGTTCACATTCATAAAAAACACTGCATTCGATATTTCACCAAATCACAACCAAAACTGGAAGAATTTTAGAAGAATGGTAGTTGCAATTGATATATAAATTGGTCACGTTGCTTTTCATACAGTTACACACAGTGTTTAAGCAGGAACAGATGCATCCAGGTGTTACACTAGCAACCCTCCAGCTTCAACATCTGTTACCATAAGGTCCCTATCATATTGGTCAAGGGGTGAGACTATATGTCTTGTCTTAAAAGCCTATAGTGCTTTTATTTCTTTAGATGGACTTAAGTCTGCTGGATTCACACTTGTCTTGAACCCCTCTGTTCTGTCACCATTATGTAAGTAAGGTAGTTAATCAGTTGGCGAGATCAGAAATCTATCTACTCACTCTGCGAAATCACAAGTTAATTTAATCACTCAGTGTGATTGGTTGTGCCCGTGGCCCTTTTCAAGCCCTATTACCACCATGACTGTGCAGCAGTACGCACATTTCTACCTTAGCACTGGTCAACGACAGGAAAGGTACAGGCTTTAAGCATATCAATGTATTCTTTTTTGCATATCTGTATTTTTTACTTTATAATCTAGCTTGATTGATTAATTTTGTTAGGTATTCATGTTATCTATACTCCATAATAGCACTTAATTTGATGTAAACAAGCGTAATGTATTTTAGGATATCTATCATATCCATTTTATCTCCAAAATTACATTAAAATGTTGGTGAAATCTCCCTTTTAATACACAGTACCTTGTATGTTTTCCAGTATGATGAATTATTGTGTCAAGACTTTTAAAAGGGTGTTGTATTTGGTGACAGTTCAGTAAAAGTTTGTGTTTATGTTACATATTGAACCTTTAAATGATCAAGCATGCACCAGCTAACACACTAAAGCCCAAATGTCCATGCTGTCAAGACCTAAGAAAGTGGCTGAACTGAACTATAGCGATGTAAAGTGATCAATAAATGTGATCAACAGAGCAAATGCCTGGTTGAGTGGGCCATTTCAGGCTCTATTAACTTCACTGATAGTGTGAGAAAGGCCAAGAGGTTTATCAACAAAAAAATCTCTGGGCTCTCAGATTCCATACATTCTGTTAATCTGATCATCCATCCATTCATATCCATGTCCATATACCTCCATACACTTTTCCTCCATTACAGAACTCTAAAATGACCACTACTGAATAAAAAACTGTGAAACAAATACCCATAAATAAGTACAGAAAAATATATAATTGAAGCAATATATAGTAAAAAAAAAAAAAAGAAAGAAAAGAAAAGGAAAAAAAAAATTCTCCAGTGACATTTTTATTTTCATAACCTCACTTTTCATGACAGTGTTGTCACTCACCCCTGCCTCCTCGCTCTTCAGTCAATCACCTTAACACAGATAAAATAGACCACTGTGGTCTGCTGTCTGTCAGGTTCATCACTTGTCAGACTGGCAAGCAATTCAAATTTGGACTTATTTTTAAAACTTAAATCAATGAGGAGATTCACTTGTCTCTGTTTTGGCATTCCGTTGCATAACATGATGCAATGAGTCTTATGGAAGTTCTTTAGGCCTCTTTATTCAAATGGCAATGCATTTTGGCAGTGCCCCCAGTCTATTGCATTTACATTTACCTGTCACCACACTTTTTGTGTCAAAATTCAAATGGAAATGCAATCTGTCAGTCCTCTCATCAAGGCGGGTCTTCTGTTAAGACGTAACTTCCTCATTCATTTCAAATTGGGTATCAGACGGTGTTCCAGTTTAAATGGTGTTCCAATTAACTTGTGAGACTTGCATGTGTGAGACAGATGTGTCATGGGCTTAGCGGGACCCATTGTTGACTAACCAGGAAATAAACATCAGGTTCAAAAAACATTCTCCTCTGAATTAAGCAGCAATAAATGGTCACCAACTGATACTGGAGACATCATTTTCAACCTCTTTCTAACAGTCATAAATAATAATTATTCAAAGATAATTCCAGTCTGTTTCAAGGTCCCTACCTTACAATACAGCAATTTTCTTTTTCAAAGTGTTTGATATTGAGAGACAAGATGAAAAAAGCAGCTAATGCTGGATGTTGGCTTCTGCTGAACCTCATGTGTACGGGTATGTGTGAAAATGTTCGATCACAATGAAGGTTTATCCCTCCATAATCTACATAGACAAAGAAGAGCCTGGACAAAGCATATTTTGCCAATTATGAGCTTATCCCTTCAGTGAGTATCAAGTGTTATATATCATATGATTCAGGGAAACCTGCCCTTTCTTTCTGGCCATCATGCACTACCTTTGTGTTAGCATACCACATTTGACCAAAATAAAAAAAATGCCCTGTGAAAAGAAACTTGTGTGTCATTGAATAACTCCATAGTTAACCATGCAATTTTTGTGTTTTCAACGTGAAAAATTGTATTTAGGTTTTTTGCAGCTCCATGTGAGTTTAGTGGAAATCCAGCTTTTCCTCAGTGAATTACAGCCACTTATTTGCATATTGTCCTGGGCATTTTTTAGTAGACAATGTGATGATATATACATTTTGGCGCTGTCTTTATATGTTAGTCAATAGAGAATGTGAAGGTACTTCACACTGTGTTACCTGATGGGACAGGGGAGCCATCTTGGGAGGAACGTGCTCTGTTACCTGCCCCTGCCTGATACAGTGCTATGGTGGTTGCCTGCTTACCGTTTGTTTTGTTTGGCTAAAAAGTTGTCTAAATTGTTAAATAGTTTAAAAGTTACAAATCCCTAGAAGCTCATGAACAGTTTTGCAGTGGCTGGGTGCAAGATTTGGCACTTTTTTTGGCTTAATTATTAAACCAAACAAATAATTTATGTATACACAAAACTGTACTCATAAGTTCTATATGTAACATTCAACACTTAAGTACAGGTATTGTATAACATGAAGGAAAAAAACACCACGCTGGAATTGCATAGAATAAAATTATTTTACAAAAGGAACCTGTGAAGGATTATACTGTTGTCCAGGAGCCACAGCCCAACCCCTGGATGCTTCTGTCTGAAATTACTGAACAAGCTGATGCTCCCATGAACACACCAACTCAGTCACCATCATGCTGTCTCTTGGCTGGGCAGACTGAGAGGATGATATTCATCTAAGGAACGGCTGGTGGATGTCCTGCAGGTTCAATTCCTGCATCAACCTTCACTCTCTTCAGGTGTCCCATGTTGCTGCTGTGGTCTTCATCACTCACTGTGATACAGCTCTGCCCCTTACTGCAGGCTGTGGGCCTGTTGATGGACAGAAATATAACACAAGATGTTTAAATATTACATATTTCATGTAGAAAGGGTAGTAACTGTTAATGAGTGAATATATTCTAAGTTTTCCTTCATTAAGCTGGAGTGGTTCTTAAATATTGTTTAGTTATATCACTGGTTAATAACGTCAGCTTACAGCCTTGCTTTAAACTTCTCATTGGACTTCACTTACTTTAAGCATCATGTACATAACACTACAAATGCTTACATGTGTAAGCTGCAGACCACATTTTCATTGATGCAGGAATGTGGTTAAAAGTAACCAACTAATAGCTCCAACACACCAACAGAAAGGCAATGGGATCCTCACAATCCTCACAACATGGCGCGTACCCAAAATTCAACATGGTGTGACGTTGAATTTTGGGTACACATTCACATTCTCTATATCACCTCTGATTGTAAATATCAAAGTGTTATATATCATTGGAACATAGACAACCTAATCTGTTGATATATGGAAGACTGCAGTCATTTACTTTTTACGCAGTGAGTGCACACGGTGAATAGAGTGAAGCCAGTGAAGCCCAGCAAGCTTCTGTTCCCCTTTCATGTGATTGCATGCACTGTAAATCGGGCCTGATGGTAGTAAAGGCATCATTCAAGGTGCCTTGGAAAGCTGAGAATCTCATGGTCATAAATGGTTCCAAAGTTATTTAATGTTTTGTAGAACAGCGTCAACGCTATGCTCGGTTCCAGAGGGTTAAAGCTTCCTGCTATTTAATGGTTTTAACCTATAGTGCTGCTTGAAAGTTTGTGAACCCTTTAGAGTTTTCTCTATTTCTGCATAAATATGACCTAAAACATGATCAGTTTTTTACACAAGTCCTTAAACTAGATAAAAGGGAACCCGGTTAAACAAAGCAGACAGAAACTTTAACTTACTCATTAATTTATTGAGGAAAATAATCCAATCTTACATATTTGTGTGAGGCAAAAGTATGTGAATCCTTGCTTTCATTAACTGATGTGACCCCCTTTTGCAGCAATAACTTCAACCAAATGTTTCCGGCAACTGCAGCCCTGCACATTGGTTTGGAGGAATTTTAGCCCATTCCTCCTTACAGTCTAAGGTCAGGACTATGACTCGGCCATTCCAAAACATTAATTTTCTTCTGCTTTAACCATTCTTTGGTAGAGCAATTTGTGTGTTCAGGCACCTTGTCTTGCTGCATGACCCACTTTTTGTTGAGCTTCAGTTCACAGATGGATACCATGACGTTTTCTTGTAGAATTTGCTGATACACATCAGAATTCATATCTCCATTGATAATTGCAAGCTGTCCTAGTCCAGAGGCAGTAAAGCATGCCCAAACCATGATACTACCAACACCATGTTTGGCAGATGGGTTAAGGTTCTTATGCTGGAGTGCAGTGTTTGCTCATCGCAAAACATAACGCTTCTCATTCAAGCTGAAAAGATCGATTTTGGTCTCATTTGTCCACAGGACATTTTTCCAATTGCCTTCTGGCTCATCCACATGGTCTTTAGTGAACCGTCTGCCATGCATACGATTGATGTTCAAGTAGCCACTAAAAGAGAGGACTTTCGTTTCCCAGACATTAACCTGGGGTCCCTTGTGGCCTCCCGGAATATTACAGACCTTGCTCTTGGTGTGATCTTTGTTGTTTGACCACTCCTGGGGACGGAAACAATGGTGTTGGATGTCTTCCATTTATACACAATCTGCCTAACAGTCAACTGGTGGAGTCCAAACTCTTTAGAAATCCAGCCTGGTGAGCATCAACAACTCCTCTTCTAAGGTCCTCAGACATCTCCTTTGTTTGAGCCATGACACACTTCCACAAACCTGTGTTGTGAAGCTCAGACTCTGATAGTGAAGACCCGAATTTCTCTTCTTTAAATAAGGCAGGGCCTCCCAGACTCACACTTGATTGTCATCCCATTGACTGAAACACCCAACTCTAATTTCCTCTTCAAATGAATTGATAATCCTAGAGGTTCACTAGAGGTACTTTTGCCACGCACAAATATGTAATATTGGATCATTTTCCTCAATAAATAAACTAACAAGTGTAATGTTTTTGTCTCCCAGGACTTGCATGGAAATCTGATCATGTTTTAGGTCATATTTATGCAGAAATATAGCAAAGGGTTCACAAACTTTCAAACAGCACTGTGTGTCTTTCTTTAAGTAATCAAAATGTTAAGCTGAAAACGTCCCTGCTGTATAGTGCTATTTTAGAAGTCTGTGTTTCTGTACAATACATCTACAATTTGCAACATCTTTAAAACAATTCTTTTGAGTGCTTTTACAGTAGGGTGTGCTGAAGTAAAAAGTATTGGATGGAGTGATGCCTGGTGTTGCAAAGTGGTAAAGTCCAATAGCTCTCCCTCTAGAACACTCTGCTCTTGAACACCTCTTAAAAATCAAGTTTGGATCCTGCATATTTCACATTATGTGGCAGATTCTGTGTTAGGGTCACTGGCAGTATCAGGATTTGCTGTGTTAATAAAAAGAGAATGTCATTGACTGGCACATACGTTGAGGTGGTGAAGACCAATAATTCCCCACTGTCAAGTGTCATTATTTTGATAGTCCATTGTTGGTTGGATTGTTACAATCGCCCAGTTGAATAGGTCCACTGACAGTGTAATGTTCTACACAGCAATGATTATTGATGTACACATTGGCTGCCAATGAAGACTACTGAGCAGGTCAAAGGTCAAGCCTTCTCATTGCAGGAGGTTGGGGAAAGACAAGAGTAAGAAGGTGAGTTTGAATGGGAGGAAAGCAAAATAATGACCAGAAGGGAACAAGGAAGAGAGAAAATATAAGGACACAAGGTGGAGAAGGGAAGGAAAACAAGAGAGCAAGAAAGGAAAGGAAAAGCAGAAAACAGTGGGAGGAAAAATCAGAAAGAAAAACTTTGAAAAATGGAGGGTGATTGTACAATGACAAAGTGGCATATTAAGCTCCTCACAGGGATAGAGTGAAGTGAAGTGCAAGCTTTGACACTTATGCTCTGATGCAATCTTTTGGCTGAAAAACTGTGCTGAAAGTAGAATGAAATCAACCTGGGGCTGTGCTACGAAACAAGTTCAACATACCCAGGATATCTTTTCATTAGCTGGCTTCACTGAGCCTAACATTGGCCGTCTATATAACCAGTACTATGAGGCTGGCTATCAACTAGTTAAGTCAACCTTGGATTTTCTTATCCCACTACGAGCGTATTCATGTTAAAGAGTTGGAGTTGTTAATTACAAGCGACATCATCAGAACCACAAATGAAGTACTTCATATGATATGAGATAAAACAGTGATACCAAGTGGCTGTAGAAAACTAATGTTTTAGGAACAGCAAAAAGTCATATTCAACAGAGTGAAATGTTAACGATAGCCTGTAATCATACAACAGAATAAGAAGATGTAGAAACACTAGAAATAATTATCAAGTATTAAAAGTAGGCTAAGGCTTAAAATACATGTAGGAATTATTATACATGACTTAACTATAATATATAATATAATATATAGAGTATTTTTTTGCTATTTAGTTGGATGATGAAGAAACCATTCTGAATATATCACATAGAAAAAATAAAAGTGATGCCAGACTGTTTCTGCTTACTGAGGCAAAGAGTGGAAAAGTAGTTAATGACTGATCAGGTCTATCTGAGAAATGTTGCATTTATAATCATGGAAGCCAATTAACAGTGTGTGGATTATTTTTCTAACAAAAGACAATCTTTCACTTTTGTTTCCAATTATCATCACACAGTTGTCTTATGTTATTCTGAGCCACAGAGATGGAATCAGAGTGTAAAATCATCCGTACCATCAGCTCTCACTTCGGGGATAAAATAAACTTTGTGCAATTGAAATGCAGTTAAAACCATCATTAAGTCAACCTGCTCCTGAGGCGATAAGCGGTTCAGCACAGGTTACCATGGCAATGTATGCCGGTAAGAAGTGAACCACCGTTGTAACCCTGAAAACCCAGAGTTAAACCTGAAGTTACCTCGCTAATCCCAAACTTTCTGAATTTTTATTAGAGGACTTGAAAGGCTATAAGGAAAATCGCAACAGTCCACTAAAACTCATTTTTGTCTTGTTTTTCTTGCTAATGCCAGCAATGACGGTTGACTTATGGTGCATTCATGTGCTTGTGGGAAACTCCGAAATCTAATATGTGACAGGTGGCTGCCAACTGGACCAGTGCTTACAACTGTGGCAATGTGCCACTAGATGTAGTGACTTTTAACTCCCCTTTAGCTATATAATTTTACAAGAGTCTGGAAAAAATTCTGCAACTTTTTGGTCATAATTGCTACTTCCAGCTGAAGTCACAATACAGCTCTGTAAATCTGCAGTCCTGCTCACTGTGGCTGTGACTAGGGGTTGACACCTGTGTTCAGTGAGGTGGAGAGAGAAACACATTCAGTCGACTGCACAGCAGCAAGTCTGAAACAGGTAACTGATTGCAGAGTATTCACAGCATGTGTGTGAAACAGCAGAGTTTATTTGTTCTGGTCACTCAGTACTAATGGGCTTCACTGGCAGTCTGGTGATACTAGTCTCTTTCAGCCTAACTGGGTATATAAAGCTTCCTGCTATATGCAGTACGTATATATGTGTATATGTATGTATCATGTTTAAGTGGGGCTGACAAGTGACACAAAGGTTAGCATAGGCATGTGCTTGACCATGTTTATGTGATTTTTAAGAAACCAGTGGAAGAAAATACGTGTCTGCCTGTTGACACGTGAACTTAAACTGTTCCTCTGTGTGTATGCTAATATAGCTGCTTATCCTCTTGCATCTTGTAATGTCCCCTTCCTGACCCATATCTATAATCCACAGCTGTTGAATTCCTGCCTTCCTCCTCTTTCTCACTGTCTTCTTTTCCTCATCTGTAGGCAGGTGCTTGTCTGCTGGTACTGACAAGTTAATGGAGAGATGGGATGTGTGCGGACTACTGAACAACTGGCTACACCTGCAAATGCAAACACACAAGATGAAAAAGAAGAGAAAGATAAAAGAAAACAGGGAATTTTTTAAAAAAGGACTGAGAACCAAAAGGAAATGGCAAAAAAAGGAATAAGTAAGTAAGAGGAGAAGAAATTTTGAGAAGAGCAGCAGAGAGGAAACAGAGATTCTGACAGGGAGAGAAATGGAGACTCTCTGGGGATGACAGACAGGGAGACCCACCAAGGACAATTTCAGCATCAATAGCAAGAATCCCTCTGAGAAAACAGAGTTGTTGAGAGAGTGAGGAGGTTGATGCTGCTAATTGCTTATTTTCAGGTTTGCTGCTTAAGCATCTGCATTTCCATACAGAGTGACTGACAAGATCAAAGGCCAGGAGGAAGAAATCAAGGACTGTTTTTTCCTTGTGGTACTTTGTTGCTGTGTGGACACAGAAATTGTGTTTAAACTGTGAATAATTTATAAAATTTGATGGATTCTCCTGTCCAATGTGTCATCCAGGGTGGTCCCAACCTTAACCCTCAGGCTCTATTACAGCCAGCAGGTGTGAGACATTGCAATCATCCATCGAAAGAATGATTTCCTTTGAAATCAATAAAAGTCGCTCTGCTGCCTGGGTTACATGCAGCGGAGTGAAATCCACTATCAAAAAAAGATTTGTGTTCATTATTTATCAAAAAACTAGAGCTATTTCTTTACCAGCTGGTTATAATCTTCCTACAGCGAATTTAAAATGACTTTTCATTATGTTAGCTTTTATTGAAAATATATCAAATTCTGTGGACACAAGGTCATTGATTTCTATCCATTTTTCCTCTGAAGTCTCTGAATGACTCTCTTTCCACAGAAACTAGTATTGAATTTAATGGTGCTGCTCAGGAATTTAGACCAGACCTTCCACACTATTTTCACTGCTTAATCTCAAGTTAAGCCTATTTGTACAGCCCAGTATGACATATAATGTGCCTCATGTAAGAACTGCTCGTACGAACAGATTCAATCTTAAAATGCAAGTACGAGTGATTTAAGAACATTTCTAGCATTCATACATTTTCTTGTGCTTAGAATGTTCTCTTAGGTACGAACAAAATTTGAAAAGTGGTCCAGACCCACTGGCGGCCACCCCTGGTGCCCCTGAGGACAAAAAAAAACTGCAATAGTGCCCTCTACGGTGCCTGCACAGTAGAGCAAACATTATAAAATTCCCTCAAAGGTGCCCAGACAAAGGAGAAAACATACCAAAATTCTGTAATCGCTGTCTTAGTTATGGGTAAATCAGGATGAGCTAGAGTGCCTCTATATGTGACAATCTGGAATGACATGCCCTCATGGCTGCCCTTTCAGTGGAGGAAAATGTGGTAGTGCCCTCTAAGTAGCCCTACAAGATGTAATTCAGTGAGTTGCTGTTGTAATGGGGTGAGCTGGAGGTTCTGTATAGGTGCCCTTCAAGTGAAAAGAAAGTGGGAAAAGTGCTATTTAGGGTTCCCCTAGGTCTAACATATTTAAGTGCAGAATTGGATGCCCTTTCAATGAAAAAAGGGATTCAGTGCCCTCTAGGGTGCCCCTATGTGTGAGAAAACATGATGTCATGATGGGTGCCCTTTCCATGAACAAAAAACATGGTGAAGTGCTCTAAAGGGTGTACAGTATGAGAGAAAAACAGGATGAAGTGCCCTCCCAGTGAAGAACATGAGATACTTTGCCCTGTAAGATGCCCGTATGATGGAGTAAACTGTCCATTATGGTAGATATTAATGTATCCTTTATGTAGGTTGGCCATTAATAAAGCACCCTTAAAAACATTTTGTAGATGCTGTACAGTAAGTGACATTATTCCATTCAGTTGATTTTGGTACAGTACTATTAACTAGTTTGCTCAGTAACACCGCTGTAGATTGTTCTATTGTCTTTGGGTCAGTATAGTCTAAGCTTCCATTGATACTTGCATCAGTCAAGCGATCATTGTCCAAACTGAAGATCAAGATCCAGCTTAGAAACATATGTGTAGGAGGAAGGCTCTCAGATCCTTTTCTGCTGTCCACTGAGAAGGACATCCCAATCAACCATAATGAGGTCATGGCCAAATAAGTTCTCCTTTTATTTCACCAACCTTGCTTCTTGCTCCCCTAACAAGGCTGCTCAAAACAGCTAATTCTCAAAATTTTAGTTCCACACACATTTGTCAAACTCACCCACTCCCTGTATGTTATATAGATGTTTGCAAAATTAATGTTTAAAAAGTAAATCATTTTTAATTCAGGGGTGTACAGTCGTGCATATGTCATGAATAGGTTATCTCTGCCTTTCTACCCAGGGAAGAAACTCTTATAATCATAATGTCCTAATCTGAATTAATTTGGAGTTTGAATATGATACTGTTAATTATTACTAATTACTGACAATTAACAAAAAAATAAATATATAACAATCTTAATATAAAATTAATATTCTGTTTACTATATTATCATCATCACGGCTGCAAATTTACTGAAAGGTGTTTTAGATTTTATTATTTTTATTGGCATATTTTGGTGCAGCAACTTCTACATTTCAGTAGTTGCTCAGAAACTTCTCTCACTTCAACAGCTGCCTCGGTGTCTCAGCAGGTCTGTGTCCATGATAATCTTCTGTTGCAGCTGACAGTGTAACATCACCACTGTAGACTATAATATTTTCTGCTGTAATATCTCTGTGATTGTCACATCCCTTGACCGCCTTCCATCACAGACCGGTTTGCCATTTCTACCCTGACGTTTTTTAGTATCTTAACTTCATGTCAAAACATTCCCTTTTTATTTCTGTCTCATTGCAGAGCTGCTCTGATGACAGGTCGTTGGCAGCTGGATTCATATTTTCTAATTGCTTGGGTCTCCAACTTCTGACACTCCTAAATTTGTTATATTTTTGTCTGCTGATTTATGAAAGCAGGACTTGAGCTTTTTACTCTTTGGGAACTTTTTTGTGGATGAAACTCGCCCACAAAGTGAGCAGAACATGGAGCTTTATATGGCAATTTTAGGTGCGTGGACTACGCTATTGATCACATCTCACAAATGTGCATCTCCTCATGTATAGGTGGAATTGCAGTGAAATAAGCAATTTACAACGAGTTCAGGCAGTCAAGAAAGTTTTTTGAATCTGACTTGGAACACTAGCACAAGCAAACGTGACAGAAAAAAAGAGTTTTAGAATAAAAATACGAAAATGTTCATGCATGAGGCCCAATGTGTCATGTATGGGCTTTATGGGCTCACTGACACATTGGACTTAATGCCTCAGTGCTTTTTGACACAGTTGTTCAGTATGTGCTCATTTGTAAGTATGTTACTGAATTGGGTATTTAGACTTACCTTGGTATATAAATGATTGTGACATTTTTAGGGGTGTCTCTCTTCTCTCTGGCATGACCTACAGACAGACAGACAGACAGACAGACAGATAGATAGATAGATAGATAGATAGATAGATAGATAGATAGATAGATAGATAGATAGATAGATAGATAGATAGATAGGTAGATAGAAAGATAGATAGATAGATAGATAGATAGATAGATAGATAGATAGATAGATATTTCATTCATTCATATGTTGTTTTTAACCACTTATTGTTATCATCATTGTTTTGTCTTGTTTGTATACTCTCTGTCTGTGTAGGTTACAACTGCACATTAAGTGACAATAATTAAATATTAAATAATTTAATAATAAATTGCTCTTTTATCTGTAAAAACAAAATGTTTTTGAGTTTATACAATCAGTAGGCATCAAAGTAGATAGAGTCAGAAAAGGTTCTTCCTTGGCAAAGAGTATGTTATGTATACATCTGATTGACAGTATTGACAAAATTGAGAGTAGTAAATCCTCTAATGCAAGTAAAGCTCTTTCCTTAGAGTATGTTTCAGATCGATGTGGTATTGCTCTCCAGGATTCCTGTTGTTATGTTCATAGATGGCTCCATTCAACTTGATATGAACATCAACAACATTTGACTGAAAAATTAAAAATCAAACTAGGCTTGTTGTATAGAATCAGAGGATGTCTCTCCTCTTCCAACCATAAAACTACTGTGCAGTCAACCTTCTTGCCTGTCCTTGACTATTGAGATATTCTGTATTGTCATGCTGCCCCATCAACATTCCAGCTGTTAAACCCAGTGTATCATAGTGCATCAAGCTTTACTACAAATGACAAATGTCTTATTCATCATTGTTCTCTCTATCACAAAGTTGGTTGGACTTCCTTACAGTCAAGAAGAAATAGCCATCTCATTTTATTCATCTATAAAACTACTACCAATGTTGGCAGAGCTGTTTTTTATGACTCTTGAAACTGTAGATAAAATTCAATTCGATACAATTGTAACCATAAAGTTTGAAGTTTGGTCATTTTGTTGTTTTGTTGTTGTCTGTACCTCCTCTGGACAGAAAGTGAAAAGACGTCTGACCCGCACTGTGCGAGTCTGTAGCCAGGAGATGACTGGCTGATGCAACAGACAAAGCCATCACTTCCTTGGTTCTTTCTCTGTCTAAAAATCCTTCAGAGACTTGAAAGAGTGTCATCCACACTGAAGTGACATTGAAGTGAAGAGTCTTAAATGTATGAGGGAGTAAGGAAGAATGAAACCATCAGACTGTCAGTCTGTTTAACAAAGTCTTGAAATTGCTTGTTTTGCCCAACCAACAGTCCAAAACCCCAATGATATTCAGTTTACCATCACATGAGACAAAGAACAGCTTCAAATCCTCATAAATGAGAAGCTGGAACCAGGGAATGTTTATCATTTTTCTTGATAAATGACTAAAATGATAAATCAACTATCAAAATAGCTGCAGATTAATTTTCTGTTGGTGAAGTCATTGATTAATCGACTGGTTGTTTCAGCTCTAATTCAAACCAACCATTCTAATTTAAATCACAGGATTTTGTGTCTCACCTCCGTCATTACCCACGCAATCTATGATAACATACTCCTTTGGTATCAGTGATACATTTGTACCAATCTAGTGGACTCTGCAACACAAAGGAGCAAGAAGAGACATTTCATTAATGCACTTATATAATTAAACAAACAACAAAGAACAAAGTTATCAGCACAAACCTGACCTGACAGTTCTGCTCTCTGTATACAGGCACTGGGAAGTTTTCTGTGGCTGAAATGAAAGTAATTATATGAAGGTCAATATCAAAGTGAAATACAATGACTGAACTGGGGCTTTCCAACTCTACTGGGTAGATATAAAATAATAGTTGCCAATAGCAGTTCCATTGTCCTGAAATGGGTATTTTGACTTATATTGCTAGTAAGAACATTGGTTGTTAAATCTTGCCTGTCTTATCCATGTGGAGGGACTGTACTGGTCTTGCTGTGGAGAATTGGAACTATTTGGAATGGGGGATGGAAACTAAAGAGAAGATGTTTATCAAAAGTATTAATTTTATGAGGGAAACAAATAATAAGCATGATTATACACTGTCTTACTCACAGGAACTCTGAGCTGTTGACATGAACGTTCTTCAAATGTTACAACTGTAAAAGGTGTAAATGGAGAGAAATACAAGTAAATATAGGTAATAAAGTATAAATTTAAGTACTTGGCAAACTGTTCTACTTTTATTTATTCATATAAATCGCTTTTTGCAAATAAAGGTATAAGTTGGTTAATGAGTTGACTTTTACGTTTGAGATGCTTTAGGTCAATGTGCATGTGAAGTTACAGGGCTTGGTTGGGATCAAGTCATATGTTACCTGTATCAAGTATTCTACTTTATTCTTCTTTATAGTTTCCTTCTATTTACTGTATGTATAAATGCTACAAACAGCTCACCACCCTCAAACATAACTTTCATTTCACATTTTGTCAAGGAGCATTTTCTTGCTTGCGATTTAATAACTGTATAAATTTGAGCCATTCGGTAAAAGAAAAATACACTCACTTGATGTCTTGTATGTATTTACAGCCTGCCAGTGTTTCTTAAGCATTCGTCTACTAAGTCCTCCTTTTCAGGTGAAACTTCATCCAGCTTCTCTTGTTCAGTAATTACGTTCAGGAAATTCCATCACAGAAGAGAGTGGGATTTTTTTTCAGAATGTAAAAGAAGCAAAGTAAAATTGCTGTAAATCAAGGTGTGACATTTTTTTGTTTCAAGTGACAACACCAAAACTCCCCACCCACACAGAAATCAGTATACACTCATTCTTTCACCTTTGCCTTGTCCATCTTCTCAAGGGGTAACATGCTACCTAAAAGAATTTTGTGCTGTTATATTATATATATTAGCCATCAGTAACCTACTCTGCAGTGAGGGAAACAACGATCACTCAAAAGAACTACATGTATGTTAACCTGGATTGTTTCAGACAGCGGCTGAACTGAGGGGCTGCATAAAGGACGAGTATAAGATAAATAAGGAGTTTATAAGGAGTTGACAAGGAGTTTTTGAACTGTAAATCATGCAAAGATGTTCCAATAGAGCCCCAGAAATAAATATAGACCTTGAAATGTGCATGATATGTCCCCTTTAACCACCCTTTTCCCAGTGCAAGGTCTTTAATATGAAATATCTCCAGCTACTGAGTATGATCTGATATTATTTTTTTTATTTCATACATAATGTAGCAGCAGTGCAGAAGTAGTCTACAGTTGACCCAAATGTAACTTTGTTAAGCTTGAATAAATTTGATAGTTGAATATATTTTCATTACGAAATTATAAATGTTCAGTAACCCTGAGAAGAGGAATGTCATTGTCCATCTGCTGTTGTTTGGGCAGTCACTCTTCATCTCCAGTGTGAAAAAAATATATTGAATTTTAAATTGAGTTTACAACAGCATCACTCTAGAAGTGTAGTGCACCTGCAAAATGTCACTGAGATTATTTATTTAAGTATTTATTTATTTATTTATTTATTTATTTTACCCAATGCAGCTATGCTCATGTCTTAAATCACATTCTTATATCATTAGGATAATTATAACTGCTGGCTGCTGTTTTATTCATTTTGTCTGCTCTTCAGTTCACTTGTGGGCCACTCACTCCCACTGTTGTTCCCATGTTTTAATGGCACGAAATGAGGCATGTTTGACACCTGGCATCCCCAAAGCAACTAATGTAAGTGGTATAGGTCCATGGTTGTTAAGCTGAAAACATACTGCGATCACAGTGCAGTGGCTGTCATGTTATGCACCTAGCTCCAGTAGGCATCGCTGCAACATGGCTCATCAGCGGGTCCCCAGCATATTAAGTACACTATATACATCATATAAAGTAAATGTGAAGTGCTGCCATGGATTCAGGAGTGTTGTTTGTTGTTTATTATATCACTTGATTCCACACCTGAAGAGCCTCTCTAGTATCGGCTCAATAAGCAATGTCTTTTTTAATATCCGATAGTGTTGGTTGCAGAGGTTCAGGTTTTTTTTTCCCACCTCAACGATGACTTTCTTTTCCTCCTAATCGTGACAGCTACCAGAGTGCTAGAGAAGACATGCTATCACCTGACAAGAGCAGAAGTCAAGGTCCAATAACTGGAATTCTCCAAGCAAGGAAGCAACTCAAAAAAGTGCTGCAGTTATGGGGTGGCTGTCTTGGCGTATGTCGGAGGGCACCAGTGTGTTTTTTGAACTGTAGCTTGACTCAGGTTGTTTTTCTATTATATGAAACCTTGCTGCCAGTTCTCAAAAGTAGCTTAAAACTGAATATTTTATGAAGGTTCAAAACAATCAATAGAAGAATTTTACCTGCACATTTTCCTAGATTATTCTTAAAGCTCTGGAAATTTGGCTTGAAATAGTAAAAATGCATATATGATATCAATAATGAGTGCCTCATTAAGCATTCACATAAATCTGGGTGAAAATAAATGTTGATAACTAAGAAAACCTAGTTAAAAAAACAGCTCATTTTGATATTTATACCATTTCTCAAGACTGTGTAAGTGTGGCAGATCGTGTTTTGTTTGACATCTCCCTCGTTTTGATTGACATCTCCCTGGCTACTAACAGGTACTGCAAGTTGGGTGGTGCTTGGTTTTGGCTCATAGGTTTTCAACATGGCAGTGAGGTCACAAACTTTCTTATATTACAACTAACCAGTACACTAAAATATGTTTCTGAAAACATTTGAGGTGAGAAATAGGAAATGCAGTAACAGAATCTTGATTCATATTTGATCAGCACTGCTTAGGTTTACAGTTTGGTCTGAGTTTCGTGAGCTGTGTTTTTCTCTGTGTCTCATAACACATTGCTGAGAACAGAAAGGGAGGATGAAGGTGAGAGGAACATGAATGGGAGGGGGTGTGGGGCGAGGAACACGAAATTATTGGTTCATGGAATTATTACATCATTTTCATAATAAATATCCAAGCATAACCACGCCCAATTTAAACCCAATATCAGGAAAGTTTACATAATGTAAATGACAAATTTGGATTGAAACTAATTTCTAATACTTTTTAGATGCTTACCTTATGTAAATAAGACCCTAAATTCCATAGTTTGAAGGCTATTGTGGATTTGGGTGTCCAGTGGCTTTAAATAGAGAATAAATATCCATTCTGGAGTATATTCCCAGTTTGGTCCTCCAACTTAATTGACCTCCAATGTTTCCTCTCAATCCTGGTCTCTGGGTTCAGAGTACTACTGTCTTCAGACCTGTTGGATCGTCAGTTCCATTCATCCTGTGTCCCAGGTGTAACTCATTTCCTGATTTAATGACCAGAATTAAAAAACACAGTTCTCTACGCCCCTTGAGAACCAGACTTAAGAACCATTGAATTAGACTTCATCGAGCATGTTACTTGGAATTCAAACAGACAAAGGGCTGCAGCCTTCTTAGCTGTGCTGCTGTAAAAATACTGTATGTTGCCTTATGACACAATATGGAAATTACTGGCTTTGTTACTCTTGACAGCCACCCAAGAAACACATAATACTACTACTACTACTAATAATAATAATAATAATAATAACAATTTATTTACATAGCACTTTTCTTAACAGTGTTACAAAGTGCTTCACAAAAAGATAATACACAAAAAATAATAATAACAAAATACAAATAAATACAGTGAAATAAAATAAAATTCACACAGAGGTAAAGGCTTTTTAAAACGGAATGTTTTAAGAAGAGATTTAAAAGCAGTGATAGATTTGGCAAACCTAATCTCAGCAGGTAAATTCCAGTTTGGGGGCCGGACTGCAAAAACCTGACAGCCCTTAGTCATCAGTCGGGCTCAGGGAACAACCAGAAAGCCACTATCAGTCAATCTTAGAGGGGGCCTAGGCTTATAATAGGTTAGTAGAACGTAACGGGACATATAACTGGGTGTTGTCAGCATAACAACGGTATATGTTTATTAATGACCTGACCCAAGGGCAGCATATAAATGGAGAACAGACACAAAATTGACCTTTGAGGAATGCCATGAGTGAAATGGGAAACAGAAGATAGGGAATTTCCAACAACAACAGAAAAGGTTCTATTAGACAGATAGGAGCATAATAGGTTGAGAGCAGACCCTTTTAGACTAACCCAAATTTCAAGACGCTATAGAAGGATGGAGTGGTCTTCTGTATCAACGGCCACACTCAACTCTAGGAGGACCAGAATGGAGCTTTCACCTTAATCTGCAGCAAGGAGTAAGTCATTTTTCACCTTAACTAAGGCCGTCTCAGTACTATGTGAGCTCCAAAAACCAAACTGATAGTTATTGAAAATGTTGTTAAAACACATATAAGCAATCAGCTGAGAGGCAATACCTTTCTCCAACACCTTAGATAAGAAAGATATTTTAGTAATAGGTTGGTAATTGCTGAGGGTGAGCAGGTCAAGATAAAGTTTCTTTAACATGGCTTGCACAATTGCATCTTAAAAATAAGAAGGAAAAATACCAGTGGCCGAGGAGCAATTAATAATTGATAAGATGGAGGGACTGACAGTGGGCAATACGTCTTTTAAGCGTTTAGGGAATAATATCAAGCTGGGGAGAGGATTTAATATGAGAGACAGTGGTTTCTGGGGAACGCATACACACTGGCTGAAATTGAGTCAGCACTGCACAGTTTGGGGGGGGGGGGGGGGGGGAGACAAATAGGACATATGTGTCTGAAACAATCAGAGTCCTAATATTCTATTCAACAAAACTAATTGAGGGCTAAGTTCAATATTACAGGTGGAGGAACTGCTGACAACAGAATCACTAACCTTAAATAAGACTTTGGAGTTATGTGAATTTCTAGAAATCAAACTGAAGAAATAGGCTGCTCTTGTCTCTTTAACAACAGTCTGATAATTGAACATGTGACTTCTTAGGATGTCAAGGGAGACTTGTAACCTATCAGCCTTCCACATACGTTCAGCTTTTCTGCATTGCCTCTTGAGGGCCATAGTGTGCTAATTAAGCCATGGAGAAGGATTATGCTTTTTCTTTCTGATTTTGACAAGAACAATATGGTCAAGGATAGAGAGGCAGATACTGTCGAAAGAATTAGCCAAGGCATATGGGCAGTGTTGCTGCATAAAAGAGCTTGGGGTTAAGGTGTTGGAGAAAGCTTCACAAAAATTACTGGCAGAATCAGCATTAAGAACATGTGACAAGACAGTGGCACAAGGCAGTGGGAGGAGATAAAGGAACATTAAAAACAATAGCTTTATGATCTGGGACATAAAAGACAATGAGGTTCAAATTTATGGGGTTCAATAAGATCCAGGAAATCAGAGGAAAGAAGGTTAGAAGGACAAGGATGAGTACTGTATCATATTTGGGTATAATAAGAGAGGAGCTCAGAAAATTCTTAAATAAGACCATTTAGCTTGGGAGGCCTGTATAAAAGTATACAAAGCAGAGGAACTGGACCAGAAATGAAGAAACTTCAAACTTCAAAAGAGTTAAAAGCATCAAAAGACAGAAAAGAGCACTTCAAACTATTTCTATGGATGACAGCAGTGCCACTACTTTACCTGAAAGCTGGGGGAGATGAAAATGAAATCTCATCGATTATGAGTTTTGAGTTTGCATTTTGACCGTCACCATCTTGGATTTTTGGAGCCAGAAGTGACCATATTTGGACGAGAGGGTGGAGCTAACCCTAACGCTAGCTTGGTTAGCATGGTGCATTACAGTCTATGGTTAATTGTAATAATGCTAATGCTAATTTTCACTAGCAAAAAACAGGCTTGAATCCATTTTAAAAAATGTATTTACCAGAAAAACTGAACATCTGACTCCTTAGAGGGTCTTTTAGTGCAACCAAATGAGCAAGACTTATTTAGGTGACCAAAATGTTACAATTAATTTTCATGAAGTGAAAACACACTGAAATAGCAACGGCTACGCCTACACTCTGTGAATCTGGGGTTATACAGTGGTTACATAACCTAACCAACGTTGTCACTGTGGTAGCAACTTGTCAATCACAAGGTAGCCACACCCTAAAGCATACCCTGCTTTATCATCTATTTTACTCTAAATGGGACCATAATTTACAAAATGAACATCATGCTGTATTGAAAAAGACTTGAAATAGCGACTGAGACCATAAACTCATTAGGAAAGTGCTTACTGAGGTAATAAATCAATTGAGAAGTAGGGTCATTTTCTCATAGACTTATACATATAATCAGACTTCTTTTTGGAGCCAGTGGAGTCGCCCCCTAATGGCCATAAAAGAGAATGCATGTTTAAGTCACTTTTACATTGGCTTCACTTTTCAGACCTGCTTGTTTTGAATATAACATAATTTTTAACATAATTTCCAGAAAATCAGCAAAAGCAAATTTTTTCATCTGGTGCCATTAAACCACTGCAGAAGAGGTGGGCACAATGGTATGAAATAATTAAAATAGCAACAGTCAAACCTCAGACACTGGAAAACCATGTGGAAAACATGATGGAAATATGGCATTTATGTTGTTTTATGTGTTAATTTGAGGAACATTACAGTCTACTCAAGTTCACACAGTTTTCATCTGCCGTCCGCTATTTTCTTTTCATCTATAGACCAACTTTTCCAAACTGCAAACTTTTTGGCAATATTTGGACTTTGAATTTTCAGTGCGTGTTTATGCACAAATTGCAAATGCAAATAAAAACAGGAGGATGGATACACATTTAACATTTTTTTATGGTGTGCATATGTGCATCTCTATCTGTTCTTAAAACATAATTTACTTTGAATTAATTTTGCTAATATGAAAGTACAGTGAAAAGACAAAATAAATGCAGAACAGTTTAATACATATGTATAAAGTAAGAATGTAATTGCAGCTCTTGATACACATAGTAACCTTATTACAACAGTCTTTTTAACCTACCAATGTCGATGCACTTCACCAAGGCAACTGTATAAAGTGTATTTTACTTAAACATTGGCATGTTCTGTACTACGGCTGCACAGCATATACATGCCAATGATTGTGCTTAAACACAATGCAGACCTCAGGAAATATTTTGTTCATGCACATCACTTAATTCCAACCATCATCAATAACCTGCCACTCCTACTGGGACATCAGCCTTGTGAACACTGCTGTGTTTCCCTTCTTACAAGCTACATAAAGAATTTTAAAATGCCAAAACCAGCAGTACTATAACATAAATTCAATGTCCTGTTTCTTAGCAAATTCTCCAGTTCCCTCAGAACATGGATAATAGAGAAATAAGGAGCATCAACAGACAAGAGATCCCACTTATTGCAACACAAACACACGATTTAAAATTGTGGGCCATACAGAGTATCCTCCCTCTGCATTAGGAGCTTTAGCCAAAACAATGTCACCTGTGTAAACCTGTGTATTTTAGCTCAATCTTAGTAATCAAAATGTTTAATGCTACAATTTATTGTGGACATGTGGTGTTTGAAATATCCAGAATCAACTGCATTGTTGCAGCAGTTGGCAGCCCAGCTATGCATTGGTGTTTTACTACCATAAGGGTCTTGCTTTTCCCAGGATTATGCTCTTCTGCTAGAAGTCCATTGCTGAGTGTGTTGTCACTCTCCTGTTAATATTCTCTGTGCCACAGAGATTAAAGGGCTCTGCACTAAGCAGCCATCTGTCTAGTTCACATTTAACATGTCCTCTATCACCTTTCTATGTTGTCATTAATACAGTATGGTTAATGCAGTTGTAAATGCAATATGGATCATTATTTGTACACTTGTTATATTTGTCTTAATGCATAATGCACAAGAAAGAGTGTAAATTTGAGTTTATGCTGTAGCTACTATTTGAAGGACATACTTTGCATCTGTAATGTCATAACACACATCTCCCCAAACAATAATGGTGTTTCTTATTGCTTGCATTTGCCTGTAGGCAGTCTCCTAATCATAAACTGTGCAATTCAAGATTACCCACTCCGTTTCTCTGCTTAGCCCAGCTAAGTCATCGTGCGTGACCATGCTGAGCCTGCTTTGATTCACATTTGAGCTGACTGAATTACATTAATTAGCTCACACCTGTCATCACCTTACACGGGTTATAGGGGCAACCAGGATCTGGAGAGAAACAAGTCCAATACTACGTTTAATATTACCTTTTGACAAAATGTCTTCACGTGCATGCGTTATGTATATTTTCAATGTATTAAAGACAGAAAGAGGCATTCTCCTCCAGGACTGTGCTCCCTCTTTGACATTAAAGAGAGCTATTAGTAGGAATTGCATTGAAGGAGTCATTTTAGCACAGTGACCTGGGTATATAGAGATAAACGGTTTAGCAGTGACTGTCATTAATGAAGACAAGCTCATTTCAACTGAAATTATCAACGCCTCTCAAACCATGAAAGCTGTCTTCTTTCTGTGTGTGTGCGTGTGTTCTACCAAATGTCCTGAAATGGAAAGAGAGAAGGGAGAAATTCTCAAATGTTAGCACATTTTTTATGAGTATTTTCTATCACAACTAGAAATTTTATGGTGAGGGAACACATTTAGAGTTCAGGTGAAGGTTTGGCAAGATTTTATATTAAATCAGCAACAGGGATTTTGGAAGGAAATTAAATCACAAGTGCACAAATGGTTGTGTTATTTAAAAGGTTAAACTGTAAAACTCTACACAGATGAGGATCTATTTTGTTTTCTCCTCTTTACTGGATATGTTCCTTCATTAGTTTACTACCTAATTTGGTTAAGTGTACTCTGGATCCAAGTAAATCAAGTAGTTATTTGTGGGGCCCAGGCCAATCAAGTTTTAACACTCGTACTGCCTCAGAACAGGTGATGTCATAAACGTAGAGGCCGTGATCCTCATAGTCCTTTATTTTCCTTCAGAAGGACAGAACAAGACATATGAAATTGCTGACAGAGGTCAAACAAGACCTCCAGAGGGTGATGGCATTTACCATCACTGCTATAAACAAAGGCACCTCAGCACTGTCTGAGTAATTTTCAGTGATCAGGCCGAGTACTTACCAGAGCCACAGTCATGTTGTTCATGCATTCATTTGTCCATTATATTCATCTGCCATGCAGTTGATGGTGTGCATCAGCCATCGATTTACATTGACTTTAGAGACCACAGGAGCATTGTGAAAAAAATGGGAGTGTATGGAAAACCCCTCATGAAACCGATCTGAATGACAGGCTGTCTAATACTGCTGAACATGAAGCATGGCCTTGGCATCTACAGTACTGCTGATATTTCTTTTATTTTGATTTACAGCCCACACAGACCTCATTCATTGTATAATACAACACACTTTTCTCTTCATATTTTGCAGAAGATTTTTGCAAGTGTACAGCATACATTAATGTACATTGTGTGTGAAAAAGCAGAACAGGTTCTAACTCCATTTTTTTTTATTATTTCAAAATAATAAATGCTGAATAGCTACTGCATCATCATCATCTAAATAACATTCAGTCAGTCGCAGAGATTTTTGGGGGCTCTCCATCTCGCAATATATGTATGGATTTACATTGAAATGGTGGAATTCATTAGACTACATTCATTTAGACTAACATACTCTACTGTAAAGCTGTTATAACAGCTGTTAAATACATACTTTTGTTTAAATCTTCAACTTTTATCTTTAACTTTTGAAAAAACACAAAAACACTGTTCTTAAATTTTCCATCATAAAGTTAACATTTTTTTTTCTCTCTGTGCGCATGAAAAGACTAAAAACTGGTTAATACCATAAAGCCGCAATGTCCACTGACCTCTGTTTCATAATATACCCCTCTCTCTACCCGTGCTTGAATCCTGTTGACAGAATTTCACTATATAGCTTCTTTGACCACAATTTGGTCAGCAACGGCAGAGTGGCACTGTCCTTATTTCTCTTTTTAGGAGTTGTATGATTCCTAAAAAGAGACTTTTCATTTCAGCTGATATTTAACTTAAACAACTCTTCTATAAACTAAGTTACATAAATTAAAGTAAGATATGTAACTTTAATTTACTGTTTGACATCAATGAAGTGGTGTTAAGTGTTTATCTCGCGGTGCCCACATGACGTTTTGTGCCCTGGTTGAGCTTGTTTCCCTGCTGGGTGCACAGAAGGCAGAAGCCCCACTCAGGCTTGTGCTGGCCAAGCAGCCTGAGCATAGCACCGGCTCAGTGTTCAGGGGAGAATGTTGGTTCTTTTGCAGGAGGCTTCCCTCTTGACTTCCCCTCATAAGTTTTAATGCCGTAATTTGTGCAAATTGTGGATGCATAAACTTGGCACAGCCATAATTTAGACTCTATTAAAATTATTGGAATGCATTTCTTATCATATTCCAGAAACAAGATTTAATTGAAAAAAAAAGGTTGAAAAGGTTCCCAAATCTTTTCTGCAGGGCCCCCCTTTTGTAGATAAAAATATTTTCTTCTTCTTCTTTCAGTTTGTGGATTTGGGCAACACAACTCAAGAGTTTCATGATAGAGCAACCTATCTTTGAATCATCTCGAAAAACTTCTGTTTGTAAAAATTTTCAACTCCTAAAGATTAAGGTTTTGACTGATTGCAGAACATTCTTATTAACTAAGCTCCACTGTCAGGCGGTGTAGGTACCAGATCGGCTCGTGGTCCTGCGTTTACAGATTACGTCACACATTATGATTGGCTGTAAGTCATAAAGTGTGTATGACTGGCTGTACATTGGAAAGTGTATGGATGCTGTGTGGTTGCGCCGCAAACTATCATTTGAATGAGCAAATTTTGATTAAGCAATCGTTTGTGTGGAGAAAGAGATCTACATCTAATAAAATGTATGTAATTATTTCATATCTGTGTAGAGAGTGTAAATTCACACACACACACACACACACACACACACACACACACACACACACATATATATATATATATATATATATATATATATACAAAAAAAACTGTAAGTAAGTGTCTTTGACCTCATAACTTTGATTTAATCCTTTGAGATTATGCTCCATTCTACTTTTTTACATAATTTGTTATTTTATCCATTCAGTAACATGTGAGGCTGAAAATTCCTGAGCGTTGAGTTTGATATAAGTTACATAATTTCAATTTTTCCTGAAACATTTAGCCTAATAAATAATTTCTGGTGTTCAAAAGACACTCTGATCATATTCTGAGTTATTTAACAATGAATTCACAGTCAGAATATCAACAAATACAGACGAAAATAATTAATAAACAATATAAACACACTCTGCCAATAGAAATGATTGATGTGCCTCTGAGCAGGACACAGTATGCGGTATAAATACAGAATGCAGGTTTTTATTCATGTGCAGGTGTTTGTTGAACAAGTAACAGGCTACAAAGAGAACTGAGAACTCCATCAAAAGTCACTACAGCTGTTAAAACGGACTGACAGCTGATCCAGCTGTGATCATCAGAAATGGATGTCGCTTCACATGACACTTCAGAGGAAAGAACGTCTCATGTCTCTAAAAACAAATTTCCTCGTTTCCTCTTCCTCACGGTGGGAGGGACTCAGACGCAAAGAAAAGACGCAAGTGTGGATGCAATTTTAGAGACTTGGGATGCACCCACAAATAGCAGCCACACAAATAGCAGCCACAGGCAGACAGGGCAGAGAGGGTCAAAACATAGGGTCAACATTATATGCATCAAATTCATGCAAATACAATATTCTGAACAATATTTATAAATGCAGGATTAAGGCCAGACAAGCTAACCAAAGGATATCAGGACCCTGATAAATAAATGTGTTTGAGATGGGAACACAGCATTAAATCTGGATGAGGAAATCTGTGCAGAAAGTGGAGGCTGAACAAGGTACTTGTTGCCCAATAGAAAGAGAAGAGGGAGCAGCTGCTGGCTCTGGAAGAGTTCTCCCCACTTATAATTAGCATTTTGAATTTTCTGATAACCTCAATGTTCCTGAACTCCAGCCTGACCCTACTCAAAACAAAAACAATCCTGGATAATTTAACGATATTAAACACTCAAGCTTGTCCCAGTGGTTATACATCTTTCACCTTTATTCCTGATAAAGTGTGTTCTCAATTAGGTATGTTGAAATGCAAAATTCACGAGCCAACAACAAATCATTGTTGTGTTAAGGAACAAAAGTATAATGGAGCAGTCCTGCTGTCAGATTTGATAAACACTGTCAAAATGTCAAGTATATATAATCTCAAAAGCACAGCAGTAAAATTGGTTCCATTATGGATTAAGCCTTTACACATTACAGGAACAGATGAGGTCTCTTGATACTCATTTTCTCAAGGGCAGACACAATTTTAAATAACATCTACCAAATGATGTCAGTGAATTCTGATGATCTGAAAACCTCACAAAATGTACAGATCATCTGATGGTTTCTTCACAGCACAGAGCTAGATATCTCAAATTTGACAGCACACACAGCTTCACAAACCTCTGAATGTCACATGATATCATGGCTGATATCATTTGACATAGATGGACACAGGAGATTTATGCTACTGCAGATGCCTGAGAAGTTTCATACTTTTTTACTGCTATGGAATTAACATTGAAATCCATCACAGCTGACATGAATTCTAGCTGAACCTCATTAACCTTTCAGCCCTACAGACAGAGTGATTGAAACACAAAAGACAGATCCTGCATGAAGTGTTGTGTTAATTGGCAGTTTGAAACAAAACAAGACTGCAGTTTTTTTGGTAACATGCTATTAAGATTTTGCTTTAACTACTATTGTAAATGATCGTGTAATAATTGCCATGTCACCATATACTGTATATTTACTTTAAACCAAAGCAGCATTTAAATTTCTACATCCACCGTTACATGTAACATGTTGATGCTCCTGTAAAAAGGGGAAAAAAGTCTCTCTTTCTCACACACACACACACACACACACACACACACACACACACACACACACACACACACACACACACACACACACACACACACACACACCTTATCTAACTTTCTTTCTCTTCCTGTGGTCCTCACTGTTCTTGTCTCCTTTCTCCTTCTTCCTTTTGCTCCCTGTCTTCATTTTTCTTTTGCCTTTCCTTCTCTCTTCATCTCTTTCTGTCTCCTTTCTCTAACATTAAAGTCAAGAACATAAACCACACACAAGCATAAAGTTCAGTGTCAGATGTATTTTATTTTGATATACATATATCACATTACATTTAAGGTTTACCTATATAATCAGCCTTTCTGATCACAAGAGCTATCTGGCTTCAACACATATACACAGACACACATTATCCCGCACACACACACACACATTTTAAATCATGGTGCATAAATATACATGATCTACACACAAAAACCTTAAAACAATGAAAAAAACTTATGCTAAAATATTTTAGGGTTATTTTCATGTCTACTGTCATGTTGTAGATATCAGAAAAATAACTACTGTGTAGGAGTCACTGGGATGAACAGACCATTAAACTTCTTTCTGTCTTGACAACACAAAAACGTGTCATTTAATCAGCAGTCAAAACACTGAACATTACACAAAATGGCGCTTACGGTTAGCACAGCGTAACAGTATGAAGCATATAGAATATAATGTAGTTACCATAGCATAACAGTCTGTAATGAATAAAACACAATGTACAGTCTGTGTTGCTATCTGTGGTATATTATGTTCGTGTCTCTATGTAGTGTCCGCTACAACTGCATTTGAGACATGATTCTTTGTTAAAGTCTTTCCTGTGACAATAACATTTTTTCTAGACAAAGCAGTGTAAAGCTAGTTAGTTAGTAGTAGTAAAAGCACTCATGAGGTATTACAGTGGAAAAACTGCGCCAAACACATTCTTAAAGCTTTTTCTCATCAAAGTCACTTTCGTAAAGTAATTGGACATTTAAATGTCAATGTATTCGTATGAAATTTGACATGTAGATTCTTAGTTATGTATAAATTAATTCCTGCGAAAAGACCAGAAAGTGTGCCATGCTAAAATGAATCCCTGCAAAAAGACCAGAAATGCATCATCATTGCTCTACAGAACACAGATAGGACCCCAGGCCGATCTGGCAGGCCGAGCCAATCTGGTACCTACAGCGGCAGCAGCAGGGGTGGTGACAAAAAACTGAGATGGACTGTTACAGAGCCTAATTTAAACTATACCTCTGTCATGTACGGTCTGCTGGAAGAAAAGCTGCATTCCAAACAAAGACCTGTTCCATAGTGTGTGTTAAACTGAGCATTCAAAATCTGTTGCAGACAGATGGCTAGATTTGTCTGCAACAAATCTTGAATGCTCACTCCCGCCTACATTCTATGATTAATGGCTGCTGATGCCTGCTTGGCCTTTCCTTTACTTTAGATTAGATTAGATTCATATTTATTGTCACACCTTCAAGCGGGTAACCTTGTAATGGCAGGTATGCAGCATATCAATGCAACATGGTGAGGAATGAAATATTTACTGCTGTTGGTTCGTTAACAGTTTATGTTCATTAAAACACATTCAGTCATACTGTAAGACAGGAATTACATCACTTACCATCGTCTTCCCCATTGTTCTTTTAACAGACAATGTATGGCTCTACGAACCAGACAGAATAGCGACTGTGAGTCTCACGGTCAATGCGTGAAAGTAGGCAGCTCTGTTTTGGGCTGTTTGGCTCGACAGTGTGAATTTCATACATTTAATAATGACCTAAGCTGAAATAATAGGGAATGCATTACTCAACAGCAACAATTAGTTCTGCTGAATAATGCATACACCCCTTAACACTCAGTAATGACACTGCAAATCAAAGATGGGAACCAAATGGTGTTTCATGGCGTTTCTCTGTTCCCCCCATCGTCTGCTTGCTGTCGCCATTTTGTACCCTGCAGTAAAGAGAAAGAGAGATTGCATCTGGACTGCTCACATGTGCCACCTGGTGATTGTTGGTGCACAATGCAGCTACTCCTGGATAAATTATTTCACCCCCCTTCACTGCCGCTGCGGCATTACCGCGGTAATCACGTCAGTTGAAACAATTGAAATCTGTATGTTGCCATTGCCATTACTGTCAGTCTCTTCTGCCTCACCTGTGATTCAGGTCTGCTGTTCCTGAAATGACTGAATTTAGAGTGCTGTGTTCCAGACTCACTCTTTAGATTGTGATTTGGTTTAAAGGCTAAATTTGGCTCTGCTCTCAAGTGTAATTCTTTCTTTTTTATCTGAAATTGTCATTGTTTTTGGTTAGATCAAAAATATTATTTTTCAAAAATCTACTATAGAAATAACAGTTAGTCCATGTATATGCTACTGAAAATGGCAATATATTAACAGCTCATGATTTATCAGGCACCATCGTCTATGATTGTACCCTATCTTAATAGGAGACTTACAGTATAGTTAATAAAATGCCTCCTCATCTTTCATAAATCTTAAGTCTAAGAATATTGCAGCAGCTTGGTCTATGCTGGACTATTAAACATGCTAGGACTTTAACTCAAGCTTCATCAAGCCTCAAGCACAGAACTAGCTGTCCAAGCACATTTTTTAAGATAAAAAGCCTGTTGCAGTTACTCTCAAGGAATTTTCAACCCACTCCTTTAAATTTGTTTAAGTTACAGTAATTGGAGCTAAATAAGGTCAAATCTTATAATATGCATCTAATTCCAAAGGGAATATAGAGAAGCTGGGATGGCAGCAGTAGAGAGTTTTAACACTAGGACTGCTGCGGTAAAATTTACCCATGGCAGTTTTCCATTGTACGTTACTATGTTTTAATAAAATATTCATGTCCCCCAGTCTTTGAGTTTTCCCAAAATAATGCTGTGTAGCACCCCCTGTTGTTAAAAATACTGAAAATAACTAAAGATGAAAAACATGAGCATTTATACCTATAACGGCCACCGGGTAAAATTTACCCCAATATGAAATGCATTTACTTAGGTTTATGTTCAAACATTTGAAGTTGCTAGGCAATGGCATTTATTGGAGTGTGTGATCTGACTACTACGTTAAGTCATAACTAAATTATAAAAGGAGAAGAGGAGAATGAGCTGCAAAAAAACCTGTGCCTGAAGTGCAGGAAAGTTGTGAAAGTGACGGTGTTGAATGTCTGCTCAAAGTGTGTTTGAGAGTCACTAAGTGTTCAAATGAAGATGATTCAGCCTACTCACAAACATTCATTGTGTGTAAAACGTATTCATAGTTAATTGATTATTGATTCACTTTTTGTTTTGCCATGTTACAGTTTGTTGTTTATAGGCTATTTAGCCTAATTTCCCCGTTGTCTTCCTCTGTTTTCATGAATGGAACACCAAAAGAGGAATATATATTTGTGTTATGATGTTATAAATTTAAAAAAAGCTTTAAAGGTTACCTCAAGTTTCTTGGTGGTGATCTCTTATCTCTTTAATAATTGATTGGGTTAAATTGTGCACTTGACTTTGTCATGTTGATTTTGTTTCAACATTTTGCTGCAGAGCATTTGATTTACTGATTGCTGTCGGGATGTACAGAGAATTTCAACAAATATAACAAAAATGTTTCTAAAATACATTACCTAACCTAGCTTTAAATAAATTCCATTCCACAATACTGAAATTCCATTGTTTTATCGAAGCCACACAGTAGATTCTCCCTGTGGGAAGGGACACTGTCTGTATGCACATTACACTGTTGGAGTGGGCCTCTTTCGCAGGTTTCCCACAACAGTTTGCACATTGCAAGACCACTGGTGGATTTAAAACCCACCAGTAACAAAGACATCTCATCTTTCAATCTGTCTACCAACTGCTTAGCTCCAATAGATGGCAACAGGCTCTCCAAACAGATGTCTGCACAGAAACTCCTCTCCACCACAAATTAAAAGTCACCTCACGCTCCTTGGTCCATGATGTATTGCTGAAGGGCACAGATAGCAGACCATGGGCTACAATTTGTGGTAGAGGGTAGAATTTGCCACTATTAGTTGCTGATGTTGGCTGCTGATTTCCAAGTTAGGCCAAAATGGAGATTTTTATCTGTTGGTTAGTTGCAGGCCCGTTGAAGCATTTCATACTGCTCGCTACAATGGCACGCTCATGGAAATGAAGCGCAGGAGTAGACCTGTCAACCTTATAGGGTGGTGGTGACAGAAAATTGTGAGATACCCTCTTTCCAAAAAGAAATAAGAAAAAGTGTCTGCTCAACTGCATTTCTCCACCTTTTGCTTTCTTCACCTGCCTCTGTTCAGTGTTCCTCACAGCCTGACAGTTCACTTGCACGCTTGCAATGTACACTCATACAACTCCTGAACCACACTAGACAGTGAAACTTCCGCTTTCTCTGCTGTGTGAGATTTACATGCAATGGCCATGACATGCAAACAAAGGCAATTAACTGTAAATCTAATGAGTAAAACCTGAGATGGACCATTTTCACCAACAGGGAGAGTGGGCCTCATTCACAAACAGAGCACAAATCTGTGCTTAAGCCACGTGTACAAATGTTTTATGCACAAATCTGGGATCTATCAATATGTTCTTACCTGAATTTGTTCTTACTCTGCAAACACATTTAGAACTGCCTTAGACTATTTGTACACACAAATCATAAATGTCAACATTTATTCTGTATATTAGAACCACAATTATTTAAAAAACCTAAATATACAACATTTAAAAGTATATAATTGCTAATAATGCACAATTTATTTACTGATTATGAAATTAATAGCTAAGACATTGTAATCCAAAAGTCATCATAAATGTAATGAAATTATTAATATATTCAAATTGTCCTGTTCCCACTTTTAGATGACAATAGCTTATATATGAGAATATCCATATTGGAATGTGACATATTAATTTTGCCCATCAGATTTGACTTTGATATATGCAGCTGGTTAACTAGCAGCTTGTTCAGTGTCCTCACAGCCTGACAGTTCAGTAGTGGCACAGGGAGGGAAGGTCTGCTTTCGCTACATCACGGCCTGTTGTGGACAGAGATGAAAGACGATGCACACCTGGCGCAGCATTAGAGATTTATTTATATAATTTCCACAGGTCAACACATTTACCAACTTTTTATTTTGTTACAGACATACTATGTGGTAGTGGTGCAAAAGGTATGCAGGCAATATACAAGATTCACAACTGGTCTCCAAACGGTTGTGCCAATGACATGTTTACAAGCCAAATCTGCCTTTCTGGCTTCTACCTCTGAAACTATTGTTTGCATTTAACTAGCAGTAAAGTTTTTCTACATTTTTACCATCACAGTCCTCTTCGCAATGTGTGATAGCTTTCTCCACTGCTGCACCGCTCCAACAGAGTTTTCCTTATATAGAGAAATAGAAGCGTGATAGTATGCTAATTACCGATAGTGGGCACACCCCTGTCAATTTAGAATGATTCTGATTCACTAACATATGCACAGTGTGCACAGGTCATGAATCCGATGGTAATTTTGCGTGTGCACTTATTTTGTGTGCAAAATAAGAACACATATACACACATATTGATGAATGTGTTTATATAAATAATCTCTGAATGCAACCCTTTAAGACAGAAAGGAAAATAATTAACGTCTCCTATGTCGCAATACTATATGTTTAGGTTATAGCATAGAGCAACATGGTCTTTAAAATGAAGAAAAAGATACATAAACAAGGATCAACGATTTTATGAGTGACTGCAAGTATATGCTTCAGAAAGGGCAGCAGCTGTAGCTGTGTTCTCTAGATGTATCTGTGCATCAGTGAGAGCAAGTAAACGCAGTGAATGGAGCACTGAACTGCTGACTAACAGCTCCAAATCTCCCTCTCCACATCGATCTGGAAAACCTGACTAAATAGTTTAAGAGTTGAGAGATTGTGTTGGTGGACCAGGGTGTGTTGCCTTGGGACATGTTGAAATGAGGAGATTACACAGATATAAGTGAAACACATTATTAGGACAATTACTGCTGTACACTACACAGAGTGGAAAGGCAAGTGGATAAAAACCTTAGTGGGCTGCTGCTGATAGGCTCCTTTAAAAAGCTAATAAATGTGCTAAGCTAATTTGCTGAATGTGTGCTTCTGAATGGCTACCCCCTCCAGTTTGCGTACAGGCAGGGTCTGAGTACAGAAGATGCTGTCAATAGTGTGACACACCTAATTAGTAAGCATTCAAAGGACCCCAGGGCATATGTGTAACAACCCCTGCTATACGGAGCATGTAAACAGATAATAGCTCTGTAAAACAGGAGAAATAATGAAGCAGAAGAAATTTGCTGCCATTCATCTGGTCAGTCTTGCCAGAATTGATTAAATAAACACACTGTCAAATGCTTTACGTTTTCCTTTTTTTTTTACTCATCCACTTAAGTCTTAGTCTCTCTTCAGTTTCCATTCAAACACATCCACCAAAAATTTAAAAATTCCATAAATATAAAAAAAACATGCAGTAAAACACATTTGTCCATAAACTAATAGGGAAATGTGCAAAACCTGTAAGAGGACATTGGGGCGGGGGGTGGATGGAAAAAAAAAGATAGAAACTTTTGTGTTCCCCCGAGATACTTTAAATCAAAATAAAGGACCAAAGTATTATTTTCTACCTTTTTTTAACTACAGCACCAAAATTGTACCGAACTGTAACCCCGAAACCGAGGTACATACAAACTGTGAATTTTGTTCACCATTACACCCTGCTGTATACAAATGAATGTAGAAGCAGACGGCCAAATGATTACATCCTCAAATCCTCAGATGATACAATTATATTAAGCCTGCTGCGTGGTGATGACTGCCCCTACTGTACCATAAGAATATTGCCACCTTTAAGATCTGATGTGACAGCCACCACCTCATTCTTAACGTTAATAAAACTAAAGAAATTATATTTGACCTCAGGGAGGTGAGAGCCCATGACCCTGTGTTCACTGGTGACAGGGATATAGAGCATGTGTGCTTCTGTAAGTATTTAGGCATAGAAATGGGCAATAAATTAAAATGGAGTGTCCACATTGAGAATCTGTGTGCTAGGCTGGCTCAGACTTTACTTTCTCCGCAGACTCAGACTGCTCTTTGTGGGAACCGAGATCATGTTAACACCATTAGATTTGGTATAGCATAAAGGTACAGCACCCTTACAGTCCAGTTAAAATCGAGAACTGACAACATGGTGAAAACAGCAATGAAAGTGATAGGGAAGAAAGAACACCCATCCCTTCACACTATCAATGACTGAACTGTTGTCAGACATGCACACAGAATTCTTAAGGACCCTTCACACATTATATATTCTGAATATGAATTATTACCTTCAGGTAGATTTAACAGAGCCAGCAAATATAAAAACAACCACTTTAAGTTTTTCTTTCCTCCCATCTTCTATAACACTACTCAAGAAACAACCAGCTCAATCCTTACTTATGTAGTGCCTCATAAGTAATGAGGCACTGTTGCATTTAATTCTATGCATTATAAATTATGGTTTTATGTTTTTTATGATTTCATCCCTCATTTTTATAATGTGTGTATTTCTCATTTTTATAATGTGTGTATTTATATATTTTTTTCTGACATGCATGTGCAATATTTTACATATCTTTTGTATTTTGTTGTATGTAATTTATTATATGTGCATTTATTACTGTGTCTTTGGTGCATCACTGTACTGTTTGTTGGCTACCTATTGTATTTAAGTTGACTGCAGTTGTGTGTAGCACTATTGCCCAAATCAAATTTACCTCCAGGGACAATAAAGTATATCTTATCTTAATGAGGGATGGATTATCTGTACCTCTGCGACAGAATTTGTCCTAAAGACAAGTGACCATCCTGACCACTACTGTTTCAGCCAGGAGAAACATTTATTATCGAGTGCTCGGTACCTTATGGTGACATGATGTAGCAGTGAGCTTCCACTGTTGTCAGTCTGTTAATTGAAACATAAAAAACCAAACAAAACACAGCTTGGAGGAACAAAATAGATCTTGGTTTGTTTCAACCAAGGAAATCAAGAGTGCAATGTAACTGATACAACAGGTGCTTTCATGTTTGCTAACAGTTTATGAAGGAAATCTTTTAGTACAAGAACTATGTTTGCTATATTTTGTATTATAGTAAGTACATGTTCACACACTCACATTGAAAGCACAAGAATACAAAATATCTTAATTATGGAAAAGCACAACAGCTTCAGTGTTGTCATTGCCTTATACTCCGAATGTAATTTCACACAAGGGACTTGCTGTGATCAGGAGGAACCCTTCAGTAGATTGAAAATATGATGCCTGTGTGTCGGATGCTACCCATCTGCTGTGACGAGATGATATTGCTAACTAATGCTCAGCATCTGCTCTGATTTTGTTGCGTCAAAGGATGAGAAAAGGCAAGCAAGATAGCAAGGAAGATGCATAATATGCTGGTTATTTTTAGCAGGAGTTGATGCCGGGTCAGTACTTGGGCACTGACTCGGCACAGGAGGGAGCTCTGCATAATCAATGACTTATGAGTCACAAAATGTGACAAATATGTGTCAGCCCCACTCATATCGTGTATGGCGCTGTGTTTGCATTGCACTATGGTTTTATAGAAATCTAAAATTAAAATTTTTTTGACGTGCTGTGAAATTGCAACAGAAACTGTCAAACATGATAATGGAACTGTCTCAATTCACAGTATTTCAAGTCAGGAGTGACAGCAGCATTAACTTGCTTTTCCCATTTGTCTGAGAAGAGCATTTGTCCCAGAGGTTATCTTGCTTTGTTTCAACAAGCTCCAATGAGCCAGAAAAAAAACACAAGGATTTTCCCAGATGGTCCAGGGCAAGAGGCTCTGCAGTTTGGTAGACAGTTGAGTTGAACTCTGTTCAAACCAAAAGCCAAAGCTCTTTTCATATGGGCTTGGATAAAATAAAAAACTAAATATTCTCATCTCCCATTTGAGGCGCAGAGAGGTGGGGGCATAACGCCTTGATTCCACCGAGCACGGCTGCGTTGCGTCCTGGCTGCGATGTGGTTTTGTTCCATCCTCCACACAGTGTTATACCCCACCGGGAGTGTTTTGTTCAGGCAGCGCCAGAAAGAAGAAAAGAAGAGAGTCACCCCTCTATCTGGAGAGGAAGCCAGGGACTGGGGCAGTTATGGTAGCAGTGGTGTCATATAAAATTTGTGATTCTCCACTTCCAACCTCTGGATGAGGATCCACGGTGACAAATATCCTCTGACCGGTTGACTTCTGGCCTGGTGCCACCGGTTATAACGTAATGTTGATGTAGTGATGTGATATATGATTGGGAGTCTGCACGGGGTGTTTGTGAAAATTGACCGGATACTCTATGCCGTTCTTGCGTCTGATTTCCTGCCCGGCTCAATCTGCTCTATGCAGCTTGACATGGCTTCTGTCAAAAATAGACTAGACGTGTATGTTTAGCGGCGCACAGAGCCACTTCTGAAGCGTGATGTAGCCGAAAGCTGAAAGAATCCCAATTTGGTCAGGATGAGTTGTCTCTGCAGTCAACTTTATCAGATTTTTCTCATCCTTTTTCTCTTACGTGCATGAGTTTGTTGACTTAACAATATAATTTCATAGCCCTTCTATTGATTGTCAAGTTTTTCTGCTGAGACTGTAAAAAGCCATGCTGTGTTGAGACGATTCTCGTGAGTTAAGGCACACCATGAGAAATGTGTGACCTGGAAGCTGGTAGTGTGGTACACCTTTTTGCCAGAGGAGAAGATACAGTACTTTCATTCTTTCTTACTGAATTAGTATATTGTAGTTCCATTGTTGCTCAAAAAAAGTGGTTTCTGTTGGTTGTTTTTATGGTATTGCCTATGTTTAATATCATGAATGTTTGATGGAATTTTACAACTTGAGTCACCCCACTCTCTAAGAGGGTGTGAACAAGGATAAAATCTAATTATCTATAGGTGTAGAGAGATGTCATTGTCTCAAAGGGAAATTTGGTTCAACAGTATGCACATAAATTGAGCCTTTGATCATGTTAACACTGATCAGTTACAGTCCTGTAGAAGACTCTTATTATTATTATTATCTCATTGTTCATTTTGGAACAAAACTATCCATGTATACCATGTCTGATGACTATTATTTCAATATTCATGTAAAAAAACACATTTTTTCTCTGTAGATGTCATTATCTATAGTGAATATTTCATTTCGGAATGAACCTCTTCATGTATTCATTTCATTTGTCTGCTCCGGGAAAGGAAGGGGGACAGACACAATAAAAGGCTAATAAATACTGACTGTAAGGACTGTAAGACATCATTATCATGTCAGATGCATTAAAAAGAATCATGAAAAAAACCCTTTGGATTTTGCTAAGTCCTCACATAAATTATTTACTTTTTTCACTTTCCAAATCAGCCTTCACACTGCTAATAATCACACAAGTGATATCAATTTGTGTACTAGTAGTGTGTTTCATGTAATGTACACTTTTAAGTGTTTTATAAGTTCTTGCTGTAGATATCCCTTCTGTCAGGCCTTCTGTGGTGAATTATCCTTCTTGGCAGTATAGTGCGAAAAAAGACTAAGCACAAATTTTGCGGAGGATCACAGAAACAGGGCCATCTTTGAGGTTTTACAATTACAGATGACAGGCTGAAGGACAGATATTTATATTTCTGAGATTCAATCTTAACTGCACTCATATATTTAGAAGCCTATAAATGTCTTTCTAGACACAGCTTGAATGACTAAGACACATTCCCTGTGCGTTGGCTTAAAGTAAACATCAACAATCAAAGGTGTCATACAGTCCTGTTCTGAGATGAGGTTTATTTATTTATTTATTTACTTATTAATTATTCAATTTATCATCAAAACATGAAAACCTAAAAAGGGTATCTCTCTTAGCAATGGCATGGAGAAAGGAGTTAAGACAGGCACACATCCATTCACTAGTTTAACACACAGATTCTAACTTTTTTTTTTTGTTTTTTTGCAAGCTTCCAAAATTGTACTGGACTGAAAAAAAGCTTTCATTTCATCATCTACCAAAGTATGTTAAGATGATTTTATAGTTTGTATTGCTGTTTTAGACACCAGATCATCCTGAGAAGCTATAGTATACAAGGCTGTAAGCCAGAATCCTACCCACATCATGGCACATATATATACAGAATGTTTCTAAAATACAAAGATTCCCCATAACATTCTCTTTTATTGGTTTTCACAACCCACAAAATTAGGCAATGAGCCATTTGTTGCTTTACTATACACCAGAAACCATTCTTAGCTCACTCAATAATAAGAGATTTGACATTTCTCCAGCTACGTATGTCCTCAGGTTTATTACAGGCAATAAACAAAGTCCCTGAGCTTAGCTGAAAAGAGAAGATGTTAGCACATCTCATAAAAGAAATAAGGATAGTACTATCTAGCTAAACCCCATTTGAAAACCCCTATTCGTGTTTTTTGTTTATGTCAACACTATAATGTCAATAAGCATGTGAGTATGAAATATGATACAGGTGCACTGTATCAAAATACCAAATTAAACAACAAGGCACTGCTGAGTGGAGGTTTAATCCACCAAGGCAGCCAGTATTTGTCAGCATCTGTTTGCTTCTCTGGTGATGCAGGATATAACAGGTTCTCTGTAAATATTGGACATCTGGACCAAAATAGCAATTGTTTGGCCTTGGAAAACTTGAATTTTACACCAAGAACAAGCTCTAATTAGTATTATTTTATCCATTTTGGAAATTATGTGCCACTCATGTCTATAACAGGCATAAAGTCACAATGAACTTGACTTTTCAGCATGTATCCCAATTTACTATGCCATGATATACACCTATTTATAAATAAATGGGATGTAAAGAAGTATTATCTGGTATATAAATATGTACAGCCTATTTATATCGAAATCTTATTACTACCGTCTAGTTAAGTATATCAATAGTTTAGCCCTCTCAATGTAACTGTGATCCCACTGGATTATATGTTTGAGCACATTATGATCTGCCTTAACATCCCCTCTAAACAGGAATACATCAAAAGCAAAATTCTCTCTGGATGCCATTTAACATGTGACTTAAACCGAGGTTGTATCAGGTCACTGATATGGACTGGAGAAGTGGAAAAACGAGGAGAAGTAAAGAGTTTAATTTTCAACCCAGGAGTCAGTGAAAGGAAAAATACCTTAACGTCTGATGAAAGGAGGGATGCTGTCAAGATACCCACACTTTAGTCTTAGGCTTTAGTCCCTGCAGGCTGAGTAAAGTACAAATCATGATGAAACCTGCGCATGGGTTATGTGAGTGTGGTAGAACTGAGACAATCCAACTTGTTTTACTTCACTGTGTGAGACATAACAAGGAAAATGAGAAATTGTTCAAAGAGTTCTCTGATTCTGAGTGTTCTTTCTATTTTAACTTAGCTGTGCCAGAACAGGGATCATTAGCTAATGAAAAGAAGGATCATCAAGTTTTGCATGATCAAAGTTGGTGAATAGATTATATGTATGTATATATATATATATATATATATATATATATAGAGAGAGAGAGAGAGAGAGAGAGAGAGAGAGAGAGAGAGAGAGAGAGAGAGAGAGAGAGGCAGATAATGTACACCAGGAAATAATATCAAACACAGATGCAAGTGACAAAACAATTGTAACTCAAGGTTCACTTAATTTCTTGTTCTGCAGTTTTCAATTGCATCTCATGTTCTTCACCATAGGATGGTGTTTTATTTTTTATATTCTGCATGATAATAACTACTGAAATAATAACTTAAAGGGGATGTATCATGCACATTTCCATGTCTCTCTATATTTATATTCTGGGGCTATACTGGGATATCTTCAGTTAAAAAAAACTCCTTATTGATCATATACTGGCACTCTATGCAGCTCCTCAGTTCAGCCTCTGTCTGAAACAGGCCATTTTAGCTACTGTCTCTTTAAGGCCCCCCTCCTGATGAGTCCACTCTGTTCTGATTGGTTAGCTTCTGGAAGCTGGCCTTCTGCAGACTTCCGCCATCTCCAGAGGCTACATTAATTAACAAAAGTAGTAGGATTTAACCTCTTTTTCTTGTTCTTAACTCAAAATGGAAACTTCTACAATACATCCATAAATATTCCGATCAAAAATATGCGAGTGGACAACGTGAACAACCAATGGAACAACCATAGCAACAAAGGTTACAGAACTGACAGCTGTTTGAGGGTATACGCAAACAATCTGACATCAGTTCGATGGGAAAGTGGAGGTGACAAATGGAACATTCAGAGCAGGCTGAAGCCTGGTCTTTTGACTTTCAGGGAGGATTTTATATACTTTCACCTTAAGTTTGGGACATGTGACCATGATTGACCATAGACACAGTCATCCAATAAACTTTGAACAGGTGCTGGACCAAAGAAACAACAAAAGAAAGATCTGAAGAAGAGCATGTAGCTCGAAATGTGCTAAGTGGATGTCTTATTAAACTGCATCTAAGGTAGCTACAGTGTGCGGACTTTCATCTTTCTTTTGTACATTGTTTCTTTGGTCCAGCACCTGTTTGAAGTTTATTGGATGTGCATGTCTACTACACTTTTTGACTATGTTTAACATAGTCATCTGACATCATAACAGCACAAAAATAACTGAAAATCACAAAAAGCATATTTCTCCTTTAAAAACATAAAGTAGTTTTTGCATTATTATGTTGTATATATGTAGACTTTAGAAATAAACTTGACCATACATCTCAACTGGCATATCCAAACTATGAAGAATGTCATGCTACTCTGCAGCTTGTTTTTGTGATTTTAGTTTTGGTCAGTCTTTATTGTCTAGTCAAGACATGCCTCACATGGAAAAATTATTGATACACACAATAAACACAATGAACGCGTGGTCACACAGTGCCACGCTAGCATTTGTCCTCTATCATGAGATAACAATATGGATTTCTGTATTTGTGAGTTAAGATCAGGCAAATGGTGCTTTATAACCTCACATGTGGAATTTAAACACATATGCTAAACAAAATCACTCTGCTTTTACTATTTCTACACCTTTTTTCATACAGATCCTTTTATTTACCAGCTACGTTTCAATTTTGACATATAATTCTTATATGTATGCAAGAGTTGTAATGACATGGGTGGGCTTGTGATTCCATTTCAGATGAGGGCATGGATGAACTAACCTCTGCTTAGCATTTCACATTTTCTCTGTCCTAAATCTGTATTGTTCATCATTTAATTTCCCTTCCATTCTCTCCTATCCTCCAACATTTATTCCCTGTTGTGACTCTTTTCACTCATTCTTTTCCCTGTACCTAATCAGCCTCTTCCCTCGGTCTTTTTCTACCCTCTTCACCCTCTCTCTCTCTCTTACTCCTTCTGTTTGCTCTCTGCTCTTGCTCATTTAAATGTCACACTTTCGTTTTAAGTTGGATCAGTTTCTCTGCCAGAGGGGGTAAGAGGGAGGAGAGGAGGAAGAGGGACACAAGCACAAAGGAGAATGCGAGGCAGAACATAGCAGCTGCAAATATAGGAGTTAGCTCTACATTTTTATATGAAACTTTAATGATCCCTGGGGGGAAAATGGGTCATTGCAGCAGCAACAAAATATCATATACGGTGCTGTTTGTAAGAGTCCTAGAAATACAACATTTCCTCTATACTGTTCAGGATTCTTAAACTTTAAATTATATCCAGAGTTGGGCGCAAGGAACTTTCCTGAAGCACCAAAATGAGAAATTCATGAGACTATGAATATCATTAATGTGACAGATCTTGCTGCTGCTGCTCTATATTTACATTTGAGTACATTCAAATCCAGCAGAGCTCATAAATTAAAGGAATAGTTCAACATTTTGGGAAATATGCTTACAGTATTTGCATTTTTTCCAAGAATGAGATTATAGTTGTGTTAGCCTATTAAAACATCCAGCACACACAAAAAAACGTTTAATTAATGTACCACAAATAAATTACTGCAGGGAAATATCTGGCTCTAGTCGATAACTTTATCCGTCTGTTATATGTTGTTGGGCAGGTAGCATACAGACAGTTTAGCTTTTTCACTGAAAACAACTGCAGCTGGAAGCAAGGTAATTGAAAGCAGTGAGAGTGAACCTAAACAGTAAAGTTACAGCCTGTAGAACCAAAACAAATCAGCTGAAAGAAGTCAAAACGCTGCATAGAGCTGAGGGGAACTGGAGAGTTGAGTCATCATTCTTTGTGGGTTTGTCTACGAGAGACCCCTTTCACATTACACATAGTCATTTGATCCAATTTTGATGTGGAAAATATTGATATTGAAGTTCAGCTTTATGTACATAGCTGGAGTGTTTAGCTTAGCACAAAGGCTGTATGGGTGAAACAGCTAGCCTGGCTTTGTTACAAGTTATAAAATACAACAATAAAAAGATTAAAACTCAAAAGGTGACTAAATAACACATTTCATGTTGTTTTTTTTTAACCTATACATAAATAGACATGTAAAAATTACAATTTATGGTTTGGGAAAGTTACTTGCCAAAACACTTTCTTGGCAAACAACAGCTGGGTGCAGTATATCCAGCAGTATACTGGAGTCTTCTCAATGAAGTTGCCAGGCTTGGTAACACCGTACCTGCACAGAGAGCAAAATGTGTGCTCACCAACAGTATCTGGCAACCCAAGCTACAGCAGAAGATGGTGCCCAGAAGTAAGAAATATCTCCAAATCTCTAAAATCACAAATAGTTGTTTTTAAATTTCTGTTTATATGCAATGAAGCTTTGAATAAGCACTTCTTTCATGGTATCTAGTTGTGGAAGATTGGTGTTGTTGAGAAATACTGAATGAACAGTTTGATATTATAGGAATACCATGTGAATTCTGTTCTAGTGTGGCGTAAGTAGATTTGCCTGAACTAGATCCAGTAACAGATGTCAATGCTCTCTCTCACACACATTTGTTCGTCGTATGTGTGTGTGTGTAAGCGCTCAAAAGCTGCATGCCGCTTCTCCTTGGCTTGTGATGGCACTCAGCCTGGCATGCCTGGGTAAGTACTGGATTGCTTGGCTGTGTGTCTGTGTGTGTAAGCACGTGTGTGTGTGCGTGAGAGTGTGCATGATGATGGAGAGAAAAGTAAAGTAGAGCAATGCCATCATAAGATGCTGAATGAATATTCCTCCCATCTCTGTTCCACTTCCTCACTGCCTGTGTGTCTTCCATTGTGCCCGTTTGCTTACTTGTCTGTGTATCTGCCTTTTCATTTCAAAGTTTGCTCGCCTCTTTGTTCGTTTATGTGTCTGCCCACCCAGAAACCTGCATATTTGCACACCTCCACACGTCTGCCAAAAGTATCCACCTTTCTGTTGTGCATTCCTGTCTCTCTTTCCTTACTCTATTACCTGTCTGTCTTCCTGCACATCTGCTTATATCAGCGTTCTTCTTATCCTGCCTGCTTATCTTTGACCTTTACATCTGTCTATCCATATTCATGGAGTACTTCTCTGTCTCTGTCTTTGGAACTTTATCCTCATGTTTCTGACTAAGATTTTTTTTTCCTACTGTCGCAGTCATTCTCAGTCCCTCCGCTAAGTGTCTAGAATGTTACAGTTTAAACGTCTTTCTGTCACCTGCATGTTTCTCTATCAGCCTGTGCCCTTTGTGTTCTGTTTTCCACATCTGTTATGGGTTTCTAGTTTCTGTGTCTGCTTGCAACTGTCTACCTCTCAGTCTGACTGTGTGTCTGCCTTAAACTTTGTTTATCCTGTCAATTTCCTTGTGTCTGTGCCACTTGATTTCTTTGTCTGTTCTTCTGTCTTCCCTCCATTAGTTAATCGGTAACCCCTTTCTCTCTTCTTTCTTCTCCCCTTTTCTGCACTCTTGCCTTGTGTCTTTCCTGTCTCTCTCCCTCATTCTCTCAGCTTAGCACATATTTAAAATATCGTGCTTCCTTCTAGGGCAGGATACTTTTCTCAGCATAGCGACGGAGGGGGAGAGAGAAGGACAAAGGTGAAGAAGAGCAGCTGCTAATCAGCAAGCATGGGAGGGAAGGATGATAGGAAGACGGGGACAGAGAAGAGCGGCTTCTTAACTTGGGAAGTTTCACCTGCATTTTACAGGGAGGGAAGGATTGAAGAGAGATAGGGAGGGCCAGCGAGGAAAGAGAAACACAGGGAGGGGAGACTAAGTGGATTAGAATAAAGGACAGACGGGAAGAGTGGAAAAAGGAAACATCAAAGCTGTTGAAGGAAAATGGTGTCTGGCAGAGGAGAGAAACACAGACTGAGGCTAAAAAAGAACTCAGAGTACTATTACTTATCAAAAAGCTGACAGCAGGCTTAAGTTAGCTGTCTGACAGCCCTACCTAGAGACCTGAACCAACAATCAGTCCCTGTGGTCTATCATAAAACATGGGTCAGAATAGGCCCTGCCTTCACTTGGGCCCTTAATAATAGGAATGTGTTTGAGTTTCATCATTAATTTGATTTTAAGAAACCGTGCCTGCACAAAGCCGTGGGTTCATGTCTGTGTCATGAATCACATTCTACAATCTTTATTTTCAGTACGCTGGAACAGTTTCACATTATGCTTTGAATGCCCTCTATTAGTCATTGCCAAGGACTGGAGTTAGGAAAGAGGGGTTTGGCATAACAATCACTTTGAAATTTAATAGACCACAAGTGTGTGTATTGGTTAAATGTGCAAAATAATTCTCTCACAATCCAGTGATACTTTGGCACTGCCACCAAAAAGTTTGTCCAAAGCTGGCAACTTGGCCTATAGTGTGAAGACCAAATTTTGAGATTTCTTGAGGACACATACAAAAAGCTTTCAAGCTTTTCAGTATATACCTTTGGGAGAAAAGTTGCTCCAAACAACTGAACTTCATCATAGAGATGAATTGGAGCTGTGACAGCAGGACACAAATGTATGTGTTGCTCTAGAGGGAGTTCAGGTAAAAAATGAGAAATGTATTTTGTAGGATGTCCGGGTGAAAGTCCTTGGCACAAGATCCACTTCTTTCCCAGTGGACATCATACCTGTAGATGCTGAAATGACTCTTACTGATGGATTTCTCCACCCTAAAGCTGGCACACTACATGGATGAATATGCTGAGGTGGCGGATATACTGAGTTTTCATAATGTCACCCTGTAGCTTTGACAGTATCTTTAGGGCCTGAGCCCAAAGGGTGAAGACCCTATTGTATTTCGTGTGTTTGTTTCTTTCTTACTATTCTTTCTTTATTAATCTGCCACTTCAACCCTAAATTTGACCCCCTAAACATGCTCAAAAACTCACCAAATTTGGCATGCACATCAGGTCTGGTGAAAAATTTGATAAAATGTAAAAATTAAACCCCAAAGTGCCAAAATGTGCTCAAGAGTGCCACCTATGTATCTAAAATGGCCGCCATAGGAATGTCGTAGAGAGATCGAACCAAAACTCAATTATTCGTCTCATCAAGACCTACAAATCATATGCTGACACCCCTGACCTAAATCCAACAGGAAGTCCGCAGTGTGCTCATCAAAGTACGACTTTGCGCCAATTTTGGACCCCGATCAAACGCTATCTCCTCCTAAGGCATTAATGGTATCGGCTTCAAACTTAAATACATGATTTATCACACTGTGCTGAACAAAAGTTATTAAAAACTTTGTAATAACTCAAACGGTTTAGATCTAGTAAGCCCTGAAAGTTGTAGTGCGATATCACGCCTTACAATGTAAACCAAAGGGGAGGCAAAAGTCTGACCACTTTGAAACCTGTATCAATGGATTTGAGACAAAATTTCCTATAAAAAATTGTGATTTTTAATGTAGGATTTGGCCAAAGTCATGGGATTTATGAGGATATTTCACAAGAAGAGTGACATTCTTTTCTCCAACTGAGAGGGAGAGAGAGAGAATGGGGGGGTAAAGTAAGACCTGTCAGCCCAGGTCTGAAAACATCTATATGCCTGTGACAGAAGCCCTTGGACTGCACCACACTCCAGTTACTTAGTGTTTCTACACATCTGACAGCAGTGTTCAATCCTTACTTTTTTTTCAAGGAGTACATGTGCCCCTAAATGAAAAATATTAAGAGCACACATATAACTTTAGGAGCACACCGAAAAATGTTCAAGTAACAGTTTCTTAAAGAAAACAATTCATTACATACATATTTACAATTTATCACGTATATATTCTCCATATATATTCTATATAACTCTTTGTGTGTGTGTGTGTGTGTGTGTGTGTGTGTGTGTGTGTGTGTGTGTGTATGTAAATCACAATTTATGTTGTTTTTAGGGGTGCTCAATTATGGCAAAAATCATAATCACGATTATCTTGTTCAATATTGGATCACGATTATTTAACACGATTACTTTTTGACTGTCATTTTTGCCAATTGCCGATGTTCATATATGCACATATTTTTTCCCACTTGGCTGAGGAGACTATTACACATGCAATCATATATTGTACTAATGATCAAGAAAGACTATAGCCTATATGAGGAAAGAACTTTAATGCTGAGCTACTGAACTCCAGTCTTCCTAAGTTCTTCCTTCATATATTGTCTTTCTTGATCATAGTATAATCTATGCTTGCATGCATAATAGCCTCCTCAGCCAGCTGGTAAAAATATGTCCATATATCGGCATCAGCATCGGCCACAATGAGTTGGAAATATCAGCATATCAGATATCGGCAAAAATCCAACGTCGTGCATCCCTTGTTCAAAGTCTTTACATTCCTAAAAATAGACATGATGAAAATTAGGAAATTAATTTGTTTTACCAACAAACTTATCAAGGGTTTTCAATTTACTAATTGAAATTCAAGTGAATGGGCACAAAACTTGCATGATTTTTATGACACAGGTGTGAGCAAGGCAGCCATGTCTCACCCTGCAGAAAAGTCTCATCCTCACATTGTTGAGATTTGATGTTTCGCCATGACAGAGGAAGTTGCTATAACTTTATTGTAAATGCTACAGTCTGCACCAAACTTTACATGTTTGATAAGACTCCCGGCCTGAACACGTGTACATGACAATATTCCATCAGTGATGCAAACTGGCTGAATAGCACCCTCTACGAAATTTCAATTTCAGCAGCCCCAACAGCGGGCGAAATAGTGGACAAAGGAAGTGATGTTTATCTCCTTCTTGCACTGTCTGAAAACAGCCCAGGTCTGAAGACATCTACATGCCCGTCACAGAAGCCCTTCGATTGCGCCACGGCCCGATGTGCGCAAGGGCGCAAAGGCCCGTTCAACGCTGCTTGCAGCTTTAATTAGCATTATATCACCTCTGTGCCATAAGCTTCATGATAAGCCTATAATCCTCAATTTTGTCAAGTCTGTATTACACAAAGTATAACAGGTGCACTCCGTTTCATGTAATCTGTCATGAAGACTGTGGTTATCACCTTGTTATGTATAAGAGGATACATTTTTACCCATTTGAAATTATAAGAATAATAATGTAAACCTTGTAGATAGAAAAATGCAAACACAAAGCAAAATTAATTTGTGACTTGAACTAATTTGTGGTTTCGTCTAAAAATGTATTAAAACTGGAAACATTAAAACAGTAACACAGACATTCTTATAAATGTAAATTAAGACTATCTCCTGCACTTTAGAAATGTCCCAAACATTCAATTATACTTACATATACATACATATAAGTACTTTACAATACATGTAAAGTGATAATACAATACATGTAAAGTAATAATGATGAATGGGGCAGTACTTAACAATATTAATTGGGAAGAATGTTAATAAGTAATGAGATTCAGCTATAACCTTAGAACATACTGAGAGGCAGTGCAATTGCATATAAAGTCAATCAAAAGACTTTGCCTCTTTTGATTGCCTGGGCTGGCAAACTTTTTAGTTCAAGTTCAACTTGAGCAAAAATGTGCTTGTATCCCGGGGGTTTATGAATCTGCTTAATAAACACAGAGAGACAAAGGGGGAAAGGAGAGAGACTGGAGGGAAATAACAGAGAGAACCCTGGTAAGCTCTCAGTTCAGTCAGAGATTGAACTGAACACACAGAAACACTCTAACAGACACAGTATGTGTGTCCGTTTCTAGCTAGTTTATCAGCTAATGTACAGTTGGTATATTGGCTGTTTGGGGTGAATAAATACAATCAGTCCAGTGATCAAATCTGCACGAATGAGGCAAGGTGAAACTTTGTTTCATGTTTTGTGTGAATGCACAGTAAGAGTGCCTGAAGAACATTTTCTTTTCTGTTACAGGTTTTTTCATCTTCAAGAGCACCTTAAGGTTTCCTGTACTTACTGCGTGTGAACGTGAGTAAGCATTTGGCCTCTTCATTTTTCTAAGCAGAACCTTGTTCAAAGGCATCCAGACTACTGTGCTCTACAGTCATATACAGTACCAGTGAAAAGTCTGGACACACTTTCTCATTCAAGTACTGTATATGCTGCAGTCTTTATGCCCAAAAGTCTGCATAGCAAAGGGCAGGTTATGGGTCATCCCAGCCAGAGCACATTTTGCCTCATCATCCTCTCTAAGTCAGACTTCTCACCGTATGTGGCTGCCTACTTGGACCATAGACTCTCATCTTAACTTCCTCCAGACCTGCAGTCAATCCCAAATAGAAGGTCTATTGGGAGTGTGGGTGGCCTGCCAATGTAAGAAGTATAAAGAGTAGCCTGTAGTCTCATTAGCTGTATTATAGGCACCCATGACCTTGGGGGGCAGGGTGAATTTTTAAATCCAATTTCTGCTTATCAAGGAGTGATTTTTACATTGAAAGAAGAGTTCCATTAAACCTCTCTCCATGGGAGTTATATGGGGAGACCTGCAGATAATAAAGAATACTTTGAGTCCAATCCCAAGTTGTGAAACTGCTTTTCTGAACAACTAAACTTTACTAATTTTCTGGTAATCTGCTCACACAAACCAAGTATAATGGTTCATTATCACAAGTGCCTGTAATCACCAATACACTCTTTAAGATGCACAAAGCCAAATGAAACCAAATGGAATAGGCGAGTGTTTTCGATATTCACCAGAGGTGCAAATTCCTGCCTCCTTGCGTTCTGTTTTTGAGAAACTTGCACACATTTGTGTCAAAATTGTTTACATCTGTGCATTTCGAGCCCAAGAAACAGCCCTTATCAACTTTAAGGGTCTTTCTTTGGCCAAGTGACTTTCCTTTATGCAGCTCATTTAGAATAAGAGACCAGCACACTCCTTCCTTTGCATGGTCCCATCTGCCCTTATCACTAGCTTCCTCCACTCCATGACTAGAGCTTCAAACTCACGACTCTCACCTTTCACTGTGTGTGCAGCCAGTCTCTCAATTCTCATTCTGTAGACAAATATTTTGCCTATCACAGGGTCTCGTTGTTGTGCTGCCTGAATCTCATATTTGGAAAATGGCTGAACTGTGTGTTCCTGGGGAAAAAATTAGACTGAATTTAGGAGTGGGGTGTGTTTTGTTTGTTGCTCTAGCATGCTGTGCTCTGCATCCTGATAGTATGACGGAGTGGACTGACATGAGATGAGATGATGAGATAAATTTTAATCTGCCGAAGGAAATTTGTGATTTTGAAATTTGGGCAAAATGTAGATCTTTTAAAATTCCCTGGAATTCTTGATAAACTATTTGCTCTTGCTTTGCCTGACCAATACTTGCAGTAACCCATAACCCATCTAGTTTTGAACCTGACTTCTGTCAGTATATACTGTGCATTGTGTGAGCAGATATCAGATAGATTGCAGAAGAATGAGCATGGAAAAGTCCGTCAGTGATCACAGATGGGCCATGTGAGTGTCAGAGACTTTAGCTAACCAGAATTTAGAGAGACAAATGTTCCAATTTACCTCTGGAAGGATGAACTTTTTGGAACCTTAAGCTATTCTATTAGCTTGCTGTTACTGCACTGGCATAACACTGCGTAAGTCCTTCTGGTGAAGTAATTGCATGGTTGGTTCAGGTCATTGTAGCCTTGGATTTGGGGATTGAAAGTTTTGTCCAATTTGGTGACAAGGACTTTGTGACTATCAGTCCTGCTGGGTTGTCATCTTCTTTTGTAATGTCTAAAGTTTCAGGCAGGGTGCAATCAGTTTTTATTTCAATCAGTTACACAGCCTGAGTCCTGGACTGATGGCCGTTATCACAGCTTCAATGACCTCTGACTCACTGTGAGCCTTTCAGAGTCCACTTCTATCTGTTGCATCAGGTTGGTGTATGAGAGTTTGTCTTTGAACTTTGTCCTCCATCAACCTGTGAAGACCATAGATGTGGAACTTCCTCAAAATAATCACCTTATGCATCTTGAGTGGTGAAAGGTTCAGGGTTTGATTTACTGTGGCAATATCAAATATATTCAGTTTGCCACCAAGAGTTTTTATCTCCTCCTCTAAAGCTTTGTAGGGCTGCTGCAAATCTACAGTATACTTTCATTTCTTTTAGGTGGAGAAATTGCTGATATGGTCCCTAACGGCACTCCACTGACAGCAGACAACCCGTCTTGAACAATTTGAAGAGCTTTCTTTACTTCTACATTTTTGTTCAGTCTCATCCAATTTATTTTCTACCAGTTTAATGGTTTGTATTCTGTCATCCCCTTTCCCTTGCATTCAGATTTCTTGAGACCTTCACTATCTGATCCCAATAAAGCTGGAGTATGATGGTGACCCAGTCAAGATGATCCATCAATCCAGTTTTGGGGAAAAATAAAATAAAAATTAATTGGCGTGGTTTTCTTTCAGTGAGGACTGGCAATTGTCAAGAGGGGTTTGGTTTGGTGTAGAACCTCTCTCCTTGCTGGCTCACCAAAATATTGTGCTATCAGAGACACAAACAACACAAGGGGTGTTACTTAACTGTATAGGTGGCTTTATTCTTCACTTTTTGACATAAACAGTCTACTGCTGGGACCACTGTCCACCAGCATGGTTTCTATGTTTCCAAAAGTCTGGAACATGTAGCTGAGAGTTCTTCTGTTTCATCTACTTCTAAACCAAAACTGCTTACTCGCTGGCACCATCAACTTTGGCATGAGGAGGAACCCTAAAAATGTAATTGACCTTTGACCTTTTCTCTGGTGTCACCATAATGTCACTATTTGACAGCTCCATCAAAGCTGCCCTTTAAATTACTTCACACCTTCTGTGCTTAACACATGTAGAAAAAGCTAGTTTTCAGCACCCGCTTCAAAGCCGTATGTGTTGTGTTACTGGACAAACTCCAATTAACACTTGTCATGGCAAAATAATTGTTGCTGAAAAATCAACACTTTGATGTGAGGAAACTTGCAATGAATTACTGATAAAATTACTTTTTATGGGTTTAATTGAGAGACCAGCAGAGACATGCTGACCAGAAAGTGAATGAGAGAGAGGAGAGAAGGAAGAGATGGGAGAGAAGGGCAGCAGGGAGGGATAAACGAGAAAAAGGCAGATAATCATGTGTTTGACATTTCAGTGTCTGGTGAAAGAGAGAGGATGGGAGAAAAGAAGATGAATAGACAATGGATTAGGGGTCTGGAAAGGAAGACAGCTCTTCTTAGGTTGCCTTCTTTCGTAAATGCAAGTGGGAGCAAGTGAGAGGTGGGCCTGTGGTCAGAAAGACAGACGGAGTAAGAAAGAAAGAAAGAAAAAAAGAGTGTGAGAGAATTCTCCTCTGGCTACCTTGCATCGACAGACACACAAATACACAAAAACAAAACATTCATCTTCAGTTTAGAGCTTCAGAAAACTAACTTCAATCAACTCCTACCATACTGCCATACATTTAATATAGCCTTCCATTAATATACAATACCAGTCAAAGGTTTGGACACATCTGCCCATTCACCTGAATGAGAAATTATGTCCAAACTTTTGACTGGTACTGTGTATACATGTATACACACAGCATAGATTTATTTTCTAGAGCAATGTGTTTTACCTTCATCACAAAAATAATTTCTGTTCCCATTTAAAGAGAGAACAGAAAATAAGCATAACATATCCACTTATCAGATTTCATTAGAACTGTCAAAAAATGCTGCTTAATCTTTTCCATAATCTGGTTGTTGGGACCTGGCCATGAAGGGAAAGCTATGACACAATGACGCTGAACGAAAAGACAACAGAATCCAGGGGCCACATGCATAAACAATGCATACAAACAAAAACCATGCGTACGCCATCTCCCACACATACTGTAAATTGGTATTTATAAAAACAGAATGTGCGGTGAGAATGTGCACACCTCATGCATTCTTTAGACCATGTACACAGGTTTTTCTAAAGCAATCTGAGGTTGATGTGTCACAATCTGGCTCTTGGCCCATGACAAATATGGAGACACACCATGGTGAAAGCTTTAACAGTAATTTATTTAATAAAGCAAAATAAAAGAAAGTAAAAGAACAAACTAAGGCTTCAACATAACCAAAAACAGGTGCCTGCAGGGAGAAGGGGAGAAAGAGAGCTGTTAGTTAGTTAGCCAGGAATTTATAACCTGGGGACACCAGGCCCAGGTGTTGCCACTGATGGCACTGGCACTTGGCACTGATGACCCACTTGTGGACCAAATCAAACAAACAGGTGAATCACATGAGCACAAGAAACAGCAGGGATCATCACAGGTGTGATGAGGTGGAGATGGAATATAAGGTGAGAGAAGAGAATCTTTTAGTAAAACATTGTTTTGGTTGATAACCAGCTACACTTATTGTGGGATTTTTTTAGAGACCTGTAAAATGCCAATCAAAGGTGCATTTGTTAATGTAACATTGATTAATTATTTTTGTGTGATTAATTTTATCATTCTTTTCATTTACATAGGAGTCAACATTTTATTTTACTGTTAATATTCTTCTTATCCTTAGTTGTGACACACCTTATAAAGTTTAGTTTAGATATGAGTGCTACAAACTAATCATTGATTACATTCCTGAGATATCTCGCCCAACGATGGTTTACAAGTCTGTGTGATGAATTAATGATAAGGATGGTATAAAGAGCCACACAGCCCTGCGTAATGATCACGAGTAATGATGGCTGTTCTGCTGTTGGAGAATTTTGTGGGTGCAACGCAATCTGTGAAATGGCACTTTTTATTTGCTGTTTGTTTTATTGAAAGGTGTTAAGACTGGTGGAGCAGGTGGCGAATTGATAAGAAAATGGCTGGCTCAGGGTGCGTCTTCATCCATTTATGGCTAATTGTGGGAGTAGAAATGAGGTTCATGCGCCCAGTTCTTCAATGACTGAGATTTATAAAACAGAGCCCTGTGTACACATGGCTTTATAAATATGAAGTAAAAATGCGTATGCATATTTCTGGCTTTGTGCACTCACACAGATTTAGTCATGAATCTACACAGAGTTTTATGCATGTGGCCCCAGATCTTCATGTTCCCAAAAACTGAGGCCTTTTTAATATTCTGTGAACTAGATTTGGAATTATCAAGTAAGAGTTTGATATTTGTTCTATTTTTCTCTCTCTCTACCATACAAACACTCCGTGGCTGTCTCTTTCTTGCACTTTTAACTCGGCAAGATTACTTTACAGACATGACAAGCAGAGCAGCATGGCAGTTCAAAGAGTATTGGGAGAGGGTTAGGGAAAAGCCAAAATCATGTCTCAATAAATAGACAGAATACATGCAGGTGTGTCTTTAGTAGAGGTTGAAATAATATTTATTTATATAAACTGAAGTTAATTGTATTATACTTTCTTTAAACTGCCACCACCACTCCTATTCCCAGCAGTAGTGCCTTGGGCTTGGTTGGCTGCTCCATTGAACACAAGTGGCTTGCATGGGTGGGAAGCCAATGAGGGCTCCTGTGTGTGTTGCTGTAGTATTGGCCCCTATTGGATGGTCTTGGCACCAAGATCTAGGAGATAGTCTAAATTGTCTCAAGAGGAAAATTTGTTTGAAATGAAAAGAAGCGAAAACATGCTCCAACAATTCCAGTAATGCTCTAAGAAGCCTTCAATGATGTCAGCTCAGCACTTGTCCTTGAGGGAATCTCTGCTGCCATGCTGAATGGCAACCTAATACTCTTAGATACTCCCTTCATGGTCTGCTGGATTAAGTGAACAGTGATGGATATTCAAGTGACACATCTTACTCATAATTCACTGTTATTATTTCTTCTGAACACTTGATAAAAGATCAGTTGACATAAAAGCATAATTATGACCATCTTTTACAGTTTAAGTTACTTTTATGTCTACCTATCATAGGTTAGGTCAAGGGTTAAAATCAAACTATTTTGAGGAACCTGAGTCTGAGGGGGTCTTCAAGCGCCAACATACTCCAACAGAAGTGCTTGTCGGATGGTCAAACAGCGTCTGAAACCCCTACCTCCACACCATTTCAATGTTGGAATTTCTGCAACTTTCCAAAACCAACAATCTGATATTGAGACCCTATTCATGCAGCAATTGGTCAGGTGTGTGGAAATTAGAACTATTCTCTAGCTTTCTTTTTTCATTCTTCACACTGCCAGTTCAGTCACTTTTCATGTGTACAACTGAGTTCAACACTATGATTGCCTTCCAGGTGAGACTGTGTGAAAATGTGCATCGTTATTTCCATATTTAAACAATTATCACATTTCATCCCTCTGTGATGATCAGCTTTTCACCCCACCAAGCATACTCCGGCCCTTAACCTTGTCATAGGCCCCTCAGCTTGGCTAAGCCCATGGTCCCACATCCACCCTATTTACCTCTGCACATTGTGATCCTGGTGAATGAGGCCCCACCACAACAAAAGTACACAAATTCAGCATAGAACAATTTTAATATTAGAGATTAGAGATTCTGTCTTCTTACTAGTTTGAGCAGCTGATGGGCAGATTTGTTTGTTCTTGCTTGAGAATGAACCCCCCTGAACTGAAATGCTTCTTCTACGTGTCCCTGAAGTGTTTGCTCTGCAAGTTTAAAAAACCTAAACCGCTCCTGAACATTTTGATATGAGCCGTATCTTCTGTCTAGCTCAGCCAACATTCTGTCAATTACAAGAGTGAACACCGATGGGAGAAACTTCAGCTGGGCCAGACAGTTCATACTCTAAATCCAGACAGTCACTTTTTGTCTTGTCACTCGCCTGTGTGTCTGCTACAGAATTCACAAAGGATTGGAGACATCTTCCTTGCACCTGCTTTGAAACTGTCAAAGTGAGAGCAAAGACCTGATATATATGTGTGAACGAACAAGGTCTACAGGGTTACACAGGTCGATTTCAAGTGCTTGTAGTGAAGTACTCACTCAAATCTTGAGAGAGGATGTCATAAAGTTACATAGAAATGCACTTTAAAGCTTGCATATTATTCTGTTTAGGATCCATGCGTCATTATGTGCAGTCACGTTGGTTCATAGTTCAGATAGAGTGCTTTTGTATGCGCTGACCATCTTCTGTCAAACAGGGACATTTTTATCTGGTTATATCCATTAGAATGCAAGCCTGCAGTGACAGTCTGCCAACATAAAGTAGGTTCAGAGGGGGGGAAAATTGACCAGATAAAGTTGAAAAGCTCTGCAGTCTCCTGGCAGCAGGTTACATTATTGACCCAAACCAAATGATGTTTATAGGCAGTCTAGAGGGTTTATGTTGTTACGCAATTCTTACACAAGCTTATATAATAATGAAAATAACTTTGCTGTCAATTGAGAACAAAAGATAGTCTATAGGCACCATTATCCAGCAATTTCTCTCCACAGTAGACATACAAATATTGTGTGCTTGGAATAAATTTGTGTGTATCCACACACATAGAGTGCCTGGACTTTTAAAACATTTTGGCTAAATCATTGTTATCAAGGTAGTGAGCTAAAAACATGAAGGTAGAAAGATAGTAAGCTTCACAAAGTAGTGCTTTTGGCTTTCCTTTTAACTGGATTGCACTTTATTGTATGTGTTTCCACTATTGTTTCCAGCCCTTCTATATCAGTGGCTGTAAGTCTCTGCAACTGCAGCTATCACAGTGAGATTTAGAGAGAAGCAGGGAGAGGGAATCTGGGGAGGAGCAATTCATGTCACTACAGAAACAGTCATCAGTCTCTGCATTGTGTGCTAACGTGCATGTCGGCATTCGCGCTGTGTGTGCACGCGCTCTACAGTAATAAGCTTGTTGGTGTCCCCAGTTCATTTATCTGCCTCCATTCAGAGTGACCTTCAGCTACACTGCCTGCACTCAGATATTCTCCACACATCTACAAATACACACACACACACACACACACACACACACACACACACACACACACAACCAAACCAGTTTTAGATGCACATAGAAGCATATGCTTTCAGGTACCAATCATCTTGGCCATAATAAGCAAATTTAATGACATTTTCATAAGGTTTCTAAATACATATAAAACTGATTACAGGGCACTTACTCAGTCCCAACTCTGCTGGAAATATATGGATGATTGATGTTCGGTAGATGGCTGAAGTTTGTCATCCTGGAGTTCTTTTCAGTCTTTTACCTTCTTTATCCTTTCCTCTTTGTAATTGAGATTGAGATTAGTCTTGCAACTTTGCGCTGATAAATACCCTGTTTTCAAGATGAAACATGGTTAGGGTTATGATTTATGAGCTTTTCTTAGGTTAGTCAGTTATTCAACAAATTTACAGTGTGATGTACAGCACTTGAGCAGAGAACATTATATCAGCAGCCCAAATAATAGACAACAAAACTTGCACAGGCCTAAAAAGAATGGTGTTTGAATGTCCACTTATAGATAAGAAGTGATGTGTAGTTACGCCTGTATGTTATTTTACACATAGAACTATTAACCTAATCAAGTTAACACAGTGAGGTGTATAGATTGGAAATTAAAAATGGAAATGATTGCTGTCTTGCATTGGTACTTGCAATCGGCCAGTATAAGTCTGGAATTGGTATCAGAAGAAGAGAAATAATGGAATGAATTTATTCCTATCGACAATAGGTATTCCTGTCTGTTTTTCCATCATATACTAACACACTCTCCTATCAAGCTCTTGGACGTGGGTCATTTTGGGGCCATGGAAAGATTTTCTTTAACTGTTAGCATTTTTAAGACTCACCATCAACAGGACACTCTGTGACACCATATTTCTTGGCCACTTGACAGATGACTCAGGTCCAATTCTGTGGTTTAGGAATGTTTCCTCTGTAGCAGCAATTCACATACAGTTACATAAGCTGGCAGAAAACTCCTGAAGGTTAAGCTGGGCTTACTGGACATGTTTGGGTTTATCAACTCTTGAAGGGACACAACAGATAGGAAGGCAGAAACCACCCATAATACAATACACTTGTATGTTGTTATGTTAAGTCTTGTTAATAGTAGCATGATATCAGATAAAGAAGGCTAAAGTTAGACACAGCTGTCCAGTGGATGAAATATGCAATGTAACCTACGTAATGACAAGTTGAAGTTGGTCTGTGGAGTCTTTTGTGTTTGCATTTCTGTGCATTTTCACTGCAGTCCAAAGCTGGGGAACAACCTGGAACATATTGATGGTTTTCTCATCATGCAGCAAATTGGACAGTAATGCTATGTTGGTGGATTGAAAACACCATCACGCACATACATTCTGTTATACTGTTTACCTGGATCAACTATGAGTTTTACATGTATGACAGAGCAGATCATGCCCAAACAAAGGTGTGTGTCCAAATAGCTTTAATTTAGCATATCGACTAAATTGTCTTTGGCAGTACCATCAGATTTGAATATGTGCAGTATTTGTCATGATCACACATGGTTTATTTCATGGTTTCAACATGAAAGTAAATGAGTAAATGAATGAAGGAGGTAAAACAAAAATATTTGCACATTCAGAGATTGCGAATTTTTCAATGAGGGAGGAGGAGGAGATGAAATTTTAAGGATTTTAATGAGGTAATAATTACTCAAAATAGAGTATTTTATATACAACTTCAAACATGTCTGGAGGGGATCTTTAATATTAAACTGATAGCAGTGACTTGCTAACCACTTGTAATGACAAGGAAGCCGATAAGCACAATATAGTTAAAAACTATATGGGTTTTAATGGTTAAACACATTATATATATATATATATATATACACATATATATATATATATATATATATAGAGAGAGAGAGAGAGAGAGATATAGATATAGATATAGATATATATATCAGTGGAGGCTGGTCCATAGAGGCAGAGGACATTGATCCTCCTCTATTTTTTAAGAGGCAAAAGGGAGATCAAAATATTAAAAAAATATTTGGTTGAAAGTATTTTTTCTCTCTTTGGAAAAAATCTATTGCTGAAATTCTGTTTAAAATGCTTCAACAGCGACACCTGCAGGGCAGGAGGTGAAAAAGCAGCGTGTGTGAAGTGGTAGTGTGTGTGGGGGGGGCGCAATTGGTGGAGGTGGAGTGGGGGACAGAGGAGGACGGGTGCTTGCTGACCTCCGCAGGGCGGGATCTCTTACATTGGACTCAATGTATTTCATTTTTTTTCATGCTAATCGGCGATTGGCCATGACATGTAAAATGACGCTCCAAGGGAGGCTGTCCTCCCTTACCAATCAACAAACAGAATGCAATATTGACATTGAGTTGGTCCAATGACAGTTTCCAGATTTCATCTTCAATTCTCTCCACTGTAAGGCAGAGTAGCAGCAGTAGATAGCTCCTTGCGTTAGCCAATGCAACAGTTAAGGACTGTTGTTAAGCTAACGGGAGAAATTATCTGGATTGTGCAGCACAGCAGCAGCAGGACGCTGCCGGGGAGGCTGGAGAGAGAAGCAACCAGAGAAACAACCAGGAGAGTTAGCTTGTTTGTCATTGTTGCTAATGATATCAGACTTGTTAACCAGCAGCCACAAAGTTCAACAACAACAAGATGACCAACAGTCACAATTGGATGTTATAACATGGATACTTCATCTCCATGATAGAAAGAAGAAGACGTGAGATAACGTGAGTCAGATACAGCTTCTCTCTCTGTCTCTTTGGTCGCTAATTTCATCTCTGATGGTTAAATGTCTCTGTGTGGCTTTTTTGTGTTTTTTATCTCCTTAACAAGAATACAGCAGATATATATATATATATATATATATATATATATATATATATATATATATATATATAATGTGTTGTGGGTAGTGGTTGTTCAGTCACCTGTTGATGTTGTGTGATTAGTGTGCAGGAGGTCTAGCTGCTTGCTTCTGACAAGTTTCTTTAGTTTAGTTTCATTTTAAGCTGAGTCATATATTGAGTAATAAGCTTAAAGTAACTAGAATAACAAGTGTTGACTAGTGGTGTAACGGATTGTAGTTGATCCGTGTTCCATACTGATCGCCCCCCACGGTTCGGCAGGCATATGAACTGCGGATTAATTGCAAAATTGAATGTCTCATTTAAGACAAAGTAAACAAACTGCTGTAAGTACAAGTCATGGACAGACAGCATGTTGCTAATGTCAACAGGGATTTTGAACAGCAACGATCAAACCAGCATCTAACGGTTCCGAAGTGACATTGGAGTTATGTTGACCCGCTGTTTAATGTGCTGCAGCTAAGCAGCTTATTAGCTGTCTAGTTGCTAACTGGCGTTAGCGGTGAATGTTTGTTACCATTAAGTTTTGATGATGTGGACAGAGGTTGTTTCATTCACTGTTTAAAAGAGGAAGGTTTCATGCCTCATATTGCAATAACTGAGCATTAAATATTTTATAGATTTTATTTTATTTTATTTAAACATTGGACATCTTTTTTTCCCCCTTTTTTTTTCGCTGATCCTAATAATGATCTGATCCGTGACTCAAATCCGTGATACAAACCGTGAGTTTTGTGTTCATGTTAACACCCCTAGTGTTAACATGTCAGCTTTGTAGACTATATTTTATATATCGTACATATAGATAAGAGTGTGTAAGTCATGCATTTAATACATGCATTAATACTTTCTGATGTGAACCTACACTTTTAGATCTGTGAATGTTTTTAGTGTTCAATCTTTCTGGTATTCAGCACTGATCTGAACCTGTATCACATTATAAGCTTTATGCTACTTTATATATTTCTGTATATTGTCTCTTCTTTGTTTAGAGACAATATGTATATGCTAAATATTTTTAAAGAAGCAGCCTTTTCATCACTCGGGGGTTTTTGTTTTGAAAGCAAATTGTTTTATTGGCATATAAAATTGCCCCCCATCCCTCAGATTTCATCAGGTGGGACAATGATATAGTTTGATGCGGTTTGTTGTAAGATTCCATATTGGTTTTCCTCCTGTCCTCCCCAATTATTTGAGTTACCAGCTGCCACTGATATTTATATATATATATGTTTAATATGATCAAGGCAGCAGGCCAATCTAGATCATCACTGAATCTATGAAACCCACAAATACAGTAGCACAGTTTTGAATGTAAATACTCCTTTCAACACTCATTTAACTGCAAGATTCAACAGCATTATTTTTATTATTGGTTACCACTTTGAATGCAGTGGTCCTCATATAATCTAATTTTAATCTAATTTTTCCTCTGTATGTCATCTTCCCTCTGCCTTCTGATCCACTTTCTCCTCACTTACCATTCTTTCTGTCAGCATCTCCTGATCTTTATTTATCTCTTTCTTTCTTTCTTTTTCCACTCCCAGGATAAATACAACATCGATCTCTCTCTCTCTCTGCCTTTAGCTTGATTTCATGGTTTTATTGTCTGTTGTCTGAAATTGTTTCTTTAGAAACCAACTGTGCCTCCAGGGAAAGTCCCAACTGACAGCCAGAGAGGAAGACGGGGAGAGGTAAAGAGGACAAATGAAAGGAGAAAAGAAGATGGAGAAATCACCAATGACAGAAAGAGGGGTGTGTAGAATGAAAGGGGAGCAAGAAGGGGATGGGTTCAGGGAGAAAGACAGGAAATGAAGAGAGCAGAAGTGAGAGATTTCTGTGTGAATGAGGGTTCTGCCAAACTGTGCCATCATATGAATGTGTGATATCAATTCTGTTAATTGGGACAACATTCAACATTTGAATGATCCATGCCAAAAACTGATGGATCCAAGTGTCACACCTTTTCTCTAATTAATAGCTGCAGCTAGCAGAACTTCTCAGGGTAAGCCTTAATGCTGATCAGAGCTTTGCAAATAGTTCAAAGTGCCCTGTGTACTGGTGGATACGCAATAGCAACACCCTGTCCTTTACAGGTGAATGGTGCATTTATTCTTTAACAGCCAACTAAGGATGTGTCCGTTCAAAGGTAACATTTTAAACACATTTACTGTTAAGTCTGGCACATTTTCCATTAATTGAATAAGTTGCATCCCTCCTCTGGGAAGTGAGCTAGCTAAACTAAGTTTAGCTACCTAGCCTATACAGAAACCCATTTACAAACTATATCAACTAGCCCCTTCTGTTTTTCTAAGAACTTGGAAAACAATAGATGCTGTAGGTTGTTGATGGGTGTGTAACAAACACTTTACCTTCACTGGCATCTCCACTGGATCCATTAAGTATTTCTGTGGTCTTAGCTGCATTTTGCTGAGCTCACAGCCTAATACACAATTATTGTAGTAATGTGTGTACTGTAATAGCCCTACATGGCTAAGCCAAACCCTCAGGAACAGCACTGAGCTGTGATTTTGCTGTGACATACAGTACACTGGCTCAAAAATACTTTTTCCTTTACAGTCATTACAAAAGGAACAGCTGAAATGCAATAAATAACTTTTTCTGTGTGACATAAACATCCCAAAATGACCCTTTGTGTTATCAGAGATTTATTAATTAGGTCCAAACAATTATGGGGGGACACAATATCCAGTTCTCTTACAACTAGAAGAGTGCACTCAGTAGAGCACAGATCTCCACCAGGTCTGTACAATCAAGATGGAGGTGAAGATAACAGGAACACGGATGTAGTCATCTCATATCGTGCATAAGTTAAGTGGATCATAACATATTGGGTATGGAATAAATCAGCAGATGCTCCTGTTCAAGATGAGACCAAACTTTCTATGAATGTCAGTTTTTGAGCCACAACAAAGGCCAAAATGTGGCCTACAACAGACTAGGTAAGCCTTGTTTTTAGCCGAGCCGATTGCCTTTTGCTATGTCATAACGCATATCGTAAAATGTCGAGGACTGCTGATAAGATGAAAGTGTAAGCTTTATAACAGGCTCATAAGGCATGGTGTTAAAAAATAGGTTATTCAAAAATCATGAATCACCACAACCACAAGAGCACCATAAGCATACAGTCATACATGTGCACAAAAAGTATTAGGCTGATCTAGTATAAGAGATTAGCAGCAGACAAATTCACACACGCACACACAACCAAACGCATGATCTCCTCCAGGCTTACACCTGGCAGAGATAATAATACATTCATGGACCAAGCAGTATTTAACTGACTGCCAATGAAGGCTAGTTTTAGGACATTCATTGGCAGATGAGCTGTGGATTGTACATGATGTATTAATGTACTTTTGCAGTAGATGATTATCTACATCAAGCGAATATTATTCTGTGGAAGTGGATCATAAGTTTTCCATCAAAGAAAAAAGTCATAGCTTTAGTTCCAGCTTCCTTGTAACAGAAACCAGTACCAACCAATAATTTTGATCTCTCAAGTATTCAGAGCAAGCTTCTTATTACAGACCCATCAGTGGTCTATTTGAAGGGCCTCCTCCACTCCATCCACTGAAAGCGCAGCTGCACATCACATCTGTTTGAAGACTTATTGGCAGAAGTATCAAATACAAACATGAGATTACAAAATACAAAAGTCTTGCTAGATATTTGTCCTAAGGCACTCTGTCTTCAGAAATAATATAATGAATTTATTCTTTGAGCATAGGCAATCAAGCAGACCAACGTGTATGGACTTTAAGTCTTCATCAGGGTCTGACAAACACATAATCCATCTGAATTATATACCAGCTGTGGGTGGCATTCCACCTAACACACATGGCCACATAAATAACCGATAGTGGGCACTAAAACAAAAGCACGGGCCCCATACATACATACATGCCAAAAAATGTGAATCTACAATAGGGCATAATAACAATAAGTGATTTACATATTGAATCCTGAAAATACTGAAAATACCCAACAAATCTTTGCAGGAATTATTCCATGAACCTCCCACCTTTGTCTCTAGAAGGGCTCCCACCTTACAAGACAAGCTGGTCCACAGCCATCTATTGCCAAAGACTTCTTGGCTTCATGAACCTGTTGAGCAACTTCCCCTGTGGTAATTGCTGCCATTGCAGCAGCATTTCTAAAACGGACAGATTTGTGGATGTGTTTACCAGTAAGTCATAAAATAAATCACTTTGCCAACTGCAACACTTCTTTTCTGATATATCGCCTTGAATGCCCCTGTGGATTTTCCTATGTGGGGAGAACAAAAAGGAGATTTAAAAACAGACTTGGGGAACATAAAACTGCTATGCACACAAAAGATCCAAACTACCCAATGGCCATTCATTACAATCAAGTGGGACATGGAAGCCCCGCTTCCTTGAAAGCTGTTGCCCTTGAAAATATACCAACCACATAAGAGGTGATGATAGACTAAGAAACTCCTCCAATGATTTGGATTTTCACATTAAAGGACATTAAGTCTCCAGGACTGAATGATGAGGTAGACTTTCTGCTGTTTCTCTAATTTCTGTTGTTTTCTATGTGCTCATATTATCAACGGTAGCCAAAAATTATTGTAAAAACTTTTGAAAAATATTTGCTTGTGTAAACAGTATGTACATTCATTGTCCATTGACTATGATCAACCTATACTTATAGTCTTATATACTTAAGCATTTTATCATCACTCACTTAAGCATAATATACTGTAATCTGGAAAATCTGGATATGTTTATTTATTCTTTACACATGCCAAATTTTATTTGTTGGGTATTTTAAGTATTTTCAAGATTCAATATGTAAATCAATTATTGTTATTATGCCTTATTTTAGATTCGCATTTTGTGGTATCTATGTATGTATAGGGCCTGTGCTTCAGTTTTAGCGCCCTCTGTTGGTTATTTAAGTGGTCATATGTGTTAGGTGGAATGCCACCCATGGTTGGTATATAATTCAGACTGATTATATGTTTGTCAGACCCTGATGAAGACTTAAAGTCGATAGGTCTGCTTGATTGCCTGTGCTCAAAGGATAAATTCACTACATTATTTCTGAAGATGGAGTTCCTTAGTTTTTTCCATGGTTATCTGCGCCACTTAAGGACAAATATCTAGCAAGACTTCAGCACTTCCTCCTCCTGTTCATGAGATTGTTTTGTTTGAACATACATGAAGTAAACATCCTTAATAATCTTACATTCAAGTGAAAATACAACCAACTCTATCATAAAGGATTCTGTCAAAAAACCTTTTGTACATAATAGTTGTTCAACTGGTGTAATTTCAACAATCTTCTCAGTTGACTCACATTAATTTTATGCTGCTGAATATAAATCATATTTTTTTCTCCAAGAATATTTTAAAAGGTTTACACACAAATATTTATATACACACACACACATACATACGCAAAATGATGTTACATATTCCACTTTATATATATATATATATATATATATATATATATATACACACACACACACACAGACACACACACACACATATACATATATAGAATATGTAACATCATTTTCCATACGTATGTATTTGTCTATGCAATCACATTGCCCAAAAACAGCCATTTGTTGTGTTGTTTGCAGACAGAACAGAACAACCAGAGATACTCTAGTAGAACACACCACAATAAAATCACAAAAGACACAAAATGAAGTAGAATACAATGGAAATCATCAAAATTAACCAAAACAAAGGAGAGCAGAGCATACAGAGGACAGAGCAACAATCACACCAGACCACGATAAAACAAGAAAGGACAGAACAGAAGAGAACAGGGCAGTGTGCTTTATCTGGTGCAGAGCTGGAGGGTTAAATCACACAAGGGAGCTCTTGTCAATAACAGCTCAAAACATGTGTGTGTTTGTGTGTGTGTGTGTGGAAATGCAAGCACTTTGAAGATTAGTTACTGTAGAAGTGGCCTTGAATGAAATTAAATTAACAACAAATCAACAAATATGTAAATGTGTGTGTCTGTGCTTCCAGGTCTGTGGGTGAGTAATGAAATTGAGTTTGTGTGTGTATGTGAGAGAGAGAGAGAGACTATGTTCTCTAAATATGCTGCACTTGCTGAGATCACTTTGTGCATCTCTGGCCTAGAAAGCGCCAGATAACTACTTTCTCAGCTCACTCAGCGCTCACACTCAGGAAATATGAGGCTGGCACTGCAAAGACACACATAAACACATGCACACACTCTGCCTGGGTAGTAAAAGTGCCATCATTAGTCTTTTTTTGTCATCTTTATGGGTCGGATAAACAACATTGTTGTTGTTCAAAGTAAAAATCAGTACCATACAGCCCATAAGAACACTGCATTGTATCTATCCGCACTGAGATCTTAATATTTTTTTGCTGCACTCATTCTAATGCTTAAATATAACATGACCTTTTGCAGATAGAATAAAATTTAAATTAAAAAAATAAAAAATAAAGTAAAATTACTTGCCAGAAAGTATCAGAAAAATACATCTGGTTGTTTACCAGAATCTTACAGGCTGGTTTTCAGAGCTGACATATGAGTAGTGGGGATGTTGTCAGTGTTGGGTGGTGTCACTTAGAGCTCAGCCATGACTCCATGAACTAAAACCCATGTATGGTGCCTCTCCAGCAGTTTTCCTGGAGCTTCATAAAACATCTCTTGGATTCTACAGCACACATTTGTTTTTGATCACCTCATGTTTGCACTGGAAAGAAATTTGTGGAAACACCAGCAGCCATTGTAAGGCACTGTTAAACATTTGTGTGCAAAATAATTTGTTAATCTGCGAAACAGCAAGCATTTTAAAGAGAAGGTACAATTAGCACCACTTGAACTTCATAATCCTACATGTTAGATTTGAAAAAGATGTATTTCACCAATGAGAGATCAATGTAAGATCATATTTATTATAATTTTATGATTGAGACCATTGACTGTATATAAAGATGGACATCATGACAGCTCCCCAAAAGTGAAGCCAAAATATCTTGATCGCCTCCTGGTGGCTGACTGCAATATAGATCATAAATCCCACCCCCTCAAGGTTAGTGGATGCGACATTAGCCAAACTAAAAAATCATGTCAAATAAATTTTTTCCAAAGATGTTTTCTGTCATTTTAGGTAGTTCTTATCATGCTGATGTATGTTCAAGTGCTCATTTTTCTGATAAGTTTGTCTTTAATTAGTTATTTGACGATATAAAAAGGGAATGTAACATCATGATTGACAGCTGTGACAGCCACTCTCAAACCGCCGTCAGGCAGCGGGACAGCTTAGGTTCTTGCGTCACACGATTTTACTGCGTAAACTCTGGCTCCAAATTACATTACACAAGCAAGACGGCAGCTCCCGGAAAGGAGATATTTTGGCTTCACTTTTGCTTAGCGATAGGAAGTGGAGACACTTCATCCATCTTTAACACAGTCAATGACTGAGAATTGCAATTAGACTCTTTTGAAATATCTTATCAGAATGCAGGGACACGAAAATTGTGGAAAAGCGGAACACCACACCTGCAGGGTCAAGACACTAATGGCGCTGAGGAGACTGTGCAGAAACTCCTTGGGTGACTCCCAAGAGATATTACAAAGATAATACAAACAGCAGTGGTGATCGGGTAGGAGGCAGGCTGTGCAGCACTCAGCCTGAAAGACAGAATGACAGATTCAGCAGTGACATTTAAAGTTCAACATCCAGCAGCTGATTGATTTGTTGAACGCAAGAGGAAAGCTGATTTGCTAGATATTGTGACACTTGGAATTTGTGAATGTGAGGTTTTGTGCTTTGATGGTATGGGGAGGCAGCAATGTGGGTGACATTGTGAAGGAAAGTTGATGGCAAGAGATTGTGAAAATATATATACAAGAAAGTCGCCGCCAGATGAATGGAAGATTATTTTCCTCATTGAAAAAATATATTGCAAAAAAAACAACTTTGCATTCAATTCTGCATTGCTACTGGCTCCTTCTATCCCCAGATGTATCAACACTATAACACATAAAAACAGAAAAATTCCAATACCATACCAACAAAGTACTATATCTATGGAGTTATAAAAATGTAGGGGATTCAGCACAGCACTCACATCTTTCCTACAAAGATGTATTAGACATAAATCACATAAAAGATTATTACTAGCAAATGTAACCAGGCTTCACACACTGGTGTCTAAAACCAAAATGGTGCTTTCATTGCTGACGTAATGCCATACCTGACCACTAGATTCCCTCAGTGAGTTCCTGTCTTTGCTAATTCTCTGTGGTTCTTGTGATCAACTGACTGCCTGCACAGCTGTTCATCATTTACTCATTAGTTACTCTGTATATATAGAAACAGTTTTCCAGTGGCTGCACTCCATTTCGCTGTGTGCTGCTGCTCTGAATGTTGCGGAGCAGCGAGGGCGGGGAGACCCTTTTACAGGCTGTGTAGGCAGCACAAGGTGGCAGGTGTAATGTCAAAGCGCTATCTGCTGATGATCAAACAGTGGCAGGTAGTGAGGGAGATGCTTCCTGCTGTGAAGAAGTTCTAGGGTACGATAAAATCAGTAAATGTAGATAGTAAAATGTAAATGTACCAGAGTAAATGTCTGTTTGTTCTCTGGGAACTAAACTCAGTAACTAAAGGAACAAGTGTTTTTGTGTTTGACCAATCAGAAACACAGTGCAGCAAATTCCTCCGGAAGCTACTAAATTTAGACTGGTTCCACAAGTGGAAACTCAAGTAAATCTCCTCATGTCTTAAAATGGTTCCTGGAAAAGTCCTTTGAATGAAAAAGAGTTATAAATTAATAAAACGTGTGTACATGTTTCATGTGTCAGATCTCATTAACAAGAATCATTTACGAGGCTGCTTGAATAAACTCAAATCCATCAATGTTCATATGTTAGTGAGATGATTATCTCCTGTCTACTCTACACTTAAATATTCTGGATGTTGTATAATAGAGTTTCTTTTTCCTATTTTGTAATATATGAATAAAGATACGTTGAGCTTGACTTGTATTCTCTCTGCAGTCTTCTGGTGTTTTCCTATGTTTCTCTATAAATAATGGCATACATTGATGAATTAATCTCATGACCACATGAACACAACAGATGGTGTTACTGAGATCATGTACATGTATGTCATTACGCGTTGATGCACGTCAACACATCAGGATACATCACTGTCCTGTTTTCCAGCACTGACAAGAATGAATACTTCAGAAAAGCAGCAAGTTTACCACATTAACTCCTCACTTCTTGCCTACTAGTTCTTCTGTCTATATGGTAAATCAAGTGTGGGCAACAGGTGTAAAATGACAGCATGAAAACTGGTGTTTCAATTAACCTGGATCAGTAGAGACCCGCCTGCAGCAAGGTCACTCTTCAGCTAGTGATTCCTTTGTAAAAATCATACCAACCAAATATAGAAGGAAGGGTACAAAGTCCGACAAATATAGAAAAAATGATGGAGGGAAAGGCATGAAAAATGAAGGAGGGAGAGAGGGCAGAAAAGAGATTGGGGTAGCGGTGAGTGGAGAAAGAAAAAGATGATGAGACTGGAAGAAATAAGATGAAGGACCAGAGTTGAGGCATCATATGAGGAGGCGTAAAAATGGAAACGAAAACAAAAGTCAGGTTTAGCAGAAGGGAGAAAAAAGATCAAGACAAGGTAAAAATGAAAGCAGAAGGAAGAGGAAATTAAGGTGACCTTATTATCTTGCAGAGTGACTTAATTAACTCTGGGGTCTAATAACCTGACTTAATGAGACGCACTGATTGTTAGTCTGCATGTTGGTGTGGATCTACATGTTACGTAACGTGTGTTGAGAGTTATACACTACCAAACGTTTTTGATACAGGCAATTGTTATGGTTATCCAGTTGTTCTGTATTTAATCATTTTATGTCGTTGCTTCTCATTTCATGCATTTTTCGTCATTTTGGTGCCAGGTTGACAGAACAATGAACGAAGCACTTATGGCGAAGACTGCTGTACGAGTTGGGATTGCAGAGCCCAAGCCAGGCTTTTATGGAGCGTTTAAATTCTACCACCCCGCAGACAGGAACGACAACAAACACTACAGGGATTATACACCCCTCCAAAACTCTCTCTCTGCTTTATGTCTCTCTGTCTCTCTCCCCTTCTCGCTTTCTGTCTTTTTCACTCAATCTTCCTTCTTCTTTGGCTTGGTACCTCTCTTCCTTTCACGCTCTCTTTCTTCCTCTGTCGTGATTCCTCTCTGTCTCCCTCTGATTTAATAAAAGCGGCAGAATAAAGGGTTTACACTCAAAAGGAAATCATTCAGGGAGCCAGGAAAATAGAAATAGCCTGTCTTAATCACCACATGCACACTCGCAATCACACACGCGCATGCGCCGTTTCAAAAGCACCCACACAGAAACGCATACTAGATATATCATTATCACAGGGTTCCAGGCAGCAGATAATCCGGTAACAGTTGACATTTAGCAGCCTGTTGTTCGCACAGACACATTCAGTAGAAGCCCTGATTAACACTGGGCATTAACACGTTTTATGAAGGCAAGATTAACACCAACTAGCAGGAGATACATGCCCTCGAAAGCTTCAGTAACACAGGGCACTACACAGCAAAACAATAGTGTTTTTTTTTTGTTTGCTTTAAAATAGTTTGAAGGTGTTTTTACTGTGTTTGTGCAATAAAGACAAAGGCTAAGGTGGAAAAGGTAGAAGAGAAGGAAGGCAAAAGAGGTACAATAAGTGTTGATGATGGAGTGACGCACAAATCAAGTGTTGGATTTGAACTGATAACACATGTGGTTACAAGTCAGCATGCTGAGAGAAGATTAGGCTCTACAGGTGGGTCATGAGAAATTAAAATTCATACAGTGTTCAACAATAGGGCAGTGTATCTCAAGGCTTGTGTTAAAAACCATTAAGGAGAGTGTTAATAATTAAAATGGCACACAAGCCACATAGAATATTAAAAGAAACAAAAGAAAGCACAGAATAGAGCAGCATCAAGCAGATTCTGACCTCTCCAACATTGCAAAAAAACAAATTTTGTGCTCATAACAATAGCTCCTTGAATGCCTTTGAGGAAGAGTCTGTGCAAAGTTATAATGGATGATTCTTACCAATACAGCTATTCACAACTCTTTGTAGTATGTACAGTCTAGGGGTGTGCCCGAATACAAATACGTTATTCGGCAAAGCACAAATAGTGGGGTTTTTTTGTTGTTTTTTTTCATACAAATATTTTTAAAAAGATTTGTTTTTTCGGGAAGAAAAAAAACATGTCGAATACCAGCGTGCAGGTCGGTTACATCGCTATCTCAGTCTCTCTCCTCTGCTCTGCTGTTATGTCTATCAGCACGTCTGAATGAGGGGCGTCACATCCACCTGCTGCATGATGCACATTTCCTAATTTGGACATCACTCCCGGAGTTGGGGGTGTTAGAGATAAAGCTGAGCTACTGACACATGCAAAGTGCTCTCAAGGGACTCTCCATAACCAGTTGTTCCCCTTCTCCTTTCCACAAAGTTAGGTTGTAAAAAATAATAATAAATGAAATAAATGAAAAGTGCAAAGCAATAATCGCCTTTGAAGTTCTTTCCTACACGTTACACAGTGTGTAATGGGTGTATAAATAAGTAGAGGTCTGTCTGCAATGAGGCGAAGAGTAAAGTTTTAGCTCAGTGTTCAGCACAGTCATCTATGATCTGGGAGACTCCAGTTAGAGACCCAGTGTGGGGACCTCCTTTGTAAGGTAGTTTATTCATGAAGACTTAATGTAACACTTTATTTTTTTTAAATTAAAAGCGTGATAAAAACAAAAACAGGATTTTTAAGCCTCTTTCCACTTTTATTCAAATGCAAATACAAATACAAATAATTTTGCTGCCTCAACAAATATAGATACAAATACAAATACTGGGCTCTCTGCACATCCCTAACACAGTCTTTTTATTTTCAGTCAATTAAATACATGTGGCCATCACACAGCAACAGGTACAGTATTTGCATCAGCAGTCTAATTTTGCAGATGCACTGTGTGTAATTCACGCACACTTCGCACAGCAGTGGGTGCACTGTGTGCACCCACTGCTGTGCTTTATATCTTTCGACATGCCACCAAAAAAGCACTTCTGTGCTTTTCTACATATTGGTAGGCTGTTCCAAACGATGCAATCATACAGCGAGATTACTTTAAGCATATCTACAAACCTAATTTGGAAATTTAAGTGGCCAGACATGCTCTTGGCATTGCTAACATTATGCGAGCACTGACACTAGACATTATTTAAAAGTTTCTTCTCTTTTTTCTAGTTTTCTCTTGTTTTCCCCTGTTGGCCGATGACATATGTTAATAAAAACATATAAACATTTGCAGCGGTTATTGTTTAAACTTGTAAGCTAATATTGAGACTGTCAGGAACCAAAATGTCAGTCAGGAACAGGCACCTGATTTTGGTCATTGGTGATGAGTCGCAGTTTATCACTCCATATTATGGCTTTGGCTTTTCATTAAAGTGTTGGTTTTTTCCCAGAATTAGATTTAGATACTGAGTAGAAGTAACAATGTGTTGGAATGGACACAGTGTAGAACACAGTTCAGTTGTTATTTGAAAAAACATATGAAAAGGTGATTTAAACTTGCCAGAACTCCTGTTGAAGTCATTTGCAGTTAATTCCAGAAGTAGATTTTCCTCAAGATCCCAGAAATCCGGTCTGATGAAGTGTGTGTTTGCCTGTGTGTCATTGTGCCTGTGTGTCAATGCAACAGCTTGAGGGCAGATTTATCTGGCAACAGAAATGGATGAGTCCCGTGAACTAATTACACAGCTGTAATGTACTCATCAATATTTAGAGGTAATCACAGTCTTAACAGGTACTGATTACACCAGAGAAGAGAAGAGAAAGCCAGAAATGAAAGACAACACTAAACCCGGAATCCACTTTATCATTACAGTGTACGCCAGATTGAATTCGGAAAGAAGGGAAACAATCTCAGAGCAGTCCATCTATCAATGTAAAGGATTTTGAAAGTTCATATGAAAGGTTTGTGCCAACATGTGCTTGTACTTCCTATTTTCTTTTTATCTTTTGTTGCTCTTTTCTTGTTTTCTCCATTTCTTCCTCCACATACGATTAATTGTCTCATGCTCTCCTCTCCTCCACATCATCTAACATCTTCTGCCTTGGCGCCATGAAAGGAACATCAGCACAAAGTCTCACTCGCAGTCAAAAACACCCAGAGAGCAAGGAGGAGAAACAGAACATATTTTAAAAAATGGGGGGGAAAAAAATGAATGGAAAACACACAGAGAGACAGAATGAAAGAGGGCGACAGAATCATGCATGTGATTACCCTGTTGATTTCTCTGATTGTCACTGAAATCAAGATTGAGAGAGAAAGAAAGAGAGATATTGAGATTAAAAAGGGTCATTACTGAACTCTAACACAGTGTTTTCTGCCACTATTATTGCCACTGCAGGATATTCCGTGCTCTGATTAGTCCCGCACATCCTGGCACAAAGGTACACTGACATGCTCTTGGGAAAACGCAAGCATGCAACCCACGCTCCATCATACACACACACCCCTTCACGGTCATTTGCACCCACACCTGCATGCATGCAAACACTCCCACACACAGTAATTCTCTGGTTTGTCAAAGCACTTTTCAGTTTAGTCATCTGACAAAAAGGCAAATAAGGTTGTGGGGAGTACAGAAAGAGAGAAAATGAAACAAAAAGTGTTTATTTGCAAACAAATACAGACAGATGGAGAGGAGAGGTTCAGAGAATCAAAATCCTGAGGATTTACTTTAATGAAACAGAAATTGTTTTTCTTCAGTTAGCAGGATTAGTGTCTACCCTGAATTTATCTTCATCTTTTTAACTTTAATTCAGATGTTCTGTCTCATTCTGCATGACACTTAATTGCAGGAATTGGATTTCATTCCTCCTCAATTGCAGGCTTTGCAAAGGTCTTTGCTGACTGTTAAAACAACATATTCTGTGTGATATGTCCTCCCAAGTGCCAATTTGTTCTCTGGCTCATCCCACATCATGTAAATTTTTAAGCAGTGTTATTATCATTAAGTCTGACATTTGTTTTTTTGTTTAGGCTTTGTGTGGGTTTGATAGTTTTAACAGATTTTAATGTCCTTTCTATTTTTACAATTTTGTTTGTTGACTTTCATGTCTGCAAGGTAATATGAAGCTGCCATCAGCAGCCTGCTAACTTAGCTTAGCACAAAGATTGAAAACAGGGGGAAACAGCTAGCTTATCACTGACCAAAAGTAACAAAATCCATCTACCAGCACCTCGAAAGCTCATCTAGTTTATTTAATCTTCATCAAGCTCACCAATTAACACATTGTATCTAGTTTGTTGAATCCATACTAAAATGGATGTGTAGACATGTAAATGGCCACTTTACTAGGGGTGATATGCTAAACTATGTCTTGGTCAGGACCAGGGTGTGCCTGAGTATTTCTTGGTTGGGTGAAATAACCTACCTGAATCTCTGCTGGTTGCCTAGCAACCACACAGCAATGACAAGACTCCAGGAAGTTACTGTGCCTGGCCAAGAAATAGAATAAGCATATAAACTGTCCAACAAAATGTCAAACTACTCCTTTAAGTTATACTCAAAATGTGTTTAGATTACTTTTAATTAGCTTTTTAATTGCCACCATTTCAAGGACACTGAAAGATAGTCAAAGTAGCCTGAAGTAGCACCTGCCTCTGTTAGGCCAAACTTCGTTATAATTTCAGTTCTTATTATTCTTATTATTTTTCCATTTGCTTTCTTTTTTATCCTTCATAAAATATCTAAGTGGGTCTCTTAGAGAAGAAAACTAGTATTGAACTTTGACCTTTGATTTGGTGATTCTACACACACACACACACACACACACAAACCACACTCCCAGTTGTAACAGGTTGCTCTCTGTGTGGTCATGAAAAACAAGGTCACTCTCCACATCTTGGGCCTGCCAACCCCACAGGCGACCATGCTAGCAAGGTTATTAAATGGACCATCTGTCCTTACACACACACACACACACACACACACACACACACGTACAGTATGCATACACAAGCATGTGTGTGAAGACTTGTGCACGTGCATTAAAACAAATGCATGTACGCACAAATGAGTGCACACAGACCCACAGGAAGAAGGTGTTCATTTAGTGGGTGTTCCTTTTTGTCTTGCATTGCACATTTGTACACTCATGTAGCACACATGCTATACAAGTACACACCCGCAAGGTTATAGTATAGCACGTATGGATGTTGCCCTTAGACCAGCACACACCCACACTCTTAAACTTTGTATAAAATAGCACTACTACAATGTATTGCACATTGTTTATGCACTCATTTGTTGGACACAAGTGTCATATTGGGCTACAACTAATAATGATAATAATATGTGAATGATACATGAAGGTGTAGGAATGCTATTACACAAATAATTGGCAAATGCAGGATTAGCGGATTCCTGCTGTCAGTCAATGTGCTAAATAGCATCCAAGACTAGCATGCTAACCTTCAGCAAGGCAGATGGCTGCGTTTATTATTTACTGCTTTTTCCTTTCCTATTCCTTTCCACGCTGTTGTTAGCTTGGTGCTAGGAGGCTAAGCCTCCTGCAGAAATTATGAAAAAGTTTTGCAGTAAAAGTTAATAAAAAAAATCATGCTTACTTTATCTGTAACTGTGAGCTAATATACTGACACCAAATGTTCCTGTTAAACCCACAATTTACAAGAGTAATTGAATAATTCATATCATACAGGGAGTCATCCTCCTGCATCCTGTATCTGCAAATAAATAAATGCAATCATTTTGAATTTACCTGCCTCTGTGACAATTAGAGCACTGAAATCCCTGTGGTAGAATTCATTTTAGAGTTAAAATTAACCACCATTCTGATTCCCTCTTCCATTTTTTTCCAGCTTCAAGACAAATAAGGCTCTAAATCCACCATGACACATAATCTTGGCAAAATAAAATGATTGCAGTGCTCTTTAAATCTTCATATTAAATTTAACCTTGACATTTAAATCTGCATGTTAATTTTAACTGATAAAGGGGGGGTTAAACCCTATGCTCCTATTATACTTAGTGTCACCCAGACCTTGTAGGTACTGTACCACAAAGAAGTAATGGTTGGATGTTCTATTTCAAGATGACATTTAGCTTAGGTTAATCGTGCTTAAGCAGAATGCATACTAGGGCTGTCCTGATATCACATTTTCACAATTTTCATGACAAACATAATACACAAGTACAAACTGTATTTTTAATTTTCTTTTACATCATCTGTGCCACATCACCACATAAATAAACATGTATTTTGTACACGTTTCCTAATACAGTGAATACCTTTACATGCACAAAATATTCTGGTTTTTGCCCTATTCCAAAAAAGACAATATTCCTACTAAGCTGTTTACATGGCTAATGAAAATGAATATTCCACTAATACTCCCATTTACATGCAGAGGGTTTTCAGGGTTTCCCTCTGTTCCAGTGGGACTCACAAGATCTCCGCAGGCAGAGAAGTAAACCAGCAAGGTGAAAAACATAAGTGAGCTGCTGTCTTATATTTATAAGTGATATTGATATGACTGATATTATAAATTTATAGTTACAGACACATCCAGTACCTACGTTGTCCCATGATGTTTACTACACTGCTGAGTGGTTGTGGTGCATCACACCGGGTCGTCACCGTCAGTCAGGATAATAACCAAACCCCTCCATCCCCGTCGTGAAGAAGGCGAGCTCTGTTTTTCCAGCCCATGCTGAACAGCTCTGCAATCTCCTCTCATTCCTCTCCTCTGTCTGCCTTCCTGCTCCAGCATATGTCATTTTGCCTGTGCAGGGGTGCGTTACACAACCAGCCCGTCATGCATCTCTATCCCAGCCTTGCAAACTGTTGGGTAGTTGGTTTGTTTACAACGCACAGAGCTGACCGTAAACAGGCAAGAGGCCGTGTGTTGTAAACTGTGGTAAAAATCCCAAATGAGACGCATATGCCGAATGAGCTATACATTCCAAAGAACGCTCCTAAAACCTGAAAAATATCAGCATATGTCTTAATCGGAAAATGCTATATTCAGAATAAGGCCTAATTTGGAATATCAAAATGGAATATGTTTACATGACCATATTCAGAATAATAGTGAAATATTAGTGTGCAATAATAGTCAATATTTATTTTGCCCTAAACTTCTCAGTTCAAGTCTTCTTCTACTAAATGACATTCTTTAATGTTAGCATGGAACATACCACATTTTATCTACTATTTCCAGAAATATATGTTATTTAGAATAACACATATCTAAATGAGTGGTGGACAGCGAAAGAGGAAAGAGAGAGCTCATACATGGCACAGTCTGCATACTCAGTTTATCAGTTTGCAAGCTTGATCAGAAAGCTGTCTGGATGCTGCTTGAAGACTGGCTGGAGTGCAGAGCATCTTGTTCTGCCAGCCTTGGATCTGTGCCTTGTGAGTTGTTTTTTTTCCCCTCTGCAGGAGCTCTTCACCTGCAGTGATATTGGAAGTGGATTGCTGTTTGTTTCGTGCTGTTTGCCACTTCTACATGCATTGTGATCAACTTGAAGAGGCCAGACAAGCTGTTTGGATCCAGAGAGCTGGGAGCATCTCATCTGACTTTCAACAAGAGCATCTCATGGGGCCTGGTCCAAAAAGTCCATTCTGAGGAAGACTTTGTGCTCGCCTGAGATGATAACTTGAAATGAGTGTCACTTGCGTTAACCATTTTTACGAGTCTGTGCAGATGGCATGTTTCATCAGGTTGCTCCTAGAGGCAAATGACTGTGCAGAACATGAGAAATACACCAAACTTTGGCATTTGCTGGGCATCTGATCAGACAGCTCTGTAGAGTGGATGCCACGTTCCGGAGTGAGACCACGTGATCTGCACTTTCTCTGATAACATGTTCCTTGCACATTTTGGCGAGGATCAGCAAAGGACAGGGAGCTCGTGGGATTTTAACATATAAACATATTTTAGAGGTCTGACAAGGTTTGGAATGATCACAAAAAATGAAAAGTTCACTTAAATGTTGATAGGGCTAGCATGACTGTAATTAATCTACAAACTTTTGTTCTTGCTCATATAACTTAATCTTAAAAACAGTTTTCAGTCCTCTTTAGATAGGATGAACTAAGTAAGATGCTGAGGCACTTGCCTAAGGGCACAAATTGTGAAACCGGTCTGAGTAACCAAAGAATAAAGGAAAGCTTTGTGTGACTTGAGCACATTACATGAGTCCTCAAGGGTTGAGATGTGTTATCCTCTTTACCCGCCTGATAGTGGAACCTTTATATTTCTGTCAAATAACACAAGGTAAAGTAGTCAATGCATTTTTTTTCTCACATTAATTGCACATATAGTCAGCATACTTTTACTATATTTTTTGAAGTACCAACAAAACATTCGATACACAAGACACTGATGTACTTCAGATGCAACCAACCTTGAAATCTCGTCATGCAGAACATTTTGGATTGGATGTTGAGGGAAATTTGGTTCAGCTTACATTTTTGACAGTTCTCTTCTTCTCTTCCAACAGTAGTTAAACCCCTGGACCACACTGCTGCTGCATCTACTTTGTAAATCTTCAGTTTCCAATTGCAAAATTATGCCAGAAGCAGCTGATTTTGGGAGCGAGTTATTCAACACAGCCTTCATGTTTGGAGGCGATGGTGAGTGGTGATACATGCAACTGCTCTGAGGTCAGATTCTCATATGACTGCTTGCCATTTTTACCACACACTCACTATAGTTACATGCATGCAGTTTCCCATGTAGTTGTGTTGAAATTATCTTTTGTGGTCATGTGTGAATGTCCAGTGACACTTGTATTTAAAACAGCTTCATGTTCAGTTTTCAGCCTCAGAAAATAACCTTGACATAGAGGTACATACGGATACTCTCCTGTTCAGAACTTTGAAACAGCTGCTCTCATAAGTGCTCTAAATCTTGACCTCTTCACGACCCTGAAAGACATCATGTCTATTGCCACAAATAAGTCCAAGACCTTGTGATGACTTTATCCTGACATGCACTAATTTCATTTGCCTTTCCTTTCCTCTCCAGAGACTAAAGTATGCTTTGCTTTGCTGAACTGCTTTTGCTTGATCTGAAGTCTCTTGTTTCTTGAGTGCCGCTCAGCCACCAGGAAAGAAAAAAAGCTGTTAGTGACAACAGTTCGGCATAGTCAACTCAGGCATTAGGAGTAAATGGTTTTCCACAGGCTATCAAAAACCGTCTGGCTAATTAAGTAGCATCATGACTGTGGTTATCTACCCATTCTGTCTACACAGCTTTTTCCAATCTGACTCTAAATGTGTTTGCACCAGTACTCAAGTACAGTACTTCACTCATTTTACTTTACTTGAGTGTTTCAATTTTTTACAACTTAATATCTATACATTTCAGAGAGAAATGTTGTGCTTCACTCCACTGCATTTATCTGACTGCTAGTTACTCTGCAGATTAAGATTTTACATAAAAACATATACATTACAACATATTGTTAATTGTTAAACCAATGGTTTCCAACCCTCTTAGCTTGTAACCCCTTGCGAAAAAATATCTTGCAGGTCCATAGAGTTTTCACCTCTAAATGACTCAGATGGTTTCATTTAAATAACTGTTCAAGGCCCAATGGGGTGACGCAAAAAAGAGAGAGACAGAGAAAAGTTACAAAAAAAAGCACATGCGTGACAGAACGTTGTTTCTTTTTCGTCCATCCCATAAATCATCTCACGCTCAGATTTATTTTGTGACCTTTTCGAGGGGGCCAGATCCCTCGGTTGAGAACATTCTACTCAATAGTGTCTAAGGAAGTTAAAAATAACTCCACCTTGACCAGGCACAACAGTAAAATGCATTAGTGCATCAGTATTAACAATAACTAGAATGTGCATTTCCTGAAGAAAACGCATATGATTGCTGCTAGCTGATTAGACTTCCAGCTGCAGCTAGTGTTGCGTTGTTTGTGAACAATTCATTCAAAGGAACAAATCTTTTGGGTGAGCAAACTGAACTGAATCACTTCCTGAAATGATCCGTTCATTTCTCAGTTCAGTTGAGCTCTCAGTCAATGCAAGCAAACATGCAGGGAAACACTCACTCTTTCACACATAGTTCCCAGTAAATTACTGGGATAACCTTTCAAGCACTGCTTGTGATTTTCACTGTTCATATATGCAGCTACATTCAGGAACATTTCCGTCTTGCACCTTTTCACACATGCCATGGCCATGCCAGAATAGATGGGGCAAGGGAAAGTCCAGCAGATGGCAGTCATGCAACACTCATGGATGCAAACAGAAAAAGAAGATATCGTAAGGCTGGATGTTCGTGTACGTAGCAGAAGATGTCTCTTATTATTTTCAGGAATATGGTGGGCAAGGAGCTGTTTTTGTCCAGTGCCACTGTTCTTGTAATGTATTTAATATTCAACAATTTGCAAGACAAATCACCTGCGAATGCATTGGCAAGGCAACTGTAAAAAAGTTCCAGATTCAAATACGTCATGTGAAGTCTTGTGATTGGTTTGCTCACTCAACATAAAAGCATCTTTCATCAGATGGACGTAACGCTTTACGTGCCCTTCCCTCCAATGTTACTGCTTTTATTCACAACACAGACGTACCAGCATTTTCCCTGAAATGTTACTAGGTCTTGAGGTGGGAAATTGGCAGTACAGATTTCTGAATTTCTGAATATTGCTCCCTGCTCCCATTCACACATGACCCCATGAGTTAAATGTTCCTGAACATTTCAGGGATGGACTGCATATGTGAAAGGGTCCTGTTTGAGACATGGAAGTCATTTGTTCGCAGGAGGAAGTCAGCTAAATAGTTTGGTTTTGGATATATATAGCTTGACTGAACCAGTAAATATTGAGCTGTTACTATTGTATGGTAAGTGCTTCACATATTTTAATTGAACTTATATCTGTTGTCATTCATCTTTCCTCTGCAGCTCAACTGGAATGAGCCTAACTGAGGTTCCCTGAGCTTCAAAGAAATATTGGCATGATGTATGCTGAAATAGTGTTGGTGCTTGAATGTTTAATTTTATTAGCCATGTACCTAAGGGTTCACCCAGCAGTACAACTCCAGTAATTGGTTACCTCATCTGAAGTGGCTACTGGCATTTAACTTGAAACTTTTTCATAGGGATTTCAGTTGTTGCAGGCAAACATTTTCAGAGAGCGCAGCAGTGGTCGAGTGAGCTAGAGATAGAATGAGAAAGAGAGCGAGCAGTGGGAGTGAGAAAGCCAGTGAATGAGAGAAATAAAACGTTACTTTCTGATTGTTTCATGGCAGTTACAAATAAACACGCACACACCAACACCCTGCACCTCGGCACCGCATTGCCTGATTTGGTTTAAATACAGCCTTAGTCTTGTTCTTCTTGTGCTTCTCCTCAATTTTAGAATGTATGTTTTACACTGAACAAAGACTGTGAATTGTGTCCTTCAATCCAGGGAGACCCCACACATAAAGATAGCAAAGCAGGCATATCTCACATACCTGATGGAGACAAACACACCAGCTAGTATGGCAGCGGATCACCTCCGGCAGCCGCAACGTAGCTAAAACGCAACACCGGATGCTGTGGATATGGACAGAAGAATGATTACAGCCACCAGTAACTCTCAACATACATATTAGCATGCAATTATCAAGACAGACAGGAAAAAATACAAGCCTATCCTTTAAGTGTGTGGGGAGCACAGATAAGTGTATGACTTGCAACCTTGCCTCTGGAACTATCCTTATAATTGTATTGTTTGTATTTTGTAGCGGGAAGGCAAGCCAGATATGGCTGACAATCCTGTTGCTCTACTCACTGTGCCCACTAAGCAATTTGACGTTGAAAAGACGTTTAATAGATGTCTATTCTACGTCTATTTATCTGTAGATGTTTAGTTTAGATTAAGGTTATTCAAGGCTGAAAATCGAAAGTTTAGTAGACATCTAGTCTTAGCCTAAATGTTGTTTCAACATCTTTTCAATGACTACATAATGATGTTTATCAGATGACTAACAAATGTCTATTTAATGAATTTAAACATTTACTAAACTTTTTTCAACTTATTTTCACCAGGGTTTAGCATAGCTGTTTAATCTACATCTTTTAGACATTGACTATATAACCATAAATGTAAAGCTTATAGTTAAGGCCGGCCAGGCTTGCCTGCAGGCCTACATGACTGGCCACAGCTGACCACAGCCGTCTGTATGAAATTTCTGCAATATATTGCAAGATTATGAGTGACGACACTGAGAGAGGAGTTACGGGAAAGGCTCCACAATAGGAGGAGTTGAATGGAGGGTATAAGCAAGTGTTCATGAGTTCATCACTTGCTGTATTCTGCTGAATAAATCTATGAAGTAAATCTGTTTTCACTTTGAACTCTGCTAGATTCAGTGTGTTTTTTTGCACTGTCGATTTTACTCTTCAGTTCTAATAATGTAACGCTGTGAAGACCTGAAGACTTTATTGGCCCAGCTGCAGGATTTTCCACCACACTGTGTGGAAATCTGTCATCTGTCAAAGAAAATGGTGCATTTACTCTTCAACATTCTCATTCAAGTGAATCAGGAAGTTTGACAGTGAGTTGGCAATTACACCAAGAATTTACTACCACCCACAATACATTTATTTTTTTAATTTTATGCAAGGCAACAAAAAGTATTAGTGCTTTTTCACTCACTTTTGTCTATGACTATTTAAAAACCACAATAACACAAACCAATATAAACTACACATAATGACTCCTCAGATCAAAATGAATATTGATCCAAAAGTCCATTACAGTGGAACACACTAGAAGATTTTGACCAAGGCTTAGTTACAACATTTCAAACAAAAGAACTAGCATGCTGAACTCAAATGTCTTCAGGGTATAATAGGTGCCGACCCAAAAATCACAAAAATAGCAAATGAAGTCGTCAGCACTCACAAATGAGTATGTACCACTTTTAATAACGCACAGCAGCAGAAGGAAACGGATGTGTTTCAGCCCTAGGCTTTCCTCAGCATTTCTGAGGCATTTGTGGGTGTGACCCCTATTAAACAACAGCTAGGGACCTACCGATGATTAACAAGCTGATACAAATCATCGGAAAAAAAAATCAAAAACCAAATACTAGCAAGAAAAATAGTGGAAGAAAAGTTATGTCATAAGAAGAAATATCACATTCTGTTATTGCAACAACCAGATACCAATTACTTTACACACTAACAATAAATAAATGCATGTATGTAGATACTGTATGTAAACTCATCATGTGCAGAACCTCCATAGAAAATACAAATACATATACATCAATAATACCCATATGTATTCATAAAAAACAAGATAACAACAATTAATCATTTAAGCCCCCAGGATACTCAGTCTGTAAGTAGTGTATCCAATCCCTTCTCTTTGGAAGAATCACATGTAGGACCATATATGTAGTCTACCTAATGAAATGTCCTTGTGGGTTTTGCTATGTGGGCAAGACGAAAAGGGAATTGAGAATGAGGATTTGGGAGCATAGTAGAAGTATCAGAAATATGGATGAGAGGTCTCCTGAAGCCAGACACTTTAATTCTGCTGGCCATGGAGTTTGTAGGCTATGGTTCATGAGTACTGAGGCTGTTGAGGGGAGGAGATAGGGAGAGGAAACTTCTCCAAAGAGAGGCCTATTGGATACACTACTTACAGACTGAGTATCCTGGATGCTTAAATAATTAATCGTTGTGTTGTTTTTTAATTAATAGAGATGGATATTATTGATGTATATGTATTTTCTATGGAGATTATGCACATGATGAGTTTACATCAGTTGTAAATCAGTTGGTCACTCATCTGGTTGTTGCAGTAACAGAATGTGATGTATTTCTTCTTATGACATTATTTTTCTTACTACTGTTTTTCTTACTAGTATTTGGTTTTGGATGATTTGTATCAGCTGGTTGTTAACCACTGGCAGGTCCCTGGCTGCTGTTTAATAGGGTTCACACCCACAAATGTCTCACGCTGAGGAAAGCCTAGGGCTGAAACACATTTGCTTCCTGCTGTTGCTGTATTTTATCAAAAGTGTTACATACCTATTTCCGAGTGCTGACGACTTCATTTGCTATTTCATTTAGAACATTTCCCATGCAATGCATTCACCTTGAAAATTTGTTTTGAATGCCAACTTTCGTGCTTCAACAAATGTAGTAATAACTGGTTGTAGACTGTCTATTTCTCTAAGTGAAGGGGAATAACATACCGTTTTGCAATAAGGTAATCTATCTGTTAGCAATAAGCCATATGCTTGCCTTGAATAAAAATGTTTTGAGCTGATGATGTACGGCCAAATATCTATTTTTTAAATACAATTTACAGTTTTCCTCATTGGGTGTTATGTAAAAACATGTTGAACATCACAATAACATTCTTGGACATTTCTTGAGTCTTAGAGGATGTTCACTGCCATAAAGCTTATGCGCCACCTGCTTGTTATTGCAAACTGCAGCTAGTGTAACTGGTGGGATGACCAAATTACAAATAAATGGACAGACAATTATAAATTGTTCTTTCAGGTTTTGTGTAGGCTAATGTTATTTTCTCTATAGGTGGTTTGAAAAATCACTTAGGCAACCCACCTGCGACATTCAATGCAGAAAAAACCCAGTGTACCCCAATTAACTTTCCCATGATGAACAACTGTGGTTGTCATTAGCTAACTTAGCTAGCTAGCCAGGCGACATGAGTAAGCATTCCAAACACCAAAAGAGCACATCGAAAATGCAACTTCATAATTGTCCAATAAAATGTATGTACTTACCAATTAAAATAAATTGCTCCTAGCCAAATTGTCACCGTCGGTACACTGTGATGTGTGGCGTGGCAGAGGCAGACAGAAAAAGGAAAATGGTGTGTCTCCACCAGCTCTAATACTCAATATTTCACACATGCACAATAACTTCCTTTGAGGAATTGATGTCAGCACAAATTCTCAATTCATTTGAATATATTTTCCAATTGTTACATACATCTTTCCAAACTATCCCAAAATTTTAAGTGTAAAACATTTTGTTTAAGATAAAATTTGTGTAAACACCTAATCCTATTAGAGATACAGTATATTAAACATGCATTCAACATAACATTGCATTGTGGGATATGAGTAAACAGAATCTGTGTATATGACAGTGCTTATGTTAAATATCTACATGTTTTTATGCATTTTTAAAATATGTAATGATGTTTTTAAATTTTGGTCTAAAATCAGGCTATATGAAGCCAAAAAATCCTGGTCTATATCAAAGCTAAAGCATAGAGGCAATGTTGAAATGACGACTATTGCTCAGTGGGTGGTAACTGACAACACTACTGGTGCAGTCAACTTCAGCCCTGAGAGCATCTGTTGTAGTCAAAGATGAAATTGTTGTGAGTGGTCTCCCTAGGCTGGTTGATGCATTTGTACTGTTGTTTGGCTTAATGTATGCATTGCATTTAGAATATCCTAAGAAACTCATTCACATGTTCACCTTTATCCAGAAAATACTAATGTGTCTTGATTATAGTAAACCACTGGAACAGTTCCTACTGAAAATTACTTGTTGAAAGAGTGAACCAAGCGACAAGTTTAAATACACATTTACTAAAACGGTAGATGTATGGACCTGCTTCTATGAGTCTGTTATAATTTAGTTGGCAAAGAGACATTACAACAATTTAAATGAATACTCTGGTGAAAACCTATGTTTTGGTATCCAAGACCTTGTAAGCTTGAAAGGTAATGGAAATGTTTGTAATTTGTTCCTATATAATGGATTTTTCTGTTACAGTGGATGTCAGTGGTTATCCAATTTCCATAGAAACTTTGAAAAGCATGATCCACCTCTGAATTGTCCATCATATGCTCAGTAGGTTTCCTACAAGTTTACACGGGTATTCAAAACATGGGATTTTGCTGAGTATCCCTTTTTATATTGTTTCATTGCCTCATTGACCTCACCTAACAATCGGCACAGTTTGTGGCTGTTTATTTCAACAATCAAATTATGCTTGGGAATTTTTATGTACTTTCAATTCCTTAAACTTTTCTTTTATTTCTTTATTTTTTTCTTTATTGATTTTTTTCCTCTTGTATTTGTTGCTTTTAAGGCACTTCGAGACTCTGAAAGTAATTGTGCTGCTAATGGAAATTCATGATTACTTTTTCTATAAACATACAGTGGTGGTAGTAAGGGCAAATAAGGGCGAGTAGTAAGTGTTGTCGTTCAGTTTTACAGGCGTTGCTGTTAACTAGAAGTTTAAGAAGTGTTTGGGGTTCTTTAATAATTGTTGCCTATGAAATAAATCAGGCCATTTCATTTTAGTTTTAATTTCTCATTTTAATGGCACTGCTCATGTGAGATTAGGGCTGCAACCAACAATTGTTTTGCAGTATTGATTAATCTGCAGGTGTAGCAATCACACAATAATAATCTAAAATATGCAGAACGAGTACTTTTTACCTTACTTTTATTCTTACATGGTTTTATTAGTAGTTTTACTTTAATAAATTATCTTACTTCTTCTGCCACTAGTTTAAACAGTTGGATATGCTGGCCGAACAGGGTGTTTGCATCAGAAACGTTTAAGTTATGCTTTTCAGTCATCTGTTTGTCAAACAGATATGCTTCCATTTTACATAACCATTGCAGCTGCCTACACAGCTGGCTTGTGCAGCCATTTTTTGTTGTAGCAAGGCCTATCAAATGCACTACCATCTTGACTTGATTTTACATCCCACTGTAATATCACAATGTGTTGTAACATTCCTACCGTGCACACACACACTGCTTGTCTGCGGTATAAGTTGTGACCCCAGAAGTGTCATGCAACATGATGTGTTTCCTCTGTGGGAGTGATTTATATCTGCCGCCTGACTGCTGCTCTGTCCTGCACTATAACACAATACGCTACAGCCACTCTTCAGTCTTCCTGCGCTCTTTCTCTCATAGCATTTTTCTCACCCCTTCTGTTTTCCACTCTCATCTTCCTTTACTCCTCCTTTACATTGCTGCACATTTCTACATCTATTAACGCAAGCAATTTCATCAAAAGCTTTTGAAACTTTGTCCTATGAGTCATGAATTCAATCATTTTCTTGCTTTCTCAATTATTAGTCTTTGCTTTCACTTAAAAATAAACCATTATAAAGACTCTTTAAGCCCAGAGGTACAATTAGGACTTCTTACACCTGATCACCTCATGTCTTGTTTTCCTTTTTCTTCTTCTGTTGATTTTCATCCCGAAAATAATATCCAGTCCTTTCTTTTCTCTCCTTATTTCTCCACTCCTAAACCCCCTCCTCGTTCGTTGATACTGTTATCATCTGTCATCTTCCCTCATTTTTCTCTTATGTCGCCATCCTTCATCTGTTCTTCTATGTAGTTCTTTCAACACTGTACTTCAAGCTATCTTATGAGTTCATTTCTCATTGGAAAAAAATCATAGCATTGTAATACTTTAAAAACTAGGGATTATTGGAGCATGTGTGTGTGTTTGTGTGTTGCTCCTTATTCTTACAGTAGGGGGCACTGCTGCTCCTTAAATGGCAATGGGTGCTATAGCTCACTCAACCATGTTACTGTAATAGGAGGCCAGTTTATTGATACAGTAGATGTGTTAAGATATAAAACTGTCACTGCTGGAAGGAGCAGGCATACTGTCAGTGGAAGCATGTTAAATGTCAGGACCAGACCCGGCCCGTGGCATAGGTGGTACAGGCGAATGCTAGGGGTGCCATTCATTCATGGGGTGCCCCAAATGATGGAAGAAACTTTAAACTTTTACTACTTTTATTAATACTATTTTAATGCTATTTTTTCTAAATATTACAAAAAAGCCCACATAACTACATAGCATAGAGGTGAGACAGGTAATGTGTGATGAATGAATGGTCAATCTATTGCATAGTAGTTAGAGACCTTTGGCAGGCAGAGAGGGATCGTCACAGACCATGTGCATAGTGAGTTTCATCTTCCGTCTCATTTCTGATTGGTGCAATTTGAGATGTTACAGTTGGCCCTGGTCTACTCTTGCTGTTTGTGTTTAGAATGTTATAGGCTATAATGGGGCTAATGTACTATTATAGGCTGGGTTTCACAATCAACAGCTTTTTTATTATATAATTTTATTTATATAATGTAACGCCCAGTGGTCACATATACTCCTCTCTTCAGATTCACTTTTGAAATATTTTAATCCCAACGCTGCAAATCCTGGGCCACCTTTTTCACCTCAGTACCTTCCAGAAATTCAGCATCAAGCGATCCTGTTCCCTCCACCTCAGACAAGCCCAGCAATGCAACATCAGGTTCTTTAATACTGTTTTTATTTTGTGAAGTTTTTTTGTTTCTAACTAAAGACATACAGCTATGCAGTTTCTTTGTGGGTTTATGAACATTGGTGGTGGAATTGGCTGCGATGCAAGGGGCACCAGCTAAAATCATGCCTTGGGCACCAAATTGGTCAGGGCCAGCTCTGGTCAGGACAGACTGTGAAGTATTAAGATGAGGATTGGCTAAGGGCCAAACAGAGCTATGCAGAGATTTAAAGACTTGTGGAAGGCATACAATGTGGGAAGAAGTTTTAAGACTGTGTAATTCTGAGAGGGGATTTTCATCACCTCATCTCATGCAGGTCTTCAGGGGTTAGAGGTGGAATGAAAAGTTAAAAGCGCATGTTTTGTAAGTGCACTTTAACTATCTATCTATCTATTATCTATCTATCTATCTATCGACCCATATTTGATAGAATTTTCCTGAGTAATGCATGTATTTGTGTTTATGATTGTTTTTTAATAAAACACATAGACCTACTATCTACATACAATCCAAAATAAGAATAAGGCCAATCTAACATATTAGTTCTGTTCTGTTCTAATAATAGGGAGAAAGAATCTGACTCAGAGATTAAATTTGCATACACAGCGAAGGGGAAAAGACAGGATGAGTGTGATTTAAACAATTAGTTAAATGCAGTTATGATTTTTGTTGTTTTTTTTTTTAAACCACTTTATTGAAACAAGTAGCCCATACAAGTGTACAGCACCTTGTATATACAATTTGAGTCTACAATCACAAACATGCCAGGGGGCCTAAATGTTGTAAAAATAATTTTAAAAAAAGTTAAATAAATATCTTGTAACGCTTACAGTGGTTATACATTTTAACAGCTTTTTTTTGTTTGTACATTCAGATATTGAAGAAATGTATTGTTTGATATGGACAGTCAGCTCTGAAAAGTTTGGCTTTTTGCTTAAGAATATGGATTTGTGAATATAAAATTTGGTCAAAATAGTAAAAGCAAATTAATTAAATTGAACTTTCCTGTCATATTCAGTGAATCCAAACAATGCATTTTTCCAAAATAATGTAAATTGAGGGTAGATATGATCAGCAATAACTTGTGACAATTTACTCCACAGTTGTTTTGTATGTGGGAAAGACCAAACTAAATGTACCAGCATTTCTCTGAGCTCCTCACGAAAACTAAAACTTACCCTTGAGTTTCTGCAAATAATGATTAGTTGGATAAAACCTGTGAAGCATTTTAAAAGATATCTCTTTGACTTTGTTAGTAAAAAGAAGAAAAAAAAAAAAGCCAAACCCAACAAATGTGGACCAGTATGATAAGGCAGAGGGTGTACTTATGATCTGTCTTCTGTCTTGTTGAAAATGTTGACGGGTTGCCTTATTTTTATTCTTAGTTTGCCATGAAAAACTTCTTCCCAACAGTTGTTTCAGTTGCATCTAACAGTATAGGATGATTGCCATTTCCCTTAAAACCTTTAAAAAGCAAAATTCCAGTTATGATGTCCATCAGGCAGTCGGGTAGGAGACGGAGGAAGTGGTGTTGATCAAGCAGGATTTTTGGTGGTTTTGGCATAATCTAGATTGTGACTGGATCAGAATGGCAAGTAGTAGTTTTGGATTTTCTGAGGATGGAGATATGGATCTTGAAAGGACAAGAACTGTGAGTAATAGGCAAGGAGGAGGAAAGAAGGAAAAAAACAGTAGTGACGCTGTCAGGCAAACAGGCACTCAAAGATGTTGAGGAAAGATGTGACGTTTGTAAAAAACTAATGATGGAAGAGTTTAAGATCATTCTCAAATTTAAAGCAGGACATGAAATTTTGTCTGTAAACCAGATTGCCTTAACAAATGGATTGAGCAAAGCACCATATTGAAATGCCTGAGGTGTTAAGAGATGGCAGTTTGTTGGTGAAGTGCAAAAATGCTGTACAGAGAAATAAACTGCAAACAGTATGTAAGAAAGAAATAGCAGAAAGAAGAACAATTGGTGAGAGAAGCGGAGTAAGGGGAGTGATATCAGAAATTCCCTGAGGAGAAAACTTGGAAGAACTGAAAAAAATGTTAAAAGGAGGAACGATAACAGGAATTAAATGGCTGCAGGCGTTTAGGAACAGAGAAAAAGTTCATTAGTATTGCTGGAATTCAAAGATGAAGAGTTCTTCCTGGAAAGATGATGGTTGGATATATGAGCTTTAATGTAAGAGTATATGTTCCTCCTCCCCTCAGATGCTATAAATGTCAATGGAAAGCAGAGATGTGGAAGATGTGGAGGAAAACATGCTCATGAAGAATGTGGGAGTAATAGTACAGTAAAATGTTGCAGCTGCGGAGGAAATCACACAGCAGCCTATGGAGGATGCATGATGAGAAAACAGGCGGTTGAAATTCAACAAGAACAGAGCAGAGAGAAGCGTATGCAGAGGCAGTGAAGATCGCGGATAATGGAATAAGAAATGAAAGTACTTCCAAAGTAAGGAAGAAAGCACAGTGCTACAATTGTTACATAACTACCAAACAGGACTCAAAATAGACAGATTAGTCCGGTTTCTAGCTTGTTATCAATTGCTCAGAGCAAGCAAAGACTAAAATAGAATAAATCAAAATTATAGTGAAAGCAGCAACAAAGTTCTTGAACATAAAAGACTTATGGTGGGAAAAAATACATGCAGATCTTAATCAAAGAGAAGGGACCTCGGAGGGAAGACCTCAAATTATAACATATTGTTTATACTTCATTGAATTACTAGAAGTCTGATTGCAAATGGGCACAGGTTTAAAGGATATATCAATACATTAAAAACAAAACCAGATGTTATATGCATGCAGGAAACATGGCTAAATCCAGCTCTAGATTTTATTATTGAAGGTATTCTCACATATGGAAAGATAGAACCAGTGGAAATGGCAGAGGGTGTGCAATATTTATCAGAGAAGGAGTAAAATATAGACAACCATGACAGTGTAAGAGTTAGATTTAATAGTTATTGAAGTATGGACCAAAGAACGAAGTATGAAAATAATACATTTCTATAACCCATGCAAACAATTAGAGACAGAAAAATTTGAATCAATTTTGCAGCATTGGAGAGGGAAAGTAATCTGGTGTGGAGACTTCAATGCACACATTACAGTATGGGGGAACCAAGAAGATTCAAACTGAGATTATAGAAGACATAAAAGATGAAAAAGAGTTGGTGTCTTTAAATGATGGTTCAGGCACAAGGGAGAATTTGGTGAGGGGTACATAATCAGCACTTGATCTCATACTGGTATCACAATCTTTGGCTGGCATAAGTAGTTGGAAGGTACTGAGAGGAAGCACTGTAAGTAGTGATCACTATCCAATATCTGTTAATATAGGAATAGAAAGTGATATAGAACAGGATGGAGGAGAAGGGAGATGGAAACTTGAGGAAGCAGATTGAAGCAAGTTTGAAATATTAAATGGGGGGAAACTGAAAGTTGCCAATATAAAGCAGTCAGTTAATGACTTGAATTCTGAAATCAGTAGAATTATATTAGGTGTGATGACCCCTGTCTTGTGGTTGCTGTGTGAGTCACCTGTCTATCTGCTCTCTGCAGGTGCTCAATAGCTTACCTGAAACACCTGAGGGCCCTGGTGTGTTCTTGGGTTATTCAAGTCCTCACTGCAAGAACAGCTCACTCTCTCTGGCTGACTCTCCGCTGCTCCTGCTCCTCTCTGCTCCTCTCTGCTCCGGTTTGCTTAGTTATGCTGTTTTAGTTTATTCTAATGCTTTGCCTTGCACCTTACAACACACACACACACACACACACACACACACACACACACACACACACACACACACACACACACACACACAGACATCTTCCAATCATGCACTTCACACTACTGACTTTGCTGGCATCCACACACTCCATACTTTAATTACTTAAGTTACTTTTAATTTGGCTTTCATTTGGTTAATTGGTTTAATAAACTTCTCTTTTGTTAAAGTTCAGCATGGTGTGTCTCCCTTTTGTTGTGGCCACTTGAGCCAGATCATGACATAGTAGCAGCAATAAAGTCTATCCCAAAAAGAACACTGTGTTTTCAAAATGTGATTAATTATAAGAGAAAGCAGGCAGCAGTGAGGATCATAATAAAGAGGACTAAAAGAGTATTGGAGGAAATATTGTGTTTCATTAGGTAGAAATACACCATTAGAGAGAGTATGGGGTATGATTAAAAGAATGTCTGGTAATAGGAAAGACTATCTATCCGATAATGAAAGATGATGGAAATGTGATAATAGATAATAAGAATAAAGCAGAATTATTGGCACGGACCTTTGTTAAAGTATGTAGTATATAAAATTCGAGTAATAAAGAAAAAAGAGGGAGAGAAGGAACAATAGCAAGAATCACAGAAGCACTGCATGATGACAAGGAGTATGGAAATACAATTCATATGATGTTTTCACTGACAGAATTGAATAATGTGTTAAAGAAATCTGGAACGACAACTCCAGGGAAAGATCAAATAAGCTATTGTATGTTAAATAATGATATGAGTATGAGTGATATGAGTAAAGAGGGGAGGTGGGATCCTCTCCTATTCAGTGGAAAGAATCCATAATTGTTCCTCTCTGTAAACCAGGTAAAGAACCAAGCTTGGCAGAGAGTTATAGACAGATAGCTCTCACATCTCATGTAGGCAAAATTATGGAAAAAATGTTTAATGAAAGGTTAGTTTATTATTTAGAAATCAGGAGAATTAAAATGTTATCAAAGTTGAGTTAGGATAGGATCCTGCGATGTTGAAAAGGCATATGACATGATGTGGAAAGAGAGATTAATAGTCAAGTGGCATCAAATGGGAATAAGAGAAAAAATAGTACAAGTATAGATGAATTAAGAAATCAAAAAAATTTTGTAGAAATTATTCAAAAGAAAATGAAAGCCCTCAGGGTAGTATAGTAAGTCCAATATTGTTTTCAGTTATGATTAATGAAATATTTAGCAATGTAGATAGGTCTATTGGGGTCTCATTATTTGCAGATGATTGGGTTATGTGGAAAAGTAGGCTAAATATAGTGTTCATAGTTAAAGAGTTACAACAAGCAATAGATAAAGTAGAGGCATGGGCACAAGAATAGGGTTTTAGATTTTCAGTTGTAAAGACAAGGAAGCTTTTCATGAAAAATAAAATAGATAATCAAATCAGTCTTAAACTATGGAGAAAACTTAGAAAGAGTAGATTGTTTCAAGTATTTGGGGATTTGGTTTGACAAGAAGCTCACTTGGAAAACGTTTGAGGGGCAGAGAGTGGGGAGAAAATAGGTCTGCTTTGAAAACTACATATTGGTCTAATCAGGTCAGTTCTTGATTATGGATGTATAATCTATGAATCAGCATCAAAGACATTATTAAAAAAAGTTGGACAATCCAGTATCAAGTTGAGACTGTGCTGTGGGGCCATAAAGACTAGTCCAGAGTTTTGGTTGGACAATAGAGAATGAGGTCAATGAGACAGGAATAGTTGATATAATGTTCAGCCCCACTGTGTCATTCTCTGTTGTCCCACATGGTATTCTAGAAGAAGAGTCGATTTAAACCTGTTAAAGAAGGAAATTACTCCAAATATGTTAAAGTAGATGCATCTAAAACATTGGACCAATAGAGTAGTGATAGCGTTTATCATTCCAGAATTAAGAGGAAGTCAAACAAATCAAAGTACAATCAAATCAGAGATGAAAAAGAAATGGCAAGAAGATTGGGATAGAGGAAATAAGGGCTAAATAAGGATACTACTACAGCATTCAAAGAAAAGTAGGAGAAATGAGAGGAAGCAATAGAAATAGAGAGGAGGAGGACATTATATCAAGGATGAGGTTTGGTCAGACTGGTCTGAAAAGTACATTAAACATAATACATAAGCATGCTACAGGTAGATGTGAACATTACAGACTGCAGGAAATGGTGGAACATGTATTGTTTTTGTTGTTTTATACTATCCTAGATATCAACAAGAGAGACAGACACTTAAAATTACACTCCAAAGGAAACACATGACACTAAGTATTAGAGAATTAGAGAGTTCATGTGATGTAGGGTACAACAACTGTAACTGTTCTGATCCACACTCCACTTCAGAAGGTGGCGATAATAAAAGCTGTTTGCCAACTGCCATTAATCAACAAAAGAAGAAGTACGAAGAAGAATATGTTCAAGTTGAGCCAGGCCTGCGCAGAATTGATCACCAGCAATCACTGCACAATGCATGCCGGTTAGATTTGTGTCCAACTTCATCCCAACCATTGACCAGGTCTACAAGACTGCAGGTAGCCCCTCCAGATGCTGGCTCCAAATGACGTCACACAAGCAAGATGGCAGCTCCTGGAAAGGAGATATTTTGGCTTCACTTTCGCATAGTGGTAAGAAGTCGAGACGCATCATTCGTAATTATATACAATCAATGATCCCGACTTGCGAATCTGACGTCATGCACACGCAGGCAACGATAAGTTCACAAGACCAAGGCGGCTGCAGTTTTTAGAGCCAGGCGCCGCAGCTGCTCTCCATCAACTGCAAGACCCAGGGCGTGATGGGAAACGTCTGGCTGTTGCCTGATCAAAGAGCTGATTGGCTCAGGTGTTGGATCAACAGCATGATGTGTTATAGAAACTCTTCATTTTTATTTCGATTGCAAAGATTTTGATTTTATTAGTCTGGTAGTGTAATAAGAATTCAGATGTGTTGATGACAACTTTCATCAGCCAAAGAGACAGAAAACATTCAGTATCCAAATATTACAGATAGCAGCAATATAAACATTAGGTAATCATGTAATTCTTGTCAACACTCTGAACTGAAATAACATAAAACTTTTGGTAACAGATGTGAAGCCCTGACAGTCTAAATATTTGATCGATAAATTATGTAATGTCTATTTCTGTCCCCTTGCATTTTGAGTATTGATTGGTGTTTTACTTTATTCCTTTATTTGTTTGCACATTATCAAGCACATTTTATTAAAATATTTAAAGATTTGGTAAGTACACAGTAACAGTATGTTACAAAAACACACCTGCACCTGCATATACTCAGCTATACACTAATTTAAAGTAAATGAACATCTAAAAACTGTACCAAGACCTCTCCCAAATACTCAAGACAAAATAAAGAGAACTACATTGAATAAAAAGAATTTAATTTCATTTGAATTTCTTTAACTCTGGAATGAGATGTGAATGAGTTTGACAAGTCAGCTGATTTATGGTCAGCATGTTGCCCACCAGGTAGTGGTCCACCTGGTTGGTTGAATTTCTATGTAAGATAATTTAATAATATTGTGTAGTGATTTCTTTATCTTTCCCTATAGGTATCGCCCTGTGTTCATAAACTTAATTCCCTAGTTTGATTTAGTTAACCCCTTATTCCTGTTTTTAGACTGTATTTTAATATTAATAACTAATAACTATTTCCTCCCTTATTTTTGTGGCTTCCCTGTGGTAACATTTATACCTAACAGAAATCACAGAACAACTATGTCCCCACAAATTAACTTAAAAATTATTAACTTAAAAATTATTAACTAAAGAGGAAAATAGTAATATCTTGAAAAAAAATAAAAGGTTCGCACTAAATAGAAATAACAGTAGACCAAGAAAAGAGCAGTCTACTGACCTTTCACGAAAACCAATTTGCACTCACCAAATTAATCACATCTGCGTCCCTTTAACCTTCTTGTGTTACAATATTTTATCTTTTAATGTACTTTTTGGTTATCCTTAAATACCATGAAGCAATGATAAAAAATGAATTCTTATGGTACACTTTAACTGACACTTAATAACCTGGTGGGCCCGCACACACACACACACACACACACACACACGCACTCACAGAAGCCCACAACCTGAAAAAAAAGGAAATTAAATAAAACAACCCCTCATTGCAGGCCTGGTCGTTGCTGGAGAATGTGGTGGCTGAAGAAAGTTGAAGCCTTTTCACTCTAACTGAGCAGAAAATAAAATTTGAGTACTCACAATAGCAGTCTGAGTCACAGAGTCCTGATGTTACACAGCCAAGTGTGGTGGTGGAATAAACTGGTGGGCTAATGGTTAATTGTGGTGGACTGACAGAAGAAATCTTCTTTCTCTCTTGTCACCAGAGAAGTCACCAGGCTTTATCTTGGGCAGCTGGAGCACTATCCAGGCAGCTCAAAGAGCAAGCTGGGCAGTTCAGAAGGTTCCTCGTTGGCAGCTAGCTAGGCTAACAAGCTAGGAAGGCTAACCACACAATATCGGCTACTGTGTCGACACGTTACTTCACTACTCACAGCACACACATTCGGTGTTCACTGGTTTGCTGTCTAATGCTCTAATTTCTACAGAGCTATAACTTGCAAACACACTTTGCACCATAAATCTTATTACATATCTCCCAGTCTTTTTCTTTCCTTCGCTTTCCCTCCAAGTTCCCTCACCACTGCCACTCACTCACTCTGTTTTCTTTTTCCAAACCCTGCTCCTTGCTAGCTCCTGCCTCACAGCCAATCACAATACACGAAACAATATATATATAAAAAAAACTAAATTGTAGGTTGTACTCTATTTATGCCACAGGCTCACCCAGTATGCTGCAGACAATCTACCCAAAGTGGCAAAATATATTGTTTATATTGAAATTAACATGTAACTACTAATCAAAACAAATTTTCCCTAAATAGAACATATAGGAAACTAGTGGAGAAAATCAGTGATAATGATATTTAAGGGCAGATTAAATTGCCCTCGAATACAATTGGAGATTACAGAATAAATGCTTGTTTTGATGTTTTGATTATCACAAAGTTCCAGGTCATTTTAATTGGTTATAGGCCTACCCTATCATAGAGAACATCGTTAAAATTGTTAAAAAAAAAAAAGCTTGAGTAGATTGATCTGATAATATTTTATTAAATCAGGATCAGATCTCACAGGATGTTACTATTTCTATGACTTCCTGTATTCTTTGAAGGCTACTGGAAACTGTCCGACTTGACTGCAGCTTTTTGTAACCGCCTTCTGCTGCTGCTGCCACCCATGGATCCCGTCCACTTTCCAGGCGAGTCGCAGCTCATCTCGAGTGAGAACGCTGATTTCCGACAGCCTTGAAAGCACCGTTTGTCACGTCACCGGCTATCCCAGAAGCCTTCTCATCAGGAAGTGGTATGCTCGACAGCTCCTAGGGTTTGTTTTGACAATGATGGAGGAAGAAGAATTTGAATTTGCGGAGGATTTGGAGGCTATTTTGCATCTCACCCCAGAGGTGCAACTAGCCATTGAACAGGTAGCTGATTGAGCTCGTTACTATTGTAGTTTTAGGAATATTGCTGCTGGTCTCGCTAACGTACACTGCCAGCTGTTAGCATTGAATGTGACGCTGCCCTGTTAGTTATCATTAACGCGAGCTCTACGCTTTTTTAAATCGAATTTCTCACGATATTATCAAGGCTGAACTAACAGAAAAGCTTGTCGTTGAATTTAAAGTTGAGTCAACATGTTTAACGTTAGTTACAAAGCTTTTGTCTTGTTAGCTGTGACACACGACTCGTTTTACATGTATGTGTACAGGTTGTCAGTAATGGTTAGCGACTTTAAAGGACGGGTTCACAATTTTTAAGTCTGTCTTAAAACAACAGTCAGGTGCCCAAATTAACACTGCAACAGGTTTTTCTTGCTATAATCATTCCTCCTGTTTATACTGGCCATTAGAAGATCCCTTCATAATGCACTAACAATGTAAGTCATGGGGGCCAAAATCCACAAGCCTCCTTCTGTGTAAAAATGTGTGTAAAAGTCTATTTGAAGCATATATGAAGTTTCAAGTTAGTCAAATCAAGTAGATATCTTTCAATGTCACAGTCCTTTTAGAGCCAAAGTCCCTCTTTTTGTTACTACAGTTTCACCGCAGCTCAACAGGGAAACACTGTCCGAGGAAACACAAAGAGGGAATTTTATGCTAAAAAGACTGTAAATGTGGCAGATATCAACTTGATATGACTGACAGACTGTGCTGAAGCCTCATCAGTTATCTCTTAAATGCATTTTTTAAAAACAAAATGACTGTGTGGACACACTGTGGATTTTGGCCCCCATCACTTACATTGAAAGCACTTTGAAGAGGATCTTTTAATAGCTAGTATGAACAGGGGGTATGATTACAGCGAGGAAAACATCTTCCAGTGTCCAAGTGGACACCTCACTGTTGTTACAAGAAAGACTTGAAAAATTGTGAGCCTGTCCTGTAAGCTTTATTTTAGTGAAATGCCGACAGCCATGACTTTCTCACTAAACATCATTTGTCTGTTGTATTGAAGGTTTTCCCCAGCCAAGACCCACTGGACAGAGCAGACTTCAATGCAGTGGAATACATCAACACACTGTTCCCCACTGAGCAGGTACAGTGGAGTGTGAAACAGAAGCATCTAGATGTATACCTCTGACATGCATACTAAATATCTATTAAAGTGTAATTGTAGGAAAAGCACAGGTGTCACTAATAACATTAACGATGGCTATGTTCTATTTAAGTGTCACCGTGTGCCAGTATGCACAATACCAGGACACTAAAACCAAAACAGTTTAATGGCATTCAGGCACCATTAATTTTATTATTTACACCTGTGCTTTTCCCTCTGTGACATGTTGAAGTGTCTTCTGTGAAAAGGCAGATTGATCTTTAGTTCATGAAATACTTACTCTGGGTTTCCACTGGTCCTCGAAATTCTTGAAAGTTTGTGAATTTGAGAGAAAAAAATCAAGGTTTTGAAAGTTTTTGAAAGAATATTGTTTTGGCTGTGCTATATCAATTAACCTTGATCCGTGTCTCAAACTATGCTGTGTTGGATCCTTGAATTTTAAGGAATTGGACCTGTAAAGTCCTTGAAAAGTCCTTGAATTTAATGCTTAAGAAGGTGTGGGAACCCTCCTTACTGTACTTTGTAAACCAAAGAGGTCACATAAATTAGGCATTAATATCTGTGTGTGGGTTAACAGTTTTAGGGTACAATACAGGTAAACATTGCTACACAGGTAAAAGAAATGCAATAGATGTAATGTGTATATAGGGTGTCATGCTGGAGTTAATTTATAAATCCTGACCCTGGATACATTTTTAAATTCAGGATAAAACCACCCTGAAACACTATGGAACAGAAAAACAGACAGGCATGTGTATGCATTTGCCTTTTTAGGCTCTATGTAAAGCACTTTGAATTGCCTTGTTGTTGAAATGTGCTATACAAATAAACTTGCCTTCCCTTGCCTTTGTGTGTATGTACATGTACACATACATGTGTATAGCCATGTGTGTGTGTGTTGTAAATGTGACTGTGTTGCACTTTATCTTAAAATATTAAGTATACTCCAATCATACATTGTACATCTGCATGTATACTCCATCTCCATGAGGGGTCACTGTAACCCAATAGTTATTGCTTATATATTGGAGAATGGCTTTTAATAGTGTGCATGCACTTTCACCCAATTGGGTTTTGTGTGTAATAATTTAATAGGTGAGGTTTTACACATGTCCTGCACGTGAAGTGTAAATGCAATGTAACTGATTTTCTATAATTTGAACTGCTTGTTTAAGCACAAATCCATTAAACGCTGCATCATATGTATTGCTGTTCAGAGACTTTTTGTTTTGAGCAAAAAATGGGGTTAACAGTACAATCATGAAAATGCAGCATAATAAAGTACCGAAATTATGTACTGAAGGGTAGTACTACATCATAAAAGATTGCTTCATGTTTTCCTGATTTTCCTTTTTGTTGTTTCCCCTCAGTCTTTGGCTAATATTGATGATGTGGTAAACAAGATTCGTCTGAAGATTCGGTGAGTATATCAATGATGTAATTATATATATTTATTTGTTATTTCACATGCAATGTGACCAAGTGCCGTTTTGTCTGTCATTTGACAGGCGTCTGGATGACAATATCAGGACTGTGGTGAGAGGCCAGACCAATGTGGGCCAGGATGGCAGACAAGTGAGTATTTACACTGAACTGTGGAATTTCCCTCAAAGGTTCATTGATATGATTGCTGGTGTAAGAAAGAAAAACAAGTGTTTACAATTGTATTATTTCTCACACATCATTGTAGAAACACAGCGTGTACTGCATGCACTAATGAACTGAGATAAACAGTCCCATTTGCATGTTGTACCTATTCAGCTGTTGTAGTGTTCACAACAGCATCCTTCTCCTATAGTTACAATGAAGCCAGCAATTGCTCCCGACCCAGAAAAACACGTTCCTTCCCCTCGCCTGCTCTTTCCTCTCTCCACACTGCTTCCATGGAAAAGGACAGGATGACTCAGATCCATCCCTGCTGCTCAAACTGCCCCTCTTTACGGAAAACATGTCTGGGAAATAGATTCCCGTATGTAAATACTTTCTTTTAAACCGGTGCTTTTGCGTTTTTGCCGTTTTTCTTGTAGGAACACAACGGAAAAGAACAGCCCCTGCTGATTTAATCCAGGTCCTTGCTCTGTCAAGGAGTTGTGGTTTAAAGGGAACATGACACCTGATGGGTGAGCCGCGTATGTTCTGACCAGTTGACATGATTAGGTGTGCGTTGTCGTCAGGGTGTCTGGCCTGGTGGCCCCCGTCTTTCCTAGTTAGCTACCGTTTGGTAGCGGAAACCCTCTAAATCCCCTCCAGACCTATAACATTATACAGTCACACACAATAATTTTAGTTTGTTTTTCCAGCCCCACAGAGCCATTCCAACATTTCCAGAGGGAAAATCCTTTCTACAGACGGAAAGATGGAGAGGTGTTCATTTCAAGATGGCGAATGAGACATAAAGAAAGCAATAGAATAAAACAAGATCAGCAGCTTAGTCATTTCTGCTGTTGACTGAACTCATTCACTGAGCTAAATGCAACCTGCAGGTTGAAACTGAGGATGGTAACACTTGTGTAGAAGGATGGAGAGAGGAAGATAGGAGGAGAGAGAAAGTGGAGGAGTTCTGGGGATTGATTTCGCTTCTGTTATGACTGTAGGGAATCAGGAGTACACCAGTAATATGCTGCAGGAGTCAAACCCCAGTGGCTAGTGGAAGTGATACTTGGCGTATTGATGGCTGTCCTATAGTTGACATTCTATTGTTTTTCTCTCCCATGTTGTATTGAATTGATCCCATACACAGCACCAGTTTCAGTACCTGTTGTTAAAAATGGAAACATCAAATCTTTATATTTGTTTCGTTTGTAAACAAGAAGGCAAGGTAGCACATTTTCATAATGAATGCGTAATGTCAGTATTTGGCCAATTCAGATAACTAAGGCTGCAACTATTGATTATTGTCATTATCGATTAATCTGTCTTATCATTGTTTATTATCATAGAAGACTAAAGAAACCAGTAAATATTCATATTTAAGAAGCCACAATCAGAGCATTGTGGCATTTCTGTCTTAAAGAATGACCCAAAACTATTAATCGATTATTGATTAATCATCTAATCATTGCAGCGCTGAAGCTGCCATGAGTCTGTATAGCTTTTGAATGGGTGGTTCCTGTTAATGAATACCTACAAACACTGAATGGTTATTTCAACACATTAGGACATATGCATACACACGCACACATATCCCCACAAGCCAAATGGCTGACAGAATGGCTGTATTACATGTTGTCCAGTGGCACAGAGAGACGGACTCGATTATAATGATATGAACTCTGTCATTTACTCCTGGCCAATAAAGGTTATTATTATCTGGTTGTGTTGGCAAACACACACACACACACACACACAGTTACTTTATCTGGTTGTGGTCTGCCAGCCGAAAGTTTCCTACCACACACAGCTGCCATTGCACAATGATCTCGTCTGCCCACTGTCATAGCGATGTGAATACTGCATGCACACCTGCTCGGCAGTCAGCTGAGCTCGATATCATACTGCTAATGAAGAGGTTATTTTGCATTTATTTGGGTTTTTTTTTTTTGTAATCAAAAATTAAGGCCATAAAAACATTTTGTTTGGAATCCATTCAGGGAAGTCTTAAGTTGGAAAAGCTCATTAATGAGACCAAACATTTGTTATCAATTACTGCCTCCCATAAACATTCCTGTTATTTGATTGCTGTTCAGCTTTTTGCTATAGGGAGCTGCTGTGCACAGGGGTACACACACACACACACACACACACACACACACACACACACACACACACACACACACACACTCACACACTCACACTACCTCTCGCAGGCTGTGCTTGCTCCTTGCATGGTTGGCAACCTGGCATTTGCATCTTTTTTTTCTATCTTTTTGTACTTGTGTACACACTTTATATGTCCACTGTGGTATCAAAAGGACTCCATTAGAAAATACAATGTGGGGTGGTCTTCCTATAGAATCGTCTTAATGTAAATATTTTAGGTTAACTCAGAAAAGGCAGTTCAAAGCTTACTTTAGTTTCCATGCTTTCATCTTCTCAGCACTCTATCTTTGTCTGATCTGTTTCTTTTGTCTCTTCTGTTGTCTGATGTGCTTTTTGTAGTGTTTATAACATTCTGCTTCCTGCATTTGTATTTCTTTTTAAAAATCTGGGTCACACTCTGCATATACAATTATACACTTATGTGTAGCGACCTTTTCTGTACAGCCTATTAAATTTAAAAATTCCATCACCTGCAAACACCATTTGTGCTAAACACTGTATTGTTTTTTAGGAGTGAATATGAAGGGGAAATTAAGCAATCAAGGGAAAGCGTAGCAGTGGCATAGTAGCATATATCTATTTTTAACAGAATGCATTAGAAAGCAGGGCTTTGAATTGCATTTGAACTTGAAGAGTGATTCTATACAAAGCATTTCTGCAGCTATTCTTCTTTCTGTTGAGTGAAACACTCTACATTGTCTCCCTGAAAAAAAGTTGTTTAGATGAAGCGTAGTGCTGGGGCAATGTTCCAACTTTTAAAATAACGCCGCTGATTTATCTGATTTATTGTGTTTGGCTCTAGGCTCAGAAGTACCATTTTATATACCCTCCACTTTAGAAATCCAAATTGATGTCTGTGAGAAGGGGAGTGATATGCATCCCCCAGGCCTGTTCAAGCTTTGCAAAGAAGCTCCCCACTCCTTTTTTAAACTCCTCGATACAGAATATGAGTGCCATGGAACATGTGCTGCTTATTGCATGTTATAGGAGTACACTGGTGTGCGTGTGTACATGTGCGTGTTTGTGTGAGAGCAGATAACATCTCGGGCGTGGAGGCGCCTGCTGGGCAGTGGTCTCTCTCTACTTTTCTCAAGGCTAAATACAGGAAATGAGCACTAGGAAGCAAGCCAGATTGACTCAGCTGAGTCTGCATGAGCGACAATTGCAGCCTTGGAGGTTCTGGCCTCCTCTGGATGCACTTGGTTTGCTCAAGAAGATTCAGTGGTGCTCCCTTCCCCCTAACTCTCAGATAAAAGAGTAGCCACATATCCTGCCTTAATTTTTCCAAATCATTTATCCAATCACCTGACAACCAAAGGGTTGTGTAAAGCATAAAAGGAAAGAAGGATACATGCAAGTTAGAGACAGCTTGATTGAAGACTAGTCAGAACTTTACCCAAGAAGTTCCTCTGTGTTGCACATCCAGTACAGACAGCACCGATACTTTTAGCTTAAAATATGGAAGTTAAAGCTCCATTTGGTTTTGCTATGATTTTATGACTTGGTCATATAGTGCCTTCTTAACTTTGAGTGTAGCCAGGACACTGTCAATATGCATTGCTTTTTGACACTACCCACGCAGGAAAAATTAATCCTTTGCTGTCAGTGCAAGCTTTATTTATGTTTGTGTGTGTGCGCATGCACAGTTATTTTGTGTGTGTGTGTGTGTTTGCTCACTCGCTGTCCACTTGTTTCTTAGAGGTGCCTGTAAAAGTGGTAAATTCCTTGCACAGCTGGTGCCGGCTGTTAGCATTCCGTGTGTGTGTGTGTGTGTGTATATGTGTGTGTGTGTGTGAGAGAGAGAGTCTGAGGAGAGTCAGAGTTGTGTCTGCAATGCCGCCACAGCATCAGGCCAAGTGAAGCCAATTACCTTGGCATCAGATGTCAGAGCGAAATCTCTGCTTAGGACCATCAAAGAACAGCTGCCATGTTAGATGATGTGGAAATATTAGAATAGCACTTCAGCTATCTTACAATTGTAACTGTCTGTTATCTAATCTGGTCTGTCTTTATAGGCTGTTAAAACTGCTAATGATCTCTTTAGCCTTTATAGTGACAGTCTTTATGCGGAACTTAGCCTTGTGGCCCTTGTGTCAACGTAAGACCTATCAATGTCAGATATCTAGATAGCTTGTCAATTAGATGGCCAATTAGTCTGAGTCTGACATTGCTCCCATTCTAGAGCTGGGAACAGGCATTAGCAGGATAATTTTTCACACGGACCTAAAGCCAGTTGTGAGACTGAATACAAAATATCCCTGGAAATTTGACCCAGACTGGCACACCACAACTCACAAAGATAGTCCACCCACTGCCCAGCTTCTAACAACAAAGTATTATTAGAAGTGAGGCCTTTTTTTTTTTTTTTTTTTTTTTTGGAAATCTTAAATGAAGTTGAAATTTTATATGTGGGATGATATAGTTTAATTCAAAGCACAATAAGAAATAAATCAATTTTACCACCAGCTGCTGACAGGGTTTCAAAATTCTCTTTTTTTGTGGATAAAAGAAAATCCAGACTTATCCCCTATTTTCCCCTGTCCCTCTCTTTTTTGTTTTTGATATTTTCAACAGACACCAAAAGACAGTTGTAATGTGTATTTTTTTAGGTTGACATGTTTCTAATTTTTGCACAACAAAATCTCGCAGAGTATGAAGGTAGAATGTAAGCAAAGTAAACATACGTAAGTTTGGCACATCAAGGGCTGCTGTCTGCATTTCAGGTGTTACTTTTACATGATTTGGGCTGGCCTGTGCTAGGCTTTGGCCTTTTTTGGCCTGTTTTTTTTGTACCCAAATTTTCAGTCTGGCTCATTCCCCTGAATGGTAATTTTTCTCACTCCAAACAGACAGACAAATGCACACACTCACATTCTAAGTGGATTGAAAATGTGTTTTCTCTGTATATTTGATTTGTGCAGGCATTGGAAGAGGCCCAGATAGCAATCCAGCAGCTTTTTGGCAAAATCAAAGACATCAAGGACAAGGCAGAGAAGTCTGAACAAATGGTATGTACACACATGCACGCACACAAACGTGGCTTGAGGCTTATCAGGGATATGACCCTAGCACAGGGGAGATACAGTCTATATCATCCTCCTGTTACAATAGAAGACAGTGGAGAGAGTTATTTAAAGTCGGGGTAATGCACCTTCCATGTGTCTATCTGCTCTGAGCAGCAGTGTGTGTGTGTGTGTGTGTGTGTGTGTGTGTGAGTGAGTGAGAGTGTGTGAGTAAGAGTCAAAGGAAGGCCAGTAGGTTGAGTGAGTAAAGAAAGGATGAAGGGGGGAGATTGGCAAGCAGACCCTCCCTCAAGAGGCATGTCAGAGCAATTAGTTCTCAAGCCAGTGGGTGTGTCGCTCATCTTGCTCTATTTCTCTTTGTCCCATTGCTCCATCCAGTGAACCACTTTTCTTACTCTATTACATTTGTTTACCTTTTCTCGCTTCTTCCTCTCCCAGCTCAGTATGTTTACCTGCTCCTTTCTTCCATGCTTTCTCCTCCTTTGTCTTTTCTTCCATTGTCTGACTTATTCCTCTTCCTGCTCAGGTCAAGGAGATTACAAGGGACATAAAGCAGCTGGACCATGCCAAGCGCCACCTCACTACATCCATCACCACCCTAAATCACCTGCATATGTTGGCGGGAGGCGTGGACTCTTTAGAGTGGGTACAATTACATACTGTATAACACATTATGACTATCCCATTTGACCCTAAAGCTTATTTGTTCAAAATAAAATGTTGGCAGTTGTGTGTAGACAAGGGCTGGACAATATGGTTGAAATCAGTATCATGGTATTAATTAGGAAATTTCCAATATTGATATACATAATAGATATATACAACACTGTGCAAACATTTTAGACGCTTTAGAGGCATCAGGGAGGACTCTGATCAGTCCCAATTCATGCTGCAGCATGACGGTGATCCCAAACATACAGCCAGAGTCATGACGAACTATCTCCATCGACAAAAAGAACAAGGAGCCCTGCAACAGATTGTATGGCCCCCACACAGAGCCCTGATCTTTACGTCATGGAGTCAGTCTGAGATTAAATGAAGAGACAGAAGCAACTGAGACAGCCTAAATCCACAGAAGAACCATGGGAAGCTCTGCATCATGCTGGGAGCAGCCTACCTGCCAAGTACCTTAAAAAAAACTGTGTACAGGTATACCAAGGAGAACTGGTGCTGTTTAAAAGGCAAAGCATGGTCACACCACATACTGATTTCATTTAGATTTCTTCTGTTTACTGCACTTTGTCTAAAGTTAATGACACATAGTTTTTATTTATCAATTATTTTCAAAAGCATCCTCACTTTACCTTTAGTGCCAAAAACTTTTGCACAGTACTGTATATCACGATATGGTAAAGGTATGTTAAGTCCCACGTAAAATAAATATATATTTTCAAACATGAAAATATATAAACATTCTTTAGTTCTTTTGATTTACTTTTCGTTTTTATATACTCACCAAGCACTTTAGTAGGAACACCTGTGCAATTCAATGTAACAGCTTTGCCATAAATTCTACTTTTAGCTTATACATTGTCTTTTTTTTTTTTTTTTTTTTTTTTTTTTTTGACAATGTCAAAATGGTGATGATTCTAATGTTTTGTCAGGGGGACAAAATATTAGGAACACTTTTCAATATAATGCACTCCATTACAGCACCACCCACTACAACCTCAATAATAAACATAAGTAGAATCATCACCATTCTGAAAATGTCAACAAAAACTGAAAATGAATAAGCTGTAAAAGTAGAATTAATGGCAGTTTAGCTCATAGGACTTGATTTTGCAATCTGCTATTGTAATTGACAATCATTCCTTGAGTGGGGGTAGGGGATAAACACTCCATTGGGGTCTTCAGGTGGGCACCCTCTTTCCTTGGTGGTAAGTTGATAGGCCCACACAGCAACAGAGCTTCAAAATCATAACTAGCCATGGGGGTAGGGGTAGAAGCTTCAATGGGGTCATCAGGTGGGCACCCTCCTTCCTTGGTGTTTCATTGATTGGGCCACAACATCTCCAGAGAGCTCAATGGTGACACCTGGCATCCCATGTGCATCCCCATCCGCTTCTATCCCTCCGGCTGGCTGATGGTCATTTTGCCGGCCAGTACTTGTCGTTTCTTTTCAGCCAGAGCCAGTTGCTGCTTTGCTCGGCAGCCTCTGCCAATGACTTGATATCCTGTTGGAGGGCCTGTCCACAGATTCCCATCTCTTTCAGCAGCCTGGTGGTTGACATAGCCACAAAACCCCTGCAGCCGAACTCCCCAGGGAGCACCTGTGTTTTCCAGCCCTTTTGTTCCGCTTCAGTTGCTAAATCAGAGTACTTCAGCTTTTTGCGTTCATACACTTCGCCAACTGCGTCCACCTCTTCCATGTTGCACTTGGCCCACAGTATCTTCATGCCTGATTGCAGAGTTTGCCTGCTGCACCTCGGATGGGTTCCATTTCCTGCCTGCTGTCACTCCGGGCACTGCCGGCCGTTATTGTGGCATCCAGAGTTTCTGTCAGGGTCATGTCCAGCCTTACCCTGGAGCATTTGTATTCTTTAGTAAGGTTAGTGATAGGCAGTTCCAGAGCCCCATCCCATTTTTTCAGATGCTTACTCTGGTCTGAGTCCTTAAGGCTTGCATTGTACTACTGCCCTAAGTTCCTTACTGGCATCTCTGATACTGTTGGTATGGGTGTTCCGTCAGTGTGGAATCTCTGGTCTTTGTGCTTTCCTTAGATAGTGGAGATGACCCTGGACTTGCTGGGCTTAAACTTCATCCGTGCCCATGTTATGTTTGAATGGAAGTTTTTCCAGTTGCTTTGTACATGCGTAAATAGACTGGGCTAGATGTGGAGAGTTGAAATAGTGAATTGAGTTAATTTAAATTAATGCAGACCTGCCAGCTTTGGAAAAAAATTTAACTTTAATAACATTAGCCTAATGTTACGTAATATGCAAGCTAGCTTGCTTGTTCACCATGCACTTAAGTTGATAAAGTAACGTTAAGTTATATTGTCTGTGTGTCACAGGTTGTTTAAAGTGGCTGTTGATAGTACTGTATTCATAATTATTATTGCAGCCAAACCCTTAACTGTAATGAGAAGAGCAGATCATGGCTTGATGAAAAAAGCGAGTGCACATGCTGCAGAAATAACGTTACTTAGAGAGTTACCGGGTGTGTGTGTTGGCACCGAAGTCCATAACTTTGCCTACTCTAGGAACATTTCAAGGAAAGGAAACACCCCTTATTGCAAAATAAGTACTATGTACTTACATGTATGTAATATGTAAGGAGGGATATGAATGCTTCTGCAGTTTCAACAGCCATGTTCATATTCAGCCTGTATTGTTATTAGGTCATCATACCATTAAGTAATAGCCTACCTATAATGGGAACAGTTGCATTAACCAGTTCTAAAATATTTATTTCACCATAGCCACAAACTATTATGTTTATCTTTTCAAATTAGCTGAAAATCATATTTTCAAAAATAGGTGTAAACAATAGAAACTATATAAATGAAGCAGTAGTAGTAGGTTAGTGTGTAGCCTAAGTGAAATTGTGTTCCTTGGTAAGACAAGGCAAGTTTATTTGTATAGCACATTTCAACAACAAGGCAATTCAAAGTGCTTTACATAGAGCATAAAATGCATCAAGACAGAATATAAAAGCAACACAAGGCAATGTAAAAAGACATTTAAAAACAATTTAAAAGTGTTAGATAGGAAATTAAAAGAAGTTAAAATAGAATAAGACAGATAAAACAGGAGAATAAAAGTTGAGTAAGATACTGTTATAAAAGGCAGTGGCAAACAGAAAAGTTTTCAGCTGTGAACTGAGAGTTGCAGCAGGCCTGCAGTTTCCTGGGAGTTTGTTCCAGATATGTGGCGCATAAAAGCTGAACGCTGCTTCTCTATGTTTAGTTTTTACTCTGGGGACAGAAAGCAGACCTGTCCTAGACGACACGAGAGGTCTGGATGGTTCATCACGTAGCAGCAGATCAGAAACGTATTTTGGCCCTAAACCATTCAATACTTTATAAACCAACAACAATATTTTAAAATCAATTCTTTGACAGACAGGAAGCCAGTGTGAAGATCTGAGAACTGGAGTGATGTGATCCACTCTCCTGGTCTTAGTGAGAACTCCAGCAGCGGCATTCTGAAATCAGCTGCAGCTGTCTGATTGATTTTTTTTATTGAGACCTGTGAAGAGAGTGTTACAGCCAAGCCTACTGAAGATAAATGCATGGACAAGTTTTTCCAAATCCTGCTGAGACATAAATCCTTTAATACTTGATATATTATTTAGGGGATAGTAGGCTGACTTTGTAATTGCTTAATGTGGAAAATGCAAGCAGAGGCGAGAGCAAGCAGCAAAGCCTTTGCACTGTAAGAAAGCAGCAGGTTACAACTAACAGTATTGGCATATGCAGATAGTTTTGTAAACAATCTATTAATGGTATCAAGACTTTTCATATCAGTGCATCCCTGACTTTTTTGTCTGTTTGACTGCTGCATGTATGCAAATGATGTACAATAATTCATCGTGTAAACAGCAGTGATTTTCATCTGACACATCTAGGTCACCGAAGTAGTATTCAGAAAATTCGTCCAGGGTTGGCAGGTTGTCACCCATATAGGCGCAAATGGGAGGTAGTCATTGTCTGGACTGCAGGCCGGACAACCCATTTGGATCCTCTGATGATCAGTTCCATGGCCATGGTAAAAGATAGTGGGGAGACAGTGCACCCTGCCATTATTCCTATTTCCAGGGATGGCCAAGATGTGGTGTACTCTGATACTGTGAGGCAAAACTACAGATTTCGAAATAGTTTCTGACCAGTCACAGTGAAGATGAGGGCACAGCAGTTTGTCATTTCTCTCCGGGAGGTCAGAAGCAGTCTTGGGTAGTCTAGTTTATTGTCGATGGAGCGGACATTGGTGAGGAAGATTGACGGGAGAACCGGTCGACTGGGCTTAGCCTTTAGCCTAGTTTGGATGCCGGGTCACTTGCTGTGTTTCTGCTTCCTTGCACACTGCTTTCAGTGCCTCCCTGGGCGGTCGTTCTCATGGTGCAATGCCGAGGTCTTGCGGCCTGAGGCTAGAAGTAAACCAAGGCAACGCAGATTCTCCAACATGTCACGTAGCCTCCTACAGCATATGTGCAAGCACATTAGACTACCGTATATGACAGTTGTGGTTGATTTTTTTTTTTTTAATGTGGTGATGACGGTAATGAGCTCAACCCTATGGTAGGCATCACATGATCGTGGTAATGTGGTTATCATCACAGCCCAATGGTTTAATGTTCAAAGAATCCTGAGAAACCTGCTATGCCGGCTTTCTGTACCGAGGTGTCAATCAAGTTGTTGTATTTCAGGTAGGTTGCCAGCCTTTGTGCAAAAATGCTGAAGGAAATTTTCCCTTCATCAGAATTTTCCATTCAGAAGGTTTATTTGCCGAAATCGATTGATTTTCGAGGCATTCTTCTCTTTGGGAACTAATACTCCCCCTGCTCTTCACCATGCTTTTGGGATGTTTTTCCTCTTGCACACCACCTTCATTAGTCTCCACAGAAACCTCAGGACATCTGGGGCTTTCTTATACAGCCACTAGGGAACTCCACTTGGTCCTCGAGCTGACGCTGTCCTTACCTTCCTCAGTTTTCTCAACTTCGCTCCATTTAGGAGGGCTGTTGTCACACTGTTGTTCTGGTTGAGTAATGAGTGGCATGTAAGAGCTGATCTATTGGGTTGCATTAGATTGCACAGATGTTCCTATTAAAGTGCTTGTTGAGTGTATATGATTGTAAACTGAATATCTATGGATCTTGGACTGTTGAAGACATCACCTTGTGCTCTAGGAAATTGCAACTTGCAATTTGTTTTTCTATTTTGTGACATTGCATAGACTAAACAATTCATTAATTGAAAAAATATCTTCAGATTAATCTAAATTCCTAAATTTTTTAAGTGGGGGGTTAACTCACCTGCAGTGTGTTTGGATTTTATTTACATTTGTGAGGGAGGTACGGCCAGATTGATGCTAGTCCAATGTGGGTGTCTTAACTACTTGACTCTTACAGTGATAGAAAATATGAAAATCAATCATTCATGTGTGTGTTTGTTTCCCAGGGCCATGACCAGAAAGAGGCAGTATGGTGAGGTAGCCAACCTACTGCAGGGAGTGGTCAACGTGCTTGAACATTTCCACAAATACATGGGCATACCCCAGATCAGACAGCTTTCAGAGAGGTAACTAATATGCACATAGTTACACACACATACTCACTCACCAATAATGTATGTGTTTATATAAGGTCATTTCTTTACATAGTTCCTTCAAGTACACTATCTTTGAGTATATCTGCTATAGTGCAGCAACCCTTGAATGCTTAAGGGACTTGCTCTAGCTCACTTGGGCTATTTTTTGAGCAACAGATTTATAAGAACAACTCATTTCCAGTAGCCAGTTCAAAGCTGGATCTCTCCCTACAGCTGAAATATTCCACAGCTCATCAGCTGAAATGCTGAAAAGTGGTAACAGTATTTGGCTGGAGGTATTTTGCGTATTACATCCTGTTTATGCACATATTTGCACACATACACGCACAATCCCACACATACAGGAACACACAGGAAGGAAACACAATGAATAGGGTCCTATTATGCCTGCATTTCTTCCATTGTGAGAGCTTCAGGGCATACTTTTCTAAGGGTGTGTTTGTATCTCCATGTATATGCTTTTACTCTTGTGTTTCATAGATGCATTTATTACAGTATGCACTTGAAATTCTTGTTCTTGCTTGCAACATGTCCATCAGTTTACCACAAGTATTGATCACATATGAAATTTGATATGAGAGCTAAGAATGTTTGTTTTCTCCAGTGAGTCTCAAATATATTTAAATGTAATCTTTTGTTTCTTAGACACACTCACAAAGAACAAAGTGAATTGTTATGCTTGTTTCCCACAGTTCTGACTGATTATATTTCCATTTTTACAAATATTTTCCAAGAACACCAGACTCAACTTTAGGACCCACTGGCCAACTTGATGTTCAGGTTCGAAGTGGTGGTAATCCCCCAAAACAAGAAAGAATGACCTTCTATTCTGTTTTGATTGAGGTGCGGCAGACGTTGTTCATACCAAATAACAGCTGCATGGAAGAAGTGACTCTGCTGGAGAAACAGATGATAGGAGAGAGAGAGAGAGAGAGAGAGAGGGAGGATGGGAAGGGAAGGGAAAGATAAAGACAGGGTAGACAGCTGGACACAAACAGTTATAGAAATTGAATCAAGACTACATATAGCAGAAACAGACAAGAGACAGATCCATCAGCAAAATATAGGTGACAATGGACACACAGACAGGATAAAAGAAAGTAGCCAATGGATGTTTGCAGTGGCCAGGCAGAATGTTCACTTGCCATTAATACCTATTCAATTAAACTATTGTTTCTGAAGAATAGTAATACAGTTAAAACCAAGAATACACATTTTTATTGGGTTTGGATGAATTCAGACTACTTTAACAGTAAGCTATAAACAAACTCATTTAAAATAAAAACAGAAGAAGGGAGAAGGGTTTAGGTAAAATTATCTCAGTCAATTTGAGAGTAAAAATAAGAATTAAATCTAGATTTTTGGTGGCATTTTATGTTAGCGTGACCATTAAAACATCAAATTAATCTGAATGCGGAGCCTATATCTTAAAAAAAAAAAAAAAGGTAAACTTGAGGTAGTGCAATATATAACAGTATCATTTGGTAGGCTAACACAAAAGTGTTAACCTCTGTTTTCCCATTGTTTCCCCATAAAGTTGTTACAAAATGTCCTGTCACAGTGAGACAATATCATATATATCCTTTATCAGCTTGTTCCAGCACTTCGTTGAAGCTATATGACACTGAGTGAAATATTCAAACCCATGTTTTAATGGCTGCACCATCCATCAAATGGAAATAATGCATCATTTTAGACACATGTTCCCATATTCACCTGACATATTCAATATCTTTGGAAAGTGTGTGATCTTGAAATAATATTCTTAGGGTTTGAGTAATGTTTCACTGCGCAGCATGAATTCAGGATGACTGACCCAACGTTGGGCTACTGTTTGATAAAGGTTTTAAAGCAAACCATTTCTCATTCTGAAATATAAAAGCTAAGTGCATGTTTTAGTCCTGTATTGACAATAATAAAGCACAGTGTGGTTAAAACTAATCTGAAAATTCGACAGGGTCACGGGCTAAATACATATTGCAGTTTTATCACAATCCCGCCTCGACATTTCTCTATTCCTGCCTTTAATTCTCCAGTTCAGTGAGAGAAATTAACCTTTTTTGAACCGTGGCTGAATGGGGTCAGTGCAGCTGTCACATTTGAACAGGATCAGCTTTGATTATTTTTTAATAAGCCTTTTCCTCTTCATCACTTAATGCATTTCCCGCTGTCTCATCTATGCCGCGACTGTCACAACTCAACAAGATACAATGACTGGTTTTGTTGAGCTATGCCATGTACAGTATAAACAAAACACAACTGGACTAGATGTAGCAAAAGACTGACTTCAGTAGCTTGCTGCTGACAGCTTGGTCTCTGTCAGATAAAACATCTGTAGATTGTGTTTCAGAATCTGAAATTTTAATAAAACATTCTGGCATCAGCTTATTAGTGTGAGAAACAGAGCTGAAACAGGAGCTGCAAGAGTCTAAGTGTTAAGATTTGAGTCCACAGTCAGTCTCATGTTCATCAGCTTACCAGACCTAGGTGGATAGCTTAGTGTTAAGCTGGCAGCGGGTGCTTGAAATGAAGGCTGCAAGTTCAATTGGCATCCATCTATGATACTGTCTCTCCACCCTCTCCTGTTTATTCTAGACGATTGTCATAGCTTTGGGTGCTGTCCTTGGTCAATCCAGCATGGATGCCATCGGGGTGAACACAGGCTCTTCAAGGACATGTCGGCCTCAGATAGTCTTAAGCAGGCCTCATTATATAAACGCTTCTCTGTCACGTCTTTGTGGTTGCTTCACTGACCAGGAGCCAGTTCATTCACATTCATGGAGACACATTTGTGCGCATAAAGAAACAAACTTGTGTATTGTCATGAACTGGATTTGAAAAGCACCAAATTTGGGAAATAATTGACTGTGACAGGATAGAAAATTCCAAAAACTTGATAGAAAAAAATTTGCTTTTTGCAAAAAGAAAACAATCAAAAATATGGTGCACAAGTGCTACAGGAATTTGAACAGTGTGTTTAATAGTGAGCCAAAACATTCAAGCATTGGAGGATGCTGAAGACTTGTGTGTATTGGAGGCTTCCAGAAGAAAATGCCATTATTCCAGTATAATTCTTGACTGAGAAAACAATGAAGCATTCACTGTGTCATTGGTCTTTTTCTTATCCAGAGTAAAAGCAGCACAGAGTGAGTTGGGGACTCAGATTCTGGCAGATTTTGAAGAAGCCTTCCCTTCTCAGGGCTCCAAGGTAAATATGTATAAGAATCTGGTTTGGTTGTCATTTTCCTGGACAAACTTATCATATTTATTTCTATTAACACATTATTTTTTCTCTTAATCTTCCCCTCTAAAAAACATCAACTTTTATGTCCCAATCCATTGATACAGAGACCAGGTGGTCCCAGTAACGTGCTAAGAGATGCCTGTCTGGTGGCAAATGTGCTGGACCCACGCATCAAACAGGAGATTATCAAAAAGTTCATCAGGCAGCACCTCTCCGAGTACCTGGTACTCTTCCAGGAAAACCAAGATGTGAGTAAAAATTGGATGGAAAAAAATGGCTCTAAATGTGTGTTCCATAGTGGAGAGTGTATTCATGAAAAATATACCCTGCCCTGTCATTTAGGTCGCATGGCTGGATAAGATCGATCGCCGCTATGCCTGGATCAAGCGGCAACTGGTCGACTACGAAGAGAAATATGGGCGCATGTTTCCTGAAGAGTGGTGCATGACAGAGCGGATTGCCGTGGAGTTCTGCCACATCACCAGGTAAACACACATACAATATATAATAGGAAACCCATCTAGGTGGGTAGGTAGAGATTGTAGGTGGCTCACCTACACGAGAGGCAAAAGGAGTGGGCATTATTTGTGTGTCGTTCCTGGCTGCAGCTGTCAATAAAATAACATCTGTTTTTGGTCAGCGAAGACTACAAATATGTCCTGAGGTAATATGCTCATGATACTATATCTATTTTTTGTGTATGTGCATGTGTATTCCTAAGGGTGGAGCTTGCCAAAGTCATGCGAACACGAGCTAAGGAGATTGAGGTGAAGCTGCTTCTGTTCGCCATTCAGAGGACCACAAACTTCGAAAGTCTGCTGGCCAAACGGTTCACCGGATGCACCTTGACTGACGTACCTGGAGTGAGAAACGCACACACAGACACACTGAAACACACATAACAATACACATGACATCTATAAAAAGAGATCAAGGCTTGCGTAATTACTACTTCAGAAATGAAGTGTAATAATAGAAAATTAGATCACATATTGCAATTGCTCTGCTCACTTTTACTGACAACTTCATTGTATACCCGAATGTTATCAAATTATGGTATTATTTCCCATCTAATCACTATTCTTTATCATTTACTTTATGTTATATTTTTTCTCAATCTAAGCAAAATGTCAGCATGCAAATTTGTCCTGTTGTAAGAATTTCCCATTGCAAATTTTTTTCTGTTTTTCTATTGTTTACACCACAATAGTACTTACATTAAACTGCTGATTTGCAACTTTTGTTCTCCACTCTCTCTTACACACACACACACACACACACACACACACACACACTGTACTCTTGGAGTCACAGCCTGAAGAAACATTTTTAATCCAGGTCATGTTGTCATGTGGAGGTGGAAGCGACACAGAAATGGACATATTACGAAGATCTCGATTAGTTTTGTTGTGCCACAACTAGGTCGAGCTTGTGCAGGACTGATAATATTTAGACAGAGGCCCTTTTGTCTTCAGTTCAGTTTACACCCGAGTGTTGGGTTCTGTAATTCACTCAGTGATTTGGCAGAGTGGAATTTTTTAATTGGAGGTCCAGTTTCATCCAAGTCTTCCAAGAAATGATCAATACAGACATGGAAAAAAGTGACGAAACCTGGATTTTATTTTAAAGAATATGTGAGTCAAGAGTATTGTTAGCATGGATTTAGCAGAAAAAAAAATACTAAAGTCATATCTGTGTTTGTACAGCAGAAGAGGCCAGAGAGCCCTCTAGAACCCAGTAACCCCTTCCTAGAGGATGAGCCAGGCGAGGATGTGGGCACAGAGAAGGATGAGGATCTGGCCAAGGTGAGTTGACCAGGTTTGACTCCCATCTGAGTTTTTCAGCAACATAAAGGTACCATCAGATATTTCTTCCTCTGGCTTAATTTTCCGTAAATAAACATGAAGTGCTCTTTCTAAAGGGAAAATTTGCTAATTTGCTCGTGACATTCCAATGGCAGACTGAAGATAGGACAGCCTCATTTTGAATAGTCTCCAATTTACTGCCCCAGCTTTAAAAACATCACAATCTTTCCTGATACACTCGCCTAAAGTAGTCAACAGATTGGTTAAGAACTGGGCAGCTTATTGCTGGAACAATGAAGAATAAGACCATCAATTTTGGACAAATTATTATTGGACAAAAATACTGTATAGATATTTTCCGGTTTTATTTGTTTGTTTGTTTAAATTTTTTTATCAAATATAGAATCTTCCTACATCACCTTATCTTTGGAAACTGTTTGTATGTTCATTGTTATGGCATTTACCTTTTGCCTACTGAATTGGAGGCAAAATAAACTCAGTGATTGGAATTTGTAAGAGCTGCTACTAAAACCTGTTATTTCATTCATTCCTGCTTTTTCTTCCACTCTCGTAGCCCAGGAAACCCAAAGCTCCGGACAACCCTTTCCACGGCATTGTCTCCAAGTGTTTTGAACCTCATCTATATGTCTACATAGAATCCCAGGACAAGTGAGCAACACACTCGTACACACACACAGACCAAATTGGGTCGTGGTACACAGACCCAGAATCAGGAGCAGGTTGCATGTAAAGTTGGCACAAGCATCTTTTTTCCATTGCACGTTCATCAATCAGATCCCCCACCTCCCATTCTACTTCACTGCCTCTTCTGTCTTTCCATCTCTTGTTCCTGTACATGTCTCTGTCTCCACTGTGGCAGAAATGTTTCCCATTAGCTGCACGACCACAGACGCTGTGAGAGAGAGAGGGGTTGAATAAGTGCTGCCGCAGCAGATCTGCCTATTTTCATTCCCACCTCTTTATTTTTTTCTTTTGGTGCCCCTTCTCCAGTCTTTCTCTTTCTCTGTATTTTACTTTTATATCATTCTTTCTTGTTCTCAATCTCTTGTTCTTTATTTTTTTATTTCTCTCCCCTTTTCCTCCAGCCTGCTTTTCTTTTTCTGTTTTCCTCCTGCCTGATTTTTTTTTTCACCTCCCTTCCTCTGTCTCTCCACCATCCTTCAGTTCTCCCCCATCAGTTTCTCCCCTCCCCCAGTAAATGTGCAAACACTCCAGAAACTAAACACAGTTTTGGGAGTGCTGTTCTTGCATGCAGCCCCCTGGCTTTTGGCTCTCTGGGGTGTTAAATGCTATTTGTCTGTTCAAAGGAACTGGGTTGACCTATTCTGCAGCTACAACCTCATTTCAGTTCAGTCCAAAGGCCTTGAGCATGCAATGGCCAGATCAGCTTGTCCCCAGTGGGACATAACAGGAGAGAACAGTGGCCTGCTTGTTTTGTCCTTGGCTGTAGTTCAGAGAGTCAGTAGGATTGGGCCACACCAACTGACTGTGGACCTGTTGACTGTAGCACTGAGGATTTTGATATGCTTGGGATATTTTTCTCCTTTTTATCCATCTGGCCTTTTGTCTGTCTGCCTGTTATTTTATCCTTTTATTTATTTACTGGGGTCAGGGACAAATCATTCATTCAATCATGTTTTCTTAATGTTTAGTTTTATTCATTTAATTCCTTTCATGTGCCCTTAATCCAACCACCAAATGCGTGTGTACATACATGTGTGTGAACCTGTGTGGGTTTGGCTGAACATACTTGGTTATCTGCAGGAACCTGGGTGAACTGATTGACCGGTTTGTGGCTGACTTCCGAGCACAGGGCCCACCCAAGGCGGGCACGGAGGAGGGCGGAGCAGTACTGCCAAGCTGTGCTGACCTCTTTGTTTATTACAAGAAGTGCATGGTGCAGTGCTCCCAACTAAGCACTGGAGAGCCCATGATTGCCCTCACAACCATCTTCCAGAAGTTCCTGAGAGAGTACGCCTGGAAGATCCTCTCTGGCAACCTGCCTAAGTAAGACTGGTTCAGTTCTGGTCACTTTAAGGGTATTTTCCCCCATGTCACAAAAAATAGATATATATTTTTTCTCATTTATCTTGAGTGATATCTAGCCATGCAGGTAGCTTTGGTTTTATTAGCCCAGGTTTTAGATATTGGATTGTAAGATTTCTGCCACACCAATACAGTGGAGGTGAATGGAATTTCAATTGTGCAATTCACAACATGGAAAAATTATATTTTTAAAAAGTCACCAGTAAAGTGTATTTCTGCAAACTAAGTCTCAGGTTATTATAGATAATCCAAAGACCTACTGTGGACAAAGTTGTGTTGACTTTCCTCTTCCAGGTAAAATTGTATTGCTAGCTGTAAACTGGCATCCTCAGTTTTCAGTGAATCATTTGAACATTAACTTGCTCAAATTTGGACCTGATTTTCTGGCTCCAGTAACTCACAAAGATGGCAGCGAGTGAATAACAAGCGAGTAAATCCAAAGTTCAACACGTCTCTCCAAATATTTACTGTTGACTCTACCTACACCCATGTTTTCTTACAGACTAAAACTTTGTAGATTGAAACTGGTATAAGAGGGATAATGGCAAGAGAATAAATAAGGCTTCTAGTTCCACAGAGCTCTCTCAAGAAAAAAAAGAATAAATAATCATTTGATAACAGCAGTAAATTTATATCAGAAACAATTGTGCATTACAAGTCTAAAGCAGTAGTATAGTATTTCAACAATTTCCATCCATGAGAATAATTACATTTTTTGGGCAGTAACACAAACACAGATTTATTTCGGATTAACTTTCACAAACAAGCATGTCACGCCCATATTTGTTCATTCTTCTGGCATGGTGATGGGGCTGTTTAGGAGTTTAGTTTAGAACTTAATGTCTTCAGTCCTCGCTGTGTTTGATGGATTGGGATGGCATGCTATGTGGGATCTGGAGTTGGTTATGTTGTGGCAAAGCCTAATACACTACCAGAAAAAACATCTCTGGCTCATTGGCCACATTAAAACTCATCACTGGCTGTGGTAGACACACACACACACAGGCGTGTTCTGTTTCTGTCTCAGATATGCATGCATGCTAATTACACACTTGCACTCGCTGACTAATGTGTACCATATTCTCAGCCGTATACAAACACTTAGTAAAAGATGCACTCAGACGCTTTGCAAGTGCGCACACTTACAGACACACGCAGTCACGCTCGTCCAGTGTGGTGTGCTGCGAATTGGTTTTGCAAGGTTTTGAAAGGGGCCCCTGAAAGGAGCTTGAACTATGTTGTGGTTTTGCCCACGTCTCTGTTATGACGTTTATTAATGACTGGGTCGCCGTTGCAGCATCCCCTTCCCGTCTGCTTGCAGTTATTCCCGTTGTCTCAGTTACTAAAATTTACTTTTTACCTGTGGTTTAAAAAGATATGTTCCACATGAGTACAAAGGGGGTACACGTCAGCGAATCTTAGGAAAAAGAATACACAACATCTTGGGCCTCATCTCAACCTTCTCCCCCTAATTCACCCCATATCTTAAAGGCATACACTAACCCCTAACCCAAATGTAAACAAAGAGAAGTTCCACCACAGACATTTAAAACACACAAGACCGAAAACAGCTCTCACTCCAAAATTGACAGATGTATTAATACAAGCACTATCAACATTATACAACAGCTAAATTTATCAGTTATAAGTAGGGTCATTAGTTATGATCGGTTGAAAAACACAAAGTGCTGATTTTATATCAACAATCAATGACTGATTGGGCCTTTTTAATCCTATTTTTTCCCTCTTTACGGGAACCACTCTTTCTCTGTTGATCTCTCCCACTCTGTTTTTTTCTCTCTGTTCTGTTTCTTCTATTTCCGTCTGTCTCTGTCTTTCTCTCTCTCTCCCCCTCTCCAGATCCAGCAGTAACAGTGGGGGTCTTACTATCAGCAGTCTGCTGAAGGAGAAAGAAGGTTCAGAAGCAGCAAAGTTCACCGTGGACGAGCTCTGCCTGATCTGTAGCATCCTCAGCACTGCCGAGTACTGCCTGGCTACCACACAACAGGCATGCACACATACACTCGCACACACACACACACACGCACATCCATAGACCCAAAGTATCTGTTGATTCATTCCTTAAATTTATTTAACCTAGAGGTTTATATGCAGTGACAGCACACACCAAAGATTTATCTGCAGTTACAATATATGCAAGGGAACATTTAGTTAGGTGTCATTGCACATAGAGAGATGCCAGTCATAGGAGCAGCTGCTTATCTGTGTTTCATTAGTGTTTTAAGGAACTGGCAGTGGCAGTTATGATTGCAACACACCCAGAAAGGTTTCATGCATGCTGTTTTTCTGCAACACACTCACCAGCTTCAGCAACATTTCAACATTTTTAAAAAGGCCTGACACATATTCGAATGGATGTACCCCTGAATAACTCTGTAGTACCCCTACCTTTTGATGACAGTCAACCTGTGTTGCAGTATATATTCCTGAAATACAGTAATATAGGTTTTTTGTATGTTTAGGTGTGTGCATTCAGGTTTTTATTTGTATGTGTTGCAGCTGGAAGAGAAGCTGAAGGAGAAAGTAGATAAAGTCCTGGTGGAGAGAATTAATTTGACTGGGGAGATGGATACATTCAGCACGTAAGTGGCAAATGCAAACCAGAAATGCTATTTATTTTTCCTTTAAATGATATATGAATATATGAAGAGTATGTTTTAATGGTGTCCATTATTTACTTTCATGTTTTCCCAGTGTGATCTCAAACAGTATCCAGCTACTTGTTCAAGATCTTGATGCTGCGTGTGACCCTGCTCTCACTGCTATGAGCAAGGTTGGACAGACGCACATGTTCTTACATGTCCAGCCCACAATATTGAAGTCAATACCATTGCCATTCATTTAAAAAGTCAAATGCACATTATCAAGATGCCATAAAACAACATTTCTGGTGGCTTTGTGAAAGTGTCATCACCGCCATCATCAACCTTCCACCTTTTCTCTCTCTCCCTCTCTCTCCCTCTCAGATGCCGTGGCAGAGTGTGGAGCATGTAGGTGACCAGAGTCCATATGTGACTTCAATCATCATGCACATTAAGCAGAATGTGCCGATCATCAGAGACAATCTAGCCTCCACACGCAAATACTTCACACAATTCTGCATCAAATTTACAAAGTACAATACACACACACACACACACTTGTACTTTGCTTTATCCATAATCCATAATCCAAGGTTCATATAATTAATATGTTTGTCACTTCTCTCTTTCCTTAGCTCCTTCATCCCCAAATTTATCAACCACTTATTCAGATGTAAGCCTATCAGCATGGTGGGAGCTGAACAAGTAAGTGCAATTTATGCTAATCTTTCCTAAAGCTTCTGTTGAGCTGCATTGTGAGTCATCATCTTCAGCATACATTAAGCCCCACATGTCTGTGCTCTGTTACATTGATATTGCATCACAAAATCCATAAATGACACATGCACTGGTTAAATCTTGAATAATGATTCTGTATTGTGTATTCCATCCCACTAGCTCCTCCTGGACACCCACTCCCTGAAGACCGTCTTGCTGGATCTGCCCTCCATAGGCTCCCAGGTGCTCCGCAAGGCACCTGCCAGCTACACCAAGATCGTGGTGAAAGGCATGACCCGTGCAGAGATGATACTTAAGGTAAGGAGGATGGGTACTGCAATAGTACAAACCCAAGCTCTAGTGCAGCTGATGCTCTGTGTAGTGCAGCTTTAAGTTGTGAAGGGGCATCACAAGTATGCTCAGCCTACGTTCCAATGTTGGAAAAACACTCAACTTTGCTCTTAAGACCAGTAAAGATTAATTTAAACAATTTACTTTTCACATGTAAACTCAGAGTGAGTTCGCATCTTTAAGTGATAGAATTTAATAAAAACTTTAAGTAGAAAATAGTTGAACTTAAACATCTTATCAGAGCAGCTTAGTCTTTATGGGATACTTCAGATTTCATGACATTTAACATGTGTGTCTAGATTCATGCTGGCCATTTTAACAACCAAAGCTTCAGTTTCTGACCTTTAAAGGCTCGGAACTTTAGACCCTTTTGTGTAAGTGTGGTCTGAATGAGATCCATTTATCTCTTGTTTGCCATTTAACAGATTTAATGTTGAAACTCTGACATATCCAGTTAAACATGAAGCATGGTGTTGACGCTAACGCTTGACCAAGAATAGCCTGGCCCAACCTGCAGCTAACTGCTTTTTCCAGTGATTGAGGTTCCATCGTAAGAAGAAACAATAGACTGAACAAACATTTCTTCTTTGAGTGTTTGTGGTTTGACTGGCGAGCCGGTATTAAAATGTTTGTCTAGAGTCACTCGCGCAGATTATCTACTCAAAGTTTATTCTGAGCAGAATAGCCCTTTAATTGTGTCTTTAACCCCTCTCACAATAGCACTTTATGAGCATTTTTCCATAAAATAACCCACTTCACATAGGAGGTAGGGAGGGAATAGGAATGGATCTCATGCACCACTGGTTTAATGAGTGAGACGGGCCAACTCAAACCACGCACACACGTATTGTTTCACGCTGTATGTGGTTGACTTTGGGCCAGAGAAAAGGTGTGAGTGAGTAAATAAGTAAATGCATGCAACCATGCGTCTACTCACGAAAACACTCATCACGACAAACACACAGATTGCAGTATAGTATGTTGTGTGTGTGTTAGATGTTGTTTTCACTGCACAGAGCAAACGCAGGAGTCAAACAGTTAGCCTTGCCTCACAATTACCTTATGAGACCCTAGAGGACACTGGTATGTGACTGCCATAGATTAACCCCACCCAAATTAACTGTCCCAGGAGTGTAGAGAAATGCACACACACACACACACACACACACACACACACACACATACACACACACACACACACACACACACACACACAGAGTGCATGCCTGCCTGTCCCTTGATTTCTCTTGGACTCCCGGGAGGCCTTCTTTCCTTCCTGAAGTTATCATAGTTGGGCTGCCTTGATGTTAATAGCAGTCAGTGTGACCTGCTCTAATCCTGCTATGCACAGTAGATCGATAGCAGTCAAGAAAATATTTTTGATTCATGGTATTCTATTTTAACCACGTTTACATTCTGCCTTAGACTTGAGCCTTCAGGCACATTAACTTTGTTTTGTCTCAGACATCAACTTGTCTAGCAAACCCTTCTCAGCACTTCATATTTGATTGTCTCTGTTTTCTACTGGGATGCACTCTGTTCCATATGGCCTGTGTAAGGCCTCCTTTTGTTCCCTGGAAAAATGCCTTGAATGTAAATACATGAATTTCCACTCATCTGCCACACATTAAAATGGGCTTTCACATTACAGAATTATAGAATGCATTCAGATCAGCCCACTACTGTCTAGTTTTTCTGAATTTGACTGCCAGCGGGCCCCTTCAGCTGGAATGTGATCTGTTTGGCTTCTGAAGGACTCTCACAGACGTAGCTGACACTGCATGAAGGCCTTCGATTGGTTCATACACACATTATTGTGACAGCAGAAGACAGCTTAATCATTGTTGAGGATAGAAATCTGAAATATGAAAAGAAAAACACAGATAACAAACATCCTATAGAAGAAAATTTTTAGGAATACTAATTGCTAAATTATATAGTCATAACAATTTTTAAGAGTTATAATGCTGCAAGAGATAGTACAGATAACATGCAATCAAGCATTACATTTTGGTCCTGGTAGCAAGAAGGAATAAAAAAGGTGGGGGTGGATCTCAGAGATTGCATCCTTCTAAAAAAAAAAGTTAAAGGAACTGTACAATGATTTCTTATGTGAAGGCTTTTGACCTTGGAAAGAGAAATAGAGGCTTTTGTAGTGTGGCCAGCATTTTAGCCATCGACTTAATGCAACATCAAGGTTCTTCACAGGTAATTGCTTCCATCTTGGGCTGAGACTGAAGCTTCTGAAAGACAAACCCATAGAAAGAAGGTCAATGCAAGAATTCCTCTACATTGCCTCAACAATAGTTTTAAATTACATTCTGTGATGCCGTGACTTGAAATTAAATCTGGTTTACCCCCGCCAAGAAAATGCAGTTCAATGGGACAATTGACAGAGCACTTTAAGTTTTCAAAGGTCTCTTTGAGATTTAAGCAGATAACCCACTGCAGGATTCATTTTACATTTCCAAGCAGCAGAACAAGCTGTAAACACAACATTGGCATATTATAGCTTTTGTAAAGTTGTTATGGCTAACATGTCAGCAAACAGCTGCCTGCTTACACATCTAGCACACATGGACCAACGTAAGCATTTATTTGGAGTCATGTTTCTGTCGACGTGGCTAATATACGTCCAGTATTCAATTCTGGGTTTTGTCTCCACCGACTCCTGAGGGATATATCCGTTTCTGAAGCTGCCATATGTTCCACAGTGTTCACCAGCTAGTTGCTAACTTTGTCTCTCTCTGCTATTTGGTGTTGGACAGGTAGTGTCTGAGTTTGTTTGCTGAAAACAGCTGCTTGCCTGTGCCTGGAAATTGACGCAGAGGAAAGCGGTAAAACTGAGCCAAGACAGTAAAGTTGCGAGCCGTAAAAAACAAAATAATGAGCTGAAAGACGCTAAAACGCTCCGTAGAGCTGAGGGGAACTGCAGAGTCGGGTGGTAATTCTCTGTGGGTTTGTCACTACAAGTGATCCCTTTCACATTACACAGTCATTTGATCCGTTGTTGATATAAAAAATATTAATAAGTGCAGCTTTAAACTGATGCAATATTCCCTCCTCTTCAGTTCACAGAAGAGAATAATCAACTTCATTTTTTAAAATGTCTTCTTCAGTAAAAACCCATCCCATTAAATCTTTATGTAGTTGTCAAAGTATCCTCTTTTGAGTGTTGAAGTGAATGATGGTGATGAATAAATTTAGGCTGTTATGTGAGCCAGCGCACAGTTGTGTTCAAAGTACATAGGATTCTTTCTGTCTGTCTGAGACGGCCTCTCCTGGCCGGTACGATGCCTGTGAGACGTGGCTGTTTTCCATGCTCTTCCAGCCCAGCCCACCATACTGTAGCTCCAGCTCACTCTCTCCCACCTCTGAAGTTCTCTCCTGGGGAGTATTTAAAAGGCAACCCCCCTTCCCACCCTTGTTCAGCTTGAATGTCCCCCCTTCCTCCTCGCTCTGTTGCTCTCTCTCTCTCTCTCTCCTTTTTTATGCCCATTTCATTCTTAAACTCCCTCTCCCCCTTTCTCCCCCTTTTTTTACAAGGTCCCTACAGGCCTTTCCCTTGGCCTGGCTCCAGGACAGTTGCTAAGTAAATCACTCAGTCAGCAGGGCTAGTAAGAAAGCAAAGAATTCCACACGATCCTGAGCCTTTCATGCCTGCTCTCTCTCTCTCTCTCACACTCTCTCTCTTTCAGTCCTGCTTCTGATTCCTGCACACTCTCCCTCCCTGTGCAGCTCACCTTCTCATGCATTTCTGTACCTTGAGCAAAAATAAAGCAAAGCTTTAAAAGACAGACTGGACTTTTTTGAAGTGAAGGATAGAAGAAATATTTCAAGAGATTGCCCGTGTGAATGTGTGTGCATGAGATGGGAGATGGGGGTCTGTCAGCCATGTGTGGTTCTGCCTATTTTGTAGTGGCTGGAAGAAATACTACCCCATCCACGTTTTCCACACAGTTTCTATTGTTTGAAAAAACAACCAGGAGAATCCAATCCACAAGACTTGTGCCCCATTAAGCTTCTTTTGCCTGCTTTTGACTAATGCTGATTTTGCCCAGACTCATTATACCCCCAAAATAATTACCGGTGAAGCTAATTCTTGCCCACTCATGCATGGAGTAATTGGTGTGTAAAAGGAAAAAAAACGTGAGGAGTAGGCTACTAAATATAGAAACATAGTCTCAACTGCAGCTAGCAGCTACAACTATTGGTTCTGTCAGATGGAGCCCCCCCCCTCCCCTCCCCTTTGCCTCATTTGGGCTATAGCTACCCCATGTGGGATCATTTAAAGATCTCTTGGGTCGTCCCATGATGGTTCACAGGAAAGAGGGGGGGGGGGGGGGGTTGAAACCACATTAAACTCCACTTTTCCGCAGGTGGTGATGGCCCCACATGAACCACCAGTGGTGTTTGTTGATAACTACATCAAGCTCCTGGCTGATGGCAATCCTGAGACCTTCCAGAAGATTCTAGACATGAAGGTCAGTTGGTTTTACTCTACCAGTGATTAAAAGGAATAGTTTTGGGAAATTTGTTTTCTTGCCTGTATTTTCAATAGGAAGTTAGAGCTAGCAGGCAATTAGCTTAGCTTAGCATAAAGACTTGAAACAGGTTGAAACATCTATAACCTGGCTCAGTCTGAAGGTAACAAGATTTACCTGCCAGCACATCTACAACTCACTCATTGACATGTCATCTTGTTTGTTTACAGGGGGTTATGTGCAGGACCATTTCTTTGCTGGGGACAGTGATTTTCTTAATGGGTCGTTCACACAAATGGACTCAAAAATTGGGTCATTCAAAAATTTTGCACATTATTGTTTATACAACAAACAAGATAACTATGTTGTTTTTAGCAGAACAAGCAGAGTTTTTTACCTTTGGACAGAGCCAGGCTAGCTGTTTCCCCCCATTACAAGTCCTAATGTTAAGCTAAGCTAACAGCTGCTGACTCTAACTTGACATTGAACATACAGATATGAGTGTTATCAATCTTGTGTTACTTCTGTGATCCCATCTGTTTTCATGTTTTCCCATAAACCTGTTTTACATTTGTTTAACTTGTTGTTGTTCTTCCCCTTTTTCCCCTAGTTTAGCATACTAATATAGACTACTCTAACAGAATATTTTACATGTTCAGTGAGACATTTATTGATGCGTTGTGATTATTCCTGCGTGTTTGTGCATACTTGTGTGTGGATGTGTCTGTGTAGGGTTTGAAGCGCAGTGAACAGAGCAGCATGCTGGAGCTCTTCAGACAGAGGTTACCCACTCCACCCTCCGGGGCCGACGGTGGCCCCTCTCTGTCCTTCAGTGCCCCCACCCCTGAACAGGAGTCATCCCGCATACGCAAACTAGAGAAACTCATCAAGAAGAGACTGTGAACAAACACACGCTGAACTCACACAATAAAACTTAAAAATGCTGCATGCTGTGATGGTCTTAACCTCTGTTGCAGCTATTCATCTCAAAGACATCATTCAGTTATTGTGGAGAGTTACAGAAAGAACAAAAAGTTGACTGCATTTTCTGACTGACAGTAATATGAACCCAAGCTGACACTGGATTATGAAGAAACTTCCTCAACTGCTACTTGCTGTTGGTACATATGCCATTTATTTCTGTAATTTCCCACCTTTCTGTACATGACACTAATGTCTGAGTTTTGAAACATTAGTACATTGTTGCACAGTGTATTTGCACTCAGAGGGCCGAATGTAGTGCTGTTAACTAAATTCTGCTCAGAGGGCCACTGGCTGCCTCTCTGGGAGATGTCTAATCCAGGATGATTACAGGCAGGCCAATCTTAATTAAAGCTGATGTTTCTGAATATAATGTGTTTCAAGGATAACCATGGCTTTCCGCAGCTATTTTAATTTCAAGTGGGGGATACCGGACTGAAATTTGTGTGATTCTCTGCCTTCCATTAAAGTTGACATGAGGCATAGGTGTTAGGTATTTGTGTAAACAGTAGCCTAAAATACAGCATTGACTTCATATTTAGAATCCCCAAGTCTGGGTTGGCTTTGTATTGGCAGTCTTTTAACTCGGGCCTTTGCTTAGGAGGGATGGAAAGACTGAGTATATACTGTGTGTACATGCAGTACGTGCAGGTTAATGATCTGTCTTATCTTACAGGCCAAAATACTCTGTACAAGCTGTAATGACTAAATTATCTATATTATCTCATTTGCATTGACATGAACTCAAGGTTTTGTTTTGTTGGGTGTCAATTTACAGTATTCATCCATTCAACAGCACTATTGTAGCTACAGTATGTTATGTGTTCTGTCTGAACTCAAACATGTAATTTAGAAAACCAAATCTTTTCATTACAAAAATGTACCAAGACACGGATGGGTTTGTCTCAGCACTTAACCAATAATTTTCTGGGTCTCTCTGAAGCTGTTCCCTCACATATCCCTATGTATCTAATGCAGAATATGACAGTCATGGAAGAAAAAGAAAACTGGATATTTGTTCAAATTCTGTTCCCTGGTTAAGGTCATTGATATTGATGCCAGTGCCTCTCGGTTTAAAAGTCATTGCAGATCAAAAATAAATGCTTTCAGTAACACATTCCTGCCTTCAGGTACAAAATGTTACTTGTCTGTATTGTCTGAATTGTATACACAGGCAATTGTTGAACACTATTAAAACATTGCCACAGATTATCCCTTGTGTTTCAGTAAGTGAGTGTGTACTGCGTCAATTTGCTCATTTTGCACAATAGCAGGAAAAAATATCAATAAGTTCCAATGTTGAATGAGGAAAATGCTGGAAAAGTTCCTATGTGTGGATTAGTCTCTGGTTGCCGCTTATCCTCCATCCAATCAGCAGCGAGTAAATGCTTCAAAAGGCGTTTCCTTTCCTGTTTGTGGATCTGAAGGCCCCTTTGAGGGAAGAGAAGTTTTGAAGACGAGCCGCGGGCAGTGGGGGTCCTTCACATCCTTTCTCGTCTCTGCACAGCTCAGTAGTGAACAAACTTAGTCACATGTGCAACCTAGTGCTGGGTAATGCTCTGATATTTCTGGACGTCACAGTAAAGAACAGTTTTTAGTTTAATTGTTTTTAAGGTGGTTTGAGGCACCAGGGTTGGCAGTTTAATTACCGCCCGGTTGATGATATTCACCGCGGGCAGCTGTGCATGCTGTCCGGGAAGAGGGTAGCAGTATCACCGGAGGACGCAAAGAAGAAAAAAATCCAACAGAGGAACTACAATCTGGAAGTATTTCTCATTTCGTAATCGGCGTCTTACTCGCTGGAGTTTTGCAACTTTTATCTAGAAATGGTTGGCAGGTTAAACTTGCCAAATGTATGTGAAGGGGATCCATTGGATATGAGCTGCAGGGCTGATAGAGGACTTGACAGCCCGGACTCTGGGTTACCCCCGAGCCCGAGCCCCAGCGCCTGGCTGCTGCCTGTGTGTGCGGATAAAGCCGGGGGCGTGAGCCCGGTGTCTGAAGACGAAGGAAGGGGCTCCCTGGTAGGTAACACTGCTTAATGACTACATAATTTGACGAAGGCTAATTTAAACAAAATATGATCTCTTTGGTGCAATAAGGTATGTCAGAGCATTGCTTAGTGCAATTTGATATGCAAGGCTGGGTATAGGAGTGGGAATGTAATATATGAGTAAATGCCTGATAGTTTTCACAAATGTATAAGAAAAGGTTGCACTGCATTGGAATAAATGTTGCTACTGCACGTAGGAGCTTCTCTTTAATCACAATGTGGTGCCCATTGTTTTCTCCATGAGCCAATTTTTAGTTAAATGAATCAAATGTCTGTCAGTATTCTTTGACAGTATGACTCTAGACATCCCTGCAAGAGCTTGGTGCATGTTCTGGCCAACTGGGGAAAGTGGGTCACTTCAGCCCTGAAATGGGCCAATGACATGTTGCTGAATTGCCTCCTAATGTATTGACTGTGGGGCTGATTTTTTTTTTCTTTTTTTTTTCTCTTCTTTCCATCATTGCAGGTTCCAGTTTTGCCCACTGGATCTTTCCCACAGCTGCACCCATTGTCCTATGGAGAGGGTATAGCACTTGATCCATTACCGCCGAAAGAAATAAGGTGGGTAAACTATGATATGGCCAAGTTCTGTGACGAAATAGATGTATTGAAGACTAGGGATATTCATGCCTGTCAAAAAAACACCGCAAGAATATGAATGTTGTGGCCAATACCTGGACAGTGGTCAGATACAGACCTTGGTTGGTTATAGTGTAAAGGGATAATGGGTGCAGTTGGGACACAGACTAGTTTCATTTTATCTCATGTTATTGTTTTGCACCAAATAACGTCATAATCCCTTCCCTCCTCCACAGATACACCTCATCTGTGCACTACGACTCAGACCGCCACTTCATCCAGGATGTGGACCTACAGCCGTGGGGCCAGGGCCTTGAGCACTGCAGGCAGACCATCATGGCCATCCCCGATAGCACCTGGCGCCACTACAAGACACAGCTGGAGTTCCAGCCTCGCCACCGGCCACAGCGCTTCAAGAGCACCACTATCATCTACCCCAAGAAAACCAGTACCGTGTATACCACAGAGCTGAGCTACGACTGCCACCGGCTAGCCAGGCGCTTCCTCTCCAGTGTAGAGCTGGAGGCTGCTGGCAGCAGAAAGCTACCTCAGTGAGGGGAGGGGGGGGGGGACCTGTGGCAGGGGACAAGACTCCTATACTGTAGCTCCCCCGACACTGCCATAGACCTGCTGTGTTGTCTGTACAGCTGTGTAGTCTGCTATCTTTTTTTTTTTTTTTTTTAAATATCCATCACAAGCTGTGGACAGGAAGCCTCTGTTCTGTGATGCTACAGATGGCAGAGATGAGAAGACATGGACTAAATAGATGAAATAACCATTCTGTCCATGCCTTGATATGTTGATATTCCCACCAGTGGATGATTCATACTTAGAATAGATATTTTATTGAATGCTTTGTTGTCGTTGTTGTTGTTGTTGTTGTTGTTGTTGTTGTTGTTTTTTGATGGGGTAAAGACTTATTTTCCCTCAGCAAAGTCACTCTCCTCACATCAAGATGGACAATAGTGCAGAGTGAAGAAGAGGAATGATTTTAGAACTGCTAACTTAGGTCATGGTTCAAGGCAAACGTAACAAACATAACAGTAAATGAGTGGAGGTGTAATTAAATGTGGTGCTGGAGTTTGGATGCATGCTAATTCACTAACTTAAAGTTATCCGCACTGTACAAAGGATGTGGTGTGTTTTGTTTCCTTACAGGATATTGTGTATTCCTGCACAACATTAGCACAAACTAAGGCTTTCCAAGCCTTCTTTCTGGCCACGATTCATAACACATTACGTAAAAGTTGGTAGATTAAAGGAACATTTGCTGTTTATTTTGATGTGTGAGCTTATACAAACTGATTAAGTAGGTCGTATAGATGGAACATGAATGTGGAATTTACTGAAAGGTGGATAGTATTGTTTTTAATATCACTCACTGGCTTACTAGTGAAAGTAACAAGCTGCATTCCACTGCTATCACTTTCTATGGCTTGATTTGGATTGAAAATGATATTTATTCTTTTTTTTTTTTTCTTTCTTTTTTTTTTTTTAAGTTTTTGAATCTGAGATTTTATCAGCTGATTAACGGGTCTTCTCAGTCTTGTCAAGGGATATTTTTGTGATGCTTTTTGTGCCTTATTGATGTACCTATTGATGCTTCTTTTTGATATCCGTCACTTATTTAGTGCCAGTTTGAAATAAAGTGGTCATTAGTTCAAATTGTGTCCTTTTTGATCAGGTAGACTGTCCTTTTTAAAGCAGGACAGCAGACAGTGTTAGTCATTATTTGAGCCTACTTTGAGCCTACCACAGGAATGGCATGTAGGATTTCTGAAAAATGAGTGACCATGGGTCACTGTCTGCCTTCACACTGAGGCAAAGGTGGGCATGTCTGCACAGGAAAGGGAAAAAAAAACAAACTTCAGATGGTTTGTGGATAATCAAACAACAGATACATTAGACTAAAGTAATTGAGGATCACCTACTTTATAACTGTTGTAGTTGTACTACACCAAATACAATCTCGATAGATGGATGTGTTATATATCTGTTCAAGTGGGAGAATATGTACTTTGATTTTGGGTTAACTGTCCCTTTTTAAGAGACTTTTATCACAATTAGGACCTATATTTTTAGAATTGTGCTGCGTCTGTGCCCTCTAGTGGCCAAAGAGAGAAATTACAGTACAAAGAAATTTGAATTGAACAACAAGATTGCCTAATAAATAATACACACTTGGGTCATATTACACATGGGGCCTCATAGATTCTATCTGAGAGGATTTTGCCAGTGTTATTGTGAAAAGTAGACTGACTTAGTCATCTGACTTTTGGTAAATATTTTATTACAAGGTGTCCTTGAGCAAGACAATAAACCCCAATTTGCTCCATATGGGCAGACCAGCGTTTTGCTTGGCAGCTCCTCCACCACCAGTGTTTGACTGTGTAAGAGTGTGTGTGTGTGTGAATGAGAGCCAAACTGTAAACCCTTTTTCCATTAAGGTGGAAAATTTCTATATAAATACAGTATGTATTGTATGTGGTATACATTTTGTATACCACATACAAGAAATAACCAGTTACCATTTTGTCCAGTGCATTATCTCTGTAATCCTATGACTATGATGTGTTAATATACTTAAGGGTGTTTCAGAAAATTACTGCTGCATCAATGTTTATTCCAGTTTGCTCAATGCTTCTTGAGCGTTTTTTGGGCCAGTAAAGGGAATTCTGCAGAATATGCCTCCACCACTATATGTCTGGACCTGCAGCGAGCTGACATATAGTGAGTATCGCGTCACCCCTTGCACCATCGACTCAGTGTATTTCACTTTGTCTTTTCACTACAAATATCTCACCTGATCCAAAGCAAGCCTTTTGATAATGCAGCCCTGCAATGTTTCACTGATGGAGCGACTTTTTAAGTCAAAATTGGATTAATCCATTGGAAAAGCAGCTTAATATTGTAGATCCACTAACTTTGCACAGACTGCTTTCTATTTATGTTTCCTACATATTTTGCCACACACTTGCCTCACACACTTCCATAGTGACTTCCAAAATGTCCATACATGTATTCCACATTTAATTTAGGCTCATCTCTACAGCTTCCTTAGTAGCTCTTAGTAAGATGGTAGGGGTAGGACGTGATTAATGAGACCTTTTTCAGCAAGTTATTGGTAAGTGTAGTAAAATAAATGTAGGGTGAATTGGAATAATGTGAGACACATAAGCTCAAATGCATCTATCTCTTCTTCTAACTAATGCAAATGAATAGGACTGCTGTTAAATTAAACCCGGGGTCTGATGTAATTGAAATTAAATGACTTCACACATGTGATGTTATGTCAAAGATTGGGGCAGGGCAATTCAACAGAAAGTACTTGCTGTGAGGTCCAGTCAAAGGTCAGTGACAAAGGATTTAGTAATTAAATGTTAAGGATATAAATCTGTCATGAATGATCTGTCAATATCTTGAAAATAAACATATTTTTATTGTCCCACTTAAGTAAATTTGGTTTGAAATGTGGGACAGTCAGGTTCTTAAATTGGTGAAATATTTATTTAAGCACATTAGATATGCAATATGAATAGTTATTCAGGGGTCTTAGTCTTGTAATAGTAATTTTTTGTTATTTTTAGGCAGATTGCAAATTATATCATTACTAATATTAATAAATGCATAATATAATACTTTGCTATACTATTTGTAACAGCAAAAACATTGTAACTACTGAAATGATCAAACATGGGCATGCCCTTTGGCCTTGAGTGTATTGAACAGAGAAGTTTTTATTGTATGAATTAAGGTGATTTAGACCTTTCAGTGAGTGTCTCAGATTTTAGCCTGAACTGTACCACATTAGGAAAGGCACATAAACTGAGACAATTTGGCATAGGGAACACTTATATTTGCCATTTCTTGTCCGAGTGTGGTATCTGCATTCTCTTTTCTGATATGAGCAGAAAACACTTCAGGATTTCAGAGTGGTATTGGGTGCGGATATATAATGTACTACCTTCATATCGAAATGTATTGCTGAAGTCCCAATTGCAAAAATGTTCTAATTCACCTCAGCATTTTTGCATAGTAACATGAGAGTTCATGAAATACAATTTTTCCACAGGACATGAACGCAGCATTTGACTGGCACAATCTGATTGACTTCTTTTATATTCTGTTTTTTTTTTTTTTGTTTTTTTTTTTTACAAAAACGTTGTATTATTTATATGGACTTGACTAATTTAGTCGGTGTATAATTGTTCGTGATTTAAAAAAAATAAAAAAATAAAAATAAAAAAACAATACACGTTGCATTGGATGACGTAAGAGTTCACAGGTCTGAAACACGCCCACATTTCTTCCCCGCATGGTGGACTGAAAACATCGTTTTCCAAGAGTTGTTCCCAAGTAAACTCTGTGTTTCTGTATATATCTGGTTGTTATCTATCTAAATGAGACAGCGTGGGCAAATATCTAATCTGTTCTCGTCTGTGAGACAGTAAAATAAGAAGTAGGAGCGGCAGAACATATCTCTTCAAAGAAACTACTCTCCGATTGTGAGCTTGTTATGCTAACTGGCTAACTGGGAAGGATGAAGACTAACGGTACAAACGGTGATACCAGCGTCATGGAGATGTTTGAAAGGGGAAAAGTCCTGAAAATATGCGCTCCAATGGTTCGATATTCAAAGTAAGTTGAGTCTGTTATATTCATATAATGTTAGCCGTTAATTTGCTGATTTTTGCAGAACTGAGCAACAATAATGAAGGGGACGAATCGTTTTTCACCTGCAACGCTATAAGTTTCACAAAGTGCCCCTTCTATGCAAACAGCTACCATTTACTGTGTGTGTGTGTGTGTCTATAATATAGGCTACTTTCAGGAGCACATTTCAGACTTAAAACTAGAGTTAATTGGGGATGGTTTGTCCGTAAGTTTGATGGTTTGTTCGTAAGTCTCCAGGAAATGAATGTAAGTCTATGTAATGTCCCCAAAAGTGACCTAGGACAACATGTTTGTGTGTGTGTGTGTGTGTATGTTGCACACTGTGCTCAATTGTGTCTTATTATATTTTCTCCTTAGGCTGGCTTTCAGATCCTTGGTGAGGAAATACAACTGTGACATTTGCTTCACCCCAATGATAGTCGCTGCTGACTTCATGCGATCTGTCAAAGCCAGAGACAGTGAATTCACTACCAATGAGCGTGAGTAATAATACTGCTGTTTGAGTAGCAAAAGTGCACCACCATAATCTACCGTATGAGCTCTTCTACTGCAGCGCAGCTCATCACTCCTTTATACAAAGATGGCAATGCTTTCACATGAATAATGTGTTAATTGTGAGATTCGTTCAAATTGCCATAGTGACATAACTTTTTCTATTTATTCCTCAGGTGACCGACCCTTGATAGTGCAGTTTGCTGCCCATGATGCCCAGACTCTGGCTGATGCAGCCTGTGTGGTAGCACCTTTCTCAGATGGAGTTGACCTCAACTGTGGCTGTCCCCAGAGGTGCAACTACTGACAGTAGGCCCTGATACATTTTGGCCCCCAGTCACTTACTATTAAGTGGTTATTTCACCATTTTAATTTCCAAAACTCACATTTTTTTACCTAATCATTTGTAGTCCAGAATCATATATTTTAATTTTCAAACATTTATTTTTATAACTGAAGTTTTTTTTATTCACTTTTTCAATATAGATACAAAACATAATCAAACACAGAACCACCTATTGCAGTAAACCAATGAAAAAAAGTAACAGAATAAACAGAAGAAAAAATAAATCTGTGCAAACAGAATTAGCAACAACTACAGTAAGAAAAAACAGTGAACTGTGCAGACAAATGAAAAATAAGAATGGGGCGGGGGGACATGTATCAATAAATGGGGTAGCACATTTTCCTTAAAAACAACAGAAAACAAATTGTAGAACTATTTACTTCTGGTTAGGTTCATTCCTTTTATATACATCTGAAAATTAGACCAAACTTCATAAAACTATCAAAGATAGATTCAAAATAGGTCATGTCTGTCATCAATTTTTAACATTCAACAAACTCTGGTTTTGTCTGGCTCTTCCAGTGACTGAGAACAATCCTTGCAGCAGTAATAAAGCCTGCTAGTGCCAGTCCACTTTTTTTGGGAATACACCAGGTGGTCGGAGAGACTGGTGTCCTAATAAACACAGATGGTGATGGCCTACACTTCCACTCTCCAATACTTTTAATTAGGCTACTTGTTTTCAAAAAGGAGAAACAAAAGAACATTCCCACATTAAATGGAGAAAAGTACCTGTTTCTTTTTTAAACTCTCAACAATAATTGTTATCCATGAGTCCCATTTTTAAAGTTTAACTGGTGTACAATAATACCTGTGGAGGATTTTTTAGTGTGTAAATTGGTCTCCTGTGTCTCTAACTGACCACCTGACATCTGCCACCATATTCTTCCATTTATCCACTTCTGTGGTTGAGTTCAGATCTCTTTTCAACCCCATTATTACAAAGAATTGCCCTAATTAAATCTTATTTGGATGGGAAAATTGAAAAAAATGTTACAATCTGTGCCACAGATTTTTTTTTGTGTAGGTTGTTTGATCAAATATGCTTTTATGTTTTCAGATGGGCCATGTCAGCAGGGTATGGTGCATGCCTAATCAACAAGCCTGAACTGGTTAAAGACATGGTCAGACTTGTCAGGAACCAAGTGGACAATCCCAACTATACAGCATCCATCAAAATCAGGTAAAAAGCCTGTAACAGTTGATACTTGATAATGAAGTTTGTCCAGCAAAAAGACTCCATGTGTATATCAGCTCATGCAGAATACATGTATTTTTATTTTATATGGTGTATCTGTGACTTCCTGCATTAAAATAAGGGTCAGGACATCTTAATGATGATAATAATAATAAAGAAGGAAATACACTTTACCCACAGAATTCACAAGGACCTGAGACGGACAGTCGATCTGTGCCAGAAAGCTGAGTCAGCCGGCGTGTCATGGATAACAGTCCACGGTCGTACATCAGAGGAGCGTCACCAGCCAGTCCACTACGACGCCATAAAGACAATCAAAGACAGCGTATCCGTCCCTGTCATTGCCAATGGTGACATTAAGTACCTCCGTGATGTGGAGTCCACTCACCAGCTGACTGGTGTTGATGGTAGGTTTGTTTTCAACAAAATCACTTAGATGTATAAATAATGAGAATAAGTTGTTAATTTCGTGTTTGTTTGGATTTGCTTTTAAGGTGTGATGGCTGCGCGAGGACTGCTTGCTAACCCTGCCATGTTCGCCGGCTATGAGGATACACCTTTGGAGTGTATATGGGACTGGGTGGACATCTCTATAGAGCAGGGCACTCCATTCACCTGCTTCCACCACCATCTTATCTATATGCTGGAGAGGGTTAGCTCCCAGCCTGAGAGAAAAGTCTTCAATTCTTTATCCAGTACCTCAGCCGTAATAGATTACCTCCAGAACACATATGGATCAGTGCATGATCTAGGTACATGAGTATGTTAACGTGATGTTTTCAAGCATTTTTATTTTAATTTTTTTGTGCCAAATAAAACCACAAACTATAGTCGATTAACTGATGTCTGTCTTTATTGCTGTATTTTCTATCACAAGACACACTCTACCTGCACATTCATTCACAAGAAGTTAAATCAATATTCAGAACATGAAAATGTCAAGTTCTCAATACAATATTTAAAAAAGCATCCTCAAATAGAAGAACAGAAAAAAATGCAGAAAGTGATATATATTATACTGGTACAATGAGCATCTACCCTTCAGAAAAAAACAGTATTAGTTTTATCTCTATCAGGTTATTTTTTATGTTACATTTTGAGCAGCTCAATGAACATAAATACTGATTTGAATAGAGTAAAACACACATTTGAATGTAAAGTCTGGTTTTGCCAATAAAGATATGTCAAAGAATCAGACCAGAAGTGAGGCCATTATGCCTTCAAAATAAAGAACATTTGTGTCCCACGTGCCTGCATACCTATGCTGCATACTAGTAATGAGGTGCACTGTCACAAAAATGTCATCAATTAACGATCAAGCACGAATTTTTCACGAAAAGATGTTACATTACATTAAACATTTACATTACATCAACATTAAAAATCAACCAATCGTGATATGAGTTTTATTTTAAAGGGAATGAGCGGATGCTGTACGCAATGACGCAGTGTGGCTGGAACCCGGAAGAGCGTACGGATTTTTCTTTATTTATAACTACAGCGCAAGCAGGAAGAGCGTCCGTCAGCAAGCAGAGCGCAAAGTTTCTGACTGCTTCCACAAGTTATCCTAATTTATTTTGTTTAAGTCAGTAACGTTAATTTGGTGGTTTGTCGGTAAGTTTTGTTTTATTTATGCCTCAATTGCTACATGACCTCAGTTCACAGCTTTATTAGCCATTTTAGAGTGATTAACGACTAACGGTAACTGTTTCTGAATCGCCTGCGTAGCTATGAACGTAGGATTTTGAACGGAAGATGAGTGAAAACACCTTAAACGCGTAATTATAGATTATGATTATTTGTCTCCAATATGAATTTAAGCATTCACTCTTTTTTGTTGTCACATCTTAACTAACTTGTGATGGCTCTGCAACGTTCACATTAGTAACATTTACGTTGGGTTACAGTAACATGAGTTAAGGTGTATGAACTGTGAACAGAGTAACTAAGGAGCTTAGTTTATTGCTTTTTTTCACAGAGGCCGTATTGTTTTCCAAATACCAGGAAATCCACACAAATTACAGGAGTCACGCCTCCTATTGATACTGTAACACGCAGCTTTATGTTGTTTATACTGCAGGTGTTTTGTCAGAGAGGCTGGTCAGGACCAGTCAGTCCAGCCTAGCACCGTTTTACCTGCTACCTGTAAGGTTTCAAATCTATCTCTGTCAGGTGATCTTCACTAAAGATGACTCTGCAATGGACTGCTGTGGCCCTCTTTCTCTATGTGGAGATTGGTATTCTTGTCATCCTCTGCTTACCGTTCATCTCAGCTAGGAGGTAAGAAACAGTCACCCAGAATTATTTGTGTTTCAGGTTTGTTTTACCACAACATGGTCTCACTGCCAGTATAACAAAAAAAGAGCAGGTCGAAGTGCTTTGCTATGACAAATATCCTGTGAGTTACATGCTGTTGCACAGTGCCCGTCAATAAGTATGTGTGTGTGTTTGTGTGTGTGCAGATGGCAGAGCATTTTCCAGATGAGGATCTGGGGCACTGTGGCGCGGTTCTGGAACAAAGTGTTTTTCTCAATGATCATAATACTTATTGTTCTCTTCCTTGGTAAGTGAAATGTCAGGTGTCTCAATTTTATTTCATCACAAGACTTGTAGATAAGTCAAAGATGACCCAAAGTTACCACCTGAGATAGTGTGAAATAATGTTTCAAGACATCAACAGTAAGCTCAGGGGAAGTTTGAGGATTTGTGTTCACTCTTGGTTGCTGAGTATATTTTATAAGCCTGATGTCAAAGCCACGTCAAAATCGTAAAAGTGAAATCTATATGTCAACAAGGTATACACAAACTTTTGGGTATAACTTATGGTCTGCTCCTTTTTCTTTAGATGCAGTGCGTGAGGTGAGGAAATATTCAGGTAAAGAAGTTGGAACAGATGCCAAGCTGCAACCTACCATGTTTGACCACTTGCACATGAAGCTTTTCAGAGCCCAGAGGAACCTCTACATCTCCGGTTTTGCTGTCTTCCTCTGGCTGTGAGTCTTTGCTCTCATTTACTGATACATAGAAGACAGCCCTTACATTACAGATTTACCAGATCCATCCCTTGAGCCAGACTTTCCTCTAACCCTTGTTACTTTCCAGGGTTATGAAGCGAGTGATCACTTTGATTAACCAACTGGCGTCAGTGGCTGGCACGACTGCTGCTCTTCAGGTGCAGGCTGACAACGCTAATCAGGCTGCCAAGAAATACATGGAGGACAATGAACTGCTGAAACAGGTAGACTCCACAGTGATTGGTTAAAAATGGAAAAGATACCACTGTTGTTGAATAGAACCACAACTTAGACAAATGGACTCAAATTGTGCTATTAAATAGCAAAATATTAAACATTTCACAGAACTACTTTATTAAATATCATTTTTAGCTGTATTTTAACAGTTTTAATGTTGATTTAAACTCCAGTTGTATTTCTAGATCACATTAACATTACATTAATTACATTCAGTCTTAGGGAGACAGTTGAACAACCCTTCAGTGGATCTGATGTAAAGCTGCAACCTTTAGTCGATTAATCAATCGAGAGAGAATTAATCGGCAACTATTGTGTTGATCAAATAGCTGTTTTGAATAGTTTTTTAAAGTAGAAAAACCAAGAATGTGCTGCCTTTGGCTTTTTTTGTCATATATGATAGTAAACTGAATATCTTTCAGTTTTGGCCTGTCGATCAGCTAAAATAAGACATTTGAAGACACCGTCTTTGACTCTGGAAAATTATAACAGTAATCTTTCACTAATTTCTGACATTTTATAGACCAAATCATTAAGTGATTAATTGAGAAAATAAGCTGCAGATGAATCAATAATGAAAATAATTGTTAGTGTCTCTTTTGTTATGCCTGTGAATACCTGTGAAGCCCAGTGGACTGTTTTCTGTACATTTTTTGGGAGACACACCACCTATTCCACCCCTGTTTGATGCATTTATCTACCAAACCCTGCGATACATGCACAGAAGATGAATGGTTCTGAGTTACAGTAAGCTGATAAAGAGCTTTCATGTATTTAATGTCATATACTTCACGCTCATGTCATTTGATGTATTTCAGACTCTGATGGAAGGGAAGGGTGATAAGGCTACCGCGGAGGGCATGGAGCTGTTGAGGAAGGAGGTGGAAAAACTGAAAGAGGAACTGAAGACCTCAGGAGACGGTTAGTATCCATTGACCTGCTCACATGGCCACCCTAAATACTTTGTATTTGTGTTGCTATTACATATGTGCTAGTGTTTTTTTTGTATTTTTCTTTTTGTACTCTGATGTCAGTAAAGTTGACATAAGAACTGTAGATTTTGAAGTCGTCACCACTAGTGGCCAAAGATAATAAGGATGCCATGTGTCTGTGTGATCGTGTCCAATCCAGCCCTTAAGAACTCCCAGTCAGAGGCGGATGTAATGAAGAAGCAGATGGAGGGCCTCGCCAGGGAGTACGACAGACTGTTGAAAGAACATCAGGAGCTCCAGGTGATGATTAGTCCTAAACACAGCACCATAATGACTTCTTGGGTCATCTCCTACCTAGACAGAGCAATTTCAGGGCAACATTAAAAACATTAGGCAGGCAGCCACAAGTCGGAAGCATGATTTGCACCTGCTGTGCCTTCTCCATAATTCACGTCTTAAAAATCCAGTCCATTTTTATCATCAACACAAAATCAGGTGAAAACGTGTTACAGATGATACACTGAAGACAAACATCATTGACAGTGTTAGTAAAAGTAATTAATCTCAATGAGTTTCCATGATCTCAACAAACAAAGCACTTTGGTTGGATTTAGTGAATTGAAATAGATTCATTAGGATTTGTTTAATCACACCAAGTCTTTTAAAGTGTAGTGATCTGCATTACGTGGCCCTTCATGTTGACATAATTTTTCTTTGCATTTCTTGTCTTTCCAGAATCGTCAAGATAGTGGAGACAAAAAGGACGACTAGTAATTGCACAATCAGGTTGAAGTGTTTACACAGCAGCTTAGTCCTGACGTGAGAGAGCCACTGCAGCACTTGCTTACATTTATATAACACCTTGTGTCAGAGCGCATATCACAAAACCAGGAATTGGCTCCTCTGAAGTACAGACAGTGGCTGATATCAGTAATGGTTTTAAAGCACAGAGTTAAATCTTTATTGGGGCACCTGACTGGCTTTAATAGAATTAGTATTTTTTTTGATGGTTTCCTGTTTCTGCCTGGTGCAGTGTGACTAAGAGGATTGCTTTTCAAGTGCATACTCTATCAGGCAGATAAATTGTGCAAGTTAATCGGAGAGGATTCAGTCAGTAATCAACCCAGGTTTGATCACAGTTGACAATGCAACAGAGATGCTGTATTATGGTTTTGTATCATTTATTTTAGCCAAGCGCACAGTGTAGAGTGCAAGATTTTATAGAATATAAACCGAAAGCTTAAGCACTCTATTACTGTGGTGAATGGCTATGAATGTATTTTAATACTAAAGGTTTTCTTTATTTCTGTTTGTTGTAGAAACTCCCTCTGAGCTTATCAACAGTATGTAAATTCAGTCTGTTTGCATGGCTTTGCAAAGATTTGCATGTACTGTACAGTTGCACTTTGACAAATGATCATCACATGTTTTTGTTGCATTCCAGCTGATGTTCTGTATTTTTTTTTTTTTTTTACCTAAATGGTGGTGACTAATATTGGTTGGAGGTTACAAACATCCAGCGCATTTTCCTTTTGGTTTCCACCTTTATTTAAACATGTAAATGTCAAAGGCAATCTGCCACAACAAATCAGTAGACATATAAATGAGGATATCTGTGGATACAACCACTTATTTTCTTATTTTAGACTTAAAACAGAGCAGGTTAAATTAATTGCGTATATTTCTGAGCCACAGAAGGTCTACATTCTTGTTAAATTTGCTACAGTTTGTGTTTCAAGCATTCTTTTCTGGGTTAGACAGTCCTGCAGTTGTACGGGGAGTTGTAGTGTATGTATGATGAAAAGTGGCTTTTTGTTATATTTCCGTTATCTTGACAAAGCCTTGTCAGTGTGAAAGAGGAGCTGAGATCATTATCACCAAATGTTTCAGTGCTTCCCCCTTTTTTTATGATAAATATATTCTTCATATTGTGTTTTTACATTTCTGTTGAAGACACAAATCATATCGAAGTGCCTTTCAGGTGAATGTAGTATGTTTTGTTTAATAAAGATACGTTTCTTTATACTGTGTTGTTTTGAATATTTACATGTATTACATTTAGCACCTTGAATAAATGAGTAACACCAACACATAATTTGATTGGATATTAAAAGTTTTATTTTAGTATTACATTAAAGATATTCTTTGAAATTTTACAAAAATAATCCAAGAAAATTATGTACATTCTGATTTCTTTAATGCAAGTAAATGCCTTACATTATTGAGATAATGACTTCCTTCCTCTATACCTCTCGCTGCTTCTCTCTGAGTCTGTACTTGGCCACTTGTGCCTGAAACTGAACCTGAATTCAAAAGACAATAAAGTCACAACATACTGCAATTTGCCAAAATGGCACATATCCACTTTGGAAATAAAATTTTACAAAACAGTAATATGCTATACATTTATAAAGACAAAAGTATTGTGTTTTTTTTTAAACAATTGTCTTGAAATACAGTAGCTATTTTGTCAGATTTCAAGGAGATGGGGTTCTGATTTTGGGATGGAGCTGTTCATAAGAATAAAACTTGATAATGAACACCTGAGAAAAGACCATGATGTTTCTGTTAATGGATTTTGGCACACGAGTCCATGTACGCACAAAAATACACACAAAAAAACTCAACACAACATAAAAGCAGACTGACCAGTGAAACCGATAGCAATGTCTGGAGATGTGAAAGCAGGGCTTATACACATCAGCAACATAAACACACTCTTCCTGTGGTGACACTTCACACACAGCGGGGTTGCTTGCCTAAAAACTGGGACAATGTACAATATCATTTATCAATGCAACAGTACAAATTCTGCCTCATCCAAGGCGCAACACATGGCAACCAGCGGACATGAGAAAGCGTTCAGCTCAACCTTTTGTTTCAAACAAAAATGGCTGTTCAATACTGAAGAGGCCCATTTGGATACCTTTGCACAAAGTCAGTTTAATCTTCATTTTCAGTGTCACAACAAAGTTAAGTGTACTGTATATTTATGATGAAACATTTTCCTCCTTCAGAACACTAGATCAGGATATGAGTTCACTAGGGATGATGCTAATTTTTAGTATAAATATGGTACTGCCACCTTGTTGATATCAATATTGAAATCAGAGCAGCCTCCACTCAACAAACAGGTTATCAGATCTCATTAAAATATCATTTCCATTTTTTTGTGTGAATAACAAAGGACAGAGTTTACATCTTGAAAGAGCACAACACAAAATACAATCAGACCTAAGTGTGGACTTACAGAAAAAAAAGTTTAAGTTAGTCAAAAATAAAACATGTTTCTATATGAGTGCAAAGACTTACATTCAGTCTGAAATGTAAAAAGTGTAAAATGAAATAGTTTGATATGCATCTGTTCAAAATGTGCCAAAACTCTATCAGTGAGACAGATGACACACAGATGATTTAAAGGTAACTGTTGAGTGAATGAGGCACATATGTCAAACCGACCGCTGCCGAGCCCTCTGAAGGTTTCTGAAATATATTTCTAAAAGAACCTGCTTATCTTTTCTATGTAAAATCCTGAAAAAATTCACTCCCTGTCTATCTGAAGGCCTTTTCCTCCTGTTTTTCTTTTCTTTTGTTTAAATTTAGTGTCATGTATGTAAGGCCACTTCTCTTCTTCTATATAAGAACAGAGCAGTGATGTCAGGAAGAAAATCTTCATTTGAAAGAAAAACCCTTAAAGAGGCAGCTTCATAGGTGCTGGTGTTCAGAATTACACTGTTTTTGCAGTAGTCTGTACAAGTCACATTTCCCATCGAAATAGTGTTATACTTTTCTTTATGAGGAAAATTAACAGCATGTACATTCAAGAGAAATATTTCAGTTATATCAAATTTGTCAATTTCACAAAGCCTTCAAAGGTCCAGTAGTACAAATATAGAATTTATGCTTTGTATGAGATGATCATATATAATATGTGATTCCCTGCAAATCTCATTTGTATATATATGTGTGTGTGTGATATATAGGTATGTGTGTATGTTTGCATTTGTTCATCTATGGTGTGTGTGTGATGGAGACGGGGGGGGGCAGTATTGTCAGTTCTGCTGAATCTGTCACAGCCGTGTCTCCCTGTCTGTGCTGTTGTCTGCCGTTCGTTGTGACTGGTCAGAATTAGAGATCACAAACTCTTCCTTCCTGAGTGCCTCCAGCTCTGTTCCGCCATTGGCCAGGGCTCCGTGGATGGCGTTTCTTTCCTCCTTCTTCAGCTGTCTGCTGAGCAGAATGAAGCCCGGGATGCAAATAACAAACGAGATAGTCCGCAGGCTCAGAGTCAAGCCCAGGTATGCTATCCTGAGCAAGCAAGGATGTAAAAAATATTAACTGATTTGGTAATGAAAGCCCTGATGGTTCAACACTAAACACCCAAAATGTCTAATACTGAGGGGTTCTGAAACTTTTACATCAGACAAGACAAGAGAAGGAAAAAACTCGTAGACAAATTGAGGAGTGATTGATGCTGCAATGACTTCTACACTAAAAAAATGGCTAAACAAGTTACTGAATCATGAGAACTAGTAGCAAATAATGGCCGGTTGCCTTGCCAGCCTACTCTTATCGTGTTTTAGCAATACTTGCAAAATTAAATTTATTAGTCTCTCTATTTATTGCTTTATTTATCAGTTTCTAGAAACAAAACATGAATATAGAATGTTAAATATCCAAATAAAACTACAAAATCAGGCCAAAAGAAATCTTGGCTCTGTTACGCAACTTTAAAAAATACATGCACAGCTTGGTACAGCTACATCGACGGCAAAGAGAAGACGTGCATGAATGCAACATGAAGATCTAACAATGTAAACGCTTCATGAAGACTTAAAGTATAAGTTACATGAAAGTAAATCACTACAAAGTTGGCTCATATAGCGCGAGTGCCAATGAACATCTGATAGACGAAAGAGGTCTGAAAATCTTTCAAAGCAACATGAGATACTTAACAGAGCTCCAAAAGTTGCACTTCTGTGTCTAAATTGCACACTGCCAAAAAATAAAATGCAAAAAAATACTTTGTATGTCAAAAGGGACAGTCATAATTATCATGAAAACATCTGGCACACACAGACAAACTGCATCAACAAATAGGAACACTGGTTACAAGTAAAAGCTACTGTGCCCAAATAAAACACTTGAAAGTGAGTTCTACCTGTATGCAGTAGTGTTGTAGATTCTGCAGGCTCCTATGCCTCCGCACCTCTTCTGGCCCCATTTTAGACATGTGGTGTCAATGATTGCTCCAAAGTAAATAGGCGCCGGGATCCCCGCTGTAGAACCACAAACATATTTTCTAAATCACATCATGCAGAGCTGAAACACAACATCCTATTACTGATTCTGCAAGCACAGAGTAGTGAGAGGAGTAAGGATCAACCACTTAGATTTTGGCAAACACAAGCATTTTGGAGTGTATCTGGTAGTTCCAAGTTACAGAGGCTAGGAGGTTCAGAGGAAAGATAACACTCAATACACCCAATAAAAGTTGGCTTTAGAAGGATACTTACCGAGTGTACGTGTTGCCAGAGCATGGAAACCCAAGGCCAAAGATTTCAGCTGTGGTTTGATGCACCTGCAGGAAGAAAATTCAAAGACATTTTTCATGATATTCAGCAGAAACTGCTGTCAGCGATGTGTACAGCCCCAAACAGAACACATTCAAGGTCAGACAACTCAAGTTCCTTTCTAAGTAAAAATGGAGCTTAAGTAATCTCAGTAGTAATGTGAAGTGCAGTCAAACCAGTGTACACACTGTGTGTAAACAGTGTAAGTTCCAGGACACAAAAAAGGTCTTTGCAAGTCTTTTATGTGGAAAATGGTGAATGTAAAAAAAACAAAAACAAAAAAACATGATACTTAATGTAGAGTTATTAAGGCACTTCCCTGTCCAAACAGCGCATGCAGTCATATACTGGTGCTTAAAATACCCTGTGACCTCTTTCCGGTCTTATCAGACTTTACACTAATCTCTGAAAATCAATGGAGGAATTTAAAAAAGACTATAGAGTAATTACAAGAGACAGTACAATAAAGACACAGAAATACACAGCATGTAAACTAATTTCATGAGGCTGATGCATTCCAGCTGGATCAGCTGACATGGCTTCAGGAGATCTTGTATGTGTGTTTGTTGTGTGTAAGTGAGAGTGTGTGTATGTGTGTGTGTGTGTCACGTGGAGTAATTTCTTTAACGCTCTGTCAATAAAACCTATTAATTTGAAAAGAAATATATAGAGAGATAAATTGAGGACAATAATTATGTATAGAATGCTAACTTGTATCTGTCGGTTTCTGTGTTAGGTGGAGTGTCAACCACCAGACGGCGCTGTGGCGCAGAAGAATCTAAAGTGAGTTCATAATGATGTGCATACATTTTATTGCAATAACCATTGCAAAATCCTAAAATTATTATATTTCATTAACACACATATATTGTCTGTTTTTTCATCTATTTTCTGTAAAACATAGCCTGTGTACATGACACTGGTGTGCAGCAGTTGCAATGAGCAACTCCAGTATGCATGTTCTCTACTTATGCAACTGTCAGGAAAACACTGAATCCAAGAGGACTTAAAATGCATTTGCAGTTTCAGCCAACAAGGTTAAATTTCTCATTCGCCCATTCAGGTTATTTGCTGCTTCAAACTATGAGTCATAGATTATTAGACTTTTCTTTACTGCTTTATATTACTGCTCCATTTGACAATGTTCCTTTTAAGAAATCAATGTACAACATGTACAGTGATATAATATTATTTAATTAGAACCACATAACACAGAACAGCCAGTCTCTGGCCAGGTGGCCACAATGTTCCTCCATCATATTTGCTGATCATCAATTTCTCAGTGTTTTAAAAGCTTTAGCACTCGTTAATACATACAACATAACATATGTACTGCGCACAAATGCGTGGGAGAAATACAGCAGTGTCATGACCCATTTCCTTCTGTATCTAAAGGGCTAGTAATTATAGTGTATTAATGAAGGATTCGTTCACTGTTTTTCCACCCAGACCATCACTTCTTGTTGTTCATAATGCACCATCACTGATTCACTTTTGAGAAATGTAGCATTCTGCAGCTACCTCAGCATCATGATTTATGACGAAAAGTCCTCATCTACTTTTGCACAGGAGATGTGTAGAATACCTGCTGCTAACCTTAATGAACTGTAGCTTTTTGTTTAACTCAACAGGCTGTGCTTTGTTGAACTTACGCCTATTACTGCAGCTAAGATTAGCAGTGTGCTCAGGAGCTTATCATAGTGGTCAATTACTGTTAGGAAATGTCAATAAGTCAACAAGACAAAGGTAGCTTTTTCCACTCAACAATTTGCTTACAGTCTCCCTGACCTCATTTATGAGCATTAGGTCACAAATTGGCCCTCACAGATTTAAGCAAAATCATGTGATAGGAAACAGACTATTTTTAAACTGTTTGTATGACTGTTTATGTGTGACACACAGACACAAAAACACACTATAAACATGTTGCCATTGCCAATAACAGTAGTCAGCTATATATGGCTCAGATCATTGTTTCTGAATGCTTTGATCCCCAAGAAAGCAAGCAAGAAAGAAAAGCAAGAAAATATCCCCTTCCCATGATTCCTGGATATAAACTAGATCAGGCAGATCTGTCTGTGAAAACTAATTAGAAGTCAACAATGTAGTGCTAACTCAAATGTTATGAAAATCAAATAAATGTGATTTTTTTTCTCTTTCAAACTAACTGAATCAAAGCAATAAATCATATGAAAATGTGTCTTAAGGGATGCTAACTTAAAGGTGCAATGTACGACATTTATTCAATAAAGTTGGGGGGAAAAAAGAAAGTGGCCCCTGAACCGACAGCACATGGAACTCAGATCAAACTTTCAAACCAGGCAGTGTTGATCAATATGGATCAAGATCCAGTTACTGCATTGCCCATTTCTCTGATGTTTTCAGAAACATATTTTAATGTACTGTTTAGCTGTATGAGAAACTTTGTGACTCGGTTGCCATGTTGAAAACAGACACGGGAGGACATGGAGGGATTCACACACACTAACATGCATGCCCGGCTGGAGCTGCTATCAAAACAGAGAACCGAGAAGCTCAGATAACAACACCCAGAGGGAGTGTGACTTCATTCTCTGCTCAGGACACCATTACTTCACTATATCTTTACTTAGCAAATAGTTGTTTGCTAACATCTAGTGGGGCTGAATGTCATACTGAACCTTTAATAAACATTGTAAACACTGCTACAAATGTAGGTCATATTATGTTGAATGCCATTTAACAAATATGTTGGCTATAAAAGAGCTCCAAAAGGTTAAAATCATCTATGCCTAAATTAAAGGTGCATCATTAAAAAAAATTTTAAAAAGTAAAGTTATTTAATATATAAAGGTGAAGATTCTGGGGGGAAAAAATCATAATATCATATGCAAAACAGACAAAAAATGAAATAATGGAGATGATGGTATTAAAGCCAATATGATCCTTTTTGCAGTGTGTACAATGGTAATACGGTTACTTCAAAGTCTTTTTTCATTGTATTTTTTTGGCATATATCTGACCTGATTAGAAGCATGTAGCCTGGTGTTCCCCCGAGGGAGATGATAAAGGAAGTGATGACAGAGAGAGCCAGGAAGTACGGGAACATCCTGTCACAGTCGTCCTTGTGAGGGCACTGTCCTGTACTGGCTGTAAAGTTACCAGCCACACCGACACAGCTACAGTTAGAGAAGACCTGGAGAGACATATATAGGCACACACATGACCATGGATAGCAGGACACAGACACATAAACACATTGATACATACTTTATACTGTGTATAGGCACAAACACTTGTGTGCTAGTGGAAATCAGTGCGTATTGTCAGAATTTTAACTTAAAGTGTTAAATGTCTTCACTGTCTTTCAGTTCAAAGATGAAACATCTTTAAATTCCAGATCCACGAAGATCCCCATATCCTTAAGATTTTCATAATTTTACCCTCTTTTAGGTGAGGAACAAAAATGACCAACAATGCTTATTTCCATCATTCATAGTACACGTGACAGTTTAAATAAAGGCACCAGCAGATACCCTCTATGGTTTGAGCTCCTGCCAGGACATCAGAGTTGTCATCATTTTCATTAACTATACATTAGATACCCTCTATAGTCCAGTCAATCTGGGGTTTGACCCAGGGAAAATTGCAATAGCATTAATTCAAGGTTTTATGTGATTCCTAGGGACATCCAAATAACATATTCAAAGCCATCGTATAATTTATAATGTAATGTAGATAGCCATTTCGCTGTCATTCACCTTAGTATGGAAATATTTCAGCCTGAGGTCATTGAGAGAATCTGTTTCTCCACCTTTGTAGATTAGTATCATTGCCCTTTCCCCTCTAGCAGAAATTTCATCCTTGGTAGCAGATTGTTTTTGAAAAATGCTGGCCTGTACTCTTAACGAGTCGCTTTCTCAAATCAGCCACAGCTCAAAACACTCTGGATGTTGTATCACAGCCAAACATGGCATGGGGAATAAGGTGTTGTTACTAACACCCTCACCCAACACACCACTTGCATGCCCAATGTTCAAAAACATGCAACTTGACGAAGACGACTTCTTGGGTACAGACATGAAGTACCTCTCTCCTTGCTGATAGAGGTGTAACAGAAGAATGAGGAGGTCAGTGTCATCCCCAATAAGGACAGTCTTTGTTTAAATGCTGCTGTCACTGCCGTTGTTTGAACTATGAGCGCATCTACGGACTTCTTCATTGTACCATTTGACTGTGGATTTGGAGTCCATGGTGACTGCATGTGCTTTCTTCTTGAATGTATTTTCTGTCACCTTTTTCCCTACCCTGTCTTTTAAGACCCCTCTACTAACCTCTTTTGAATGGTCCACACTCACTCATGGGCTGTCACACTGGTGATTAAGTGTTTAAGGTGTTCATACCCGGCAAATGGATTTTGCAACTCTAACAGACTAAGAATTTTTATAGTGTTGGCACTGTCTCTTGCCTATCTTGATGCAGAAAGGTCCTTGTGCTGTTCACTTGTTTCATAATTTACCCCTGCCAGTTCCTGCATGGCATTGTTGATTTCAGATGTTGTAGGGACATAACCCTTCTCCATGTCCGTCCTCCAGTCATTTTCATACTTTGCATAAGGGCTTGTTCTATTAAAAGTTCAGGGAAGAGTCGAGCCTGGTATTCATCTGACCTATGGACAACTTGCAGATCATCTTCCTGAAATCTTTCATAAACTCTGGGATGCGTTATTTCTAGTTGGCACATTTTCTGGAGGTATATGTTCAACGGTTTTATATACAAGTTATATCCAGAAGCGGCTATGAATGGCATCATGTCTGTCAGGGTATCAAGGTGCCGATCTCAATTTCCAGTTCTCTCCAATCTGATGAATGCACGGACTAGATCGATCATCTCCATCTACTGTAGCCAGAGTGCTGCTGTTTCGTGATCTACCATGGTTGTCTTCTCTGCCTCCAAATGCTGGGCTATGATCTGGAGTAGTTCACTTGCATTTGTCCCGGTTGCAGTGGCAGCCATAACATTGTCATACAGATCTGGGACTTCAGCTCGTTCCTCTGGTAAGTCTTTGGCATGGTTTCCTCGCTGTCATCAGCAATGGTCTCATCTTCAGTCAACTCTGACATATCCTCCGAGTCTACAGCATAGCTTGCTAAGACGGGCAGTTTGACTTGAAAAGTTTTCACTGCCAGTGGGGTGTTCAGCACTCCGTCAACCAGGAAATGACTTAGGAAAAGACACCAAGTATGTTGAATAGGTATACACAGACCCTCCAATATAAACACCATTTTACCTACTCTAAAATATTGAAACTTTGCTTTTGACCTTGAAAAAAGTATGTTCCACTAAATCCATAAAGGTATACTTTTAATGTATGATGCAGGAGGTATTAGGACCAATAAAAACTATAACATTACTTTTGCAATTTCTTCTTGGTTGGGCCCTTTTTGAGTTAGATTGACTGGACTACTATATCTACTTCAACTCCTTATTTTTCAAGTTCAAAAATGTGCTATTGTCATAATCCAAAAGATTATGCTATCAAACCAATCAGACAATTAAATAATTCAGAAAGGTAATTTATTAAAGGTGTACAGTTACACTTTCCTGTGTTAAAGCCTTTATTTTTCATGTTAACGAGATTATAGTTGAGACAGATTAATCATTTAGACTGGAAATATCACACTTGAGAATAAATAAATGCACAAACATAAACAACAGTGTGATATATATACAATTTAAGCACTATTTAAGCATAACATTCAGCTGTAGGGATATATCAATTTTGTGAACCTGCCAGAGCTGTGCAGACTGATATTGACTTCTTAACATTACCACAGCCTGCACACTACTAAGGTATTTACCACCATAAATTATTTTTCTGTGTGTAATAATTTTTTTAATAGTTTGAGTACCTTGCCAACTTACAGTGTTTTTCCCTGAGCCAGCAGAGCTGCTGCAGCCAGCAAGGCAGGGAGAAACATACGTGATGCCATTCTCTCCACAGACTGGGTCCCAGTCACTCGCTGAACAAAAACAGTCTGAGTTGCAGGCGGTGAACACGGGGTGTTTATCATAAGATACCCCTTCCATGCTGGAAGGAAGATAGCAAGATAGAAGTACAAATGAAAGGAAAATATTTGTTTTTAATATGCTGTGTTTAGTGAGCATTACACTTATACTGTATGTGTAGATTTTGTTTTATCATCAATTAACAGTAAAACAGGGTTGTGACAGGAAAACAGTTACAATGCTTATTAACTTTTGGATTATACCATGATACTTGTAAAGCATTAGGAAAATAAATACCATTGTAGACCAAAGTGCACATTACATTACCAGCAGATATTGTTACACACATTTGGTGGGAAAAAAAGGGAAGTGGACTTTTTAAGAGAAATACAGTAGCTTTTGGCTGATATTTTATCTCAGAGTCAAACAGTGTAGAGCTATAGTGACTGAATGAATAAAGAAATTAATGCAGGTCATAATTTTACGTTAACGTAGCTTTCTCTCCTAAATGCCACATCTCAACAATAAATAAATGATGTAGGATAACTCAATATTACAATTATTATTTATTATTATTTTTATTTCCTGTGGGGGGGGGGGGGGGGCATCATAGAGTTCTGTGCTGTGAACTATGTATCGTAAAAATGTAAAGTGAACTGATAGCTGCTGGCTCATTTATGGAAGTACAGGCTTAACATGCATTAGGAATTGGAAAATGTTATTTACCACAAGCAGTGTTGGCACATCGCACCCGTCTGGCAGCTTTTAGTGTTTTGTCAGCAGTGTCACTTCAGCTGTGTCTGGTGTTGAAACTCAGTTTTAAGACACAGCTGTGCATTGGGCACCCACAGGGGATGATTTCTTTCTTTGTTGGTCTGTAATGCCTGGCTGGGTGATTGTGCTTGGTGCTTGTGATTGCCTACTGGCATGTTCTTGCTTGTTCTGTTGGCAATTCTCAGGCTGTTCTTTCATGAGTGCCCCCCCATGGAAACAAAATGTTTACCAATTTTGTGCCAATTCTGCCTAGATACCAGTCTACATCTTCCCTCTTAGTTTAACTTAACTGTCACATTAATCATGAATGATCACCAAAAAAAGTATGAGTTGCATTTTGTTGTTTGCATACCAGATGTACTTACACAATCCTAGAAGTAGAAACTGACAAGGTGCAGCTATCGCACTATGTTTTGAATTTGGAATAATATATTCCTTACCAACATTTTAATTTAAAAAGGAGGTATTTAGGTATTTGAACAGTAGCCCAGACACAGCATGTAATTTGTGACTAACCTGTTGTATGAAAGTGTTACCCCGGCTACCTTGGCGTTCTCGCAGCTCATGGCAAAGAAGAACAACGACAGGATATAACCAATCAGAGATGTGCCAAAGGCAAACCTGGCTGCTCCCATGATGTTCAGCTTCAGTCTCTTCATCAGCAGACCACCAGAAAACATCCCCAGTGCTACAGCCGGGATATTGATCACGCCTGAAATGAACGTAAACAGCAAAACACTGGATCAATATTAAATGAAAATGCATGCTGCATTAAAGGCTAAATCTGGATTTGAAGGAAGACGGACAATACAAATTAATATTGTATTAAAGCTTGGCTTAATACTGCATGCAAGTTAACTTCTGAGACTATTTCAGAGGAAAAATTTAATTTAACATCAATGTGAAGAAGGTCTTTTATCTATACCCATGTCATTAGCACTGGTCAGTAATATTGCATTCTCTTTCATATGCAGCCAGCCTGGTCAATGCAGGCATCTCCCTTGATGAGACCACATGTACGTAGATACTTTCATCTTATGTTATCAACTTCATTAGAAATTTCATTTAATATGCAAAGCACTCTTCATATTCACAAAGCCCCAGTCTCTGCAGCTGTGACCATTAATCAGCTGAAGTAGAGCATAACCAACCCAGTGCTCCTTTCTTTAACAATATCCTCTCTCCAAAAGACTTTCCCTGCTTCATTCAGCAAATGCAAAATACCATAAATTAACTGGAAACTAAATGCTGACCAGTGGACACATTAGAGATGATTACAAAAGCACTCAGATCAAAAGCAAACATTATTTCAGAATAATAAGCATGTTAAATGTGTAATCTTTACAGCACAAAAGCCTTTCCTGGGTCTATCATGTGCTGATTTTCCAGGTTGTAATACACAAATAATTAATGTGACATAGTGAAATATTCATAGCACATGTACCATACCCATCAGGAAGTTGGCCTTTGACGCAGACTGCCTGAAGTGCTGCTCAATGTACTTCGGCTTATACGTGACCATGCCAATAAGAGAGTTCAGCTGGATGATTGTCACACACAGGTAGATCAAATACACAGGGTGTCCCAGCAGAGTTCGCAGGGTTGGAATAAAGTCTGCGGAGGGAAAATAATCTGAATAAAAAACACATCTGTCCAGAAATGTTAAATATAGGATACAGGTTATCAATATAAGAGTGATGGCTGACTGTAACATAATCTCTAATTACTGTTATGATATGGCATTTCCCCTTCTGTGTGTATGAGGTGGCATAAGTAGTACTGACTTGTGACACTAAGACAAAATTAAAGCCAAAGTGTAGAATTTGAAAAAGGCACTCACCCAGTACATAGTGGCTTTAAAAGCCCTGAAAATGTATTTTCTAAATAAGCAACTTACTATCAGTGGTGGTGTCCTACATGAACACAACATTTTCTGCCAAAGTTAGGACAGTTGTGAGACATTTCTGCACTTCTGTTTTTGTCATCAATCAAGAGTCATCAATTAAGTTGAGCAACATTTGAATCAAAATATGGTAACAGTAGTGGGGTTGTTGCTTATGTTGCTCAGTCGCTGTCACTTAAATCTGATCAAACCACATCCACAAGTCCTGATGAAGCAGATAAGCTGAGTTTTTTTTTTAACTTTTAAACTCTTAATGAATAATAACTAGGGATGTTTCTCCAAACTTAACTTTGATTGTTGCTTATTTAGTAATTAATATTTAATATTACAAAGAAAAATTTGGTGGCTAACGTGGATAATGTTAGCTATCTTAAGTAATATCTCTGTTGCTGACTTTATGATTCTAATGTGTTACTGTTATAGTGGCTTAGCTCTTTAAATAAAGTCTAAGCTACTGTTTCGCAGTAGTTTAAGAATGTAGAACAATGACACATTTCAGAGGAAAATGAATGCAGTCTGTGTTGCTTTTAATACACAGACTGGATTTCCAGAGAACATAATTTTCCAGCTCTAGCAAGTTTAAAAATCATATGTCTGAGCCTCTACATCCATCCTTACCTTTGGCCATTTCTAGGAAACTAGTATGTTCGTCTGCTGGGTACTTGTGCTTCATAAGGGGAGAGTCTTTGATGAAACTTGTCTGCTCTGGTCTTTCTGGGCCCCGGGGCCCTGACATGGGCAGGGAGCGGGGCAGAAACCAGAATGGGATGGCAGAGAGTAGGGTGATGACCCCAGCTATGAGGTAGCCCAGCCACCAGGCCCCAACCCAGCGAGCGTCAGCTGGGGTGATTGTGATGGTTTCTGTGTTGGGGGTACAGAGGGTGAGAGTTAATCAGTGTTCATGTAAGTAAAATTAAAATAGGGTGCACATATTAGTGGCTCATGGTTTAACACAGATCCTATATGGTTTAGTGGGACAACTTCATAGTGAGATATCAGTTTTCTTTCAAACAAATACATAGTTCAACAGGTTTTCTACAGCCCATTCAACTCTCTCTCTCCACTGTAATTTGATAACCAGATGAAATGATACAAAGATGAAGCACTGAGTACAGGTTTCTGAAATGAAAAGTCTCACAGAACTAAATCAATTCTGACCCTTGTCAGGTCAAAGAGATTTTACGTAGGTACTCATCTGTTTCTATTTTAGCCTTATTTTCAATCAATCAGTAGATGTTTTTTCATTCTTATTTATAGATTTGTCAGTCCAATACGTTCACTCCATTGCTAATAATATATACATATATTTATATATATATATATATATATATATATATATATATATATACACACACAGTACTGTGCAAAATTTTTAGGCACTTTGCATTTAGGCATTTTGATTCTTATCCATAATGCAATACCATCAAGGAGGCATCTGATCAGTCCCAAATTGATTCTGCAGCATGACAATGACTCTAAATACACAGCCAGAGTCATAAAGAACTATTTTCAGTGACAAGAAGAACAAGGAGTCCTGCATTCTATTTTAGTTTATTTTTATTTCCAATTGCATTTATATGTCTTTTTATATTGCCTAGTGTTGCTTTAATATTCTGTCTTGATGCTCTCTATGTTTTATGTAAAGCGCTTTGAATTGCCTTGTTATTGAAATGTGCTGTACAAATAAACTTGCCTTGCCTTGCAACAGATGATATGGCCCCACAGAGCCCTATTCCCAACATCATGGAGTCAGTCTGGGATTACGTGAAGAGACAGGAGCAAGATGTGGTGGGAAGATGCTTGGAACAACCTACCTGCCAAGTACCTTGAAAAACTGTGTGCAAGTGTACTAAGGAGAATTTGTGCTGTTTTAAAGGCAAAGCGATCTTACACTAAATATTGCTTTAATTTAGGTTTCTTCTGTTTAGTGAACTTTGTATGAAGTTAAGTGATAAATAAAAACTATTCATGGCATTATTTTTGAAAGCATCGTCACTTTACTTTTAGTGCCTAAAAGCTTTGCACAGTACTGTATCTATTGGGAAAAAGAAACACATTGAAGTTATTTTTATCCAACTGAGATTTAGTGCAGGAGAAGCACACTTGTGTCTCCTTACGTTTTTTAATAAGTCAGTTTTCACCCTGACCTCAATTTCTCTCCATTTTCTCTTTTGACTGTTTTGTTGCCAGCTACTTTCCTTCCCATCCCACTTTCTCTCTCTGTCATTTGTTCCATTACCTTTCTTTTGTCTTCTATTTTTTCTCCTTCTCCCTCTGCAGCACTCTACTTGATTGTAACCTATCACAGGGCTTTATTCTTCCTCTCCCTCGCCTGCCCTTGTTCATTAGCTAATTGATGGTAATCCTGTACACCTGTTCTGACTCGTTGAGATGTGCATGAATCACATGTAATGTACTTGCTGTTGTATCTGATAACATCGTGCCTCAGTTTTATGAAAGAACTATGTATTTACGTCCTTGAGAGAATGCTCATTTTAATGATATCAGAATTTTTATGTTTAAGTGTTTGGGCTATGACCCACTGTAGGTCACAAATTAATATATATTTTTAGGGTATTACGCATGTTCACTGTCACAGCACTGGTTGCTTTACTGCTCCAACAGAGTAGAGTTGCATAAACATGAATTATGACATTATGGACGTATTATGAGCAGAATTGTAGCAGAATTGTAGGAACCACAGGGTTTCTCCACACGTATTCTACTCTCTAATATTACGTTGTTTTTCACATGTAAATAAAAAACAAATTGACAGTTGCACTTAATATTTATGTTATCTCTTCATTTAACTAAGCATTTCCAGCAAGTAGCATTAACACAACATGTAAATGTAAGGACATGAACAAATGTTTCCTAATAAATGTTTTCCAAATCCAGTAACAAGAGCTCTTTGTGAGTCATGGATGAAGGTTTCATGACATCAAATGTGTCTAGACAGTCTGCAAATTTACCTAATGATCTGGCCCTAGAATGCTTAGAAATGTAGTCATATGTTAACTCACCCATTTTCACAAATCCAATGTCCACATAGATTTTGGCACAAAGTGAGCCTAGTAGATAGCCAAACACAGGTCCAACCACCGAAATGGTCTGGACACAGCCTAGGATATGATAAACAAATCCAAAGACACACACACAACAGACACAGAGGTTAGTACTTGAGACATCTGAATTGAGAACTGAGATACTGTAGATAATGCACAGTGCAAATAAGTAACATCCACCTTGTTTATTTACAGTATAATGGAGCAATTGGAAAATGTAATTAGATCTAATTAGATTGTTCCTTTTAATCAGCCTCAATGTCAAAATTTAGCACAGAGGAAAATAAAGGCTCTGCCCTCTTCAGTGTGCAATTATCCTTCAGTTTTATAGTTGAGTCCTTTTAACCTTTCACCAACAGCTTATTTTCAACATACAACAAGTGCCTCACTGAAAACCTCACAGGGCCCCTTCCCAGCATTGAATAAGTCCATAAGTCTGTCAACCAAAAACAAAGCTACATAAAATCACAAAAGTATATACAAATAATACAAGCAGAGATAGATTAATATATGTGGGCCACATGGACAATTCTAAAACAATGGTTAACATGGAGACCTTTTAGACCATATACAATACCTGTTGTTATGACTATAAAAGTTGAGACCTTACCTGCAATATCTACTGAACAGTTAACAGTGGTAAACTTCACTGATTTGACCTTAGTAAAAATTATATAATTAAGTGTGTGAGACAGTCTGACATAGAACGATAACCTCTTGTTACCCCATGTAGGAATATAAACTGAAAAATGTGCAGCATAGTTGGGAAACATGCTGTGTTTATGGTACTATTGTGAATTTTCTTATGATGTCAAGGGAGCCCTTTTTAGAAATGTAAATACAGAGCCTTAATATCATCAATTATACACTGGTTACTTTTTTCAGTGCATCTCTACTTCTAAGTGATGTTTTTTCTTACCAACATATAGAGCAGCATTCTCCTCGCTTGCAAAATCATCTATATAAGAGATCCCAAGAGGCTGAACAGGCGTCTCTCCAATCCCCCGCAGGACATTTCCCAGGAGCACATAGATCCACATAGACAGGTTGGAATCTCCCTCACAACCTGGACGAAAAGGTGAGTAAACATACTTGTCTACATTAGTGTGTGTGTGTATTTATCTGTGTTGGCACACACCTTTAGCTGGAACATCAGGCATTTTACCATCTTGGGTGAGGTCAGCTGGTGAGCCCACCGGACATGGAGAGGGGTTAAGGGTTGAGTTCACTACCCACCGCACCGATGTTTCAAATTCATAGCTGTACACAAAACACAAATACAACTGTTAAAAAAAATCATCATTTTACTTGGTTGTAGGCTACAAAATGTTCATAAATAACGTGTCAGTGAAGGAATCCCTGTTGGAAAAGTGACCATCCTGAAGCATCTACAAAACTCATTGGAACAGCAAAGTAATGGGCTGTTTGACCTGGTATAGGCTGGATGTTGTATTAGGTAAAGTAATATATCATATCATGGCCCTTAGAACATTCATTGTCATGCATCATATGTATTTCATGTTCATGTTGTATCAATAAGACTTCCTCTACTGGTTACTGTTACAATGTATGATAAGTCTATTTCCTGTGGATTTGATTTGGTTTATTATTGTTTGGAATGAGATGCACATGGATAGATGGGAAAACAGCTTCACTACAAAATTTCTGAAAAAAAAAAAAAAAAATTCATGGTTGTCAAATCAACTGATGCAGCTTAGGGTTAGGGTTATGAATGTGTCGGAAACTCCCATATTCAATTATAATGAAACGTCAAATAACAGTGAGGCCCACTGGCTCTTTTTACGCACCGTCCAATGATGAAGTGAGGCAGAGCAATGATGAAGGTGCCAATGGACATCAGTACACAACCTACTGCAATGATCTTTGGCCTATGGAGCTTAGCACCAAAGTAACTGACGAAAGCTATCACCAACAGGTTACCTGGAATGGAGAAAAGGACAGAAACATTAGTGACTTTATGCAGACTGCTACGCTTGAGAACATTGTCTTATTTACCTTGTGTTATCTTTTGACACTGTACGTAATCCAGATGTGTCTCTGACCACATACATTCATGCTATTATATCAGGCTTTGATTTCTTGTCTTTTGACTTGTTTGTTGTAGCAAAACAAGCTGCAGATCTACAACAGTAAAGCTAAAAACACCTGCAAAACCATTACACCAAACAATTATTTTCCATATGTGCCAATATATATGCAGTATATAACCATTATATACATACAGTACATATCATTACAATAGTATACCCAAACAATGATGTTCTGAAAACTGAGCATGAGACTGTTGTTTATAGTTTGAATGACAGATGAGGTTGTGCTTTCACACCTGACACATTATCTTCATCCTCCAAAAGATTATTTATTATCTACCGCATGTAGCAGCAAATGCATAAGATGGCATAAAAATTAAACAATCATGGGTGGGACCCTCCTGTATTGTCACCTTGTAGTGTATTTTGTATACGACCAGTGACTCCATTGTAAAGAAGGTGGCCTAGAAAGATAATCTTATGCCATGTTGCCTGACCTTTTACTATTGAAAAGGTTCATTTAATGGGATGACGTCAAACCCTCCAACAATTCTTCAACTGCCATGCGTGTGTGTGGTGGGGGGAGTAACCTTTTTAAGCAGTAACAAGAAATTCTTAGAAGTATTTATATCTTTCATAGTATTCTACAATGTAATTACAGTGTTTGTGACAGCCAGAGCACAGTAAGCCACAAGTACAGTGACTGTACGTCAGGAGAAGTGAATTAGATTTTTGATCCTTTAGAAAAACTTCTATTTGATTCTGATATACAGTATGTGTGATGATCAAGATCAAATACAGCAATTAAGGTCTGGAACATGCTAGGAATGATTTCATGCAGCACATAGTACGTACAAGCATGTGTATACAGCTTTGGGCCAATCAGCTGAGCTCATTCATAATTATCAACCTCCTTTAGTCTTCTTTGTTCTCCTTTCTGTATTTCCCTCCTCTCCTGCTTCTCTTCTCCCCTCTTGTCTTCCCCCTGCTCTGTTCTCCTCTCTTGTTTCTTGCACTGCCCTTTCCTCTTTTCTTTCATGCTGCCCTGCTCTGCCTCTATGTTGCCCCGGCAACGGTCCTATAGGAAAATCTTGTTGCCTAGGCCACATGAGAGAAGCAGCTTTCATAGGAGATGGAGAGATGGAGGGATGGAAGGGAAGAGATCTGGGGTATTTGGCTCAGACGGTGTTAAAGGTGTCATCCTTTTTTGCTGTCAGATACAACCCCACTTATATCAGAGTATCAACAGGTCGCACACTTATTGAAGAAAAATGTTAATTATTCTTCACTATCAAACTTCCCACCTGACAGCAAAAGAGCTGAAGTAGATTGCCTGATAGTGGATGACAACTTTTATCTTGTTTGAATCATATCTCTTTGGGTCTCATCTCATTCTGCAAGCTATGTATGATTTATAACCTACAAGAGACACTTCAGTTGAATGGACTCGCTTTACATAACTGACCTAGAAACTGGTGAAGGGACAATCTAGCCAGCGGTTACTTAAAATATGTATTTGTTGCATGTATACAGTAGAGATTCAAGCCAGATCTACTAACTAGCTGCATGTTTAATAATTTAAACTTTTATCCTATATGATATCCTGCTACCAGCTCTATGATTTCAACTCGCTAAAGCTAACAGTACTACAGGTCTAACAAGTGGTGCCAGTAATGTTAATGTTTATTATTAGTGATTAATCAGGTGAAACAGCACCTATATTCTTCCTCACAAAACCATTTCAAAGTGTATGTCCATGATTGTATTTCCTGTGGCATTGACAGGCCAGTTTCTTTCAGCATTGATTCAGCGTTTTACAGGTGTAGTGGACATGCAGGCCTTTATGTTTTCAATATGTTTTGTTTATTTTGTTCAATTTAAACAAGGTGGTTTCTAAAATGTGTTAGGATTTAATTTACAGTAAAAATCATGTAAAATTCAAAAGTGAAAACTTCAGCTTTTGTTAGGGGGCTGAATATTTTTGCTGGAGGGCTGGGTTTCTACTGTGGGCCACCATTGCCCACCACTGATTAAGTAATGTGTATATATACAGATGGGTGACAAATTAAAGGAAAAACCAACATGAAGAGTCTTAGTGAGGTGTTGGGCTACCATGTGCTGCCAGAACAGCTTCAGTGTGCCTTGGCACTGACTCTACAGTCTCTGAACTCTTATGGAGGGATGAACACTATTCTTCATAAAGATATTCCCTCATTTGGTGTTTTGATGATGATGGTGGAGAGTGCTGTCTAACATGTCAGTCCAGAATCTCCCATAGGTGTTCAATTGGGTTGAGATCTGGTGACTGTGAAGGCTATAGCATATGATTCACATCATTTCCATACTTATCAAACTTATCAGTGACTGTTTGTGCCCATGGGGGTATTGTCATCCTGGAAGAGGCCGCTCCCATCAGAAATGTACCAGTTTTTCCTTTAATTTGTCACCTGTCTGTATTTACTTAAGGATGGATCTGTTTAAGCAGTGTAATTACATCAACACTAAAATTGTCTGGGAATCTGTCCAGGCATAGCTCATCTCTCACCCAATGTGAGTGGGGATAAATGTGTTGAAAATCATGGATGGATGGAAACTTTCAATTCTTTCCCACCTTTAGGTTGAGATATAAACATGGTAACATGGGTGGCAGACTGGCTCATAACATATAAGTCCTAGTGTGAATCCACTGGTTTGAATCTTGGTGTTGGTCCTTTTCACTGTGACTGTGACTTTTGTCCAGTTGTGATTCCTCCCACATTCCAAACACATATAGTTACATTAACTGTAAGTGCTAAATGAGCAGCATGTATAAAGTATGTAAGAATGAATGTGTCTGTCTGTGTGCTAGCTCTGTGTTAAAATGGCAGTTTTTCCAAAGTGTTTCCCAGCTTTTACTAAAAACATGCGTAGATAGCCAAGCCCCTCATGACCAAAACAAGAATAGATACAGCATAGATAAATGTTTTGATTTTCTGGTAGCAGTTGTTTCATAAATCAGTTCTGTTCCATGGTTTCCAAACATCATTCAATTTTCAGCTGACCTGGGATTATAGCACCCTAAAAAACTGTTTCTAAATCACATATATTTGGCATTTCTGTGCTGCAATTTCTTGTTGTCTATCAGTCAACGTATATGCCTACTGAATCTGTGATATTTTATACATTTCTGCACAAAGCTTGGAAGTTTGTGTTGCACTTACACAACAAATTATTTTTGGTTTCGCCTGAAGGTTTCATCTGCTTTGAGCTGATTCACATGTTAGATAAAAGCTGGTAAATGCCAGTCGATTCCCATGTATATAACTAGGAAATACAATGAGATTAAATTAATACTACAGAGATGTTAATGCATGACAAAAGCTTACAAATTGTGGTCTGGCTGTCCACAGCAAGAAGAAAGCTTACAGCCTGTTATGTCCCTGCTCGACACTGTGACTCACCACGCACATATGCGCACACATACACGCACACACTCCTCTGTCCTCTTCTTGGAAGCCTGATGAATCCTTTATCTGCAGCCTGAATACCTCTGTGACCCATTCATATTTCCATCCCAAAGACAGAAAGAGTGAAGGGAGGGTAGCCCATGACAGAGAGGCTGCAAACAGAACAACAAAATAACAGCAGTGACTGGCAGGCCTACTCACCTATCTCGAAGCTCCCGTCAATGACACCTATTAGGTAACTGGGGATGTCAAAGCGCCTCTCCAGCTGAGTTATTGTGCTCTTCATGTAGCTCCCCGACAGAGCTTTTGCAAAATAGGCAAAGGACAAAGCCACCAGAAACATCTGGGAGAAGAGAGTGAGATGAGAAAGAGGAAACAGAAAGAAACAAAGACAGGGTTTTTACATAAATATGCACAGGAGCTTTTCTCTACAAATGAGCAAATACAAGTGCCAGCATCGCAGGAACAATAGGGTTCAGATGAGTGAAGGGTTGGAGGGAGGGAGGGAGGGAGAAATGTAAACAACAATTAGAGAATAACTGGTTAGCATTTCAGTGATGACAGCCAGATCCATAAAAGGATGAAATGACTGGTAGTAAAGATAAGGTATAATAAAATAAGGTAAAACCATGCATAAGAAAATAGAAAAAAAAGTAAAACTTAGGGTTGTACAAATTGCCACAAGCACATACTGACACACAGAAGGACTCCCCATGGTTCACTTTTACATCTTGATTGTTTTAATTACTGCTATAACGGGACTGAAGAACGATGAGCATGTAGCAGATGGGCCCAGATCACGCGTTCTCAAAGCGACCACAGGCAATTTAATACAGACTCATTGATGGCAGAGGTCCAGAACGCCAGACAAATTCAGTTTCCTTATTAACATAGAAGTTGAGAGCCTGTGAGAAGGTTTCAGGCCTTTGACACTGAGCAGGAAATAAGGCTGGGCAATATGACCAAAATCTCATGTCCCGATATAGGTCATTTCATATCCTGATAATGATATCCAACCCGATATAGCACATAAATAGTTAGTCCATGCGCCCCCCTCCAAACCCTCTGCCCCACCGTTGTCTGTCCATCCTTTGCACGGATTAAATTTAATTACTCTCATATTGAGCTGAAATTAAATAAATAAAGACAGTCTTTACTGCGTTTTGCTGTCATTTATAGTCACTGTCTCACTGCTTCTCTGCTCTTTCTCAGCATGGGCGGTCTTGAGCCCTCCGTGTGTGTGCAGCGCAGCAGAGGAGAGACAGACAGTGGTGGAGAGTTGGTGACAACTAAACTTGTTACGTAACTGTAAGTGCAATAAAAGCTTCACGTGTAAAAAGCCAAGAAGAGTAATTTATCAATGTAATCTGCACAAAAGATGGACAGAATGATGAAAAACATTGTCATAAAGAGTGTGATTTGTGTCACCATGAAATAAACAATAGAGTATGATATAAAACGATAGACATTTTTCTATCGTCACACAATATATATCATCATATCGCACAGCCCTAGCAGGAAATGTCATCACAGGAGAAGCAGACTACAATCTCAAGCCATATTCTGTGACAAACACACAGTAGTCCAAAGTTGTTTAGTTGTCCTACAAATTATTTTGATCCTTTCAAATTTAATACGTTTTTTAAAGTTTACTAGACGTTTATGATGATGTCCTTGAACCTACATGATGTAATGACCAAATGTCCACTCATTTCAAATTGTACTTAGTAAGGTAGTAATCTACTGATTCTATAGCTCAGATCAGTGGTTCCCAACCTGTTGGTTAGAACCCACAAAGGTATCCCCAGATAAACTCGCAGGCCATAACCTGTGATTGGCGGGTGACAGTTAGGCAATGCTTTATATTAAGGGGTCATGAGCTTGTGAAAAATCAATTTTGAGCCACCCCATTCATCCTCTGTTGTTTGGCTTATCAAAAGTTCATAAATCAGTTGGAAGCCCTTGTTTATGCTACACAGCATCAATAATGTGAGGGAACATACCCCACTTCTTCATTAAGAAATTGCATACTACTCTGCTGACTGATCTAAGTGATGTCCCTCATGTACTTAGAACCACTGAGTCAGTTAAACGCTGGATATATTTGCATTTACTACACATGGTCAATACCTCTAACAATGGAGGTGAGCTTATTTGGTCCAACTTAGACCCATGCCTTCCCTACAGTCCCTACAACAATCCATTCCACGGCATCACAAGATGTCAACAATTCTTTGTCAACTTCACTATACCATGAACATCTACCCAAACACTGTAGCTAACTACTCTCACGGCAAATAGCAATCATCCAAAACATTGAAAAATGTTTTTTTAAATACCTATTTGGAGTTTAAAAAATGCAACAATAATATGAATATGGACTGTGCAAATGCTGGGCATTGTGCCAAGTCCAACCACAGCTCCCCCACTTTGTTGAGATTTTGTGAAATTAAGTAAATTATGATCTTGCCTTGAGGAGGTGATGTTGTAAAGATATGAAGCATTTTGGATTTAAGAGTATAATACACTAGAGCTCTCTGGAGTCTGGATAAGATGAGGAAATAAATCTCCATTGCCATTATGTTTACATTCAGATAATTTGTGTGCAATGTGTGCAATATGCTACTGCTTTGTGTAGTTTCCTGTGAAATATGTCGGAAACAAAGACAAATGTGTGCTCAGGAATGGTTGAGTGGTTAAATCTTATCTGAAGCCACATGTTTGCCTTTGCTTGCCTATGAGATCAAATCCTCCTACATGTATTTTTTTATCTGCTGTCTTCCTGTGAGCTTTCCACTTGTCTAATGAAACAAAGAATATATAATATATACAATGTGCTTTCCACTCAACATTTTACAGAAATACTGAGGAGAAAGCTGCAAATTTTGTTGCCTTCCTTCTATGTTTTGCTTCCTGTCTTGTTGCTTATTTTTTTGTTTTTTGATTTCGTTACTGTTTGATGTAAAGCATACGTTATTATCTGTGTCATATAACAAAGGGACACAGAGGTCATGGATTCATTTCTTAAAGAATGAAGGTACAGGACTTTTAATTTTAGATGTTCAATTTCCAGTCGAAAGAAAATGTTTACTGTATTAATATGTTTAATTATGCGACAAGATGCTCCATAAGGATCAACACACACTAACAGAGACACACAGTAGCTACTATATCCTGCACTTGGGACATCCCAATCCAAATTATTCAATTATGTTAATCACTGCATGTTTGTTTTGTCCCCCGTGAGCTATCAATGCTAACAAACTGTAGCTAGGCATCAATAATGCAAATTGAGACCAATTATTTTGTAGCTGGGTGAATGGTTTGTAGGCTAATATTAAATAAGCGACTAGTTTAATATTTAGCATGAATGAACATAAACCTATGTGGTGTAAATGGTTCATTTTCTGAAGCATAGCTGACTTGGAACCAACAAAATGTGAATTTGTAAAAGTGAAATGACTATTTCAATATTTAAACACTATGTACAACACACGCAATTGTAATGTGTTACTTTGGCCTGTACAGGTTTGTGTGTAGAGAGATCCACTTCTCTACACATGGTCACATGAACTGCCTTTTCTTAACTTGTTCTCTTTTCCTTATGCTTCTCTATTTCCCTAACTCCCTCTAATTGACTCAGAACATCCACTTCACATCACTGCTTGCTTCTTCTTTGCCAACTTGCCTAGCGAAAAGATGACAGTGGTTTCACTCCATGAATTTCTCAGAGCAGAGTTTAGAAGAAGACTAAGACCCTTGTGTTGTCTATAGACTAAGTGTCTGTAATCTCTTTGTCTCTTTGAGTGCTTGTAAATAAGTAATGGTTTGTGGCCTTGGTCATGGTTCTTGTGCTGCATCCTGCCCCCTTACTGGGTATCCAGCACTGACGTGACACAAGCAGTGCACATGAGAGTCACATTACACAAATAATCATGCAAAAGACAGGCCATGGTCATAGATAGATCAAAGCTGGGAGTATTATTTACCTATAGCATAAACTGGAAGTATATTTCACAACAAAAATATCCATAAAATGTGAATAAATTCTCTACTAAGGATACAATTTGACCTCCTGACCCTTTAGCGGTAATTGAATTAGAAGCATCTGACTAAGGCTGGACTGACGCGTCAACATAATAGATTACATCGATTACGTAAATACATTGATTTATGTGGAATGCATCGATGCGTCGCACTGTTCACATTCATCCTCAATTATGGTGGTTCCTGCTCCTGGGTGTGTTGAAAATGAGACTTTATCCAAAAAAGCCTGAACCCCATTGTCAAAAATGTGGGAATTATTTAAAGAGACCTAATAAAATGGTGCTCTGCATGCTTCGTAAAACTGAAATTACTACCACAGCATCACAACTGCTATGCACGAGCATCTCAAAGGAAAACATCCTGGGGCTCTCCAACCTCAAAAGACAGCAGTGAAAGTATTTGGACTATTACAGTGAGTTTTGTCTGATTGTTGGTTGGTAGCCAGTGCCTGGGAGTCATCGTTGCATCTGTTGTGTTTCAGGCAAGAACTCAATGAAGACTCCCTAGAGCAGATGCTAATAGCTAGTATAGCAATGTTGAATTCCAGCACATATGCACATATAGACCTGTAAAACTAAACTATGTAGATTTCCATTAACATAAGCCTGTAAGTCAGTGTAAGCAACCTTTTGCAGATGAATAATACAAGTGCATTTCCAATTACAGTCGGCACTACCCATTGGAGTAAATCATACTCAACACTATCTATGATAATTAATGGCAGAATATAGTAAAAAACACCTTTCCTAATTAGGCCTACACTGCATAAATCTGAACTTTCATGATGAATAGTATAATTACGTAAAAGTTAAAGTCTGAAGTGGTTCCTTCATTCATAGATTTCATGTTGAAATATTTCATTTTGTGTGTCTTTTTGTGTCTCAGGAAGAGGCACAGCTGTGTGCAAGTTTGTTTTTTTTCCATAAAAAGGATGTCACTGTATCCATGCCCCACGTTTTTAAATTAAATATTTGTATGCCTTTTTATGAGAAAATGCTTAAATAAAAGGTTGAAAGAATAATCATAGAAGTTATGGTTATTATTTATTGGTAAGTTAACCAATGGATTAATTGACTAACCAGAAAATAATCGATAGAATAATTGAAAAAATAATCGTTAGATTAATCAACTAATCAAAAAAATAATGGTAAGATTAACTGATAAAAAAATAATTGTTAGTTGCAGCCTTACATCTGACTATACTACCACTACTTGTAAAACCACATTAACAAAGTTAGAGAGATTTCTGAGCAGAAGTCTATTGAACAACAGATGGGAGATAATCAGGAATTTGAGATACTTCAAGATAGAGATACTTTGTCTTATTCCTGCAGTTCTCCTTGTACAGAATGACCATTTATTGTAGATGCTACTGTATGATGAAAGTGGGGCCATCAGTGCAAACAGACCTCCGTTGAGATCATGCTGACCACCAGTACTAGCTGTGGGGCATTAATGAAAGTAGCTCATCACATGTGCATTTCCTGGGGGGATTAACTTGCAAGCAAGCATGCATACTAGGGGTCGGTTTGATTTGGACTCCAGTTTGAGTTGTTAAGCTCCAATGTGATCAAATCTTTTATTCTCCCTCACTCAAAGAGGAATTAAAAACATATGTAGCACACTTCTCATTTTTAGCCAACTGTCACTGCTGCTGGTTAAAATGACAGACAGCAGCTGATTAAATCATCTGGAGCTAATTAACATTAATTCTGTAATGGCTAAAATAAAACATTTGGCTGTTCTTTGGTTAATGTGCGCTCTGCAACTGGTGCATATTCAGAAAAGATTGTGAGTGAAGAGACATCACTCTGTAACACTGAGTGGACTGTGTGTTTTTGTAGTTCAAAAGGGACAAACAGAGTAGCGACTCTTCTCTAGAGAAATGATCTAGCTGATCACGTCACATCAATTTAAGAGTCTACCAGTTAAAGTTTGCTTCATATCGTATCAGCATCAACTTAATAGTTCTCAGGATCTAGACTAAGTCAGATAGAAGAATACAGATACAGAACAAGTCAGATACATTTACTGAACATGTCATATATTATCCTGCTCATCTCAGTTTCGGGTTGTAAGTACAGGTTGTGAACATTAATTAGTCTGCCACTAAAACTAGTTTGTCCTCTTTTGAGTTGTAGTTATTTTAGCCTTTAGTTACTTGCAAATGTTGAAAGGTAAACCTAATAAGGTATAATACTGGATGTGAATTTGATAAAATGTTATGGAACATCACCCCTAAGGTATATACTTATGTTTCCCTCCACAGCAAGAAAAAATACCTTTTTGATTTACTATTTCCTCTCAACTCTCACAAATTTTCTTGGAGAAAAGCCTGTTTTCTGAGCAATTCAAAATTGTCTTGATTAGAAGTTTATATGAAACAAATAAACTATGATCTAATTTATACTCAATGGAAGTGATTGAGTCAGAAAATCCAGTGCTAGCTTTTCTCCAAACGGACGTGGATATATTTTTATCAGCACTGGCCTAATTAGGAATTTAAGCCAACAACATTCACATTCTCAATTATACAATTTAACATTTAAAGCTGAATAAGTCAGTGCAGTGTGTTCAAGCCAACTCATTCTTCATACTGACAAATTGTCAGTTTTGTTGGCCACAACTACATCTGTTCCCACTGGTGCCTGTTCAGTCATTTATCAGCTCACAAAGACATTACTTGTACCAGAGTGGATGACAGAGTGCAATCATTGTGATATTAAAAATACTTTCTCAGGTGACTGCTTATCTGGAGTCAGTCTCAACCATTGCAACTTTTCAATGTGCCATGTCCAGAAAGCCTATGCTGATTTCCAAGGGAAATGACAACTTAACGGCTGATGCATGCCAGCCCCGCACACATCTATGATTCATACATTTTTGTAAATTATTTGCAGTGGCATTTTGCCTGTAAAGAGTGATGGAAAACATGAGACAGAAATAACATTTGATAAAAGGTTACTGGCTGAAATCAGATTAACATTTGTTCCTCCTGTTTAAATATTTTATAGCTGCATCCAGGTGCATCATGTAAGGGCAGACTTTACCGTAAGGCAAGGCGGGCAATTGCCTGGGGCCCCCACCCAGCCTTACGCTGTTTAGATATGAAATATATAAAATTATGTTACTATTCTAACTAACTTATTTTATTTTGTCAAACAAATATAAATATGATAATATGAGAGAAGGCCAACAGGTTGCAGTATATCAGGCTGCAGGGCTGCTTGTCAAATGTGGTGATGAGCAACACTGGCACACCCCAAGGAACTGTACTGTCACTGTTTTTTGTGCGCGCTCTACACCTCTGACTTCTGCTTCGACTCAGGAACGTGCGACTCACAGAAGTTCTCAGATGACTCCTCCATTGACGACTGTATCACAGACGATAAGGAGGAGGAGTACAGAGAACTAGTTGAAAACTTGAAAATCAAGAAGCTGATGGTGGACTTACAGCACAGCAAGAGGCCCCCCACCCCTACAAGGTAAGGAGTGGAGATGGTGGAAACCTCCAAGTTCCTAGAGGTGCAACTCAACAACAACAACTGGACTGGTCAGACAACACTGAGGCCTTCTGCAGGAAATGACAGAGCAGGCTTTTTCTGAGGAGGCTCAGGTCCTTCAATGTGTGCACTAGGCCAGGGAGGTGGCATCGGGACTTGTGGTACCAAACAATCTGGGCAAGCTGGTGAGGAAGGCCAGCTCTGTGGTGGGGATGGAACTGGACAGTGTGGAGGTAGTGACAGAGAAGAGGATGAGAGGGAAGCTGAAAGCTATCATGGACAACTGCTCTCATCCTCTCTATGCTGAGCTGAGATGGCTCAGGAGCACATTCAGCCACAGACTCTTCGAGCTACATGCCTCAAAGCGCTTAGGGGGCTCTTTTAGCCATAAGCCATCAGTGCTTTATCAGCAGAAAACCCCACAAGCAACCTCTCAAAGAAAACAAGCCTTCATCCAATCTGAGGGAAATAACCACCTCCTATTACAGATAATGGTAAGAATGAAGGCAATATAGATAAAGAAATCAAGAAAATCATTTTGGAAAGTGGTATGACTTTTAGTGAGTAATATAATGTCAGGAGTGATAACCGAATAAGAAATAAATCATCTCTTTATAATTTTTTTTTTTAACAAAAGCAATAAATTGGTAATGATTTACTTTTTCTAAATGTCATGTTTTGGGATTTGCAACAATGGCATGCATTGTGACATGTTCATTCTGTGCTTTTAATTGGGTCTCCAATAGGTGCCAAATGTGCTGTGGCCTCAGTGTGAACTAGAAAGTGATTCACATTCAGACTGTGTGAAAATTTTAACAAAGACTCCTCGTGACCTGTGACTTGCTTTTGTTCTTAGCTAGTTGATGTCACCCATGTAATACGCTTAAGCCGAGCTCAGACTACAGGAGTTTTAAAATCCTAACCGATTTTCAAATTGGGTTGCATCACGCACATAAGGAGAAACTTCACAGATGTTTTTCTCTCTAATCTCAAAAACCTAAACAAAATGAATTGAAGAAAAAGCAAAAGCAGAAGGCTAAACGAGTATGGGTGGAAAAATGGTTGGAGAGACGCGGTCAACATGAGTTGTCTGTTCTTCAGCAAGAACTGGAGGTGAGATTTCAACTCAGTTTTAAAGTCTGTCAACAGTAGTATCCTAGCTATCGTTAGCCTCAAGAGCAACACTGTTTACCGTTGCTTGGCGACACCTTCAGCTTGTAGACTTGTCTTTCTCATCAGCTATTGTGGCCCCGCTCAGAAAGTAGTGACGTAATCATTCAGATTTTAAATCCTACATATCAAACATGTTTGAAATTATCGGGGCAGCCCTGATGAGCCTGTGATCAGTTCTGGAGGTTTAGGATTGGATCTGTAAACCCCTCTTATTACCAGATAATCTGGGCCGAACATCGGTACCGACCAAGGTCCCAGGTCAGGGTGAATTGGGGATAAATCAGCCCAAAACTCCTGTCGTCTGTGCCCAGCTTTAGACTAACACAGAAGACTGCCACACACACACACACACACACACACACACAGAGTTTTCTATTACTTGCATAGAATCAAGTAGAGGGATAGAATACATTATACATAAAAATCATTAGACTGTATTTAGGGAGTTATGGGATGGTCTCTGAAGCAAAAAGTCAATGAGAAATGAACAAACACTGGGACATTGTACCACCTAAGTTCTAGTTTTATTGGTGGAATTAACAAAAAGTAGAGAATAACACACAGGATTAGAGTCGAAACGGGCTGTGCCACGTCCCACCCAGCCGGTCGGGGAACCAAACAATTCTGAGAAGAAATACAAGTCTGTCTTGCTCCTTCAGTCTGTATTATGATAAGCTGCTTGAACACCATTGTCTCACATCACTTTCATGTGGGAAAAAGCAACAAGAGTGTCTGATCCTATTTAGGGCTTTACAAACTTTCATGTTGTTGGCAGAAGACTTTCAGCCAATTGGATCTTTTTAAAGGTTGTTTGAGGTGGAAGAAAGAAAAGAGAAAGATGGAAAAGCCTGGGGTGGTCTATTAATAACAACATGACATTCACATTATGTTCTGCATTATTTTCTTGATCTTTCCTCGGAAAGCAATGTTGATAACCATTATGACATTTTCACTACAGACCCCAGGTTATCATTACTGTAAAAATAAGCATGTAGTTGCTATAGTAGGAAGTCATTTACAGGGATTAAAGCAAGAAAAGATTTCTGAGCCTGAGGAGGAAATGTGTACAATGTAGTGAAATAAGTATTATAAGAATTTGAAACTGCTCTATGCCTGAAATCAGGCATGGTGCTGAGAACTATAATCCCTGCATTTAGCCTAAGTGTGCTTGATTTGAGGGTCTTTATCTCTAAATGACTTCTACTCATTACTTACACATTCAAGAACACAAAGAAATCAGCCTTGTTCTTTTACTCCAGTGTTTAAATGATTATGTTAAGATGCATTAGCTGCGAGGTGTTGCCTATTGAAGAAATAAGATCCGTTTTCTCATATGAGGAAATCTGTGACAGATTTGTTAATTCCACCAATAAAACTAGAACTTAGGTGGTACAATGTCCCAGTGTTTGTTCATTTCTCATTGACTTTTTGCTTCAAAGACCACCCCATAACTCCCTAAATACATTTTAATGATTTTTTTCATATTGAAATAAGTCTATCTTCAATTTTCACAGTTATACATAATATACTGAGGCTGTAGATGGATATTTACGGCCCTCACAAATGACTGACACACTTCATGAGGTAAAACTGGTTATTGTAGTTGATTGTAAAGAGTCATATAAAAAGGTTAATTTGAATAATGTTCATTTAAACTGAGCACCTGACAGCCAAAGGTTTTCTCAGCCTTGCCCAAACTTCAAGGATACGTTTACAATTTTTCAAGTCTGTCATGTTCCCATATGAATATTGAAAGAGGATTTGCTCACTGCGGTCATTTCTCCTCATAACAATGAATGGATCCCTTTCAAGTGCGTTAACAATGTAAGTTATGGGGGACAAAATCCACAGTCCTCATTTTGTTGAAAAATGTACTTTAAAGTTTATCTGAAGCTAATATGAAGCTTCAAACCAAGTGGATATCTTCCAGTGTTATTTTCTTTTTAGAATCAAATTACCTCTTTTTGTTTCCCCAGACAGTGTTTCCCTGTTGAGCTGCAGTGGAAGGATGGTAACAAAAAAGATTTGGCACTAAAAAGACAGTAACTTTGAAAAATATCAACTTGATTTGAGAAATTTGGATTGCTGAAGCTTCATATTAGCCTTGAATAAACTTTTAAATACCTTTTTTCACTGGAATGAGGGCTGTGGATTTTGTGTCCCATCACTTACACTGAAATGTACATTAAGAAGGGATCTCTTAATGTCCAGTATGAACAGTAGGAATGATTACAGCAAGAAAACCCTGTTTCAATGTTAATTTGGGCACATGAATATTGTTTAAAGGTGCACTGTATAGGATTTAGTGGCATCTAGGGGAACAGACTCGGCAAAAAGGGAATATAATATTCATAAGTATATTTTAGTTAGTGTATAATCCCATGAAAATAAGAATTGTTGTGTTTTCATTAGACTGAGCCCTTTATATCTACATAGGAAGCACGTCCTCTTCCACAGAGCCCACCATGTTTCTACAGTAGCCCAGAATGTACAAGCCAAACACTGGCTTTAGAGAGGGCTTTCGATGTTTTTCGTGAGTTTCACTGCCACCATAGGTTCTCCTACATGCTTGGAAAGGGAGGGGTGGGGGGTATTCAGTTGTTTGCAACCTCACCACTAGATGCCACTAAATTCTACACACTGGTCCTTCAAGACAAACATGAAAAATTGTGAACATATCCTTTGAAGGTATAATGTGTAAGATTTGGCCAGAATTTTAGTTTAAAACATTCCCAAATTAACTAAAATTATTAACAGAATGTGAAGAAATAAGTTTTGACGTTATGTCAAAGACCTATATGTATTGTGTTGTAGAGATATCCACTGAAGTTAGCATGCTAACCAGCTAGCTCCGGTCCCATCTGGCCGTACTGTCTCGTAATACCCATTTACACCTCAGGAGCGATAATGAGTCACTGTAGCATCCAGTCTGCCCTCAGTCGAATATGAGAGGAAGACGTAGCACTGCCCAGAGTTACCAGGCTTTCAGGCGAGAAGGTAACCATGTAGACTCCCAATATGTGGTCAGTTTATCCAAATAACACCTTTTTGGAAAGTTACAGCGACAGATGCTGGCTGGGTGAGACATCAACTGTTCATGTCAGCTGATCCGACGAACTGTACTGAGTTGCACCAGCTATGTGTAAGCTGGCATGAGTCATTTGGATTCGTAGCACATCGTAGTAAGCTGGATCGTTATTGAAATATCATATAAATAAATTAGGTCTCTACTGGATTACTGTGTTGTAAAATGGCAGCAATTAATGAAAAAATGATGCTGTGTGGCAGAAAAGTGCTGTTTTACCATTAGTGAGTTCTGTGACATTTTATGATTTACACCTACCCTGGGGGCATGTGTGTAACTAGTTGTTACTTAGAGCTATGTTGTAACTTATCTCTGTGGTGCAACCGCTTTCTGATCTGTGCAGCTCGTTTGTAATTCCCGTTGGCTCTAATGTCTCCATGGAATTTTGATATCCTGGCAACGCCATGGCGCAGATTCACTGTAAACAGTAAGCTTCAGGCTATATCGAGTGAGTGATAATGGTGGTGGGGTGTGTGTGTGTGTGTGTGTGGGTGGGGGATACATGAGATAAGAAAGAATCAGCTGTGAGGAGGTGATGGAGTGTTTCCACTGACTTGAAAACGTTTATCTCAACATAAATATATTTTATGTTTTGCAGTTTTTGTTGTCAAGTTGATTTTAAAATTTGGCAAGGATACAAGACATTACATTAACTCCATCTGCTGATGAAGATCATGTGATATGATCGAGAGCCTCAGAACAGCAGGTGAGATTGTTCTGTCAACTGTTGTTTCCAAGATCAAAAACGAACACTAAACTCACCGCCATGAAATTCCATGACAACTGAGCAAACTCCATCTTCTGTTGACAATCATGTGATACAATGGAAAGCTTCAGAACAGCAGCTAAATGGACCTTGAGGTGAGACTGTCTTGTCAGCTGCTTTTTTCAAGGTCAAGAATGAACTTTGACACTGTGATTTTATTACATCTGTGAATCGTGATAAAGGGAGAAGGGATTGGTTCGGTTTTGGTTTGTGAGCAAAAGGAAGGAAAGAAGCTAACTGCCACATGAATGCTGGGAAAAGGCAAGAATTTACATAATAGGATTATACCAATTAGATGACTCACTGGCTACAATACCTGATACTATCTCCTGCTATTGGACGGCAAGTCATCCACCACTGACACCCAAGGGAGGGGAGGAAACTACTGTATATGGTGCTGTGAAGGTTTCTTCAAACCTCACACTGGTGGGAATGCCAGTACAGTGTATGGATGAATAAAAGATCAGAAGCATGATTTAATTTCCTCTGACATTCTTTAAATATCTTTACATTAAGCCAGTAAAGTTAGGTCATTATGTGCAGTATCCCTCAAACACATCAGCCTTGTGGAAGTGACTTGTTGGACTGTTGCTGTAATTTGGTTATTTAGTTAGTACTTGTCTCTCTCCACACACACATGTGCAAGCATACATACTAAGGAAGCATGTGACCCCTCCCAAGCACACACACATGCACGCACACACACACACACTACTATAAGAGAAAATGGTGTCAGCTGGAGCTCTTTCATCCTTCATAAAGACATGTTAGTTCACCTACCTTCAGGCTGGAGCATGGAGAGGAGCGCGGTTCTTTGGCTGCGGTGTCACTGCGTCCATTCTCCTGCGCGCGGCCTTGCTCAGCCCCCACCTCCATCCTCCAGAAATGTCTCTGTGTCTTCTTAGCAGAAGTCTACCACGTAATGCAATTTCTTGGCACTGATGCATGCAACCCTGCAAATGGATAATTCAAACATGTGACCCACTTCTCATCCTCAGCACAAAAACAGAAACATGTCTACAGCAGCCAGCAGAGGAGAGACTGACACACACAAACAATAGCGCCTGTATTTGTTCCTAAGATCTTAAGACTTAAAATCACAACTACAAAGTCAACATTGTAATGACACAGCTGATGTGTGCACTTTTTCATGATGATCGACAAAAGAATTAACTAGAGATACTGTAGGCCTCTGCCAACCAGTCAAGTTACAGTTTACATCCATGTCTGTCCAGACTTATATAAAATTTGTAGTGAAGGCTTTGAAGGAATTTAATAAAAGATATTAAGCGTATATTTTGGCGAAATGGAAGTTATCAAATTATTGACATGTATGATTCCAGTGAATAATTTCCAGTGAGAAACATGCTGTCTTCACTTAGAGACTGTGAAACTTTGTCATATTTAGCGTATGAATTCTCAAGTTATGGCCAAAGGTCACAGTGACCATGACCTTTGACCACCGAAATCTGATCAGTTCATCTTTGAGTCCAAGTGGATGTTTGTGTCAAATTTGAAGAAATTCCCTCAAGGCGTTCCTGAGATATCGCGTTCACGAGAATGGGACGGATGGACAACCCAAAACCATAATGCCTCCGGCCATGACTGTCGCTGGAGCAGAGGCATAAAAAGAACAAAAGGTTTCTGTTTCAAGTTAACTATTTTAAACCTTCACATACCACAACTATGTAACACTTTGTTTTATTGTTCAGTCAATAACTGACATCATGTGACTAAATACAATGAAACATATGTAAGGGAAGTGTGAAATACACTTTTTTGACTTGTACATGTTACCTATAAATATTAAGGTATAGTATAAAGAAATATTTACATAAAACATACACATAGAGAGAAAGATTTCCATTGTTTGCCACACAGTATATATATATATATATATATATATATATATATATATATATATATACACACACATTGATTATAAACCCATATAAACCCATAACCACTAGAAAGGCTTTTAGCAGCTGCAAGAAGTGTTCAGTTAGTCACTGAGGTTTGCCACCAATGGTTAACTTGCTGCTCAATATAAATTGGGATTCATTTGTTATTGATCAGTTTGAACCAAGCAGCAACTATGATGGCTTGAGGCTGAACGCAACGCAGAGGTACCTTGAAGCGCAATGCGCAATGTCACCGACAGCCACTAGATGCTGGCTCCAAAAAATCCCTGGCCCCAATTGACTCCTATTCAAAAAGCAAAACTTCTCTCAAGAAATATGAAGTCAATAATCTTTTTCAACAAGTCATTATGGTTTCAATTGCTAAATTCGGGCCCTCTGATAAGTGTGCTGGTGGTCATTTTGGAAATTATTACTCTGTTAATAAGATTTGAGGACTTATAGTAGGCTTTGATGTCTGCCGTGTGGCCGTTGATTGACAGCTGGCTCACCTGCTACTCTCGGGCTATTGTCAAAATGTGTCAGTAAGTTTAATGTTATTTGATCACAATAGCTGCCCTGTTAGCAATATTTAGCTAAAGTACACTGCTCAGTATTCCCAGTAAGCTAGCGTTTGCTTTGGTCGTGAAAGGCAACACCCTGGTTTCAAACTAAAGGGTGACATCACATCTCCCTACGTCCATCTTTCTATACAGTCCATGGGTTGAATACAGTCTGACAAAGCATGATACAGGAAAGTGGATCAAGTATTCATCTATTCTATTGTATATTTAGGGAAACTCATATGTACAATAGGAGGAAATACATTAAAAGCATCGACTGATTTTACCTCCTACTTTACAATTCCTTTCACCTCCTCTTTCATTTCTTCCTTACTGACCCCTTTCTCTCCTTCTCTATGAATTCTTTCTTTCTAACTCCTCACATTCGTCTCGCTTATTTCACGTATTGCCCTCTCTTCCCCCACTCAGTCCATTTCCAGGAGTCATGTGAAACAGTGAATGTAATTGCCCCAGGGGGTTGAGTTGGTGATTGCTATGAAGCACAGAACACAAACACAATACTGTCACCATTGCTGTCACTGAGACTGCCACGAGTGCCACATGAAACAAGTTTGTATTTCTTCTCACTGAAAGATTTTTCTGTCTTGAAGAGGCTGGCTAATCGCAACAGGTTTGACCTACATTCAAGGTATTAGACTCAACAGCAGCTTTGAGTAGGCAAATATGAAGCAGTACTCCACAGAAGCAGCAGGTTTTGAAAAAAATACTTTTTCTTGTGTACCACCACTGTTTATACTCACTTGAGCCTCTTTTTCTCATTTCCGTAAACACTGTGCTGTAATCCATATCCGATATAAAAACATCATCGGTCTGTGAGTGAATATAACATTCAACAAGTCCAGAATCATGTCTATGAATGAGGCTGAATAATAAAATATAAAATAAACACACAAACTTTTATCATTCATACACTGCTGTTTTTGCTTAGCACCTACACGTGTCATGCTGTTGCGACTAGATGTGTTTGTTATGGAATTATTGTTCCTAGAATTGAGTTCTTGAAAATAAATCAACGTTTCTACAGATGATGAAAGGTTTGGTGTATAGACTGATGCACTGAAGAGAGCCAATAAGCTACATTAGCAGCCCACTCCATCACAGGTGAAATCACTAAATACCTCATTAGTCTGGCAGAATGAGCACACTTTGTCTTGTGCTGTCGATATTTTGCCTCTCATTTAATGTCATGGTCAAAAAACAAGTGTACCCAACAAGACTAAAGAAAAACAAATTGATTTTTTTTTCCAATCTCATGTAAGCCCAGAGAGAGTGGCAAAAATCAACTGAGGGGGGGGGGGACAATATGGTGCCATTAGTCTGCTCATCTCTAATACTAGATTTGTTTTTCAAGGCCCTTTAAGGCAGCTTGTAATCAGTTAAGATAGAAATACTGTACTGTATCTGTTTTTCTAGGTAATATATAGTCACCACATTGGTTTCTAATTCATCCCTGTGGTTTCTACTTACTACAAACCGCCACTATCTGGTTGTGCTATCAACTGCCCCCCACCAAACCTGCGACCAGCCTCCTCCTCCATCTGTGGTACATTATTAAGTAATATACAAAATATGAATATTTATGAAATGCTATGTGTCTTCTGTCTCATACTCATACATGGGGTGATTGATTGCACTCCCTGCTGAATCACTGGCGTGCTAGGCAGCACCCTAAAGAGAAAGAAGCTGTGGTTTTACATTCATCATGTCAGTGTTACCAACTGAATTTATTGAAAATTATAGAGTGCAAAGCAGGACTGTAGAATTAAAATACTGTACCAGCGATATTGACAACACCAATACCTCATGGACCGACCCGGTCCATGTTCACCTTGCACACAATATTCCTTGATGACAGACAGTGTGTATGTGAAAAATGTACATTTTTCATTCAAATAATGGAAATTCTGTGTTTTTAAAAATACCCAAAGTTATTTTCACTTGCTTTACTGCCCAAATATCAGGAAACTCACTCACATCAGCACATTGGCCAGGAAATGTCACTGTGATTATAGAGTAGCCTATTAGTGGAAACAGAAATGCATTTAACCAATGAAAACCAGTTAAAGGCCCTCTCCTCTTCAGAAGGTCTCACCACTGATCTAATGAGGTTAAACACACACACATGCAGAAATACACCTCTAAACATGAAGGCTGGGCTTAGGTTTTAAGATTTGTGGATGGAAAGGGTAAGGAAAAGGTTTGGTTACAGTTTGGGTGAGTTTGTGGGATCTAGAAGAACACACATGCTTCCAAGTCCTGTATTTCAAACATCATTTCAATCACCTTTTAACACTAGAGATAGCTGATTCCTACAAATTTAATTAGATGATGATGATAGACCGCGATGAATGTGGCACTAAGTTCTCGTAATAGGTGGAGCTAAATCCTAACAATATGTGCTGCTACTAGGGATGTGCCGAGAGTTCAGTAGTTCTATTTGTATCTATATTTGTTGAGGCAGCAAAGTTATTTGGTTTTGTATTTGTATTTGAATAAAAGTGGAAAGAGGCTTAAAAATCCTGTTTTTGTTTTTATTAATGTGAAAGAAGACTGAATAGTAGGTTATCATTTGATGTATTTCTTGAATATATCATACATGTTACAGATAGTGTTTTAAGTTCAGTTTAGTGTTAGTTTGTGTTTCACATCTGTTCTAAATTCCTCTGTGCTGTGTCTATTCTAAACTTAGTTCTTTGCTGTGTAAGATGAGGCAGTTGTGTGTTCAACAGTTAGTTTATTCTGTTGTACTTTTATCTGAGCCAGTGATAAGATAAACTATAGTTATGTAGATGTTTATGTGTTAATCTGATAAGCTTTTAGAGGATAGTGTGGTTTGTCCTTAATTTAATATGGAACTAATGTTATTTTGTGATGTTACTTGGTGCATGCTTGAGTGCTGTCATATATGGTTGTGAAGAAAGACTGTTCCTAGGTTAGCTGAACTTTTGACTTGTGTTTCTATCTGAGGGTTGTTTGCTGACCTGTACGGTTAGTAAACAGATGTTTTAAATTCTGTACAAGTAGTATTTAAGGGACTGGTCAGCAATTCCCATTATATTACGCTTTTAATTTTAGAAAATTAAGGTGTTACAATAAGTGTTCATGAATAAACTACCTTACGAAGGAGGTCCCCACACCGGATCTCAAACTGGAGTCTCCCAGATCATGGACGACTGCGCTGATTACTGAGCTAAAACTTTACTCATCACCTCAATGCAGACAGACCTCTGCCTATTTATACACCAATAACACAGAGACAGCACGGCGTGTAACGTGTAGGGAAGAACTTCAAAGGCGATTCTTGCTTTGCACTTTTCATTTACTGCCTAATTTTTTTAAAACCTAACTTTGTGGAAAGGAGAATGGGAACAACAGGTTATGGAGAGTCTCTTGGGAGCACTTTGCGTGTGTCAGTAGCTCAGCTTTATCTCTGGGGAACACCCTCAACTCAAATTAGGAGTTGTGCATCATGTAGCAGGTGGATGTGACTCCCCTAGTTGAGACCTGCTGATAGACGTAACAGCAGAGTAGAGAGAGACTTAGATAGCGATGCAACCGACCTGCACGCTGGTATTTAACATGTTTTTTTTTTTCTTCGCAGATACAAATAAGTTTTAAAATATTTGGATGAAATAAATATTCGTAAAAAAAAACACTATTTGAGCTTTTCCAAGTAATGTATTTGTATCCGGGCACACCCCTAGCTGCTACAGAGAGCTTATTGACTCTAAGTTCAAATATATGAGACCTCAGTAACCATTTTTGGTTGTTTTACACAACTATCTGTGTACCTGAGACTTGGGTCTGTTATCATTGAGAATGGAGGGGTAAAGACAAGCATTAGCAAATATACGACACATATTGGTATGGAGATAGAGCCAAAGAGCTGTTTATTTTTATCGTACTCTTGGTAAATGTGATTGCTCCTAAATTTTCACTGAAATCGTCTTTAGAAAATTGTACCTGTTTATGCATAATAAGTTGATTTTTGTCCTTGATCATGTATTGCATATTAATTGGATATTGTGTGACAGTTGTATTTGTCTGTTTGTATTGTTTGTATTTATTGTTGTAACAATGTTTGTGCTGCTCTCTTGGCCAGGTGACTCTCGGAAAAGCGATTTTAGTCTCAATGAGACTTTTACCTGGTTAAATAAAGTGACCTGTGACCCTTTAGATAAGTCTATTATCTATAAAATAAATAGACTAAATAAACCACAGATATACAAAAATTAGTGATGCTTTCAACTGGCAGCAAACTTCCCCATCAAGCAGGTTTAGCATATAGTCATTAAAGGCATATTTTCAAGAATGTGACATGGGAACATGCTGCAGTTTGGCTCCTGAGTCAGGATGCTCTGCCTGCAGGTACAGCAGGTGCCGTAGTGCAGAATTTCTCTCCAGCACATCTTACAGTCACTCTTTAACACTATTATTCACCACAAACAATTATAATTTCAGACACTGAGTATTGCTTTAAATAAAATTTGTATTAGTTAAACACAACTATCCGATGAATGCCCCTTGTAAATATTATCATAGGATTACAAAATAAGTTCGATAAGGTCAGATTGTGAGTATTATTGCTGGAGTATTACCCCAAACGCACCATGAAAAAACAACCTATTGCCATTTTTCATTGGAAAAAACAGACACACCTTGCTATGCAGCTGGGATATCCAGCAGGAGCATCAGGTTTCCTCAGTGTCCTGTCAAACAGTCGTCCAGTTGATTGAGCTTTAGAGATTCAACAGCCGATCGGAAACACAGGTAGCCAGCTCCCTTCAGCCAGCTCCGGTCAAACTTCTCATGTGGATGGCAGAAGAGGAGACGCGCCGACTCTTATCATTAATACTCAGAGACCGACGTGTATCTTCAGAGTTCATTTCCAGCCGACTTCACGGTAACTCTCGGGCAGACTGATCGAAATCAAATAGGGATTTTTATCTCCTGCAACATGTCTTCACCGGTCCATGCCACTGAAAATGCTGTTTGGAGATATGGTGCGTTAGATGCGCTCGGAAAAGTAGGTGGCCCCCGCTGCCTCCTTTTTCTTGGACTGACTCCGCAATTCTGGAGGGTTCAGAACAGGCTTTCACAGGAAAATGAAAAAAATGATCTGTAGGCCTACTTCTCTCTCCCTGCCTCCCTCTCTTTCTTTCTCTCTCTCTCTCTCCCTCCCTCTCCCTGACTCTCTTCCTCCCTCCCTCTCTTTCTTTCTGTCTCCCGCCCCTGCCTCTCTCTCTCCCTCTCTCTCTCTCTCTTTCTCTCTTCTCCTCCCTCTCTCTCTGTCTCCCTCCCTCCTTCTCTCATTTTCTTTAGGCTACAATTCAACTGAGCTTTATTGGAATCATATAGCATTTACAGTGTCATGCATTAGTCACTAGGCCGCTGTGATAACATAATGTCCTCTCAAGTCTAATTTGGACCAGGCACATGATGGGGTTATATCATTAAGTTCTAAATCAGACAAGGATGCTCAAGTTTATTTCATAATATGTTCATTTCCTTGATGTGATATCAAGTACCTTCAGACAGCTGGGTTTGTTCTTTATTGATTATTTTGCAATAATTACAGAAGGTATCCCAGTCGCTTTTAATGTCTGAAACATAACTGAGTTTGTTCTTGTTTTATTACATTGTAATCCCCTTTTCAGATCAATAATATAGAGGAACCCTGTGAGTAAAGCTGGGTGCCACAACTTGATTGGGTTGGGGTGGGGTGGCTTAGCTTGTACAGTATTTGGGGGTCCATCATTAGAGACAGTATGTCATGGAAGCAAGCAGGAACAGGGATTGAATGAGAAAGGGCAATCATATGATGGCGTTTTGGTCCAAATATTTTGTCAAACGTAGTTCATTCAAACTGATATACCATTCAGCTAATTATGTCACACCCCAGCTTTTTCTTCATTGGGTGATACATGACAGGAAAAACCTGCATCTTAGAAAAGTGTTGAGTCACTATGAGCTGCTAGAACAGCTTCAGTGCTCTGGTATAGATACGTCTGTCCTGGAGGGATACCATTCTTTGTTGTTTTGTTGATGGGGTAGATTGGTCCAATATCTCTCATAGGTGGAGTGAGATAGAGTTTATTTTACTTATTTATACTTATTACTTATTTACTATTTACTATTTACTTTTTTTTTTAGGTTTTTCCTTGAATTTACCACCCATATAAAATTTCCTGTTTTAGTTTGCTGTCCATAGAGCTTACACTTCACAGATATATAATTGGCCTTGCAATGCATATTTTGAGGAGATATATAAGGTTTCAGATGTGGAATGTGCAACATGAGGATTGTTGATGGTTGTTGACCTTCAGATGGATTTTGTGAGTATGTTGGAGTTCAGTTGCTTTCCTCGAGGACAGCTTTGAATTGTAATAAATTTCTCCTGCCCCTGACCCCTCTATGATCAATCTGCTTGATCATACCTTGTGAGATTTGTTGTGTATGTTTCTTTTATTGTGTATGTTACATGTTGTGCACACACTGCAAACCAGTTTCTCACTGACATGCAGTTAATCTTAATCTTGTGTACCTCATGTATGTGTTGTTGTGTATGTGTTTTAAAGTGGACAGATTTTTCCATTCAACAACAGCATGTACCTTCACCTCCTTCTCCAGATCTCCAGTTACTGCTGGAGGACAAATAAATAGCATGTGGATGCAGAAGGTGACTGGTAGCATATTTCCATCATGCTCCTGTAGCACCTGTCGTGCCACACTATATCTGATTGCATTGGCACTCACAACTGTCAGATGGCAAACACATACAGACTCACACTGCCATGTCATTGAATTTTCTGAATTGTCTGTCCTCAAAACTTGCTGACCTGGTTCCAAGTCATTAATTGGTTGCACTACAGTTATAGCATGGTAATACAACAGGTAGCTGACCCTTTCAACTTCTTAACATTCTGGGTTGTGTGCAGTTTCTGGATGGCGCTGATCTCCTCTTGGTCGGGTAATGCTGTCGCTGACTCACTGCTCTCAGGCTGCAGAGACATTTATTCCCAGTCTGGCTTCAGTTAGAAAGCTTTGATGTCTTTAAACACTTCTTCAAGTCTGCTGTTGTGCTGCTCTTGAGAATTTCTATAAACTGAGATGCTGCCCCAATTAGCGGCTGCACATGGGAGTTCATTAACTTTGTTTGACCCAAATGTTTTAATAACATAGTCAAGAAAGCTATTTGAACTATTAAGAATCAGAATGTTGAATATAGCTAGTCCGGATCAGATTAGGAAAATTGATTGGTATTTATATTGGCTTCATATGCCAACACATTGCATAACATAAAGCTCAGGGCAGATGGAGACTACAAAGTATATTTTGCCTGGCTTTTTTTTTCTTTTTAAGTTAATGCTTAATCTCAGTGATAAAAACAAAATGATAGTTTTAAAAAATGATTCTATGGAGTTCCCCTTTCAGAGAGGAGTAATAATATAGGTAAACATAGTGCTCTTTATTTACAGCTGGACCTGTGATAGACAAATTCTTGCATGTTTCCCTGTTGCTATGGTGACCTATGAAATATGAGAGGTTTGGTTAACGCCAGTCTGGAGTAGGTAGCACTGTATATTACTGTATTATAGTCATACAGTGTTGCACAAATGGAGAATCCTCACCCGTAAAATCTGTCGCTGTCACTCATTTTACACATATAGAGTGAAAATTTGAACTTTATTTAATGCTGAACTACATTGTTAAAGCATAATAGTGATCTCAGTATTCCAATCTGCAATGTATTAAGGGAGCATTTTACAGTGTTGTGAAGCCTCTAGGAAGCAGGGTTAATCTGGCATGTATTTGCATTAATTACACAGTTGAAATTGAGGTTATTTCTTATTGCACAATAAATCTAAACAAAGCTAATTAACAGAAATGTTTAATGAAGAGGTGACACACAACATCACCTCCAGTGAGCAGATTAGTATCAATAAGTAGCAATGTCATGCGATTAGATATGGATTACAACTAATTTGCAATATCATATGACAAACAGAATGCCAGTTTATAGTACATTCATGTAAATAGGCATTGTCCTGCACTGCGGGGATAATGACTACACTGTATGCTGCCGTTTCAACATGTTTTCATGAGCTGAACACACTGAGTGTCTGAAGAATTAATTCTGATGGAAGCATGCAGGCCACAGGGCTCACATGGCAAACAAGTGATATGACCCATGTCCACTAAATACACTGATGTTCACATCAGTGATAACCAGTCATGGATACCATGTCTCTACAACATAAAACAAAGCTTCAGTAATCAAAAATGTTGGATAGGAGCACTTCCTGGATTCAAATTGAGTTTGTTTGAGGTGCTCTTTGGATAGGGATATATGTAGAAATAAAAATACAAAAAAATCCCCCTCCAATGCACTCTCTTTTAAAACAATTAAAATGCCTTTATTGTCATGGCATGGTCATATTAGACCTTTAAAACAAATTCCGATGCGTTTTGGCATCAAGCCTTCGTCAGGAAGTCAAACAGATCACCTCGCTCTTTTCTAGTGGTTTTCCACCAATAGGAATCTCCTACTTGGATTATAGTGTTGTGGCCTTGAGAGGGTGTAGACATATACAAACTCCAGCAGATGGTGTGGTTTTGGCGCACAATATTCATCAAAGCTGAATTAAAGAGCAAAATAGTGAATACAAACAATGCCAATGGTAACAAAAAAACAAAAAGATGTTCACAAAAAACAAATAAATGTTTACAAAAAAGCAGTAAAATCTAGGTTGGCCTGGGTGTTTAGTAGCCCGTAGTTTGTCGATCCAAAAGGTTTCCCTCCTGTTGGTTAAGTTTCCTTTGTCTGTCATCTTTTCATATGGAAGATGTGATGTGGTCAATGCCAAAGGTTTGTAATGTCAATGGGTTACTGTTAGTCCAGATAAGTCCAGATAGTGTCTAGCCATACGGTAGTATATGTTCTCTGTACAAATAGCATGTTTGTGTTCTGCTAGCCTGTCCGGTAAATGTCTTTTTGTTCTTCCAATGTAAAACACTTTGTAACTGGGACATTCTGGCCTATAGATAACAAACAAGGTTCTAGAGTTAATGAAATGATTAATGGTGAACTCCTTCTGAGATGTAAAATCCACAAATGGCTTGGTCTTTATTTATTATTATCATTTGTGCAGTGGTTACAATGCAACCATGTTTGTTGGGTGTTTGGTTGAAGATGGCTGTGTGCCAGTTCATCTAGTAGGGCATCTCCTAAAACTGATGAAAAACCTACTGAAAGCCTCAGCAGTGTGTGTGTGTGTGTGTGTGTGTGTGTGTGTGTAGTGTGTTTTATGGTTTGATAATGTACATGTTGGCATGAATGTTTTGAGTTCCTTATCATTCTTGAGGACATTTGTATACTTTTCCATCTATCTTTCAGGTTAACTACTTGATTTACCCTCCTTGTCAACAAAGAACTCAGTACAAAATGCTTGAAATAGCTTCTCCCACTTCACAACTTTTTTTCTGCTTCCACACTGAAATCCTAAGACAATAAAAAAACATTTCAGTATCTTCTTCTGGTTGGTTTCTGGTTGCTCACATGACACATTTCTTCAGAAAATGACCCAGTCCACACCACAAAGTCAGATTGGTAATTCATCCACACTGCAAGCATCTTTTGAAAAGCTCATTATTTTTGTGGTCTAACTAATGCCTGCTCATTTAAGACATAATAAGGCATATTTTCAGATTCAGCCAAGCCAGTGTAGACACGGTCTTAGTGCAACAGGTCAAAAGACTGCAGAGAGAATGTGAATGGTCTGCACCTGTCTTGTTGATCATAGAACAGATGTGACTGGTGGTGAATGGTGATCCTACCTCTTGTCCCACAAGGCTTGATTCCCATGCATGCTCATTACCCACAGAGGCCTCAAGGTTACATCTAATAAGGGTACGGATTATAAGGAAAGGGGACTGGATGAAGGGGAGGTGAAGAACTGAGATAGTCGTGGAGACAGAATGAGAGAGGAAGAGAGGGAGGGATCATGACAGAGAGCACAGTAACGTCACAGTAATGAGCAGTAACGTCAGCAAGGATAAGGAGATGGTCAGGAGAAAGGCAAGTCTCCCTACAGTGTGAGTGTGTGTATACATGTGGTCCTTGTAGAAGAATAAATGACATGCACAGATGAGAGCTTAAGTCTGCCCTCTCACCCACTTACTGTAGTTTATATATCATCATTCATATCACTGAAGCTTATACATAATGAAGATCAAGGGCAAAATGTTGATACCAAAGTACGAATAAAGCAGTAACTTATCTTGTATTCTTTGTTCACACAGTGGTTGGAGGAAGAAGGCATCTCTTGATATTTAAAACACCCGATGGTAAATTCCAAGGTCTGAGAGAAATATTGATCAGACAAAGAGCGTTTCAGAGAGAAGGCAGCTTCAATGAAAACAAGATTGCCAAAGGGATTACTTTCAATCTATACAAGACAAAACAGGTAGTCAATTCATCAGATCCTCTACACCCAAATTACTCACATCAAAGTACTTAAAAAAACAAACAACAAACAAACAACAAAGTTATAGTTTGATGATAATCTCATAAGTTTTGAAATATTATCAATAAAAACAAAGTGTAACAAGAAACACTCAAATTTAAAAATCATAATTAGCTGAGAATGAAAAGCATCAAGACACAGAAAACAGTCACTACAACAATTTAAGTGCATCTTCACATCCTGTATCCTTCTGTCTGTCTTCCCTATACACAGCAGTAACTTAAAATACTTGAATAGCTACATGTACTATGCAGTACAGAATGAACAAGGAACTAAAAGAGACGTCTGCACAGGAAGGATCTCTGCACTAAACTGAACTGGACCCAGTGACTTGACAGACTGGGTTAAATATTTCATGCATTTCCAATCTAAAAAAATCCTTGAAAGTAAGCTTGGATGTCTGCTGTGTGGGCGTTGATTGACAGCTGTGATTGACAGTTTGCTCGCCTGCTGCTCTCTCCAGCCCTGAGAGGCACCTGGCTGCAGCAAGATGGCGGACAATAATCACAATGGTCAACCATGGTGATCAGCTGGATACAGGAAGTCATGTAACAATGGTCAACCATATACAGGAAGTCATGTGATGATATGAGCAGAAGTAGTTCTTGTCTAAGGACAAGAGGACAAAATGGCAGTACCAATTAACTGAATATAGTTTGTTTTTTTTATAACTGTCATTTATCTATGATAAGACATAATGTTACCAGCCAAGCCTTTCCCCTTTAGGAAGATGGCTTGTCGGTAAACTGTGTTTGTGATGTAGTCTAGTGGGCTTGTTGTGGGAAGTGAGTCTCTCTGGTGTGTGGGAGTAGTACCAGCATTTAGCCGCAGCCACGGTGAAGTTCATGCCGTTAAAGGTGGTTAAGTTACCATAGTCATCAATAAAGTGTCTATAAGCGCAGCGTTAATTATTTAGAGGCTAGTTACCAGTGAGCCAGGCTAAAGTGAAGGAAATTGACCTAGAACTTAACTAAGATTTAGATCTGCAGATCTGGAAAGGTAACATTAATCAAAGTTCATGTTCTCATAACCTTGTAACATAAGTTAATGTAGAATGTGTCTAAACTCAATACAATACAATAATGATTTGTAACCCAATAATACATGAAAAAATGTGCAATTCAATTCTTTGTGTTTTCCAGATGACAATCAGAGTCCCGGAAGGCTGCAAAGGCTTCAGCAGGTTCTCTGCAGAAAAAGCCATGCAGTTAGGCATTAGGCTGTATTGAAATCCGTAATTAAAAAAGACTTGTTGAAATGATATCTGTGACTTTTTAAAAATGTTTGGAATGAAATGGAACACCAATTGTGAGCTGGGCCGGGCGTATCGCCCAACATCATTGGGAGCAAATCCCTGCTGCCAGGCTCCAAAATCTGATGGGGAGACTTAAACCAGAGGAGTGGAGGCTGTTATAGCAGCAGATAAATATCCATGGTACCACAATCATTTATCACTATCACATGTAGAGAAAATGTTCAGTTGTCCACATGCTTTTGGTCAGGCAGGGTATTTAGAGCTTCTGCCTGATAAACAGGAATAAAATGGAGAAGCGATACATTTTTTTAGTAGTTATACTGTAGGCCTATGTATAACAAGTTTACTTTAGGTGGTACTGTAATAAATCATCCTATTGCTTCTTTTTCCCAATAACCTGGGACAGGTAAATAGAGGATTGTCTTGGATTTATAATATTTATAAAATTCAAGACATTTCACACACACACCCCTAGTTCAATGTGTGTGACTGGGTGAGGTTTCCAGTCTGTCTCCCTTCACCTCAACCATGGTGAAGCTGGATGGGGATTCTTTTGTGGAGCTCAAACTGTCAAAATTTTTGCTAATGAACTGTATCTATCCACCCCAGAAGGACTGTGTGAGAGCTGTAGAAAATGCCGGGTATCCGTGTCTTTGTGTTTGAACAGAATTGTTGCTGAGTTTTCCGCATTTAATTTTTTGGTGATTGGAGCTCCACAAAGAAATACCCATCCAGTCCCATTGTATTGAGATGAAGGGAGACAGACTGGAAACATCACCAAATCACACAAAAACAATCTTGATGGACAGATTAAACTAGGGGTAAGTGGGAAAAAAAATCTTGTTGTGTATTTTTAAAAATGAAATAATTGACAGTCCATCTATAGAACACTTAAGCTACTCACTTCTGGACACAACATATTTATGACAAACTCAATCCTATCTCAAACAGGGTAATATGTAAGAGTGGTGTCCATGATGGAGGACAAGTACGTCCACAATGCCTTGAAATGCTCTCCGTCCTTGAAATAAACAGGCTCTTTGAATTTGGAGTCACTTCTCTCCAACCACTTGGATGGCTCTTCACCAGTGAGGACAGCCTGTGCACAGAAAACAATGTGAGTGCACATAAATGCATTTCAAAGCATTTTGTCCTTGTAACTGTCAATTGAATAATAGTAGCGGAAACATGAGCCTTACACCTAAAATATGAATAATAATCATTATTGTTATTTCTGCTTCTTTGTTAAATTACATTTAATTGACTGAATGTAGGCCAAAGACAAAAATGTCAAAATATGTAATTAAAAAATTTGATTATAGACCATCAACATTTGCGGGGGCGGGGGATCACTGGCTCTGCAGGTCGATTTTCTCGCTTTGCCAAGAGAACCGACTTCTTGCAGTTGTAACGTGAGTAATTTATTTAAATGAAGTTTGTAGGGGCAGATCGTAGGCTTTGCCCGTGTGTGTTCATTTGACTGATGGCCTGTCTGTTTTAGCCTTTGACAGACCACAGTCTTTTGCCCTGTGCATGCTGGATCACGCCGACCCCCTTGTGACCCAGAATCTGAATAAGACAATGAATGGTCTGGTTTCTAAACAGTATGAATGAAATCTGAAAGAAAAGCCCTGCCACTGAAACTGTACTGCACTTCCATTACAGATGTGAGAAGGTTAACACATGTGGTGAGAAGGCTGATTAAAAAAATATGAGATTCAGCCAGAATCAGAAAATGCATAAACATCTAACAGCATTATTTATTACAAAGTCATACACCCAGAGCCACAGTTACTGTAAATAGGCTAAAGGTATAGATCAGTGCTTTATGTTAGAAAGTGCTTGGCTATATGTCAAGTTACCAACTTATGGCTAACAGGACTAGAAAAGATACTATAATGAAGCAAGAATCACAGTGATGTTGGAGAAATAGCTAAAGAACAAGACAGACACATACGCAGCATTTATAAATCTTATTATTCAACAATATTCACATTACAACATCAACACTGCTCTGCTAGTGACAGGTTCTAATAATCCCAATATATTGTATAGTTACTTTGTAATACATTATCAAGAGGCACTTCCAGTATGTCTGGCAATAGAGGAGCTACAGTATTGTGTCTAAATTACAAAACAGTAAAAATAAATATTTTTCTAAAAGTTTTTTGTTATAATATACTTTTGAATCTGTACAGTATATATTTTTTATACAAAGTCAAACGATATCAAGAAATAAAATGTCATATTCCACTTAAACAAATACTGGTGAATCACACAATTTCCCCATCCTGTAGGTATTGCTACATGTGTTAAGTGCAAGATACTGGAGAGAAGAAAAAGAATTGAGTCTGTGAAGCGCCTGCTATAGTTGATAAAAACATCAGTCTTGTTTGTCTTGCTTTAAAGGTGATGAAAAAAAAACTTTGTTTTGGTTTCCTTTGTGACAAATGAGGAAAGCTGACAAATGTAGCATTCAAACAATGTATACACACATACATACATACATACATACATGTGAAAATGGTATGGCACAGGAGCATAGCCCCCTTTTAAAATGGCTGAAACAACAAACAATACAAAAAGGAATGTTTTTGGTTCAAACCATCAAAAGAAACTACAAGGGCTTCGGTCTGAGAACAGGACACTCGGTCACTTCCATTGTAGTGCTACTGCTGCCTATTGACACGGCAGTGAAAAAAACAACAGGCATGCGGACCGTGAACTCAGGTCTGTTAGATGAAGGTTAACATGGTTCTTATGTTGCTTTATTCTGTCCCATCTTCACATAAGAACTGTTATATGCATATCCAGACAATATCCTCACCAGTTTCTGGATAACACTGACAGAAAAGAAGATGCAGGAGACATGCACCTTTTAGGGCTCATTTTGTGCAAATCACAAAAAACCACAGAGTTCAAAAAGTTTCTTTGGTTTGCACAAGTTCATCCAGTGTGCAGCAATCCCCTTCTTCTTGTTATTTAAAAGACACCACTGATACTGGCTTTGATAAACCAACATAGTTGTACCGACATAGTAGCTATACACCCTGCACTTTTATTGTTTTCTGGACGGAAGTCTGTATGGAAGTTTTTATATGATGATATTGTACAACAAGAGATTTATGACAAACCACTGGCCCATGTAGCCATGATGACCAAGACCAAAAATAAACAGAATAAATGAGCTCTACCTAATATATTCAGATTGAGAATAAATAATTTTGACACAAACATTTCTGTCTGTCTTTGAGAGCCAGCAGATAGTCAATACTACCACGAAACCAAAAAGAGACAAAGATAAATAAACTTTAAGAATAATTTAACACCCCCCCTGAAAATCCTGTTCTTGCTGCAGTGATGCACAAGTGTACTCCAGGGTGTGTCAGTACACCATGACATCATTGTTAGGTGTGGTTTACCGGAGCAACAAAGCCAACCACACCCTTCAGTGATGGATTGGGTTTGGTCAAACACTTGGTGAAACACCTCTTTTCAGGCTGGTGTTAAGTTACTCTTTAAGGGACCAAATTAGTGGTTTCACATATTTCAACTACAAATAACTTCATATCACAAATAACCATTTGACAAAAAGTGCTGCTGTGTTTTACACATTTGGATGTATTTTGTCTACTGTTCCAGGCATCCACTGGTTTTTACACAGCATAAAAACTCTTGAAACTTGCTACAGTTATGTAATCCAGCTATCAGATACGCATAAATTATATCGGTTACTTAATTGTTGTGTTCAAGCAAAATAGACTTTTATAATCAATCTACAGTTAAATGCCCATGAAATGATGATGTAACATTGACAAATTGTAAAGTAGAATTTCACAACTCAAGAAAGTTTCAAGAGTGTGTTCATAGATTTTCATATTGAGAGAAATGAATGGAGACCAATGGCTGCCCAAAACTGTAGGAAATACAAGAAAAACAAAATAAGCTTAAAAAAAGAATATCTATGTATAGTCTATATGATTTGTAGTCAAGGAGCTAAAACTTGCAAACACACAGGTATGGTCCCTCAATGTGACTGTAACTTTGGGCGTTTTCAGACCTGCACTTTTTGGTCTGGTTGAATCAGACTCTGGTTTGTTTTCCCCCTTGGTGCTATTTGTTTGGGCAGGTCTGAACACAACAATTGTACTTGGGTGCAGACCAAGACTACCGATACCCTTTAGAGGATGTGGTTTCGATCCAGTCCCATACAAACTCTGAAGTGGCTCATTGGTGGCGGGAGTGTGATCTGACTTTGATCCAACCCAACTACTCGGCATACTCTTATGAGTTGGAGCTAAACATCTCCTGCAGCCAGGTGTGCTTTGCATACTAGGAGGCGGATGAGTGAATTTAACAGTTGCTAGCAACTAGCCGGAGAATGAATCAAGGTCAGACCTGGACGCAATGAAGTACATTACATTTTTTATATCTGGGCAGATAGGATCTTCTTCACAACCCTCTTCCTGTTTACGTTTTTGCTCCTGTCCCAGACACATCAGACCAGTGAGTGGAGTGAACGGTCTCATGTGGCTTGTAGTGATGCATTTTGGTTAGCTTGGATTTTTCTCTGTGTGAAAAGAAACCAAAGCAAGTGGAAAACGCATCAAGTTTACCATCAACTGATGGTTACTCATCAACTGATTCAGACCAGAGCAGGTTTGAAAACGCCTTTAAACTGCAACCTGAATTGGGCAAACTGGACCAGTTGACTCATCCCACATGGCTCGCTCAAAACCATAACATGGCGAAACATGCTAAAATGTTTTGTATTGTTTATGACAAAAATAGCGACCCCGAATTCTATCACAGCTTTGATTAAGTCTCTTTGATTGCTGCACTATCGTGTACACAGTTTGTGAGGCAGGGCTGAGCAGGGACATCAGAGGAGGGAAACGTCTATTTTGACTAACTCAATCCCTGGTGACCTTTGAATTTTCTGATCACACAAAATTAAAGCAAAGTGAAGGGACTGTGAGAAAGTCTTTACACAATCCAAAACTTAGAGGTGGGGCATGGGATGATACAGGTGAGAGATGCAAGAAAAGATCCATTGGAATATTATGCGCATTAGATTGCAAGTGAGGCATCAGTATACTGTACGGTGAGTTGGATATTTACAGTGCACAGAGCTCTAGCTCATCCATGTGTGCTCAGATTCCTGTTGTTTACAGGAGGCAGCAGGCTTGCACAGCTTTATACAGTCTTGGTTATTTTTAGAACAACAGAAGTTTGAAAGCTATGTTGCTGTACAGAGCTTCAGAAATGCTCTTTTAAAAAGACCCCAGTCGATGCCTTACGTGACCCACAGCTGTGTAGATCAGTTGTGTATTAGCTGGTGTGTTTGTAGATCATTTTTACAGCTACAGATGGATTTCTCATGACAAGCCGATGTGAGGAGACGCTACTGGAAGACGTTTGGTCCAGGGGAGGGGACTACCTCTCGCTGCATATGCTAGAAATACACTGCTGCCATTCGTGTTGGCACGTAAGACGCACATTGTTTCAGGGGCCAGATGCCACTTTGCCTTTCCCTTTTTTCTGTTGCCAAGCAACGTTTTCTGTTTCTTTTTTTAAAGTTTTACACTTTTTTGTCCAGGGCCTCCTGTCACTGAAAGTAATTTCACTTATAATTGATGTATCATTCTAGATTCCAGTTGGTAAAACAAAACCTGGTTTAGTTTTTCAAAATGTTTTTCCTATGAATGTCTGCAATAACTACTGCATATCAAAAAAAAATCAGTCTTTCAACACCTATTAAGAGCTCTCAACTTGAACTGAAACGTGAATAATGAGCTCAGGCTTTGGTCAGCACAGACGTTCTTTTTCGTAGAAGTAAAAACAAGCTCAACCACTGCGCAGGGAATAAGCAGTCAAGGGCATTGTATTTAGCCCTCCTTTGCACAATGGGCATTTTGATAAAAGTGCAATGGATACAGCTGAGGATTTAGACAGTATTAGCATTCGCAAAACTCTAATTGAGTTAAGAAATTAGGTCACAGTAGGGCAAGTTCAGCCACTAAAAACTAAGACAGTGTCTGCAAACAAGCCTGTTTAATAGATTGGTTAGTCTGTTTTTATCCAGCATACAGTATGTGTATAATGTGTTAAGTGTGCTGGGCTGGTTGCATAAAGGAATTCAATCCTCAGAGGTTGGTTGTATTTCTGTCACATGGTCTTCTGTTGTTTTCATAGTATTGGTATTTCAATTTTAAAACTCTCCCTGGTAGTGTTTCTTTTTTATGTCATCACCTCACTGATCAGAGTGATTGGCCCTCACCCAGGAGCTCACCAAGAAGCAGTAATGACAAACAGGGCATGCAGTGAAAGTTTAAGGTTCCATGTTATGACAGGGATTTTTGCACATGCATTGTTTTAGCAAAGAGGAATTAGGAAAACCTAGTGAAAGCTGTCTGTCTACATGCTACAGAGCTAAAGTGATACCACAGATCAATGTTACTTAAATGCTCTCAACTAGGGCCACTGCCCATAAAACAACACCCCCCACTCTGCTTTACCCTGGAGTGAACATTTTCCAAGCACCTCTCCATCTTGCCTCTTGAGCCAGCTTAAGTCTTGGGCAGCTCCTCCAAAAAATGCTGTCAAAATGCAGTAATGACTTTCAATTAACTTAAAATGTGCTCTGTTTCAATTTGCACTTTTGTCACAAAACACCTGCCACAGATCAGAAAGTGAAGACACAAAGCCTCCTTAAATTTCTCCAAAGTTCCTGTTGCTTCTCCAGTGTCAGACTAAATACACCATTAAATCCGTGTATCACAGTCCGCAGACTTCGAAATGTAGATCATCACATGATTTTGAATCCAAATGAACTGGCTGATCTTCAAAGAGTCACTAGAGGAATCTGCTGAAATGTGGAAAAAAAAAAAGATCTGACACCCCTCTGACCCTTCCTAAGCAGCTACAAGTCAAGCCTAAAGGCCTCTCCCTTTCCTCTTTCCCCTTTCATTACGAAGCCTCATTACCAAGGCTGTTCTCCTTGTTCGCACTTTCCTCTATCACCATCGATCTGAATCTCTCAGGACATCAAAGGAGAGATCCGACACAACCCGTTAGGCCACACGCCACAGTATGTCATCAGTAAGGACTACAAATGAGGAAAAAAAGCCAGAGGTGTGGTAAGTCTGCTCTCTAATCATACTCTATTGCACATTTTGCCAAAATGTGTGACTTTAAAACAACCAATGAAGCATTCTGACATTGTTTTTTTCTCTTCTTAGCACACTCTTAGCATATTGTCCTCCATATCTGTGTTGGAGAAGCAACATTTGAGACTCTGGGGTTTCACTAATGTGTTAACAATTAACCTCATTAACATTATATAATATCATATCAATTCTGACTATTCCGTTTTTTTTAAAGTAAGAAATGTGTTGTTTTACACATTACTCTTTTTGCCTCTATAGTTGTGCAACAAAATAATGAAAGACTTTTGTGTGACTGAGTGTCCATATAGTCTTTTTTGTGGGTACACAGCACCTCCTGGATGGAAATAGGCTCCACAGAGCAGTTTTTTTTCTCACTGAAATAAATCCTCTTGGGTGATTTGGAGCTGTGAGTCAGCTCTGGCTTGGGCCACTATGGCTTACTGGATTACTTCACTTTCTGACACATTTGGCCTACATACCAGGCTATAAATTATATTGCACAGAAGAGAGAATTCTTGTCGTTAGTAAGGGCATTACTGTTATGTTTAAGCAACTAAGTTAGGAAGTGACATAAAATGTGAAAATAAATATCATTAGCTTAGAAAAACACATTACTGTATTACCTAGTTTTGTGTTTTGTAAGTTACTTTAAATGTAATAAACCCTGTGATCTGTTTTGGTGTAGTACAGGAGCCAATGGGACACACTGTGAGAGCAGGCAAAATGAAAGAGAATTGTGATATAAGCTGTAATGTAATCAATAATCTTGTTTCCCTTGCAGTTCCTTTGTGATGCACAAACTGGAACCACGTGTCTAGGGTTATCATTAAATCACTAGCATCTCAAACAGCACAGAAAGAAAATCTTGAAGCAGTGGCCAGTATAAGGACAAGGACACTACAAGTCTCTTTCTCTGCAGGTTTCTGCCTTCCTGAGTTGTGTGATCTGGAAATGTGTAGGTGTGCTGGACTGATTTTGAGAAACAAAAGACAGGGAGAAAACATGCAACTAAAGACAAACACCGTTTGACATGAACAGAACATTGTTTTGTATGTTTTTCCTTGAGCAAGAATAAAGCTTTTAGAGCAACAGGGTTCTTTGTTAAACTTCCTATTCGGTTCTGAGTATGGAATGTGCTCCTACTGTAGCATTGTGTGTGTGTGTGTGTGGTGTGTGTGAAGCTTGTGTGAGTGGATGTCTGTATACACAATGTACTACAACTGGCTTTTTTTTTCTGTCTTTCTCTGAAATCCACACGGCTGAGCCTCAGTGGACACAGCTTTTTCCCTGGCTTTCATCCCATTGTCTTCAAGGAGAAGGGGCTTGTTGCACATCCTCAACCAGGCTCCACACGCTGACAGCATGGGAGCAACAAGATGGATGGGAGGGCTTGTGACAGTGTATTACTCACTGGTGGAGTGAATCTGTGAATCAGCGTGGTTGGCCCATACAGAAAAATGGGCAGCCTGGGTGAGGGCAGGGCACCAGATCCAGACTAAAACACTACAAGAAAAACAAATACAGTCCACGTTCATTCTCTTTTTCTCTTTCAGATTCTTCTTGTTCTACTCCTCAGTCACCTCCTTTGCTCATCTTACCTGTCTCCCCTTGTTAGATGCCCTGGGCATGCATCATCCCTGTCCTTAAACCCTGTTTTTGTTAGGCACATATTACCCAAAACATCTTCTACAGTGTTGTGTCAAAGTGATGTGCTGGCTACCATATCAAGAGTTTAGTTAGGAAAGAAACAAACATTTTTAGACAACGTTCAGATTCCTGGTTTCAGAGGAGGTCAAAGTTCATAATATCACTCTGGTTCCTCCTCTTTTTCCCCTGAAGTCTCTGATTGCGGAAGGATTTCTTCTTCCTCTATAGCCGGCACCTCTTCCCTTTCATCAAGGCTGTCGCCCGACTCCTCCTCTTTGCTTGCTTGCTCCTCCTCTTCCTCGTGGATGGCTGTGATTGGATCAGTGGGGCTGCTGATGCAGTTTGGGTCTTCTTTCTGGGCCTCCTCCTGGACTTCTGCAGCAATGACTCTTTTCCACATTTCATGGTTCTCCAGGAGATGCTGCGTGATCTGGCAGAACACTTTCCTCCTGCTTTCCTTCTTTGTCTCTTGCCTCTCTGTAAGACACCAAGAAAGAACAAAGACATAATGAACTCAACAGTTAGACAAGCCCCAATACATCTCTGACATGAGCTGGACAATCCAACAATTCAACAAGTATATTCTGTAGCTGCATTATACAATACTCTAATGGTTACACAGTTAGCTTTAGCAGGAGAGAACTCTCAAAGAACCTGAGCAGCAATGAGGATTCTGCTGGAAGAGAAAATCCCTGTAAACAAACACATACATTAACATTAAACCAAAAACTCCACTCAAAAATATGTTTTTCTTCTTGTTCCTACAGTTGGATGTTTGACCTTCACTCTGCAGAATGATGTATATGCAGTTTGACACTGGGAGGCTGTTTTCACATTCATCCCCCTTTAAGGGGGGGCAGGCCCGTAAGCACGATTTGTGACATCACAACTAGTTTGGAAGCCAATCATGGTCCAGTATGCAACTTACACAAGGATTTTAATGGGCTAATTATACTTTTTGTGAAAAATACATATTGGACACACGTTACTGTTCTAAGCAGAGTATTTTTATATGCCTTAATACATGTCTGGAGGAGATCTTTAAAATACCAAAAACTTCGGGGTGGTGGAGGGGGCATTGTTACAAGGGTATCAGTAGAGTAACAGTTGAAGTGTCAGGTTATATTGACTGCACTGAACACTTGAATGAATATGACTGGACATTACTAAGTCAGCCGGTAGCCAAGCGGCTGATGAATGAGGCACTGATGTTGAACCACAAATGAAGAAATTGATGCTAATCAGCTAATGAAAGCATTACTTCAGTGCTCTGCCTGAACTGATCCACAGTTCCACTTGAAGCAGGTGTCTCCAGTGGTACAAATAACCTTTAAACAATACTTCTTAAATGATTAGCAACAACAATTAGTAAGTGAAATGCAGTTTATGCAATGGGAATTCTAAAATCTACCACTCACCTTCAAACTCATTTTCACTGCATTTGTGGCTTTTAAATCTGACTTGTGGATGTCAGTGATGTCTTGAACACCCCAAAGTACGTCTTCATATTAAATAATAACTCTACCCAATTAGGATAAGAATAAGACCTTATAAATATATTTTGTGGCAATCAGTGATGTCGAACAGGACACTAAAACCCCAGACAGAGATTTGTTGGTATGATTTCACATTGGCTCAATAACTTAAGCCTGTTCCACTCCAAATCAACCAAAACTCTTCCGACTAAGCTTGCTGATTAATTTTCTTTAGTGAATCCCAACCTTAAAAAAACAGCGCTGGTTTTGAATCTTAATCAGATCACTTTAGGTTCCACTAATCTACAGGACATAAATCTCACTGCTTGATTAAAGATTAGTGAATGTGTGCCGTTCTTTCCACATTATTTGGTCTCTATGTATACTCACTCAGGCAGATATCATTTTAGGTCACACATAACTCAAAATAATAAGAGATTTTTTGGGGGGGATAATGAATGAATAATTATGGTTTACATACGGGAGTTGTCAGAGCTTGTAGATACATCCTCTTCCGCCATTTCTTCCTCTTCTGTATCTTGTCCCTCCTTTGCCTCTTCTGGCTCTACCTCTCCCTCGGGTGGATCAACCCAACGTCCTGGCATAAGAGCAGCAGAGTCGTAGGAGGAGCACAGAGGTCCCACTATGTGAGTGATGAATGACTCCTGTAGTTTAGCGAGTTGCGGAGCTGACCGGTCCATGAATGGGCTGATGGGAAGGCCCAGGCTTGCTTCTTCGTCACCCTAGTAAGGTGCAATCATAGCAAAATGTAAATATACTGGAAAATGGAACATTTATATTATATAATGATAAGATTTCAAAGAGGAACAATTTTCTCATCTGTGGCATCTTTCCACAGCTCCATGACATCAAGCTTGAAATGAATCCTTGAGTCAATTCAGTCCACTGAACATTACTTTTTCTTTGAATTCAAACTTTTCAAAATGTCTTAAAACTAGTAGAGAGTAAAGGAGAGATTATGAGGCCTCTTTTTCTGTCAAGTTCAGTCATTATCATCAACCAGAAGTTAAGTTTTACCATACATGAGTTCTATGTAATTATGTTGTCTTTATTTTTACTACATATTTTTAAAAAATCTTTTCTGATGTCAAAAGCTTTTCACTCTATGGGTGGCAGAGAATCAGACTTTTTTGTTTCTTTTGTTGTCAGATTACATATTCAAACCATTTACAAAATTTCTTACTGTCAAAAAGTATAAAACAGGCTGAATCATAAATCATAAATTAGACTACTTTGCCTATTGAGTTCAACAACACAAAACTTCTTGAATATAAGAAATAATGTTTTCATGTTGTGAATGTTTTTTGCGTGTATTTCCATTCACCTTAATTGTTCCATGTACTTTATTATTTTATATGAAGCAAATTATAACTTTATGAAGAAAATTATAGCATCATATGAATTCATACCAGTATTGTTATATCAGTACAAAAGCAAGAATGCAACATATTAAGATTTACCCAGGCTTGCACATGTAAGTAAACTCTATATGACTATATGACACACTCAGACATACTGTATGTCCTCTGTACAGCTCTACTGGAAAGCACAGAGAGTTCCAGATACAGCGCCTCTGGTTACAGTCTCCAGTAAGTAGGTCAACAAGACTACAAATAGAAAAACATCCTATTGCTGATTTGTAGTTATCAATCATACAAATAAGACTGCTGGCAGAGACTTGCCTCAGTGATGGTGACTATAATCTATGTATTTGTTGCCCGCAAGGTCATCACTGATAAAAATAGTCTGAGAAATTAGACATGGCCATGAAATATACACTTCCCACACCATATCAGATGTACTGTATGTAATCATATTTGTTGAAGGAGCCATTTGTGTGACAGCCATCTGAATGGAGGCCAGCTGAAGACAAGCCAAAGTGGAGCCATGCTGTTCCCTCCTCGGCCTTGGGATGCTTCTCAATCACACCTTTTCTATTTCTCTGTTCTCATATCTTTCTGTTCTCTATCCACAAAGACAGAGCTATGATGGAAGCATACTGTATCAGTGAGCTAAGACGGCTGAAATCTCATATTTGGATTTGTTTTTTCTGATTTTATTCCTGCTGACACTGTTCATCTTCACACAAACTGAGGATTTAAGTACTGTAATTGTCAAAATACACCTCTAGAGTAGCAATTCCAGCTAAAGACATTGTTCCCAACAGAATCAATAATGGAATAATATGAAATTATTTCTCGGCAGAAAACAAATACATATATCTCAAAAACAAACAGAGGAACTCTTCTATTTTGGGATATCTATCCATCATTTTTCACCATTTCTTGATAAGTAAGGTGACTCAAAGTGGGCTTTTTTTGTTTCTCATAGTGACTGATGTGACATATGTGTATGATGCTTTCATATATTGTGACAATTATGTATTGTGTGTTTGTTTTCTGATGTCAGGGCTTTCAAAGCGATTCACTAGGAGGACAGAGGAGCAAAGGCTCCCATCACTATGGCAACCTGAAACCTGGATGGCGTCAGTGCACTGTACTAGTGGTTCATGTAGGAGGTGTGTGTATCTATACAGTATGTGTAGTAAGTAATGCAGAGAGAGCGTGAGTGGAGAGAGAGAGAGTTGTTTCTTCATTACTAGAAATTTCTACTGGTGCAATGCATAATATAATGTAAATGCAAGGGTGTCTATGTGTGTGTGTGTGTGTGTGTGTGCACATCTGTACTGACTCTGTTGCTAACTGAGAGCCTCAGTTCCATCCCTGTGATCTTCCTTTGTGTGACTGTGAATGAGCACTGTCAAGGATGACACATTCAGGTCATCTGTCTCCCCTCTGAAGAGAAAAACATACGCACACCCCTCTGTCTCTCAAAGGACATACATAATTCTCAAAGCTATTATGAGAAATGAACAGAAGGTTTGAGTAAAATAGAAGAATGTTAAGCATCAGACACAGATCAGGGGGAGGACATTTCCCTCGGCAATCAGCACAGCCCAGATTAGAGGTTTCTTGCTGCTACATAATGTTCTGAATGATATCCTTGGTACACAAGTCATCTTCATTAAAAAAAACAAACTAAATAAACACAGTATATGCTGATAATAAGTTTGCTGAGTGTTAAATGAACATTGTGCAACAAACTTCTTTTACAGCTTGTACATCAGTGAACAAATGGCGAGATATTTTGTTTTGAGAAGAACGAATATCATGGATACCACTGATACCATTATGCCTCTTCATTAATGCACTCCATAAAATAGCTTCAATTATGGCTTAAGAGTCTCAAATTAGTGGTATTCCACTAACAACACGTCATTGTCAGGCAAGTAATCATAGCTCTCAGGCTAATCAGATTTTATCTTTATCATTTGCTTGGTGCTACCTCAACTGACCAATCAGAGGCATTGTTGATTAAGAGCGGGATTTGTTGCCAAGGTGTCCTGCTACATTATTCTCTAATAAATTCATGAGCTAGTAGGTGTGCTTTTTTTGTCTATTCTATTTCTGTTCAAGGGGAGCATGAAACTGCACACATAAAACCTTCCTGAAGGGTCCTTGTGCAAGACACTACATTCCAATCTTCTGCAGATGTGCTGTTATGCAGTTGATTTATTTGATTGTTGCTTATTAAGCCATGAATATTTCTTGTTACAGAGAATATATACTCCTGCTGAACTGATTTTTTGGCCACTTGGGGGCAGCAGAAACAAGTTGTGAACACAACACTTATGTATATATCACCTTTAAGGTTGATTTGGTGAACTTGTTAGCAAGCAGTTGCTTATTTACACGTTCCAGCAGCTATGGAGCAACATTATCATTCTTTTGGAGTTGTGTTTCTGTCCACATGGTGAATGTTAAGTCCAACATTCACTCTCCTTTAGCTCAGTTTTTTGTAGCTCTACTGACTCCTGAGGGAAATATCTGTCTCTTTAGCTGTTAAATACTCCACTATGTTCACCAGCTAGCCACAACCAAGTGTGTCTGTTTGCTGGTGCTGAGCAGCAGTACTGCAGATTTTTAGAGCTTTGTCTCTGAAAACAGCTGCCTGCTGCAGCTGAAAACGACGCTATGAGATCTGTGAGAGTGAACCAAAACAAAAGAAATTGAGTGGGGTGATGATTCTCTGTTAGTTTATCACTATGAGTGACACCTTAACCATTACACATTGCCATTTGATACATTGTTATTATTAAAAATATCAATTTTATCTACTTTAAGACTCAAAGCTGAGGTTCAGGGGGTTTTAAATGTACATATTGTGTAAAATTTGTAATAGTAAAGTCTTCTGTTTGCAAGCTTAAGTTTATTTCCCATTGTTTTATAAAAATTTCAGGTAAATTCAGTTCAGAGAAAATTCTATTTTTCTGTACCCGTCATTTTTGCTTAGGTTTTTTTTACACTTATTTATTTATTTTTCACTCCTGTTAACAACAGCTTTTGAACGTTTTTGTCACTGGGTATCATTAAGTGCTGACTGTACTCCATACAGTAAGCTCTCAGCAATATGCATGAGGTGATATCTGTTTAATTACTTTTTGAGAAATTATTGTTTTTTAAATACTGAGGCCAGATCTCAAAAAAAAGTAGGACTGCAGAGGTTTATGACCATACTTGTTCGTAGAACTCGTTGACGATCCCTTCAGTCCACTGCAGATGCAACTCCTTACACTTCAGCGGTCCATTGACATCAGCCATTTTGATGCACATCTGGCACACCAGCAATCGGTCGTTTTCATTAGTCCAATCAATACCGGACACTCCTTCATCACCTACCTGGGGACATATGCACAGGAAGGTTTGTGTGAAAAAGAGAAACCCTGTTATGGATTGTGAAGAACCCCTACTGATTCATTGTCAACTTATATTTAGGACAACCTGGGAGAAAATACTGCTTTTATCACAGGAACAAAAAAAAAAATCAACGAGAGCTGAGAAGATATAAAAGAGACACAACATGGATGTCTTAGATAGTTTTTGTTTACCTTTGCATTAAACTCTGCTAGGAAGTCAAAGTGCTTTTTGAGGTCAGTGGCCAGGATGGCTTCAATGACTAGGAAGCGGAAGCGCTTGAACTCCACATGTTCAAGGTTAACCAGGAAGTTATACTCAGGTCGAGACATGAAGAGGTTCCACGCTGAAGCTGCATGGTGGTTTTCCAAGACCGAGCGGTCATTGTATAGAAGAGCCTACAGCAGAAGAGAGAGCAGAGAGAGAATGAGATATTAACACGTAATCTTGGCTTTCAAGGTGACAAGCATAGAAGCTTCTATGGTCCATTTTCTCACCTCATAGCTTTGTTTAGATGCAGGTTAAAAAATCTAATCTAAAAAGTAATATTAATAGTGACATTTAAGGCCTAAATCAAAGTGTCTATGACCTGAATACATGCTGCACTCCTGCAGATCTGATTGTATCATGGTTTCTGTTGGCAGCCTTTTTTCTGCTCTTAGTTATTATGCTGCCCTCTACTGTATGTGCAGTATTTTGCTTATTTCTCAATTGTCTATTGGTTGGCACGTGCATTATCATAATTTCAAGCTCTGATGAAATATAAATCATCATGTTTGAGCATTATGAATATTCACATTCACATCATTTCTTTTCTTGTTACATGACCTTTACAACTAGGATAAGCAGTCACATTTTCCATACACATTATACTTATTCAGCTGTGCATCACAAAAATATTTAAGCTCAAAACAACGGTTTTATATGAGACCTTCCTTCTCTATTCTTCATATTATAATTGCATATTATTTGCTGAGCTCCTATTTTATGTTTTTTTCTGCTGCTAGATGAGGTCGCACTCATTTCTAATCTTAAACTCATATTAATGTACTGATGGTCATCTGCTGCTGTTATCAATGCTAAATAATATTTCATAAAAAGAAAACATCTCCAAGCCATGAATGTTTTTGATAATAACGTGATCAAATTAATAATTGTCTGCTGCATTGCTGATATCTACCTTCTTTGCTTGCCAGTGCATATCAGATAAAGTGCTGGTTTTAGATTGATCCGTCTTAGTTCACTAGATAACATCTGCAGCTGTTGGAGGTGCTGTGTGTGAAATGGTCACAGCTGGTTTCCCATAACACACAGAGAAATTGAAATAGTAGCTGGTTTGGGGCTCTGTGTGCAGTTTTGGGTATTGCTATTCTACTCCCATTTATAAGCTTGGTGTTGGCTTGTGGGAGCAACTCTACACATATTCTGTATTCACTTACATGGGTTACTTCAGTATACTGAAGTTTGATTGAACTGATAACAAGAAATTTCAATGGAAGCCACCCTTGTTTCTCTCCTCTCCAGGGCCACTGAAACAGACCGACATTTATTTACCTGTGGTGCACTGGTTGCTACTAGAAAGGCGTTGGTTCTTCCAGGGTGGTCATAGTCATGCATGGCAGCGGCTACAAACAAGGCCATGAGCTCCAGACTGGGGATAAGGCCAGACAAGGAGCCATAACCTTCCTCTGGCACAGAGTTCATCTTGGACACCAAGAAGCCTGTAGCACCAGGAGTAATGCCATTCTCTGAGTCTACAGGCAGAGAGAGAACAAAGCTCAAACCCCAGTCACTGATGGTGCTCTTAGACTGTTTTATCCTGGAAGGAAGTTTCAGCATTTTGACTCAATTCACCTGTTAGAATGAGTCATAAGTGATAAAACAATATCAAGCAACAACAGGAGAGAAAATAAATACAGAAATAAAATGTGAAGGTGAAAGTGAAATTACAAGAGCTATGTTTGCTATGACACTGAACTTTTGACATCGTACTTTATACATAAAAAAAGTAAATATAGATGGATGAAGTTGTTGAATTCTGGTGCTGGGTCAGCAGATTAAGTTCAACCTTTTATTATATACCAGCAAATACCAGAAAAATAAAACAACAACAAAAAAAAATTAAATTACGTCTAATTTAATGAAGAGGTGATGGGTTAAAAGTTTGGTCTTGAGTATAAAAAAACTCCTCACCAGTGTGTATCCCGTTCTCAGTCAGCAGGGTGGGCAGGCCTGGCACAGACTGCGTGGTGAGGTACCAAACAGCATGCAGCACGTCAGTGGCATGGATCCGGTTGTGATCTGAGGAGAGTAAAATAAACTGCTGACTCACCACCAGTGGAGGGCAGTAAGACCACTAAGATGAAATCTCAAACATGCTGCTGCTCAGCTGGAGAAGAAGCAGTTTGATGCTATTAAACTGGCAAAAAAAAACAAACAGCAAAGCCCCTTCTGTAACATTGGTGAAGTAACACTTTTTTGCCTTTTATACATTGGTCAATGTTATGGGTGGTAAGTTTCATGTTGACCCTGTTCAAACATGACAGAATGGATGGAGACAAGGCTCCTGTGTTGTTGGGTATATGACACAAGACTTCTCTATATTTGGCTTGTTTAGCTTTTTTTGTTTGTTTTATGAATCAATGTGATTATCAATTGTTATTTGTTTTATTTTTGCTCACAGTGTCTGGACCCCAGTTAGACTAGTGGCCACTATTTGCAAGATAATGGGGATCCAAATAAAGAATAGATGAGATATGCTGCAAAACACACTGACCAGGGCATAATTTTCCTGTTTTCAAAGGAAGTGAACATGGTGGGCTATGAAAACCTATAAAAATTATTTGCACAATGAATAAATATAATTTTCCACCAGAAAACAGTGTTTATTTATAACACACAGTTACACCAGTTTAATTTCATTTAAAAAGTAAAAACCATGTAATAAAGTACTAATAAAAAAGTATGTGGTCTCACTTTGGTTATATACTGTTATTTAAATTTCTTTCAAAAACACAAGACTTTCAATGCCGTCAAATGTTCTGACAACTAATGCTACCTGTCAGCGCACAATGTCTATGCATCTTCATTCTCAACATGAATCAATTTGATATTTAGCACTAAAATATAACAAACTGGACATTATTAACTAACATTATTAACATGCCACAAACTGCTGATGCAGAGAGCAGCCCTGTTAGAGAGGCTTTATTTCACTGACAAAGCAATACATCCACCTTGTGGTAGATGAAGGTAATGTTGGACATCATTTTATTCACATAAACAATTTGTCAACTCACAAGGGATGTCTCTGTATCCATTCTCCAAAGCATGGAAGTAGTTCATAAACTCTTGTACAGGAATCCTGAAGGTCTCAAACAAACCTGTGTCCTCAAAGAGCCTGTAGGAAACCTAGGACACAACATGAGGAAAACATCATCACTACTGTGAATCAGCTCTGTGGAGGTTTAGATGTAAAGTCATGTCTGATAAGAGCAATTCAGCACATTCTTGACTGATATTAACACTGAACTTGTGGGTTTATACTGACAAATCTGCTCATAATCCTAATTAACCCTGCTCTACTGAGTTTTGCTTTAATTCAATTTAGTGTTGTTGTTGTTGCAAGCTGAAGATGCAAATTTACTCTTCCCACTGCTTAAATTGACAGCTAATTGCACTATGATGGTTTATAAAGCTGCTAATGACATACATGTGGACATTTCTGTCAATATGAGTTGCATTTAATTGAGTCACTATTGATGTGTTTTTATAAAAACAAATGTCATATGGGTTCTAACATTTCATTGCTCATTAGTGCTCACCTGGCTGAGGATACAGCCTGTCTTGCCATGTGTCTTCTCCATTAGAGTGAAAATGGGAAAGTTCCAGTTGTCAAGTTGACTCATCAGAGGCTCCAGCCCTGGTTTCACCAGAGGCTCCAGGGCCAAGACTGGCTTGTCCTGTGAGTTAAAGGCAAAGGTACAGAGGAGGTACGAAGATAAAGATGGTTTATACCTTATTTTGTAAAATCACTTTCATAATTTCAACTTTTCAGTCACCACAGTCATCAAGAGGCAAATTTAGGTCGTAAGTCACGATTCTCTCTCTCTCTCTCTAGATATACACTCATACTGCATCAGAGATTGGTTTCTAGCATTTGAGAAACCAGTAAATAAAGGTTAAATTGTTGTGAAAATTCAACCTAAATATCACTTTTATCCACTCATATTGTGACAGGGTTTCTGAAGTGTTCACCAAGACTTTAAGGCCTTTATAATAGCACATAGAATGCAATTTAATACATTTTTCACAGTCATACTGCTCAAAGACAAAAACAGTAAAGACGACAAGGTCTACAATTATTTATTATGTACATGAATTCAGTAACATTTATATCAAAAAATTTTGTCAGTGATACATAACAATAATTCCTATTAGAATTAATCAATTAATGTGACCTGTTCCTAGATAAGTGTCAGAAAACTGATGTCTGGAAAAATAATGAATTATTTTAAGTTAATTCAAGTATTATCTAAAACTGACACTTGCCCATTATAAGCCAATGAACTTCCTAGCTACCGTAGCTAGCAGTTGCAACAGTGTTTACTACAAGTCTGATGGTGTGATACTCTACAAAAAAGGATTAGCTTCCTGCATGCACAATCCACTGTCGCACCAGTCTCACACGTAGTTCAGATGTATAACATCTCTGGACAGCCTGCAACCACACTGAAAAAAAAGTTATAACTAATATTACTGTGACCTTTGTCAATTAAACATTTAATGCCTTTTAAGGCCTTTTTTGACTGAATTCAATGCTATTAAGACATTTTCAAGATATGCAAATACCTTGTTAGAAACCACTGCTCCACCTTTTTTATTTCTTACTGTCTTTGAGGGAATTTTCAACACATCTGTAGTCATTACCAAAAGGAAGCCTTTCTGTTTCTGTCTACCTCTGGTGATGGCAAGAGTGGGTGAAGAACGATGCCCTCTGCCGGATAATCCCCGCAACCTTCCCTCACTTCAGGCTGCTTCCTGCCTCCCTCTCCCTCCTCTTCATTCTGTGCAAAGTCACTGCTATCACTGTGGTTGGTCTCATAGGTGCTGTCGTAGGTGCTGTCGTAGTCTGAAGACGCTACTACACGCTCATCTGAGGGGGACAAAAAAAAATGTTAGAAATGTGCAATTTTCTGTAACCAAATTGGTGGTTATGAAAAGTTACAATAGGGAGAAGGTCAGTATGAGTGAGTCAAATAATCAGTCCAGAAAATAAGCTAAAAATGAGAGAAGACAATACTAATCAAACAGGTTACAGTAAACTCTTGAAGTTTTGGAATACCAGTGCGTTGGTGGAAATACCGTACATGACCAAATTTCTCCCAACACTTTATTTCTCTTCTCTAGCTGATAGATGGATGTGTTTAATATCGAACAGAAGCTGAGATGCTTGCAGTGCTGAGTTTACCTGGATGGGGTATTCTGTCTCCTTTGTCAACAGATTCTACCCCGTGGTTCAGTCGATTGTTGAACGGCCTGCCACAGCTGAAAGAAAGAGAGCAGAGAAACATTTCCATACAAATGGACGCCTTTAGACATAGATGCTTTCAAAGCCTTATTCCACTATTTGTGAATTCCAGTATATTACCTGCTACAGAGCGATGGAGGCCGCCAGTGAGGGGTGGTGGAGCTGGGGGCGCTCTGGCTGTGAGTTAAGGCTCTGTGGTGGCTCTTGGGGGCCACAGAGCCAGGGGTTCGCTCTGTCAGGGGCCCAGCCGGCTCAGGAAGCTGCACTGAACATGTCTTGATGGTAGGGCTGGAGACAGGAGTGCCCTGGACAGGAGGTGATGGGCATGGAGAGCCCAGAGGTGATATGTTGGAGGGGGGGAAACCTGAAAAAGAAACAGACACTGTTTCTGCACTGATATGACTCTGATGATTCAGTCTTCAAAGTACTGTGTGGAACTACTCCTTCTTTCCCTTTATGCTGATTTTTACACACACCCTCACCTGGTCTTCCCAGTGGTTTGCTGTAGAGGTGGTTGGAGGTGACAGTGGCAGCACAGGAGGCGGACATGGAGCGGCTCTTTGAGATGGTCATCATCACTGAGTTGTTCCATGATTCACTGGTTTAATGTAAGGAAACAGTCAGATAAATGAATTATTGTAAGCCTAAATTGTATGTGAGTAAATTACATTACCTGTCTGTGGTGTGTTTGATGCTGGCTGAACGGTCTCTGCGTACAGGGCCTGGCTCGATGGTAGGCAGACCTGTGGCCGAGGTGGTCGTGGTCCAGGTTGATGAGATTCTCCTCAGCAATCCCGGGGGAAGGCTTCGCCTTAGACGCTGTAATGCAGATACACAAACACATGATTACACACTCACAAAACACTTTTTTCTAGACTTTAAACTAACAATGCACATACTCATTGCCTATGGAGCTATGTCAATTTGAGCAGAAACAGAGCAAATCTAAGTGCAAGCAGAGGCTATTTGAGTGCGAGGGCAGGGTTTTGAGGGACCAATTACAAAATTTGAACGTGAAATCAATAAATTATGCTCTCAAATTGATATACCACGCTCTTAAATAAAGATAGGGAAATAGCTCCATAATTGCCTGTCTACATGACTACACACCTCTATAACTATGTGAGGCCAACTGGAGCCTACGATATGAATAAAATCAGCATATTTTGCATAAACAGTTTTGGTGCTGGAAAGTCTTACTTCCTCCATGTAAGTGAACATTTCTCTCGACAAATGCCACAATGCCATGTCTCAAGATGGTTTTTGCAACATGTGTTTAATCCGTAAAGTTTAATGTAGATATGAGGCCTGATTAAGCAGCGGAGTATCTGCTCTTTGCTTGGGCAAGGGTGTGCTTCAAAGACGGTTTAAAGGTAAATTAGGTCAGAGAACTGTGTGGAAAAGTTTCTAATAAAACTAGTGGCTATTTGCAAGACTTGTGGAGCTAGATAAGAAGAGTGAGATGAAACTGCCAGTCAAGCCAGTAAGGCCAGCCAATGTAGGTCAGCCTAAGCAGATACAATGTAGATATAAGACCGGATCAAGCAGCCAAGTATCTACTCCTCGGTTGGGTGACAGTAGGATTCAAAGAAAGTTTAAAGATATGTAAAGATAGGTCAGGGTTAGAAAATGGTGTCACTTGTCAGAGGGCCCAATAGATTCAACACAGTACATCATTAACAGTGCTGTTTCATAGGAAGGCTCACCCAACTTTTGGTAGATTTAACTCTGTGTATTGTTAACTATAATAAGTGTTGTAAAGTAAAGTTTGTCAATGTGACGACATTCTGATTTTTGTGTTTAATGTATACTACCTATTATTTACTGCTAGAACGGTCCAATTTCCCAACATTGTTTCAAAGAGTCCAGTCTCACCCCATCTTCTCATTATGTCATGCCACAGTAACTCTTACACTGTTTGGATCACACTTTACTCTATGGACATAAAAGAGTAAAAAGATACAAAGTCTGTGCCGAGACAGCTAGAGATGTAACATGGATGGATGATAAAGAGGAAAAAAACAGGTGCCTCACTTGTTCTGTGGAAATATATAGCTCTTGTCATTAGTTAAAACATGACGTATGGCATCAGGCCTATATTCTGACTAATAAATATAGCTTGTTGTGTCTCCTTTTTGCCCCCATCAAAAAAGTAAAGACATTAAACTAGAAGGATGCCATATTGGTTCTTTCAGCCTATTCCTGTTTTTTGAAAAGCATATGGGGGACAGGATGGTAAGTAGATAGGAGACATGCTTGTTCCCCCTGTGGTGTCAATCTATCCGGTTTTGTAAATGTTGTTGTAAAGCCATGAGCTAAACTCAGTTATTTGTCAGTTTGTATTTTTGGTTGTCTAAAAGGGTCTCTCTCTCACACACACGCACACACACGCGCACACACACACACACACACACACACACACACGCACACGCACACACACTCACAAACACACACGCACACACACTCACAAACACACACACACACACACACACACACACACACACACACTCACAACCAAATCACAGAGTGAGACTGGGATATAGAGGGCAGCAGAGGTTTAAATTTCACATACTACTGAAGTAAGTCATGTCCATCCTTCTTTCTCTGTTTACTTCCACACACAAGCATCATCACTGCCATCCAAACACACAGACTCATACATTGCTCAATTGGTATATTTCTCTTCCAGAGAGAAGGAAATCTAATCAAAAGATCTCTAATAGTGTGTGAAAGAATGAGAGAAGAGGAGTGATTGAGTAATACAGAGACAGAGGGTGAGTAAGAGAGAAAGAGATATTTGGTGGTAATCAATCATCACTGCTGCTTTCAGTGTTGAGAAAGTATAAATTGTGTGGATAAGCAGTTTTAAGTGCAGATCTGAAAAGTTGGCACATATGCAACAATAATGGATCTGACAAAAACTAAAGTAGACATGATGTTCAATTGTGATGGATTGCTGTTATCCTAAAGTTTAAGTCTGTAGTGAAATGGATATAAACAAATGACCTCAAAACTCTTACTGCACCTTGGAAAATTGGCAGTATTAATGTAAAGTTTATGTGACTCGCCAGAAATTCATATAACGTAAAACATCTAAAACCACCATCACAGTCCTTTTAAAGAAGACATAGCTTCAATGGATGTAAGCAATAACCAGAACTGCTAGTGTTGAATCATGGGGAAAAAAACAAAAAGTGAAAGCCAAATGATTAGCGTGTTGCCAACAGCAGCAACAAGCAAAAGTCAAAAGTTGTACAAAGTGCTTTGCTGTCCAGTTAATCTGGTCAGAACCTGAGTGAGCGAGCAAATGCACCTCAGTCACCAACATTTTTGATTACCTTTATGTAACAGCTATTTCTGTCCTCAGTTCAGAGCCATACAGCAGGGCAGCACCGGTGCTGAATCACAAACTTTACCCATCACCACATGCAGACTCACAAATCCCCAATGAGCTAAAATGAGGCAGCATCTCATTGAGTTCCACCACATGGGTCAAGCATTTGAGTGCACTCAGACAGCGTTAAAGCTGCTAGTCAGTTTCCTGGTAGGCTATCCTGCATTGCATCACACACTTTATTTAGTTTCCTTGCCGCCTTAAGTGCCTGCATACATTTTGAAGCACTGGCCTTGTAAAACATTAAAAAGCCCTGTGGAAGTCTGTGCGTCATTGTTAGCTACATTAGAGCCCCACGCTACGCCAGCAGTGAGGGAGGGAGGAAATGGGGAGGATGTTTGCAGGGTGAGGTACACCTGGGCATATGTTTGTGTGTGTGTGTGTGTGTGTGTGCGTATTAACACACGCTGCAACATACAATGAAATTAAAACTGACTTTCCTGATTAACTAAGTCTTCTTCTACTGATTATGATGTTTGCTTCCTAATAATAAACATTCTTTAAAGGATAGGTTCACACATTTTCAAGTCTCAGTCACAGGCCTCCTTCAATGCAAAATTGTTTTCAAAAGTGTATTTGACGCTCATATGAGGCTTCAGCCATCTGAGTTAGCCAAATCATATCAATATCTTTCAAATTTACTCTCTTTTTAGGGACAAAATACCTCTTTTTATTACGATCCTTCCACTGCAGCTGAACAGGAAAACACTGGTCGTTGAGACACAAACAGAGGATTTTTTACTAAAATGACTTTAAGTGTGGAAGATATCCACTTTATTTTGACTAACTCAGACAGCTGAAGCCTCATATTATCTTCAGATAAACTTTTAAATACAATATTTGCTCAAAACAAGGACTGTCCTCCATCACTGACATTGTAAGCGCATTTGAAGGGGATCTTGCAAAACCTGTTTCATTGTTCATTCGGGCACCTGACAGGATTGAAAAATTGTGAACTTATCCCTTAAGTTGTCTTGGGAGAGAATCAAATCCTTATGAGAAAAGTGAGTGACTGTTGTAAATGATGATTTTCCTAGTTCCTAATCAGCACAGTTTGAGCACAATACACTTATGATGGATCTTGGGGCTTCTGAATCATTGTGGTTGGTTTGTTGTTTGGATACTATCCTAAATGTCTGACGAAGAGCACAAGGATTAACAGAAATTAGAGAAAAACGCTCTCACCTTTGGAATGGCCAGCCTCTCTATTTTTTCGGGCCCATCCTCGGAGTCAGAACAGGTGTGTGTGTCTGCTGGGATGCGAGGCCGGTGGAGTGGCTGCAGGCAAATCTGGGTGCTGAGGAGGCTGCTGACGGCCTTCAGAGAGCTGCAGGTGTTCGGGGGCAGCGATGGGTCTGCCAGCAGGTCTGAGATCAAACCATGGGCCTCACCCATCACCGTGATGTCCACTACCACACTGGTGCCCGAAGACTAAAGATAAGACAGGAGAGAAAGATACAGAATGAGATAGTCAGTCTATGTTCATTTTTCACTGCTTCTTTATCTCTTTACCTGCAAAAAGAAAGGTGTTATGTATGTCTGCGGGCTGAAGACAGCACATGTATTGTGTGTGTTTGTTTCTTTATCCTAAATTAAATTGTAAACAGTGTGCTGTATGGTGTATCAATATGTAATGTAAAAGTCTAAAATGTGACTGAAAATAAAGCTAGTATGTTGGGACAACTGCTTGGGTTGAACATGTAAAGGTTAGTATGGATTGTGAAACATATCACAGCAATGAAAACACCATTACCAGACACACGATAGTATCCATATAAAGAATAGCTCTACTCCCATCTCACCTCCTCTCCCCTAAATTTAGCAGTCACTGATTCAAAATATTGACTGATAAGCCCAAAGGCTCATCTATGTCAAAGGTCAACCATGTGTGGCTTCAGTAATGAATTCCACCGTTAATGTCAACATGTGCTAATCAGCTCTTTAGCTTATAATCAATTTCCTCACACTCTGCAACACATGTGCCAATATACACACTCACACACATATACATACATATGTTTATCGTATATTTAAGTGCATCTGCGCAAGACTTTTCATTTTTAACTCGATATGTCAATCCATACAATAGAATCTGAGAGCTAAAGACAGAATTAATACATGAGGAATAAAGAGTTGATAGTGTGAATTTGTATGTAATTCACAAATCTGAGGTAACTTATATGCATAATGCACTTAATTACAGCACAAAATATGACCTGGAAAGATTGCTTAAACCTGCCAATTTCGATTTTATAAGTAAGGAATCTGTTCAAAATCAGAAGTTATGAAAGCATAGTGTTTCCAAAGGAATATGCTATTAATTAATTATTTTAGTTAAAGTATTATCATTTAAAAAGACATAACATGTTTGTGTGCTGCTTATGTGCCACGTTTATTAGTTTATTTTATTTATGATACGTAAATTGTAAAACTTCTTAATATGCATTATGTGTCATTGACTTATCAGAAGTAGCACCTGGTTAACAAGCTATAAGATATGATTGGGAATAGATGTGAAAATGGAAACTTACAAAGACTAAACATCCTACATGTAACAACTTTATCAGCATATATTAATTTTCTCTTGATGGTCACAAACAAGCCCAATTCATACAACTGAGTAAAGTTGGACACACTGGAAAACACACTCAGTGACTGGTAAAGTACAATTAGATGTTTGTTGATAGTTAAACCCCACAAATCCTGTAAGAACACAAATTGTCATGTGTCAATAAACAATTTGATTTGCACATGCTGGACCTTCTGTATCAACCTAAAGATATTGATAAAAATTCTGTAAAATTGTTGATGGAGACAACAGGGACTACACTCTGTAGAGAGAGCTGAGGTGAGTGAACTTAGTAAGAATGAAATGAACTTCAGCTGAGCTGTGGCTCTCTGCTAAAACCAGGATGAACTCATGGCACACTGCTCTGTTCTTCTGTTTGCTAACCATTTTCAGACCTTTTTTTCAAACTCTCTCTATCTCAATCTCTCTTTTTTCTCACTCACTCTTGTGATGTCGACGTTCCCTATTCCAATTGTACATGTCAGACATGTTTAAAACATTCTAAAAAATAAAGGGAATAACTGGCAACAGGAACAGAAAGCAAACATTTGAATTCTTAAACATAACTAAAAACACAAATAGATTTGACATAACTCAGTCTGATTTGTCTTGATGTTCAAATCAAACTATAATCAGCTTAACAATAGCACTGGTCATTGCTTGCAACTTGTCAACACTAGTGCCAAAACAATACCCGAGTTTCACTACAGATACTGCAACAATACTTTTTAGATACCTCCAAGAAATATAAACACGCAAACTACCTTGTTTTATTATTAACAAAACAGGGAAAAACGTCTCAGATGTTACATGTCATCTAAACACCAGCAGGTGTCCAAGAACTTTGCTGAAATTAAACAAATTAGGAACTGTTTGATTAAGAAATAAAGTAACGAGATTACAAATCTGAAATTTAATGCCAGCTTTCAGTACTTAAGTTTTATTTGATGCTACTATAACAGTTTTGGTTGGTACCAATAAAAAATCGAGGTTTGATACACAGCTGTAACTAAAAATTTTGTGTTTTCTTAAGTTTCAGATGAACTTTTTTGGAGAACCATTTCTAGGTTTGTTTTTTTAAAGGGGAAAGGATTATTAAATTTGGTAATCAATGAAATATGAGAAAGCTATGTGAGGCTATATTACAGTTAAACAATTAAACTGCTATTCCTAACAGCCTGTGCACCATTGTCTAGTCACAGGTCTATCAGCATTTAACGTAATGGAATCTGGGGAAATCATTGTTGCTACATGACGTACTTTATCTATTTATTTAGCATACTGGCTGTCACTACAGTATGCGGTTGCCTGTGTTGAGGCAAAATCAGCTGATAATATTGATTTTTGGTTAGGCAACGCTACCAAAACATAATGCTGTGGCTATAAAACAAAACAGAATAATCATAAGAAATTCTCATCATCCATTAGCACTGAAATGGAAATAATAAGAGAGCTTATGGAATTATGGATGATTGCTAGAGTAGGTAAATCAAGACGTTCAATCTTCCCCAGATGTTTTCTACTCTTCCACTCCTGCTCTCCTCCTGCAACCTTCTCTCCCCCGTTGTACCGACACACGAAGCAAAGGAGCTCACATGATCACTCCATAAGCCTTCGCTCTCCCATCTGCCTTCCCCCCGAGGCCACTATGCTTGACGACTGGCAGAAACCTTTGCCTTTGCCACTCAGCTTGTATCTGTGCCTAACTTTTTCACTTCAGTGTTTTGTTTTTTTTTGATATCTTGAGCCTATAAAATGTCTGTTATAGTTGTATGCTTTTTTTCTAATATTATTCTAGGGAAGCTATCACCTTTTCTCTAACTTATGTTCATATATTTGTCCGGGGTAGAGCTTCATCTTAGGTAGAAAAAGAGAAAGATGAGTGGGTGGAGTGAAGGGGGGACATAAAAGGTAACAACAGCAGAACCACCCCTCTGTATTCAAACAAACTGACAGATGATTCTCATAATTTGCTTCCTTAAACAGATTGTATTAGCTCTTCAAACATGTCAGAGCTCAGGGCTGTGATGTGATGAGTAAATGCATCGAGCACACAGGAAGACAGTTTCCTGGAAGAGCGCGTGTCTGCATGTGTGCATGTGGGAGTGTGCATGTGTCACCTCAACCTGAACAAAACCCATTAGACCACTCCAGAGCTTTATGACATCCTGCTATTGTGACATTCACCCATTACCTGGCAGTAATGGACTCTGTTCGGCTAATGTCAGGGAGAGAGTGAGATAGAGGGAGATTGAATGTGTGTGTGTGTGTGTGTGTGTGTGTGTGTGTGTGTGTGTGTGTGTGTGTGGTGGGGGTGGGGAGGGGGGGTGCAGCTGTTTTCATGTCCAGTAGTGGCACTTTTCTCTGTTAGAATTCTGATATTTAACTTTTGCATTCTGCCTTATAGTTAAAACTATTTATAAAACAACCTACTGTATGTGAGTGCATTTGCAATTGCATGCAGCGTGACATGCATGAGCATTTGAGCAGATCAAGCGCCACAGATCACTGTGCTGGTATAGAGACACAGTGGTGAGGCGAGGCGAGGGAGAAGGTTATTGATTCCTCCCAGCATAAAGGCCCACAGGAGACAGCAAGGGGAGCGACGGTCAATGAGTAAATCAACAGTGGAGACACACACACACACACACACAGATGAGTGTATATACACACATACATAGGCGTGCATGTACCACAACTGCCCCTTGGGATCTGTCAGTACATGCCGCACACAGAAAGATGGGTCATAATCCCTCAACAAATGCAGCACACTGTAACAGAAGACAATATTAAACACTGGCCTGCGATGATGTATGCTGATAAGTAAAATAAGATCTGTGTACATTAAGCTCCTAAAAATAGAAGCACTGATTTGGATCACTAGTAAGGCTGCATAACATTGTCAACTTTAAATGGTAAAGCACTATCCGTTTAGGGTTTGGCATTCAAGCTGATACACACAGAAATACTTTTCACAAAAATTATACTTTTAATTAAATGAGAGCTGCAACGATTAGTCGATTAGTCAGTTAACAAAAAATGATCTGTAACTGTTTTGATAATCTATTAATCGATTAGTCATTTGTGAGGATTTGCTAGTTTTCTTAGTCTTAAGTGATAAATTGAATATCTTTGGATTTTGGACTGTTGATCAAGCAAACCAGGCTATCTGAAGACATCACTTTGGACTTCAGGAAACTATGATGGACATTTTTCACTATTTTCAGATGTTTTATAGACCAAATTATTAGTTGTTTTTTTGGCTACCCGTGGGGACCTAGAAATGAGCTCAATCCATCACCACAGGAAACCCCCTTAATCATTACTTTTCTGTTTTAAATTACTTTGAACTTTGGTCATTTGAAAAGCAGCCTATTGAAAAAAACTCAACAGAGGAAGTCCACACATGGACAAAAAACATTGTACGTAACCTGATTTGAAAATTATTTGAGGATAACCCTAGCATTTTTTTTTTTTTTTTTAAAAGGAGCTACATTTTAATGTCACTCATAATGCCTGAATCACACAGACACTATGATCCCTCTGAGCACAGATGTATGCATATGTTATAATCATGTGGATGTACATCATTATCAAAATTAAGGTCAGCGCTCATTCCACAGAAATCAGGATGATACAGATACCAAAACATTGATGATTTTCCTTTCTTTCTTTCCCTTTTCCTCCCATATCTGCCATTTCCAACTATTTCAGTTTTCCCTCTCTTCGCCCATCCCCCAGCCATCTCTTGAGAGACAGTTAAGAGATATGTAGGCAGATCAGGCATAAAGGCAGATGGTGAGAGCAGAGAGGGAAATAAAGAGAAAGAGAGAGAAAGAGAGTAATAGACAGGCACAGAGAAAGAGAGGAGCTGAGTCCACAGGCAGGCCATGGCCAGTCAAGTGAAAAAGAGAACAGCTCACTCTAGCAGGCCAGCTGAGCTCCTCCACAGTCTAATCTACAACTGTACATACAACACTACGTTGGTGAGATGCCCATTGTTTCTATTCTACTGTAGCACAGAAGAGTGTATAATATGACTTTAAGAATGAATGCCGAAGCAGTAGTAGCAAACAATGCATACCAGAGACCAAGTTCATGTTCTGGATACAGGAGAATGAATGCAGTATATGCAAACAGTTGCAGGATTGCAGAACAGGAACCTCACAGTTGCAAGACTATTGATCCTTAACAAATGTATCTATTGATTTGTCAATAACGACTAGAGAAGTAAAAGCTAGCTGAGATGTGTTACGTTTTGCATTTTGCAATAAATCTACCTTTTTCTCATATGCATTGTGTCTAAAAGTGATGCTTACACAAAAATCAATAGATATTGATATTATTCTAAGTTTCAGTTGAAGATAATGAAACTATGCAAACCATTGTGTTGCCTTGCGAACACACAGATATAAGCAGAAAAAACCATTCCTATAAGATATGCTGCTCAACAAATAGCACCCATTTAAAAACAATAGTGACGCTGAATCTTTCAGCAGTGGCTTCACTTATGAAGACCAGTCTCTCACATGCATAACTGACCTAAAAACTAGGCTGTATCAAGACGCTTAATTTAGACATTTCTTCAAGTTGTCCTACTTAAACCATTTCATCATTGCTGATTAAATGTCTTTCCTTTTTTCTGTGCGCACACACACAAAGCACAGGTACATGCACATGCACATACTGTCCAGATGACAGAGTACACACTCCACTAAAACCAATACTGAACCTGTTTAGGGGGACGCGCGTTGTCCTGATGGTGTCCCATGATGATACTTGCTGAGTGTCTCCTCTCCATGATTCGTGTTGGGTCTCAACACAGCCAGTCAAACCTGGTCTTAGCTATCACAATTCTTATGGATACAACAGCCTTCTGCTCTGTTTCCTTCCTTTAACTGTAGTTCAAATGCCACACAAGTAAGAGTCTCAATCCAAAGCAACTGACATTTCAATAATGTAGCCCACAAACACTTCCTCGCCCTCTCTTCTCCTCTGCTCTCCTCTCCTCTGCTGCTTCATGAACCTCCCTCTGTCCTCTCACCGCCCCTGCTTCTGCATCTGCCAATTGCAAGTGTTCACTGGTGGTTCAGGGATGAGAAGACCTACACAGCGCACAGAAATCAGTTGTATTGAAAATACCTGGTTGCTAAGATACATCAGGACAAAGATCAAAGTGACTCGTCTATGGACCATAAAATTGTTGTTCGGGGCTCAGTTGGCCACAGTTATACTACGCCCACTACTTGTCAAGTGTTTCCTGTGATAGCAGGTGATGCATGACAACCGAGCAGCGAGTAATGTGTATTATCAGAACAGGGCTTTCTACATCAGGAGACTGAGGCACATATTGATCACTAAATGTCTATTAAGATGGAGGTTTGGTTGTTGGCTAAAGCTGGAGCTGCATGTCCGGTATAAAAAAATTATGGATGACTTAAAAATCAAATGAGAGGTTAAGTATAAAATAAATGCAGTCTTCAAAAGTTCAGAATTCTTCTTGTAAAAGACAACACTGACTTCTAAACTCTGGGAGGTTTGGTGGGAAAAGTCAAACCTGGGATATCTATAAGAGTGATTACTTTTGTTCCCTAAATTTAAATGACTGTACTTGAAATGTCATGGTTTTTTAATCAAAATACCTTTCTTATTTAATGATCTGTATTTATTTTGCATTGCATGCTTAAGACTACTGATAAATGTTAGCAATAATAAGTAGCATCTTGCATCTTAATGCGGTATGTGTCCCTGCAACTAACAATACCTGTTAAAATTAGGGGCAAACCACAATCCCAATAAAAATAAAGCATAAGAACCACCTGGCAGCAAAAATGTTAAGAAAAAACATGAAACATGGCAGGCCCACTACCATTTTTCTCAATGTCCTGTAAACCATTTTAATTAACCATAACCAATACTAGTAACAAACTGAGCCAAGTTGAATGTTATTTAATTAGAAAAGCATTACTGTACTGTTTAGCAAATGAAAAATGCTAATTAAACTTTGTCCAAACAGCTGCTGTCTTTAGACACAAAAGACACACTCCATAAGCTGCCATATTGACATTGAACATTTTTTTGATAATGGTTTTTATTGACCATTATGTACTTTAAATGTTGGTTGCTAGCATAAAGCACTCCTGTTTTTTCACACACCCATATGTCCCATTCCACATTTTCCCCCTTTTCACACAGACTTCAACCAGTAAGCATTAAGACTATTCCTAAAGGATGTCAATGATTCTGCTAGGTATGAACTGTAGGTAGATTGTTGTTAGCTAACATATAACAGCTAAATGCTTATTGTTTGTTGTTGAGTTTAATACAAAGTTTTCATGAAAGTTCCATGATGAACTATAAACAGTGTTCATTTATGACCATCAATGTAATAACTAAGTGGGTGCAATTATATGCACATCACATAGGTGAAGAGCTATTAAAAAACAGTACCAATGGAAAAAGAGTAACGTACACTTAGCCGCAATTTTAATTCAAATTGACAACGTGACGATCCAAGTCAGATCTTCCTCAGGTTAAAATGCTTTTGAGCAATTTTAAAATGTAATTTGTAAGTCAAAAAAGGTCTGAAATTAAAAAAAAATAGGAGGTAAGTTGAGTTGACTTGAAGCAGAAAAATGCGTTTGGAATTGAGTGGATTTTAAAAATCCTCTATACATTCAAGATTGACATAACAGCCAACCAAATTATAAGATTTCAATCTGAACACATCAGTGGACTCACAAACTAAATAAAATCAAACTAAATAAAAATTGTTGTTTAAAAATGTTCCACATTAACAAGTCAAGTGCAGTTGTTACATCCACTGCAATAAAAGAAATCTGTAAGCTGAAAAAAACCCCAAAACAATTCCAAAAACAAGCACACATCTTTCCTTCTCTTTCCCTCTCTGCTGCACTGACCTGGGATCTGCTCATAGCCCTCTTGTAGTCCCATTCTGGCTGGCACATAATCTGGAGATAGAAGGACACAAACAGAAGCTACTGTCAGAGACCTGTCCACTCTGTGACACTATACAGCACTAACTGAGCGCAGAAGCACTTTTCTCTTCATCTGCTGTCCCTCCTTCCTCCTCCCTCCATCCATCTCTCCGTCAACCTATCTAAAAATAAAAGAAGAGCAGGCGCTGCTGATGAAGAAAAGGACACATCACACTTAATGCTGGAGGGCTGATCTACATACAGCTCCCCTTCACCACCACCACCACCTCCCTACTCATCCCCGCCTGTCTCTCCCCCCACTGCAATGATTTTCCATTTGAAACTGTAATTCAATTTCACAGTCAGACGACAATATTCGAAGTAGCTTTCACTAAATAAGACAGCTTTGAAGTTTTTGGAGGGTACCTTTGACAGAACTAGCCATTTCCTGCTGCTTCTGGTCTTTGTGCTGAGCTGGAATAAACACAAAACATCCCAGACTTATCGCTGTACTGCAAAGCTGAAATTGATATTGATCTCCTCAACTGATAAGTCTAGCAACAAGGGCATTTCCAAAAATGTGGGAGTGTTGTTTAAAGGTGCAGTAGACAAGTGGTGGCCCCAAATGGCAGCACAAATCATGCAATGTTGCATCAATAAAGCGTGCACTCCTTTGACCTACATTGCATGTTGGTAACAGCTGGTGTAGTGGAGTTGAAGAAGAGGTTAAGCCAAAAATGGTCCAACACTCAATGAATGAAGGACTAAAAATTGCTGTGTTGGAGCAAGTGTAGCATTTTGCACTTCAGTTTTGATTCATTATTTCCTGCACAGTACATAGAGAGGGCTTCCCACTAGTAATCATATCTGACAGCAGAGGTTAATTTGGGAGCTGTGGCATCTAAGTTGAGGTCAACAGGATGTTCGTCTCTGCTGCAGCCCCACAGTTTGATTTGGGTGGGAAAAAACGGCTTTGCATTAAAAAAATCTCAACTCGTTGCATATTCAAACCAGACTGCATAATATTTTTTTTTCTTTGCTTTACAGGATATATGAAATATATGTGAAGGTATGCTTAACACAACATTTGGCTTTAAGGTTTAATTGAGGCTTTGGATTTACTGTATCTTCCATTTAATGTTCAAAAAAAGAAATGCAATTTTAAGTATAGATATTGTTTAATTATCAATCTGTGGGTGTGTGTTATGTCTGTGGACTGCCCTAGCTGTCATAGTTCATAGGCTGATGTCATAAAATGAGATGACCTGACAGAGCGACTGTCATCCACTGGAGATGACTTTGCATCTTGAATGGCAGATGAGATAATCTGCCTAATACAGCGGACTCATGTTTTATCCAAGCCCCTCAGGATGGGATGGTTGTTTAGAGAAAAAGAAAAAAAAAACAGGAATGCTGAATCACACTTAACTCCCTGGTAATGTAAATATGTATAATTTGTTTTTTTGAATGCTATATGTCTACCTTTCTTTGCTTGTTAATGATCTTTGTTTGGGAGTCAAGCTGGGAAAAGTAGTGCAATGTTTATGTGCAGTTATAGTACAGTGTTGTATAGCAGATATCCAACTTGAGTAAACCAAATAAATCCTTTTTCTATCACAAACAACACACTCTCATCCTTCATCCGGGCCCTTAAATCCTCCTCTGTGCTCTGCTGTCTCTTGACGACCTCCATTACAGCTCAAATACACTTCTCATGTCAATGTCTGTAAGAGGCTGGGAAATCGCAGGGGCCTAATGGACTTCAGAGCCACAATATCTTTGACAGCTCCATCATTCAGTCTTAAGTAGACTGCTACTAATGCTAATATCAGCTTCATACCAATAGATACATGTGCTACAGTAAGAAACTGTCAACATCATGTGCCAGGGATCTTCTCTGACACACAGATACTCACCTGAGTGCTTTATTGCTGCTAAGACCATCACATGCACAAACACACTGCAAACTGCAGGGGGAGCTCTTTTTGTTTACATGAACATTGAGAGTGTCAGGAGTGTTTGTGGTATGCAGAACCTAAATCTAACCCTAATTTTGAAGTTATTTCTTAATATTTGCAAGAATATCATACATAACCTGAATGAATGAATAAAAAGCTGACAAGATCTTTTTATATCTTCACCATATTTATAAACCCTTCAAGCTGTATCCTATCCCAGCATACACTGGGAAGACAGCAGAGAGACACTCTTCACAGTCCATCACAGTACTAACACAGACATATTCATAAATTTGGGGAATGTAATCTCAGGTTTGACTAACTTTCATGTGTTTAGAATTTTTAAAAAATGCAAGGAAGATATACAGTAGGGCTGCATCTAATAATTATTTCCATTATCAATTAATCTGTAGATTATTGTCTTGATTAATTGATAAGTCGATGGTCTTTAAAAAGGCAGAACGTGTTGAAAAATATCAGTGACTGTTTCCCAAAGCCCAAGATGCAACCTAAAATTTCATGTTTTGTCCCAACCAACAGATCATAACCCAAGGATATTCAGTTTAGTATCATAGAGGCTAAAGAAACCAGAAAACATTCACATTTAAGACGCTGGAACCAGAGAATTTTACACTATTTGTATTATTTTTAAAACTGATTCAAAATGATGAAACTAATTTTCTGTCAAACAACTTATTGATTAATTGACTAATCATTGCAGCTCTAGTATAGAAACTCTTTCCAGAGAGTACAAGGGGTCCAAGCACACGAACCATTGTCTTCAGTTACAAATTAGAGCTTTGTCCTGGACTGACATTACTGAGCAGACTCACCCAATGAAACTACTGTACATGGAACACTGCAGTCTGTTATCTATATTATAGATGAGTTATGTTATAGTAATAATTGATAATACTCTTACATGAAATCTTCTGCATGTCCTACATTAATCTCATTATCATAACAAGATATATTCCAAACCATGATAGAGCAGTTTTTCACATATTGTGACCCACTTCTTGTAAATTACCAGCTGCCTCAAAACTAAAAATAAAAAGAATGAGATTTCTTCAGTGGCCCAACAAGTTTCAAACACCCTTGTTTTGCCTCGTAAAAATTACTACTTTGATTCACCACAGGGACAACATATGGTGTAGCTGTGTGTAGAGATGCATGTCAGCAACCCTCTTTTTACTACACTACATCATGGCAGGAATGATTTTTCTTTTACGTACTTTACTATAAATTAAATCCACTGTGACAATGTGAATCCACTAGGATTGTTGAGAGAAGTTGTAGATCGTGTTCTGAAACACAATGTGAGACTGTCCTACTGTCCTTAACCTTATTCTTTAAACGCACTGCAGTGTGTGTGTGTGTGTGTGTGTGTGTGCACGCGTATGTGTGTGTGTGTGTGTGTGTGTGTATGTGTGTGTATAAGTGTGCTTGTTATGAGGTGCTGTGACAAAACCATGTAAGGTCTAAAGGGACATCTGCCTGGGTGAATGTCTGTAAGCCTATCTTTACACACATACCCACCCACACACTTACACACAGAGGCACTAGCACACACAAGCGCGTACACATGCACCAACACTCACATACACACACACACACATTCTCTGTTTGTCACGACTCAGACACTCCAGTCCTGAAGAACCCAGCAAGCCGGACCCAAACCCCTACTGGCCAGCAACTGTTCTCGCGAGATCCCAGCTGAGGCAGAAAAAGAGAGAACATGGAGAGACACAACACACACAGAGAAAGAAAGAGCCTGAGAGTGATAATCACAGATTGAGATTTAGAGAAGAACAGGAATGTACAGTAGTCGATTACAGAAATAATTCCCTCTAATATTATATTGCCTTACACAAAAGGAGGATCATGTATCTGAGCAAACATATCATCACCTCAGCTTGCCTTATCTCACCTCATTTCGTCTGGTGATATATTGGTATTTGTAGAAGTAAAAGCTAATGTGGGTTGTTGTTAAAGTGACCAGATGTCCCAAAAAAATTGGGACAGTCCCAAATTACAAGCAGTTGTCCTGAATCCCAAATCCTGTCCTGTTTGTCCTGAAAATTAGACCAAAAAAAATTAGAGTTTTGATTAGTTATAGCCTAATAAAACATCAAATACTGATCGTTGTCAAACATTCTTTTGGTGATGCCCACAGACAGGCACTGTCATTGTGTTTCTTTTTCCTACTATCAGACAGCTGACTTCATGAACAAAAATAATAAATTTCAGCATTGAGTTTTGACTTTCATGTGTTTTATTGTTCATTGACACTGAATGTAATGTCCTGGAGGCTATGCCCACCGTGGCCACCCCCAACTCCCCTGTCCCGAATTTCACCTATTCTCATCTGGTCAGCCTAGTTGTTGTTCAGAGTATGTGGCTCTTGTGTTGTGTAGCCTGCTGCTATCAGGCTCAGTGTGACCGTCTGCTCTGCCTATGATCAAACACCACCTTATCACTCTATTCAAGATTGGATTTGCCGTATCAAAATAAGGGCTCCAGCTGCATATTGCATGGCAGAATAGCATTTTATTTATTATTTTATTTTTAAAACCAGGGGCACAATCATGAAAACAAAGACTTTAAAATAGAATTTCCTCTTATTGGTTTCTTTCAAAAAAAAGGCAATTTCATTTCAGTTGGACTTTAATATGTATGTCATGATTTGGCAAATGTGTACAAAATTGCATATAAAATAATCATATAAAGGTTCCATACAATAGACTGTGGTCCACTATTATGCATTACATTAGACAAAAACTGCTTTACTGTTTTTTCACATGTAAACCAAAAGGATTCTATTGAAATTTGCTTTGAATCATAACTTTTGGACAACAGAATTGCCATAACACGATATGATCAAATTATACTGAAAGCCAATAATAATACAATATTGAATTACTGCCCAGCCATACTTTGATAAGATATGGTCAGGTACATCTGAGGGAACATATATGGATATATCAGCTCCCTGTTGTGGCACCTGACATACTTTGTCAAGGTTTTAAAAATGGTTTATCATTGACACTAATTTGCACTGCAGTGTTTCTGCTCAATAGCCTCATTCTGTTGTACTCCTCATAGTGCAGAAGCAGATTGTTTCATTGATGGTACAGAACGTAATGTTTTCTATACAAACTGGTTCATAGTGAAGCCAAGAATCACCGTTTACCCACTCAACACAGTTAGCTTGCCAAATGGATTTGGCAAAGCTGCCTGTGTATGCATGATTTGCCAGTGTGTGTTCATGTGAGTGTGTGAGAGAGATGGGACGCCTGGGCTGGATGATGATGACTCACCCACCCCCACACTCATACACGTGAATTCAGACATGCACTCATGACCGTCATCACTCAAAACCACGTTAGCGCTGCTCACTGATGCTAATTGTTCCCAATCAGCATATCAGGGGGCCTGTCAATGCACTGTGAAACCAGACCACACCAGCGATTGCTTATTGATCTCATTACCTGCTCACGTCACTCCATCAAGCAAATGTGTGTGTATGTGTGTGAGGTGGCAACTGACACGTCCATCAGAGCTCCACACCTGAGTCCAACACTAGCCCTATCTAAAGCTAATGTCTTTATGAATTGAAAAAAATGTACCTTAAGTGTATTTTTTAAAACCAATTTGCTGTAAATAGTTTTTTATTGCTCAACACATTGCATTGTTTTTGATATATTTGAGAATATCTGCCTCACAACTAGGTTGACAACGCAGAAGTACCTTCAAGTGCAACGACACCGTTGGTTGCTAGATGCTGACACCAAAAAATCCCTGGTTCCAGTTGACTCCCATTCAAAAAGCGTCAACTTCTCTCCAGAAATACTAAAGTAAATATATTTTTTCAATCAGTCATATGGTCCCAATCGCTAAATTCGGGCCCTCTTATGATAGCAGTAAATTATTGCTCCATTAATAAGATTTGTAGACTTCTAGTAGGCTTTCATGTCCACCATGTGGGCATTGATTGAGAGTTCAGATTAGCGCTGTCTCGGACTTTCGAAGCTTCTGTTTAAAGAATATACAATGATTTTTCTCCAGACCAGCAGTTCTACTGTTTGTAGTTAAGGAGTTACACTAACACGACCCCCACCAGATGCTGTCACACAATATTTTGGTAAGTTTAATGTTGATTATGATAACTGCCCTGTTAGCATGGCTCCAATGCAAACCAATGGCTGATGTCACACCACCCTATGTCCATCTTTATATACAGTCTATGCAATAAGCCTAACCACAATTTTACATCTCTACCTCTTTACCTCTGTCTCCTCATCTTTTGTGTTTTATTCTCTGATTATGCAACACAGGTCAGATGAGTAACACTTAGCGCCCAGTGGATGTTACAGTTGAGATTACACAACTGTGATAGAATAAAATACAATAAGGTTAAATATGATATTATATTTAAGAATATTTAAGATTTATAAATATAATAATAATATAAATATATTTATTATAAAGCCTCTCTCAAAATATGTAGTTCATACTGTATATACATGTTCTTCTTCTTATTATTATAGATTAAAAAATGAATTAAAACTGTGAATATACAGATATAATATTAGGTTTGAATTCTGGAATAGTAATAACATTATTTTCATGGTTTCATTTTTATCTCAACCCTTTTTTGCCCCCTGTGAATGGATTGTGCTGATGGCAGCCACTAACATGGCCTCAGGCAAGTATGTGTGTGCGCATGTCTGTGTGTGCGTGTCTCACAGTGGAGTTGCATGACTAAGCCTTTGCATGTACTGTCAAGTAAATGCATGCATGCATCTGTCAGCAAATTTAGATGTGTACATCTCATCTTGGCATTCTCCTTCTCATGTGGGACACATGACTTGCTGTGTGTGGTCCTGTACAGTGGTTGTATGTTATAATGTGTCCTGTAGCATAACGCCTTGTATCCACTGATGTGTTTGTTGCTTGATATAACTGTACCCTAAATAATTAGACAACATGCTGTCTTGAAGTGGTTTTGTTGACTGTCTCCTTGAATGTATTTTCTTAAGAAGGCAATATCTGCCATCCATTAGAGATCAATAGTAGTAAAAATAATATGAGGTTCTTGTTTGACAAAAAAAGTCTAATGTTCATGACCCTTAAGTTTCAATTTTTGCTGATAAACTTCTTTTATGATAATGTCACTAATACTATCTTGAATAATTGTCTTAAGATGCATTTTTTTCTTATGTGCCCTTCATTTCCAGATGTTGCATACCACAATGTAGGTCACTGTGGTAATATCAAATTACATCACGGTAATATATTTTAACCATTTCACCCAACCTTCCTGTTAAATACAAAAGAAACTCTAAAATGTCTTTATTTTTATTTGTGTTTGAGCAATAAAAGGTGATATTTCGACTTGGGTGTATTTAGTAGAATTTGGCATTACTAATGAAAATTAGTGGGAAATAACAGTTTATTGATAAACTGACTAATAAAATCAGCTGTTCAAATGACATGTCTGTATCGCAGTGAATAACTGAGTAAGTGTATGAATGAATTAGCGATAATTCATGCCAACACAATACCGGAGAGTAATAATAATACCAGCAAAACATAAAAATTTCAATTTACACCATTCAAGACAGTTTGGATAATAACAGTGTGCATCCCTGTTCTTGCAACATACTTGTCATCTTTACTTCATTGAGGAAGACACATCACACGCTAACGGGTCCTCACACATGCACAAAACTCATCTGAAATACACACACACACACACACACACACACACACACACACACACTATTTCATCTTAGTCTTCCTCCTCCCTCCCCTTCTTCCCTCCAAGGCTCCATGGCTAAGTGGAGTGCTTTTCCCCTGCGTTGTTGTATCCATGTTAGGCTAATGACGCCAGCTTGTCATTCTCTACTCCTATTACTGTGAGAGAGGAGTGCGTCACAACTCCCACAACCCACTTCTCTCTGTCAGCTTTCTGCTCTTGCTGATTGACAGTGACGTTGCTGGGCGTTAGCATTTCAGGCTGAGTCTCATGGGAACAACGTGAGCTTCCAGACACTGGGCTTCCATTTGGAGCTGCGTGCATAATGACTTATATCCCATTCTGTGTCTGCGTGTCTTGAAGTTTTTGCTCTTTCATGTTTCCCTTCTAAAATCTTCCTGATGATACTTTTTAAGGAAAATAACTGATAACAGACATTTCTGCTGAAGCAACACTTTAGATTTAGACTTTAGATTTGTGGTGCAAAGATTTCAGCTTGAGATAAATAAATATGTTAATAAATATATGCAACAAGCAAATGTTTGCATCTTTGCTTAGTAAATGACTAAACTAATGACAGCTAATCGATTAATCAACTAATTGTTGCAGCTCTACTCAGAATTATGAGACATACAAAATGATCTGGAATTAGGACCCAGCAAGACTGATTATTCAAGATAAGTCAGGTCTGTGTAGAATGGATCACTGATGAATTGCTCAGTACAATGTATGAAATTATATTTTTGTATGTTTTTTAAACCATTTTACTGTGGTATCATAGTGACACGGGCTGGAATGATCTCACAGGATCAAGGTGACGACAGCATTTTTCAGAGACAGGTGATCTACTGCACAAGCTCAATGCATGGTAGGAAAGGACTGGCTTTACCTTGAGCTACATAAGTGATCTCTGTCTCATCTATCTGATCAGATATATTAGATTTTAAATGCATTGTCTAATTTTGTCAATAAATAGATTCTGACTTAAAATTTTATTTTACTTACTGTAATTTTACTGTAGGATTTGTTTGTAGAAACCTGTGACACTGCACAGCTGATTGAGCCAGAACATTTAAAATGAGGCATTTGCTTCCTTTCTGTGAACACATGTTCATTTCCATTAGAGGTGTTTGATATAAATTACCATAATAATAAGTGCCATTTATAGTCTAAAAGTACCAATATTTCTTGTTTTTTTGTGTGGATTGAATAGTAATTATGAAATTTATGAAAGATTTCATATTTTTTGCCTCTTTTTGAGCCCACAGCACTTATTTAAACCAACATTCTTTGCAACAAAAGGCCAAATTATTTATAGTTTTTGGGCCAGCTGTGATGTGCAAAACCCACAGGAAACAACCATTTCATGGCTGTTTATCTGAAACATTTCTCCTGGGAGCCATTACCCCAGACCCCCTGGAAGAGGCTTGCAATTAGTAAGTATCCACTGTAAAAATAACATGAAGATTGTGTTGATATGTCTCATCCAGTCATGCATACACTGACCAACAAGAAAAAGAAAGAAACCGAGTAGGAGACTTGAAGGAGAACAAATCCATAGAAAGAAAGCGGCTCTTCTGAGTAGCCTTGTCTTCAGGCTAAACTAAAGACACTCATCATGTTTCACACCAGAACAGCTTCATCCAATAAAGACTTAGTCATTGAATTCCTTGTTGAATGAGATTGGACAGAGGGACGTAGAAAAGGAAGAAAGAAAGATGTTGGAGGAAATAAGCTGAATGAAAGAAGGGAACACGTTGACATTAGCACACGCTGTATCGAGCCTAAGGAACCAAACAGGCCACACATATATGTATGTGTGCGTATGTGTATATACTGTGTTTGTGTGAGTGAGTGATAGAGACAGAGAAAGAGACAGAGAGGGAGAGAGACAGAGAAAGAGGGGGAGAGAGAGAGAGAGAGTGTGTGTGTGTGTGTGTGTGTGTGTATACCATGCTGCACACACATCACAGCCCAAGGCCAACTCCTTCGTCTGCTCTTCAGATGAGAACCAAGCACTCACTTCGTGATGCTTTACCACAGCTCAGAGAAAGCAGGGTGCCATTTATAGAATGAATCCAATTATTTCTGAATATTGAAACGTGACCTGAAATAAACTCTCTGCTCCCTACCTGGTTAAACATACCCTGAAAGATGTTTGAGACATCATGGATGGTCGTGATGAATGAATTACAGTGTTCCATAAAGCACACGGCACTGGGAAAATGACAGATATGGTCTAAGATCTGCTAGTTTTTAATGTCTCTGGTTCAAAGTGACGTATTTTTATTCAGTCAGGTAATATTAAGATCCAGTTAAAAGTCCATATTCATATCCATATTCCCTTTTCAATGTTCCCAGTCTGAACAAAGTCGTTTCACCCTCAACACTGTCATGTCAACATGTATACAAATTTCACATTACAAAGAGTGAAATGAAGGAAAACAGAACAAGCAATTTTATGGCTTGAAAGAAAATGAAAAGTAGTGAAGTTTATTTATTTCACAACTAATCTCAAACACAGTGTAGTCAGTCAGATGCATGATTTAATTTAGCCAGATTCAATTACATTTTGGTTACTGGTTTTGCACACACGCCCACAGCAAATGAGCAATCACAATCATTCTCAGAGTGGACTACAGGTAAAAAAACAAGTATTTGTCCTTTTTTTCTTTTAATTCTTTCCATCGTGATGGCTGGAAGCCTCAGTCTTTTAAGTTACTCTTTGTCACTGTAACTGCCTCAATCTCCAGCGACCACTAATATTAAACGGCTTGCACCCTCTCTGGGTGCAAACTTCATTCACTCTTGCACCCCTCCGATAAAATCTATGCAGTCTATCGATGTCTGATTTTAAAAGTTTTTGCTTTCCTTAAGCAGTACAAATTCACATTAAAGCAGCCGCAAAGTTGTCAGTTTTAATAAACTATTCTGCATAGTCTAGTCATAAACATCAAATTACAATATTATAGTTGCAATACATGTTGAACAAGCATTCTTAAGAATCAAATTAGTATTGTACTGAGAGCTCCCTGTTGATTCATAAACAGCACTTGTCATTATATAATGTAATTTTGTTCTAGTTCTAGTTCTAGCAGTGATAACATTTATGTCGTAAATTTTCATTCATCCTTAGAGGGCAAGGCTGGTGGTTTTCTAATTTCATGTGCAGAGCCAAACCAACAATGAACTCATCCTTCTTACAAGTATTGAAAAACATAAAAGTGTTGTAAATTTCTCAAAGAACTTCTGTATAAAGTCAAGAGGTTGATGTAGCACAACAAGCTAGTGAAGCTCTGTAAATGGTGTGTTCTCATGCATGTGCAGTGGCGTCTGCCTTACAAGGAACTACTCTCTGGAGACTGAAAACAGGATCGCTGTTAGTCTTTGGGGCCGTTGTACTGGGTGAAACATGTCACCCAGTACAACAGTTTGGCTCATTGAAGTGTATTGAACAGCTTTTGGACAACAATGAAAGTTGACACCACACAGGAATAAGACATATCAGGCTTTGTAAGTAGATCAATCCATTGCTGGTTTGGCTCTGCATATTAGATTTGTTGACAATAAGAAAAATAGAGAAAATCACCAGCCTTATCCTTTAAGGGAATTGTTTTTTCATTCTCTTTCACAGAACAGAGAGCAGATACAAATCAGCACCCTAAGACTGATTTGAATCGAGCATTTTGCCAAAATGAGAACGAACTAGAACCTGGATAATTCATAAAGACATGGTTCTCACTCCAGCTGCTGCCAATTCTATATCAATTTAAAACATAACATATAGAGCATTTAACAAGAGGTCAAAGTTGAACAGCTACAGACCACACATCTGTAGAGCTGAAACAGGTCTGGCATCAGTTTGGATATGCTGGGATGATTGTGAATTCAGAGAAGGCATATCAGGACTGAAGCCAGGCAAACACACACACACACACACAAACACATCAGCAGTGTCTTACATAACACAGTGAGTGATGGCAGCTGAGGACACAATAATACTGCCTTTGGCATTTGTCCTGTGAACGTTGGACAGAGAGGAAATTGGGTGAGTGGGAGAGAAAACAGAGAGGGACGGGCAGACAAAAAAGCGACAGAAAGTGAGAGAAAGAAAGGGGAGGCAGAGAAAGAGGCTGGAAGAAGTAGAGAGATACAGGGAGAGAAAGTTTTTTTGACTACACATGCCCGTGGCCTGAGGAAAAATGCCCCGAGGGAAAATATCATCCAAATTAATGCTGCAGTCCAGTCATTTTCATGTCTTCTCTGTTTTCTATTTCATCAAGAATCGCTAAAGCCTTTCCCCTTAGACCATGTTCTGCAGCTCCAGATTATTCACTGATAATGCATCAAAGTAGTTTTTACATAACTGAATTTTACCATTATACTATTTGAATTCCTTTCTAGGCTAGAAGCAAGTTCAAACTCAAAGGTAAAATACTACAATTTCATAGTCATCTACTGTGAAATTATACTGCATTTACTTAATCAAGACACTATTCGAACAGCTGCCTGCTTTGAATTTCAATTTAAACCATATAGAGTTGCACAGATGAGACTGTAACCTTTGTGGTGAGGTGAAGGGAGGTGTGTGTCTCTTCAACAAGAGCTTTTTTCATTACAAGACATGGACGATGAATTTTTAATCAAACTTAAGACATACAAAGATAAACTGAAGAGCAAATGTAAAAATCATTTTACCCATATGAGGCATATCAGATTGTGTATAGAAAGAGTTTTTGGGTTGATATCTCTTATTGGTGTGTACATCAATACATTAAGAGATGCTCACAAAATGTTCAGATAAGCACCTTCAAAGTAATAAAACATTCAGTTTAAATTAAGCTTTTTAAAGGACATGATGTCCTCTCAAAAATGTTAAAATTAGTGCCATTCATTTACAGCTCAGAAAAGTCTCGATGCATTCAGGCGTCTACATTCTTGAGATAAGACTAGTGTGTTGGAGAATTTGAAAATTTAATGTTCAAGATCCTCATAAATCTGTGCACCATCTTTCGTCTCAGTTTTTTGTTTGAATGTCTTCACTTGCTTTTAATTTTAGGACATGAGATCAGTTGGATCCCAATTTAGACTGGAGGGACTTTTGATGTGAGCTCACCTAATAACTGCTCAGCCTTGCTCTGAATACAGGGTTGCTGCACACTTTTTGAAATCAAATTTAATGCTTTTTAAGACCTTGACAGGGAAAATTTAATACCCTTTCCAAAGATAAACACATGCCCATTAGGACTGAGCTTATGTTGCCGTCTAAACCAAGACTCCCTGGATGAAGAGATCTTGTGTCTCAATGGGACCTTCCAGGCTAAATCAAGGATAAATAAAAATAAAGAATGTAAAATCACATAAAGTAATCAAAATAATAGCGAATGCAATGAACTGCACCCCACTGTTATGCTTTACATTAGATAAAAAACATTTTAATGTAAAAGTTTTACTTACAATTTGCTTGGAATCGTTCATTTTGATGACACTCTGTAAAACAATAAGGCTGTTCTGGTTGATCTCACATTCACAGAGTCAGCTGTAGTTAACTCTCCCCATTAGGACACATTCATGTTACAGTATATCTACCTTTCATCCACTTTAACTGTCTGATAAATCTGTAAACTCCAGCTAAGTGGCCACCAAGTTAAAACTCCTCTCCCTCATGTCACATGTTGGCCACTGTGACTCTGCACTAAAAACATTATTATCCAGATTCTATCAACTATCAGAAATAACAGAGAGCTTTGTGTCTCCTCTGAATCCCCCTGGCCAACTGTCTTTAGCTGAGCATCATCTGTACTGTTTTGTGTACTTCTTTAATCCTCTTACCTTTGTGAGAGCAGGTGACCCGTGGAGAACCAATCGAAACATTACCAGAAAAAGAAAAGAAAGAGCTGGACTGGAGTGAGTCGCGACTGAAGACCAAACCATATTTAAATCAGTGAATCCTGTGGGGAGATATTTCTCATGCAACTAGGCATCACCTCAAAATTTAAGACCTATCATAATTGAAAATAAGACTATTTAAGACATCTTATGACCTTAAATTTTAAAAATCTTATTTAAGACTTTTTAAGGATCCACTGTGAATACCACGTCATGCATCCATAAAGAGGTGTGTCCCAGAAAAAGGCAGATTGATGGTTTTGTAGAGCTGGCAATTGAACACAATTTGGGATTAAAGAAGAAGAACCCAAATTCAGGTGGACCTGGAACAGGTTTTACTGTTACACTGATTATTGCATGATAATTATCAATCATTTGATTGATATTGGATATTAATGGGAAGACTGTTGATACACTTTATGTTGATATATTGGCCATTTTAAAATGAAGACATCTTTATGGATGGAACTGTGGTGTCTGAAGTTTGTCTATAAAATTCGTCTATAAAATAGTGAAAAATGTTATGTGTGTGTTGTTATAATTTCCCAGACTCAAAGGTTATATCTTATTTTGTCCGACCAACAGTCCAATTAGTATTAATTTAATTAGTATCAAAATACTTGCCAACAAATTGGGGAATGAGGTTCCAATCTTGTGTTTTGGTGTCTTGAGGATTTGTCACTTTATTCTTGTGATGTGAGTTATTAAATAAAGTTATATAACTTTTATTACACTAACAAGCTAATTGCATTACTTTGTAAAGTTGCATCACATCTGTAATTAATGATGTATGTGATAAGATGAGCATAAGTCCAACTGCGGTGAACTATAAAAACCTAATACATTAGTACAATGTAAAAAAATGAGTCTATTGGATCAGTCGTTAGAAAAGAGGGCCCATTAATACCAAAATATTCCCAGTGAGTTATTTTAAACATCAGAAGCTAAGTAACATTGTCCTCTCTTATCCATCGTTTCACGGTCCACTTCCACATCATTATAATAACTTCAGACTCAGTTTCAAAGGAGCAGGTACTGTATGTCAGATTCTCTCTCTTGAAATAGTTCTCAGTGATGCTCTCCTCTAAAAACACAATACAGTGTGACCACGTGTGGGCTTATTGTCTCTCAATGCAGACAATTAGCTGCTGTATGGACGTCATTAATGTGTGTCTGCAGCGTGTGTGAGTGCGACGTGTATGTGTGCATTATGAGGGATAATGGAAGGGAAAAACACTCCCAGATGCATGTGATGCAATTATGCCCTTGATTATCTGATTGGGTAATCTACAGGCAGGCTGGAGGCGTCCAAGACAAACACACTGTCGGTAGACTGTTGACCGAGCATAAACCACTAGAAAGCGCACACACACACACTCACACTCACACACATATACACACACACACAAACACACACCTGTATTTGTGCATGTGCTCAATGATGCATTGATGTATAGTTAATGCCAAGCAAAAAGACTGCAATTGATATTTAGCAAAAAAATGCGTATTTGTGTATGTGTCTTCTATATGCAATAGAGTATATTGTGTGTGTGGTGTGTGTGTGCGTGTGTGTGTGTGTGTGTGTGTGTGTGTGTGTGTGTGTCTACATGTGTATGAGCAAGAGAAAAAGAGAGTGAGTTTTTTTTTGGAAGCTGTGCAGTATAGAAGTGGAAGTGAGGCAACCAAGCTGTGGATGATGTTGCAACATTTGTGGCAAATACATATGAGGCTTGCAGCTGACAACGTGTGTGTGTGTGTGTGTGTGTGTGTGTGTGTGTGAGGGAGAGAGAGATCACTTGACTGGGTCAGTGATCTAACCCACAATGACACTTCAATTCAACTCAATCTGAATAGAGGTCCTGCTTTACGAGGACACAGCACATCTGGGAGCTTCACCAAGGCCAGGCGGTGTGTGTGTGTGTGTGTGTGTGTGTGTGTGTGTGTGTGTGTACAGTATTTATCCACACATGTCTTTATGCAATTCCTGTTATGCAAACATAATTAACTATGCAAGATACACACCAAAGAAGGTCTAGAAAAGGAAAGAGGTTTAACTTTGACTTTACATTTTCCCCAGTAGAGGGCGGCTTAAGTGCAATACTTACATAATAAACTATGTATACTTAGATAATACTATAAGTCTTACTGCAAAGGTGTTAAATAATACACAATAATAACGGTGTTTACTACTGTAAAAAAAAAAAGCTATTGATCATATCAGCTGGACTATTTTGGGTACATTTTAACAGTTTGTATTCCATACTCCAAAAATATTGTTTTCATCTTTACAGTCTTGTATATTGCCACTTGCCATGTACCCCCATTCACCTCTGGCCACTTTCCCCAGCTTTACAGTTATTGGTGTCAGGATTGCAGTACTTGAATTCAGTCTCCATCTTGAGATGTTTTATGGTGTCATCATGAACTTGATGTAGGTTTTCTGACTTACAGAGTCACAAGCTGCACTCACCGGTGGCCTAAAGCTTACTGAACTGGTGACTGAAACATCACTGGTTAAAGTGTCTAAGTCAGGTGGGAGAGCTAAAGTGTTATGAATAAATGAAGTAACAGAGGCCTACAGAAGATATGAGAGTTAATATAAAGAGGATTCTTACAGATACCTCCTGAAATAATGTCACTGTGCAAGTTTACTAAATTAGTAATCTGTCCACCATGATCAACTAAAGTTTTTATCTTTTATTATGAGCAAATTAATGAAAAGACCAAAACCAACAGCCTGATCTGTCATAACATAGAACTATTTTGCCTTTTAAACCATATCATTTTAAAAAATGTACGGCTGCACATGATGACATATATGATGAATAACAACAATGTGTTTTTTTTCCAGGAACAACTAAATAAAGTGAATTTTGATCACTGCAAAGTATGGTAGTTCCGTTTCAGGCTAATTACTGAGGTAAATGTACAATGTCTGGGTCAAACTTTAATTAGAATGATTATTGAATATGCAGCTAACAAAAGTCATGAGGAACGGGTCAGATTTTGTGGACCCATGATGCCAAATGAGGGACAACAACAAACAATGATGAGCTTTTGAAGTGTTCATCATAATGAAGGTATATATCATCCCGTGTGCTTTTAATAGTTTTTGGACGTTAATGGCTGATATTGATTGTTTGCTGGATAAAATGTAATGTTTGTTTTAGCCTTTTCATGGGATTTACTGATAATAATGATAATAAAAGGCTAAATAAAACCAGCATTATTATCTCAGTCATTAACATTTCAAGAATGTAGCACTATTGGGCAGCTTCCAGGTATGTCAGTAGGTGTTAACTAACCCTGCAAACCAAGGTCACAGCTGCATGTAAAAGAACACGTAGATAAGTAAATGCCAACCATTCCTGCATAAATCGTGTTTAAAAATCTTTTCTCTTATCCCAGACTGATTCTAGGGTTCCAAAACAGCCCATTTTCTGTGTCCACAGAGCAGAAGAACAGGTAAAGACAGTGGGTCCCTAATTGTGCAGTGTGAATTGAGCCTCACACTCAGCTTAGTTCAAACTGATAAATGTTAAGAGAGTAGTGTTTATAACATGGGAGAGAGTATTTAGAGGAAGAGGAAGGTACAGACAGAAAGAAATATGGATATAGATCTAGATTCTGCTTGTAGATGCTGCCCCCTGCCCAGGCCAACAACCCTCCCCCCTCTCACCGAGCATATTTTGGAGCTAAAACACACCATTGAGTCAAGTAACAAGGCAATCCTTGTCCAAGGCCACCAAACCTCATCTGGACAGCCAGCAGGGAAGCCACTGTATGTGTATGTGTGTGTGAATGTGTGAGCACGTGTATACAGTAGTGGCCAGGCCAGGTTAAAATTATTTGCTGCTGCTTTTCAGCAGCAAGCTGTGGAGGCTACTCTCACACACATTTTTTTCTTTTTCTTTCTTTTTTTTTTTTTTTGCTCTTGCTCTCTTTCCCCAGCCCTCTCCTCTCTCTGTGGGAGCATATGGCAAGGAGCCATATTCACATTATGTTACGAGACAAACACAAAAACACAATCTCTGCCACACAAACTATATGTGATTGACACAAGCTGTGTGTCTGTGCATGAGTCCATGTGAGAGCTCGGAGCGATGGTGTGTTTAGGTTGAACACAGTGGACCAGATAGTTGTCCTTTTACCATCAACACTTCTGCTGTGTTTGGCAGCCAACCACCTCTCACTCCCCCCTCTTTTCCCCACCCTCCCCAGCAAATCTTTCAACACTCTCCCTTTCGCCTCCTCTTGCTCCCTCCCTTCCTTCTCTCTCATGCAGTAGCTCCTGCATTAGGTCCCCTCAAGCTAGTCCCCCGCCCCCTTCTCTCTCTCTCTCTCTCTCTCTCTCTCTCTCTCTCTCTCTCTCACACACACACACACACACACACACACACACACACACACACACACATTCATACACACACACACCCTACAACATTTGGCTATTTGACTGCTGCTTGGGGCTGGATGAAGCCAATGCTAATGCTAGTATGTTCTTTTCTATCAATCACTTCTTTTTTTTCCTTCCCTCATCCACTATCCTCAGTATCTTTCTACCTTTCCGGGTTTTCTCAGCCTTTATTTTGAATGAATTTATCCATTCAGGAAGACTACTTCTACTACCTAGCTGCCAAATTCCTACTCTCCAACCATTTTTTGGCCTAATTTTTGCACATTTCAAACGTCATTTTCACCACTTCTGTCCCCGCCTCTCTCTGCTCACCACAATTCTTTAGGGGCTCACTTTATTTATCCCACATTTTTTTTTCTATTTTCTTCTTGAAGCAATGAACAATCAAGCCTCCCTAAGAGCAGGACAGTTGATATTTCATGTGATTATGCACTGCTATTTTTGGCCCATGATTGCATTTGCATTTATCTATATGTATTTTTCACTGAGAAATGAATACCAGAGGTTTTATCTATAACTGATTTACATGCATTTTCGTTAAAGGTATCATACTTTTTCCTCAGTTTTAAATGTCTTTGATGTTTTCAGGGTACAAGAGACATGTTACATGTTATTTTCAATTCGTTCAGCTGCATATGTGTGCACATAAAGTATATGACTACAATAGTGATATGTAAATAAAAATGTCTCCCTATACATTTCTCTCTGTGTCTGTCTGTAACACAAAGACGTGAGCAGGCTCTTTTGTCTCTTTCATATCTTGGTTCTGTGATGGGTAGATGACGAATGTCTTTGTTTGCGCTTGCATCCAATTAGTTTTCTTTAGATCTATAGCTACGACTACTGCTGTGCGTCTGCACAGCATCAACTGGTAAAAAACTCTCTATGAACATGACGACCAAGCTCATCAGATGAAATGGTGTTTGCTGAAATTCCTATATAAACCAACCCACGTCTACATTACTTTGTTAAGATATACTGTGGGGTAAAGTGACATAAATTGAAAACATATACAAACATTACAAACCTAATACTTAATGTACAGATTTGGTCCATGGTGCAACTGATATGGCCTCACACTGGGAGGTTACAAGAACAGCACAGTTCATACCAGATGTTGCTGTTAGTATCTATCTATGAATGGAAAATGATGAAAGATTAGACCACCTTGTAAGTGCTCGGTACATTCTGACCTGAAACTCGAGACGAAGGCAAAGTAATACCTCTGATTTCTCTTTCTGCAGACACTAAATTTGACCACTTGTCATGGTGGTGCCAACATTACTTCCATGAGTGGTGAGGCACTGACGGATCATTCTTAGTATCTAGACATCTTCATACTTTTAAAGTGGAAATAGACAATTTTTTTGCTTTAATATATCAATATGAAGTGAATGTTGATTGCACAGTATAATGGCTGACACTATCTACTTTTAGTTTGGTTCCACATTAGCATTACTTTCATTATGTAATTATGCCACTGTGCACGATCTCCCATAAAAACAGGAAGACTCGATTTACGGCACAAAGGAAATGCGTCAACCATTGCACAAGCAAAAGAGGAAGAGGATAGCGTTAGCCATGTTGCCAACACTACCAGCCAGAAAATGATCCAGGAGCTACAAGGAAGCCAGGACCAGCCAGAAACAAACATCTATGTTGTGCATCTATGTTTGTTTCCCAAACAAACGAAACAAACATCTAACTATGTTTGTTTCTGGCTGCTAGCATTAGCAACATGTCTAATGCTAGCTAATGCTAGCAGCCAGAAACAAAATAAATGATCAATAGTCCATTTGATAATTTAAATAAAGAACACATTTCCTTGCAGTGGCCTTTCTGGGGGGGGGGGGGGGTTGAAAAGTTGTCTGTTTCCACTATAAGCATTGCCTTATGAAAATTTCAGAGGTTCCGTATGCAAGAAATAAAGAAATAACTAAAAAGATATGGATGTGGTAGACCCAAATCATTAAATTACTTTATGAAAAATACAAAATTGTTTGTGTTTACCCAGTGCATTTCTTACAAAATTCAACCACAACTAAAAAAAAAATGCCCTAGAGACACACAAAAGGTGTGGCTGTTGAGGTGGTGTGGTAAGACCAATGTTTGTGTCCCATTGCAGACCTGCAATTAATAGGTTTTTTTGTTTGTTTGTTTTTTTTAATATCCATGACCCCAAACCTTAACCAAGTATTATAGTTGCCTAACCTTAACCATGCCAAAGATTTGGTATTACAAAAAAAAAAAGAATTAAAAACATTTCTTAATCAAAGGTAAAAAACAATATTCTCAGTTAACCCATGAAAGAAAAAAGCCTCAATGCCACACAAAGTTATATCACTCTGGAAACCGGAACAGGTTGTGTGTCTCTCTGGAAATGTATGTGCGTCAATGAGAGAATGTGGGCCTTCCCTCAAATAGATCTCCGAGCACATGTCTTTCCTTTAAAATCTCTCTGAAATTGTCCCTCCCTCCTCCCCCCCTCCTCTCTGACACAGATACTGTATAGGATAAGATGATGAACATACTATTGTCTTATCCAAGGTCTGACCTCCATTTCTAAAGGGCCAAACACTTCAAAACTACAAGAAAATGTATTGTTTCATCCTGCTAAAGATTTGTACTTTGATATCTTTATAATCATAACTTTCCCATGTTTAACTAGCCTTGGATGAAACAAGTGACTGAATATTAGAATTTGTACCATTGCCACTGCAGGGAGATAAACATAACTGTATGCTAAAACAGCAAACAACAAAACACTTGGAAATATTGTTGCTTTTTTTGACAGTCTATTTCTGGCTGTTGTTATCTTGTATAGAGCAAATGTTTTTCAATTGCATGTGACCCAAAAACCACTAGCAGAGGCCTTTTCCCCCCGAAATCCCCATCTCACTGAGACACTGACTATAAAATAAACAATTTCTGTCAAAGCACATGTCCTCTGTGTATTTAGTCCAGAAAGATCATAATACAATATAATCATGTCAAAACCATTGAATAATAAGACTTAGTATAAACATTGCTTCATGTTCATATAAACCTCTCATTATATTAATATAAGGTCATATATTCTACATGGTGCAACAACAGCAAAACAATAAACCCCATTCACCTTAAAAAGAGGAAAAAAATACAGAAATAAAGCCACGGAGCAGAGCCGATGCTATTTTCCAGCTTCCAGTTCAGCAGAGTGCCTGTCTTGCCTCTGGCTTGGCAGGCTGCACCAACCTTCTTCATAAATACTGCATAACCAACGCTTGATGAAAACCCCCGCTTCTCTCAGGTACAACTGCACTCTGGAGAGCTTCATTATCTACAGTATGGATAAACTGTATCTACAAACTGTGTTTGTGTCAGAGAGACTTTGAGAGAGATGGAAATAGAAGGGAAGTTAAAATTAATTTGAGTAACTGATTTGACTAATTAGTTGACTGATTCAACGGGGAACCATTTGTTCTCTAATACCTTCAATGTGTAACAATTCACAAAAAATGGACAAAGGACAGGTTTAAAATAGTTCTTGATTGAGTAGACCAAGCAAAGATAGTGTGTGAGTGTGTTGAGAGGCATTAGGAGAGGTAAAATGTATCCTCAACAACTCTAACTCAGGAGTTACCAACCTTTTGGTCTTTTGACCCCTTGAAATGAAGAAATGTTGCATGCCCTGGTAGTCCTACTTACCTTGCGAGGCAGCTGGATTCTTGAGATCATGACATCATGCAAGAATCCATCTTGTCAGGCTTCAAGTTATGTGTCCAAACCACCAGTGTGTCAGACCAATCATCATCCTATGAGGATCAAGTGATCGCATGATTGCATGATCGCATGATCTTGTGAATCCAGCTGCCAAGGTAAGATGATGATAGACGGTGATAGATAGATGGTTCATCCAATCACCTGCCAAGTATTTTTTGAAACTGCCTGCCCTTTTCCAAACAGTTTTCGAGGACGACTTCCCAGATGGTTCTGTGTAACAAACCATCTGGCACGTCAGGTTACAGTCGTACTGCTTAGGATACCATTTTTGTATGTCTTACATAGAAAACCCACAGGAAGTAGGGCATGTTGTCCACTAATCAGAAGGTTGGTAGTTTGATCCCCGACTCCTCCTGTCCACATGTAGTGTCCCTGGGCAAGACACTGAGCCCCAATTTGCTCTCGATGGTGGTGCCAGCACCTTGCATGGTAGCTTACTGCCATCAGTGTGTGAGCGTGTACATGGGTGTGAATGAGTGAATGAGCAGCAGAAACTTTGATTTATAGCTTTCTCCTGTCAAATAAAGGCAAAAAAACACCAAAAATATTGCAAATATTGACGTAAAAAGTTAGTTAAGTTAAGTTTTTCCAGTTTTTTTCTGCTTTTCTATGGTGTTGAACATCTTGCAACCCCACCGCGACAGCTCAAGCTAAGTCAACATTTGTGTAGGTACAGGTGTTTTAAACTGCAGGTACCCATAACAACAGTACATGTGATTACTTTGTCAGTTTGGTTAAAACCAACCACACCATTGGTTAAACTAACTACAAATAAAGTGTAAAGCTTTAATGATTAATACTTTTATATTCACTTTTAATAAAATGACTATGTGTTATGTGAAAGGGACCGCTAACAGTAACAAGCCAACAGAGAATTATCCCCCAACTCTACAGCTCTATGTTTGAAGCCTTTTTAGCTCTTTATGTTATGTGATTGTTTTGGCATTTGAAATTTATTGCGTGATTCAGTCTGAGCATTCTCATCAACCTCCGAATATTCTTGTAAAAAATGAATATTCACAACTTCTAGACTTATTAAATCAATGATTAAGAAAATGCCATAATTTTGGAAAAAAAATCATATGTACTGTATGTTATCCAAACTATTTTAAAGTACAATTCATTTGTTTGTGTTCTTCCCTCTCTGTGCAATACATCAATCTCCATGTTCCTCTCACTGGTTCAACAGATTAAACAGCCAGGACAGGCTACAAGAGGACACACTGTCCTCAGCAGCTGGTCAATCAAGGGGTTTTTTGAGTTTCAACGTTCAATTTGTCATCACTCCTGTTCCAGACACGACAGGGCAGAATGGGTAATGGAGCTGTTAACAGTACAAATAGTCCACTAAATTAGCGTTCCCTGGATACCAATTAGCAATGAACAACCAGCATCAAGAGCAGGGCAGCTGATGTAGGATCAGCTCGGCCTTCCAAATGAGGGACACTCAGAGAAGTGTCATGAGCTCTGCTGTAATAGGGCCACTGGTGGCTCACTATCACCCAAACAGACTGAGTGGCATCTCAGGTAAACTGCACTTCCAATGGAAACACTCATGTCTCGCTTCTTAATAAAAGGATAAATCTATGGGGATTTCTATAATCCACAGTGACAATTTATTGACACTGATGAGAACAGTGATTTGTGTAACACCTTAAAATTGGCTTTACACCATCTTGATTACAAACTGAACTAGAGCGACTCTATGGAGGGGGTCTTTTTGTTTTTATTTTAAAATAATAGGAAATGGAATAATCTATACATAAAAAGCAATAATACAAACATCTTATTAAAAGTACATATACACAATATATATATATAAATGTGAAAAAAGTATGAATCAAAAATAGGATATAAAGTGGCTTTAACGTGCAAAGGCTAGTGTGACCCATCATCCCACTGTGAGGTGTACAGTATATATACCTCTGAGCATTCACCCTGTCAAATACAATTATGCCACAAATCAAAAGAAGAAAACCGATGAGCCATTTAATTACTCCAGTTATAAGCTTTTCTCTCTCTGTCAAATTTTCTTGCCCTCTCAACTCTCAAAATCTACAAATGAGATCAGGGCCAAAGTAAAAGACCAGTGTAATCAGTTCGGATTACGCTGCTTCTCCAGCTAAGCCACACATGAGTGTGTGTGACACAAGCTCACCCATTCAGGATGAGAAAGATCACTGTGAATCCTCACTGTACATGCATGTGAATGGATCTACATCTCTGTCTCCCATTGAGCAGCAACATTACCAGCTCCACGTTTATTCTGCCCAACATCTCTTGGTTTTTTATCTCAGTTTGTCACTAGAGGGCATGAGTACAATAGGGGGCAAAGACTGCAAGAGAATAACCTTCAGAGATGGAGACATTCATGGGTGTAAAAGGATGATCAGAGGCAGACATCACTTATTTCAGATGTACATACAAAATGTATCCAAATATGATCGTGAAGTATCTTAAATGAATGACATGAATGGTGTAAAAATGCTTCCTTACAGCTTATAACTCAATCACACTCAACCTGCTGGACCTGGATTATTCTTATTTTTCTTCCTTTTTTGGTGTTACATAAAGCATTTGCATTCTTGAAGATCCCCTCCAGACATGTACTAAGACATTTGAAAATACTCTGCTTGGAACAGTAACTTGTGTCTCATATGTTTTTTCCACCAAAAAATGTAATTGTGATGTTAAAATCTTTCCAGAATCTCTAAATATGTGAAAATATTTCATTTCAAAAGTTGAACTGCTGGACACAAGATGTCCATTATCATATTTATGTACTGGAGGCTTCAAGTTTCCATGTCATTCTTGTGTAAGTTGAATATTGGAGCAGGATTGGCTTCCAAACTTGTTGTGATGTCACAAATCATGCTCATAGGCCTGCCCCTTAAAATTGGATTTTCAATGAGCACAGAGAAACTTTCCACTGTCAGCTGATGAATGTAAAAACATCCTTCTATTGTCAAACCCTGCATATACATCATTCTGTACAGTGAAGCTCAAATATCCAACTGTAGGAAAAAGAAGAAAAAGTATTATTTTTGAGTGGATGGGGACTTTAAGTTTCCCTTCACTCATGTGTGTTATCAAATAGATTATTATGGCTGCAGCTCACTTTTCATATGGAATTATGTCTCACTGTTCCTGTGATTATAAATATCATACAATAGCTGCAGCACAAAATAAAGATGTGGATGTATACTGTAGATATAATCCTGCAGTGAATACCAAGTCTGTAGAGTGCTTTAAATACTTTGTCACTTTATCTGTCAAATCAGTATGACATAAAAAAGTGCACTGAGTTTTGGGTGACAGCCACAATTGAAAAGTTAATAGCCTAACACTGAAGATTGAGCAGACAAAGCACCACAGTACAGATACAGAACTATAGAGAATTAAAAGATTTTTGGTACAGTACCAGTCAAAACACACTTTCTCATGGGAACGTGTGTCCAAACTTTTGACAGGTACTGTATTTTTAGGAATACACCATTCAGTTTAAAAATACATTATTTTTTCTATATGACTATTATCTATAAAGTTACGGTGAAGCAGTTTGTAGTCCTGAAAGCACAATTCTCTCCTACAACCATAAAGATAACCTAACATACACATTTTTACACCAGCAAATTAAAATCACGACATGAACCAGATGATGACATGCAGATTTATAGAAATAATCAAAACCCCTGCCCGTTCACAAGCCAGAAATAAAGGTTTATTAATAAAAACTGAACCAGCCATAATTAAAAAAAAAAAAATTAAAAAAGGGTTCAAAAGCTGAAATCTGTGCTATTTTGGGACATGAGTCAAGTTGGATAACAAACAGAGATGTGCTTCAAGCACCAAGTTAGCTCACTGAACCAGCATTCAAAGGCAGAGCACATCCACCTCATTCATATTTGGGGTTTATTCGGTCACATCCAGGTAATTATCATTGGTCACATTATTAACATCTCCCTTTATCACAACCACTTCCCCTCCATCCAATAACGTCCAGGGAGTTACAAAAAAACCCTCACAACAGGGAAAGTTTCATTTTATTAAAAAAAAAAAAAAAAAAAAACACTTCTGCAATAATAAGAACATGCAACACAAGATGAGGTTCTTATAAGGACACACTTGCATCAAATTTGGCTCCATAATGTGCAAAGTTTGGGAACACGTGCACCACACTACTGGCCAGCACCCAGGATAAGCAGAGGCTTTCAAAATATTTAGATGTGACCTCACACCTATGCAAGCGCGCGCGCACACACACACACACACACGCACGCACGCACGCACGCACACACACACACACACACACACACACACACACACAAGCACTCAGCATACTAAGTGCACCATCCATGTCCTTATCAGCAGCACAAACACAGCGCACAGCACAGTGATGAGATCAGCAGCAGTGTCAGAGCGAAGGTGGTTTGCAGGGTGTAGAGGATGTTGCAATTAAAAATCATAACACAAATGCAGGCGAAGCTAATTTAATAGATTAATACTAAAGTGGAGGTTTCGGTCATAAAATGGCCTACAACAAATCGTTTATGTCATAATAATAAAGCTTGTTATTACGATTCCTGTTCTCCGTAGTGATCCTTTGTATGCGCGTAAAGCTGTCACACATGCCATCAGAGAAAGAGAAGATGCCAAAAAGCATTACAGGCCCACAGTAGTTGGAAGGTCATAAGCAAAGCAGCATTCAGTGTGATCTGGTTCAAACGTCCAAAGTTGGACATGTCTTACCTGGTCCCGCGGAATGCAAGGCAGCGAAGTCCTGCGGTGGGACTTGCTGTTGCTCTGACTGTGAGCCATCATTTCCGAGGCCGCTATGGAGCTGGACCTCCGTCTCCTTTTGAAGACAGGGATGTCCTCCTCCTTCGCCCCGGTCACAGAGCCACAGCACCCCGTCCCGCTGGTCCCTGAGGCCGGCAGGAGCCGGTCAGCATACCTCGCAAGCAAAACCCCCAGCAGCCCCAGCAGGTAGGCCAGGTAGGGTCTCCAGCTGGCCCGGACTCTGCTCAGAGAGACGAGGGAGACGGCCCTGATGACGCTAATGAAGACGAGGATGGACACTCCCTGACCCAGCCGGACGACCAGCAGAGCCCCGCTGCCCAGGCAGCCGAGGACTACCAGGGTTGCGGGGAGGGACAGCAGCTGCTCCTCGGCGCCGCGCAGGAGGGACTGCGCTGCGGCTTCGCCCAAGTGGCACACCGCTAACAGGAAAACCGCGGTACGGATGAGTACCCCGCAGCGAATCAGATAGAGCCCGACCCAGAAGAAGGCACATACGAGTGTAAAAACTGGGGAGACGCAGTAACACGCAGTCAGAAGCAGCTCCACAGCGCAGCCCGCCGCGAAATGAAGACGAGAGTCGGACCTGCTACTATTTCCGTTGCTGCTGTCTGCATCCCAGTCGACCAATCTGAGCAGCAGAGCGAGAATAACGGAGACAGAGGCAACGCAGACCGCAGACGACACTCCTCGGCAAGTCCATGTCACGGCGAGTCTCAGCCACGACTGGCTCCCTGCGTCCTGGCACAACGGGGTGACACATGTCTTCACGTAGCCGTTGCGCTCCAACGCTGCCCGGGGATATTTTTCATGAGCGCTTCTTGATGAACCTCTGTCGCTGTCTGCCTCCAAGGCCATCGCTATCAGTCAAGCGGAATGCTGCGCTGACCGTCCGGCAAAATAATAGATTTTAGTCTCTGTGTGAATGTCTCAGTCTACATGTTCCACCAATAATTCCCATGATAATGCATGTTGTCTGTGCAGCATCTAACAGACGACCCCCAAAATAGCACTGGTCACCAATGCTTTGCCTCCAAAACACAAGTTCATTAAGTAGCTCTGCAGCTATTATTTTTAAAATGCCAGATGATGGGGCTCACAACTTTTCCTTCAGATTTGTGGTTCAGAACTTCCTCATTTCATTTGGTCCACTATTGAGTTGCCCCCTAGTAGTGAACCAAAAAAGCAACCCCTGGCGTTTCACACATCTAGGCCACTGCCTTCACTCGTCCACATAGTCTCTCTCTCTCTCTCTCTCTTTCTCTCTCTCTCTCTCTCTCCTCCCACTAGACACTCTCTTTTTTTGTGCCGCTCCGGTGATTCCTCCGTCACGTTTCAGTTCTCTCTTCCCCCTTGTTTCTGCTCATTCTGCGGGCTGCAGTCTGCCTCGGATGTGACTCAGTTCACAGTGGATGGATGCCATGTTTACATGAAGATTTCCTGGCTTGTTCTGTGAGATGGAGCAGCCCATTAGGAGAATTAACTATAGTAATCCTGTAATACATTTTAGAGGTACATTATATGAAAGGAGACCAGAAAGGGATGTTGTACTGGGTACCACAAATATTTCAACAGCATCATTTATCATTGTATGGTCATTCAAAAGTCACCTGTCAAAACACTTTACAATATAGGAAACTTATTTAATGACTTTATTATTTGTGCAGTGTATTTCGCTTTCCTCCAGCCTTGAGATATGCAATGACAGCTCATTTCCATGGATGTGTGTTCTTCAAAATAAGCCGACAAGCCATAAGATGAAAAGCATAACCCAGCAAAACAAAGAGCAGAATTTAGCTCTGGTAATAATCTTGCTATTCGTTATTTATTTATTTTTTTCTGGATTAAAATTCTAAATCACATCATCTGCCTCTGCCTCCTGTGTGGCAGTCTGGCTGAGCACAAGTTAGCAGCCGCCTTCACCTGTGTGTCCTACATTTTATGAGAGGATTTAAAAGATGTGCTGCAATCACATAAAGCTATTTCAAGTCTGTTCATCTCTTTCTGCAGTGATATTAATTCAACTAAATCATATAAATTCCTTTTTTAGGAGGAAACGTGTGCTAGGTGCTGTGTTATGTTGCTGAAAAAGAAGTCAAAACATCTATCTGTGAAGGTTTGTGTGTATATATATATATATATGCATCAGAAATTTATGAGGTCTCTTCTTCTCCCCTATTAATAGTTTTGATGTAATATAGGAACAGTGTTTTATTACAGCGGTGTTACACAACATGGGTCAGTACAATCAGTCAAGTGTAATCAGGGCATAAATCTAATGCTTTAGTCATCCTGTCACAATGGACAGTGGACATTTGCCAGTACGCACTGTCGATTCATATTCAAGCTCTCTAGAAACCTGGTTTGTATGTCAGAGGGGTCAAGAGAGGACAACTAAATACGCAAGAGGCTAAAAAGTTATAATAATTTGTTCTATTGTACTTTTTAATACTGCTTGGCTGCTTTCTCATGATTGCTAGAATTCCTAGTGAAAAGTTGCTGATATTTGAGTGATGGAAGGATCTTGACAAGACATAAAGAGTTACTGATTTCAAGTTAGACACCCATATGCACTTTACAGGAAAAAAGAATCAGTCTTTGCTAACTTGACTGTACTGTGACAAGGCTCACTAAATGGTGGCCCACAGGTGCGTGACAGGAGAGGACTTGGTTCGGTCCTGTGGGGTTCAGATGTGTCTGTGCTGTACATCAGCGTACTTACACGCAGTAAATCACATTTTGGCAAAGGTAGCCCATGATAATAACATTCTCTGACCTTTGCCCCCGGAGATGTTGTCCAGACCCGCTGCTCCAGTTGTGCTGAGGAAGTTTTGTAACAGTGTCATCTATCATTGTGAAGTGCTTTAGGAGAAGGGGATGGGTGTTTCTTTTTTGGCTTTCATTGGGTTATCTGTGCTTGGTTGTTTATACAATCCAAGACACTTATAGCGCCTCTTGATGATATATATCTACACTGTCACGAAATGCAAACGCCCCACTTAATGTAGGCTCTGGCAGTCAGAGTGGATGACAGGACTTCTGCATAAAATGTTCTTGTATGCTTGTATAGTATATAACAGTATGTTGTATACTGTATGTTGTAGCTGTACCATCTGATGGACAATTTTCACTGACTAAAGGCTCACAGAAACAGAATTTTTTGTTTGTATGGGTTCAAGAGATTTGATTTTAAGCATAGTGTTGCTGTTTTGTGAAGTATTCATTTACACATTCTTATTAGTACATTTTAATTATGATTCTCTCTGTTGCTGATAACATAGAAGTCACACAGCCAGTATCAAGTTACACAGACCTAAAGAATACATTTTGTATCAAGACCAGGAAAAATCTGTAGCCTGAAATAATTCATGTATTTTAGTTTAGACCCACCAGTGTTTGTTTGGAATAAAGAGAAGATGAAGTGGGTAGTTAAAGAGCAATTAAATAGCAACTCAACATCTTTTTGCTGACCTCCAGCGATTTACTTTTTCTTGTTGTTGCAGTGATGTACAAGTTTACTCCAGGACGTGTCAGTACACTGTGACATCGCTGTTGGGTGTGGTTACAGGTGCAACAGACTTGCGACTTTCAACCAGAGAGCACAGAGAAACACTGTTTGTCAGCCTGTTGTTAGGTTTCTGACACCTGAAACAGCTAATTTTAAGCATCATGTGCATCAACACTGCAGGGTATGGGGTAATATACAAAAATATGACTTTGAATTCTTCGATTACAAGTGATGGAGTACCAAAATCAATTCAGTCATGATCCAAAAAGTAACAATTTTCACCTTAATTAACCTTGAAATAAGCTATTTTCAAGATTAAGATCTCCTCCCTCCCAAAAATATGAAATCCAATTTTTTTCTGGACACATGGCTTCCATTTAAAATGAATAAAAAGTACACCAAGTGCAATCGCGAGCACAAATAGTATAAAGCAGCCAGAATTTTCAAAACACTGCCAGTTTCCAAATTATGGGGGTGACTCATAATGATAACAGTTTTTAATGTTGTTATGGTTGACTAATTAGCTTTGTCGTGGCTCACTTAGACCTTTGGGCTCTGCAGAGAGTGAGAGAGAAAGCGAGAGATGCAGCGTTAAACATTTTAAGAATCTAAAAATACACCTCCACACACACACACCACACAGAAGGACATCGAGAGGAATGTTACAGGATTGTGAGCCAATTCTAATCAACGACGAGGAGATGATGAAGAATGGGCTTTGATTTCACGTCTTCTCTTCTCTTCTCTTCTCTTCTCCTCTCTTCTCTTCTCCCATAATGCATTGTTACACATTATTGTGTTTTATCTCGTGGCTGTGAAAATGTAAACCCAAACTGATTGCGTCACTGCCTTTGGTTTATCCCCAAGTTATACACATGTGTACAATTTACAGCCTTATCCTACTGTATATGCTATTGAATACACTGCTTTGTTGTCATAACCTTTTTGAATAATGGCATATAAAGCTATTTATCATGTTCTGACACACTGGACCGGAGAGACGTCATTGGCCAGCTGTTTGGCTGCCAGGGACAACAAACTGCCTGTGCCTGTTGAAGGAGAACGCAGGCTATGCTGCGGCTGCTGTGTGTGCGTGTGCAAAACAAGTACATGTGTGTGCCACTGACTCCATGAGTTTGAGTGCATGTGCAAATGTGAGGAGAGAGGAGGGACTGTGTCTCTGGGGGCTGTTTAGCAGTGAGATGACTGTTCTCTCTCACTTCTTCCCTCTGCCTCTCCGTGTTTTGCTAAACACCAGAAATGTTATTTGAAGGTGCTGCTCTGACCCTCTCCTGCTCTGAGGGGGAAACTCTTTACGTGAGCCCATGGTGCTCTATGGTTTTGGTGCACTGGTACACTCCAATAGTGAATGAGGAAAGCCTGTATTCCAAGGACACATGACTGTGTCACAGGAAAAGCTGAGTTTGACCATACAGTACAAGAAGCAGCTCTTACATGAGGCTTGTAATACCTTGGAGGAAAAAACACTGCGCTTAAAATGAATTTCTGTATTTGTTTTTGTATGTAGAGTGTGGGATTTTAAGATGCATGCAAGTGGGGAAAAAACATACATACTGTTTGTCTGTGGAAGTAAAATTTCTAAAGTGAAGTGCAACTTTTAGGCCACTTTCCTGAGCCATCATGTTGTAAGTCAGCAAAAACTATGATGCACATTCAAAAATATACACAAAGAACATCTGAAATGTCCTGTAGGAAAATGGAGCTATGTGGTGTGTATGTGCACATAACTGCAGCTGAGGACTTCAGATAACCAAAACAAGGTGCATTTCACAATGCTTGCAAAAACAGTTAATGTAATGTACAGGCAGTGCCTTTTTGTACGCCTTTGTTGCTGCAATATTTTTTTAAAGAGACATTAGTAATTAATTGTTTTTATTCTTTATCAGTGACAAAGGGAAAAAAGGTCTTGCTCATGGTAACAGGTGACTGAAAAGGGAGGAAGTCATCGTTTCAGGATGGAGTGAATAACTGATACATCTCGGCAAGAAGTGCAGTAATATATCATGTCATCTTCCTTTTGGCTTGACACCAAAATGTATTGTGATGCCGGTCACTTGCTTGTAGCACCATCTGCCATCTCTGAGCAGCTGAAAATGCACAGGATGCAAAACTGACAGCATGAAGAAAGTTAGTCTCGTGAGCCAGAAATCTGTTGTTCTATCTTTCTCATTGTTTTGTCATATTTACTCCACTTCAGTGCTTCAGTCTGTCTACTGTAATTACAAACTTGCCAACAATGGTTAAATTACTGTTATCAGCTGGAGTGGTAAGATAACAGGGAAACCGCACTGGGAGCTTTGGAGGAAAATCTTCCTAAGGGCTTCAATTAATGTTACATGAAACATGTAGTGTTTTATGCATTAGTAGGAAACATCAACTGAATTGCAAATGATATAGGAAGCTATGGACCGCCTCAGTGTTAGCTAATCAATACTGCCTTGCATCTGTTACAGGAAAGCAAAAGACATAAAGGCTCTGAGAGAGCATATGGCAACCACACAGACTGCAAGATGAACAGGATTCATGGTGTTATTGGAAATTTCATTGTCATTATTCAGCTAATAGGGCATTGTACACATTGGTTTCTTACATCTATTAAAACCTAATGCCTTTAGAAATGGAACTTCAATATGAGGAAATAAAGCCTTATCTCTCTGAGGAATGACATTACATTTTAACATTTCATCTATGCTTTGGCTTCCAGCCTTGGACTAAGCAGAAAAATTATTATTACATAATTAATAATAATATTAATGTTATAAATGTCCACAAGAGACATCTCCATATTTAAGATAAAGCTTAATTATTGTTATGTCCTCCCAAAGTCATGCACTACAATCTAAAAGTTAGACATCTACAGCACTAAATATTTTACTTTTCAACCTTGTGAAACCTAAATTTAGCAGAGGTACCTGCAATAATGCAGTTGTCTCTTAAATGGCAAAATAATGTAAAATTACTTGATAGGATCACTACCAATTCTAATTCAAATGATTCAATTTTATTTGGGGGGGCTGCTTTGCTAAACAAGAAAATATCAAAATTGCACGCATGCAATACCTCAGCCCACATCCCGCACTCACATATTTATATACACACACACCTTGTTCAGTCTCACTCTGGCTATGCCTAATTGTTACCATATGATAGATTAGGAGTTGTTTATGAGTTGGCGGAGCAGAAAATGTACCATATCCTGTTTGTTGCTTTCCACCAGGGATAAATCTATGACAGTGGCCTGTTCACACCAGTAATGACTTGGAACATCTAACTCAAATAAGCTCGTCTTATGAGGTTTGTATGTCTGTGTGTTTCATAATCCCGATTATGAAATATGAATTTAAGTTTTGTTGTGTTTGACAAGGAGGAAAAAACTTGTAATAAAATTTCCAGCAGAAAAGCTATAATATAGTCTACTCAACCTTTTCTTTTCAGCTGAAACAGGCACCCAATCCAGTACAGGCTCCTGCTGCTCCTTGATCTCATCAGGTCAGAGCAGGGAACAAAACCAAACCAGTAGATCCCTGCTGGTGAAACTAGAAGGACTCTTTACTGGGCAGCAGGATGGCATTACGTCAGCAGTGTGATAAGCTGTGTCTGCTAACCCTTCAGGAATCCATGGATAAAAACCTCCTTATCAGGGCGGTGATAGCAGCCTCAGTTTGTGTGTGTGTCTGCGTGTGTGTATACTACAAACTCAGGTAAGAGTCAAAGGCCTGGGAACACAAAGGGGCTAGCTTGCGAGAAATTCAGAGCACTCCGATGTCATGTATATATGAGGCAGTATGTGCGTACGTGCCTGCAGTACGTAGACTATGAGTATTCAACCATTCCTTTATTTGTATGCACAGAACTCTGTGACCTCAACATATAAAAAGACAGAGAAAAGGAGAAATGTGTTATCAGGAGTTGGTACCTGTGTTTCAGCGCTGGTCTCAGTCCAATTTATTTGCACACGATCCCTCCGTCCTTCTATGTCTCTCTCTTTCACAACTGCCACCTCTGGCTGACCCTCTTTCACTGTGTTTGTCCAGCTAACTACCAACCACCGCAATCCACTGGGATAACACACACACACACACACACACACACACACACACACATAAATGTACACAAAGAAGGGCTACTCTTCCCACTACGCTTTACAAATCCCACTTAAACAGAACAAATATAAAGCCTAACCAGGTGTGAGCGTAGAGATGAGGAGACGTGAGGTGTGGCTGCCTACAGAAAATACCAATGAATTATATAGAAAGGTCTGACGTTATGAATATTTAAGAGTCTGTCACAGTATATGTTAGCTACAAGATCAGACTACTGATTTAGTATGAGGCCCTTACACATACACGCTATGTTTCCATGTAAATGCTGTGAATATTTTAATTAAATTTACAAAAAGAAACAAGTCGGTGCACAAGTAAGCCTTTTACAAATACTGTATTCTCAAAATGACATGAGTAAAAATCTTTTACTCCCCTAGTACATTGCAGCATTTTGTTGCTGCTTCCGACCTAAGATAGGATTCATTCTGAAATACAGTGAAAACTGAATCTGTCTCTGGTGGAGAACCTGCAGGATTAATGAATGTTGCTTATAGATGAAATCTAAGATTAGCAAGGAGCAAAAATGATCTTACTTATAGACATTTCCAACTATAAAAGGATGCAACTGGTGTTTAAATGTCACACTTTTCTGTCTATCGAAGCATCGTCCAAACATATTGTGCTATTTTAGCTTAAATTCAGTTAGTAAATTGCATGTAAAACACTTTAAATAAGTTTATAATTTCAGTCTTTCACAGGTCAATGTACTCTGGTTAATGGTGACTACTTGGTTGTTTTTTCTTGCACTAATGTGAGCAAGCAATAAAAAATTGGGCCACATTCACATTACAGGCTTTAATGCTCAATTATGATTTTTTAGTCAGATCTGATCTTTTTGTGTTGATGGTTCACAGTCATGTCTGGCTCTGGTGTGAACACTGTTGAGGTCCTAAACTGCCACTCGTGCAGATTTAGCTAAAATGTGAGTAAAAATAAAACACATGAATTCCAATCTGACCGTTCTGACAGAGCCAGAGATCGGATATGAATCAGATCTAGGACCACATATGCAAGTGCCCATATCTGATATGAATAATCTGTGTAACTTGGAGGCAAAATAATTTGATTTGGGCCACTTCAGCATGTAATGTGAACGTAACTGAAGAGAACCATTTTTGCAAATAGTACACAAGAAGAAAAATGTGGTATCCTTGGAATCATGTTGGCTTGTTTCACTGAAGTTTGTCATCAAATGAGAAAAGATTAGCTGGTGTAGATATATGTAAGTGCTCATGTGCATGTTTGGTGTGTTTCTGTGTGCACACATGCAGACAGCTGTTTATGAGTTCACCTCCCAGTGAACAGAATGATAGAAGAGAAAGTGTTTCCTGTTCTTCCTGCGCTTCTCGTGATACAAAACATGTGTTTATGTCCATGTTCACACACATAAATCATACAAATGGCTGCACCTTAAATCATTTCTCCATCTTGCAACCCTTTTTTATTTCAGTGAATCCATACTGAGTGACTAACTGATTATATCACCAAGCCACCCAATATGATTTAAGGGCAGCAAGCAAGCAACAATACCATAAACAAATTCATTAATAAAACAAAATCTAGCATGAACAATACCCTGCAACTACTCTGCCGTTGATATGCAAATGTCAGTTTTGCATTTGTGTGGAACATGTGTCTAAGTGGCCAAACAAAAAAATATCTCAAATTTGGTTAATTTGGGCTGTGAGAGAGATGAGGCAAGAAGGAGAGAGAGAGAATGAAACAGTATTATTCACAGGCCGTGTGTGTGTGTGTGTCTGTGTGTCTGACTCCAAGGGCCTCTTGTTGTCCTCCAGACAAGTATCCCATCTACTGTGAGTTGTTCCTTGCTTTTGAACCTTATGCTAATAGTCTATTTATACCTGTTTGTGATTCACAATAATGTTTTGTTTCTTGTTTGTCCAACTGTAGAATATGTTTCTCTATATACGCAGCTGACTGAGTAATTGTCATGCGGTTTCACAATACTCATTACATCACATTATGATACAGCATCTCTCTTATTTCTTATTCTTGCTTCCCCAAAACCAATCTCTCTAAAACATGTAATCATGCCTTAAAAAACCTTTGTGTCCTGACTCAATTATCATTGGATCCATCAAAAGACAAGGCACAAAGCAGGTCCACTCACTCGTCATGTTTAGGATATACAGTATATATATATATATATATATATAAATGGCTTCATTGATATGACTGTACTTGTGATGCCTCGCTTCTGATGCCTCGCCTGTTCATCTCTATGCCAGTGCAGATTCTTTGTTGGCCCATTACCAATCACTGCAATGTCAAACCATGCATTCCTGAGGTCAAAGACCTCCCAGATGATATGATTAGCATGCAGTTTTGTTGCTCCAGTTACAAGGCCGACTGCACCAACTTCATTCTTCAATCCTCCTCCCTCTCATATACACCCACCTAACACTTAACCAGGTACACCTGTGCAGTCTAATGCAAACCAGTACAACAGCTCTGCTATAAATCAAACTTAAACTTTTACAAAGCTTATATATTTTCATATTTGTTGACATTGTCAGAAAGGTGGTAATTCTACTTTATGTTTATTATTGAGGCCGTAGTGGGTGGTGGTGGTATACTGGAGTGCATTATATTAAAAAGTGTTCCTAATATTTTGTCCACCCCATTAACATACATGAGGGGGGCAAAATATTAGGAACACCTTTCAATATAAACATAAAGTAGAATTATCACCTTTCTGACAACATCAACAAAAACTGAAAATGTATTAGCTTCGTAAAAGTATCATTTATGGAGCTGTTGGATTGCATTAGATTGCACAGGTGTTCCTAATAACATGCTCGATGAGTGTATATTCTTGTAAAGTTGCCAAATTGAAAAGGCCATTTGATGTATTTTGGTTTTGCTAAATAGTTTTGACACAGTGCATAACTAAACTTGAAACTCATCAGTACAGAACTAACTTCCAGATTAACAAAGATGGAAGGAGGAAAAGGTGCCAGGGAGTCAAATAAGGAGAGAGAGCCTGTGGGGCCAGGGAAGTTAAAGTAACTGTGCCAAGCTTGATTAACATCAAACCAGCTTGGTTTCCCTGACAACCCCCTTTACATACAGCCCAAGAACTTACACACACAAACATACACGCACAAACACACTCTGGATAAACATGATTATTACCATTTTTGGTTGTCATTGATCAATTTTTGTAAGATCCAGAAATCAGAGGGTGCTTCATCATCATTACATCACTCCCAGTCTACCAGTGTCTATTCTCCACAGCAAACTGGGGCAAGTGGATGGTAATATATTCTAATTACCAATGGATGAATTGCCTAAATATAGAAAGAAACTGTTTTCCTCTCATATTTTCCCTTAACATTTTATTGTCATCCTTTAAGAATGTACCAACAAGGTACGAAAATTTCCTCCTTAAAATGTTCTATGAACAAATCCCACACAATGAAACAATGAAATCATAGCATGCAATCATTGTTTCTGAAGCATTTCCTGACAAAGCCCAAATGCTCAAATGAAGATGTATTCAAGCAGACAGGGAAAGACGCTTGTACACATGCATGCTTGATTGCACATGCTCGAACAGCAACACCAGCAAACACAAATACACAACCAAAGACGTAGACATAGAAGAAAACGCACTGAGAAAAAAAAATTAAGATACAGCCTCAATACAAACAGCTCCTGCTCTAAGGTTAGCAAAAGCTAAGGGCCTTGATGCTAAACGTCTGTCTTTCCGTAACAATTATCCCGATGGAGATTGGCGTAATGTTTCTTCCAGACAGTCTTTGTTTTTATGTGTGTCTTTTGTGGCAAGTGGGTATTTTCATTCAACATTCATCCTCACTGAGAGGGCCCAGACCTCACATCCCTGCTGATCTCACTGTAAGTGACAGAACCAGTCCATTTGGCACAATCCTCCCTTCATCTTAGCAGCAATCCCTCCCTTTTTGCTGTCCCTGGTTGAACTCTTGCCAGCACAGTCTAGTCCAGTCCAGTCCGGTGCAAGCCTTCACGTGTGTCCTTATGATGCTGGTCGTTCCCTGTCCTCATCTGTTCCCACCCACTCACATCCCACTCTCCCTATGCAGCACTTACAGCCTGTTAGCGCACATTGCTCTTGCTTCATTGACACTGCTAACACGCACACACATGCATATGCTTGTCATTATATGATACAACATGTTGGAATACAAACCAATGACTGCAAATAGCACGAGGAAAAGCAATTAATTCCCATAATCCATCCCTCTGCAAGCTTTATTACAATTGCTAATGTGACATGAGGAGCCCAGAACTGAAATTCTGCATGGCAGGTACAACACAAAGATGCAATCATGGGTGCACCTGCCTGCCTTAGTCCCTCTGTAAATAAAGAGGTTGAACAATGTGCCTCCTGGGGAAATCTATTTGCCGCTACATCAACTAGTGTTTCCTATGGTTTGCATCGATTCCAGTACACAGAGGTCAGAGTGCAGCATCCATAGAGAAAAGGAAAAGGATTTTACTGTTTTACTGTATGAATACTGATCCCTGAAAGATCAGGAAAAGTAAGTAGATTTTCTTTGCAGTCACAAAATGACTAAATGATTCTAGCTACAGTGACTATAGATATAGCTACAATATGTTGGATGGAGTGAAACAGCACTCCAATTACAATTAAAGGAATAGTTTGACATTTTGGGAAAAATATTCATATACAACTAGATTTTTTCCCCAATTCTGTTGCATTGGCAAATGTAATGGCTGCCTTGATTATGTTCACTGGTAACTTTTTTTTCAAATGAATTAAGTGCTACATTTATATATCACTCTGAAGTCAGAAGGAGGGGTTTGGTGTGGATGGAGGGGGTACAAGATGCAAGACTCTGACACCAGAGACCAAAAATTCATATCCTCAGTCCCGCATATGATTAGGTTTAGGCAAAAAAAGTAATATTTGAGGTGTAATGTTACTCATCAAATCTAATTTCTTTTGCTTTCTAAGTGCTGCCAAAATGCTGGTTACCTACACTCAGTACTGTGCCTGAATGCATCCTATACAGACACAGATGGAAAACTAAAGCTTCTGCTTTTGAAAATTAATTGGCAACTATTTTGATAACTGATTAATCATTTTGAGTATTTTTTAAATAATTTTTTATGCATTATTTTCTGGTTTCTGTAGTCCTCTATGATAGTAAACTCACTATCTTCGAGTTGTATGTGGACTGTTGGTTGCATCTTGGGCTGTGTAAAATGGTGATCAACACTTTTTTTTTATAGAAGATATACATTTTATAGACCAAACAACAAATCAATTAATCTTTAAAATAGTGAACAAATTAATCAATAATGAAAATAATCATTAGTTGCTGACTTAATCTACTCCTTAAATATGTCAATGTGTAACTGAAAACAGTTGAAGTTTCATCATTTATTCAGTTTGGAGGATGGTATAGCTCTTTAGAGGTAATGTAGCAGGAATTTAAGAGGTGTTACCTCACACTGTGACATAAATGAGAACAAAGTAGGTTTCTTCTTGGGCTTTTGAATATTTCATATTGTACTGCACCATATAGTAATCTGTTCAGTTCTAAGCACTTCAATCAAGGACGCATGTTGAGACGATCAAAGCTTAACAGCTAGAAGAACTTGCCAAACAGATTCACTGTGGAATTAAATATGCCTGTCTCCCTTTCGCAACAAACCTCCTCCAATCACTTCATCCATATCCTTTGGCAGAAAGTGTACTTACACTGAAACTGAAACCATTCCTGGGGGACAGTGTAGTAGTTACACTTCCGCAGCATCCTCTGTTCTGGACAGCTACCAAGAACACTGCTGTGCAACCGGCCTATGGATGCTTTAAGTTAGTGGACCACAATGGACTAGACTTTCATTAATTCTAATATGTCATTGGTTATGATAGACAATGTCACCAGCAGAAAAAAAACAATTCTCTGGAAGCAAGTACTCATAACTTTGGTCAACACTGGCCAAATCTGTAGAGTGGATGTACTTAGGATGCAATCTGGTGGGTATGTTTGGATGATGCAGGAAACACTCGTCAGTTTCTCTCTTTTTGTGTGTATTTATCTTGCCTGCTGAATTGAATTTATTTGTCATATTTTCTTCCATTTCACCTCATAATAACTTTGAAATGCATATGTGTGGAGTACTGAATTCCATCATTCACCCAGCCCTTTATTGCAGTCATTTGTTATACTCTGACAACTTCTACTTAAAGAAAGGGAGAAGCAGAAATCTACCCTAGCTAAATGCTGAACCTCCAAATTTGAAAGGACTTTATCACCTCTATGACTATCATCTATCCCAATTGTAGAAGTTTAGAAAAGTTATTCAAGAGTGACTGGTTGTAGTATTGCCAGAAGAATGAGGTTGTGGATATAAACAGCCAAATTAAGATTTTCATTCAGGGTGGCAGTTCTGTTTATGATCTTCAGGCACTTGGCAAAGAAGCTCCCAAAGGGGCTCAATGAAGATACAGAGGGGACAACCATTTTGGAGGATATGGGACACAATGAATGGACTACTTTTCTCTGTTGGTCTGGCAATCGTCTGGTAATACGTCACGAGAAGGTGCAGAGGATTTCCAGTAAAAGGTTTGTTTGGGTTGCTGTGCTGTTTTTACCACCATGCTGGCCTGGATAAGTGACTAGAAATAGAGAAGATGAATGGATGTTATGTGTACTCAGTTCCCCTACACTCTATTAAAGAAGAGATTCAATTATACAAGTGTAACCCCTGGGTAAAGTCCCATAGTTAAAATGGGTATAGCAGTAGAACCCATAATTAGTCCCTGTCACAGTAGCATTATAATCGTTTCCTAGGTTGTTTACCTCATATAGCTCAATGTGAGGTATGACAGACTAACTTATTTATTTTTAGTGAGTTTATTTTTAGAGTGTTTTCCTGCCTCTGATTAGTCTGTAGATAGGTACATCACGTTTCTAAATTACGATTGGTTAAGGAGCGGGTCTATCACGCAGAGTAGGACGGGAGTGTGCGCTTGTTTTTGGGAAGACGGCAGTCAGTGTGTGTGCTCGGGTAATGTAGCAACTAGCTACAAAAGTCAGTTAAGTGTCAGATTATGTGAGCGTAGTAGCAGCCTAACTCATTTATAAGGAGTTGGTTAAACGGCTAAAAGTTTCAGCCGATGGTACTGTGTCTCATCTTAACTCTGTAGACTACTCCTGCTGCTTCGTCATTAGTTAGCATGTATGCTAATGTTATGCTAGCGTTTTATGTACGGACTCTTAAGCCCGCTCTCAGCATCAGCCAGTGCACTGTGTGACTGTGCACTTTTGGCTTTAAAGAGGGACCTACCGTTTCTCTCCTTTTTTGTCACGGGGACTGAGTTTAAACTTTTTGTCTTCATCGCTCCTGACACACAGTTTGGACTCTTCTTCACCATCGCTGCTGTGACGCAGTTTGAACTCTTCTTCATTGCTGCTGGATCGCAGTTTGGACTCTTCATCATCATTGCTGGGACGGAGTAAGGATTGTAGGCGGCCAGTACAGTAAGGAGACGGTTAACTGTACGGCGTGGGTGAGTAACCCAATATTGCATTGCTCAAGAGTGAAGACTTCCTTAAACTTGTTCAAAGTTGACACCCACTTCGCACCCAAGCTACATTCAGGCCTGCAACGGGGGTCAGTGTTATTTGTGTTTATTGCCGGCTGTTTTGTTTATTTTTGGGCCCACAATAGTAACTTGAAGTATCGTTTCTTCACGCAATCTGGGTTGTTTTTTGTGTGTTAACTGAGGTAATAGCTATTGGATAGTTCATATCAAATAAAAACTACAGGTTACTTTCTGCATAATTGAAACTGTTAGATGCCATGGGTATTGCGGTGCAGAGCTGTTACAGGTTCACGTTCAGTCATATGTAAAGGGTATATTGCTCGTTGTTTCATTTTCCTTACCTTGAGAAAAAAGGGCTAAGATATATATATTTTGTTGCCATATGTTAACTCAGCTGACACCCTAAGAGAACACCAAATGAGTTTTGTTCTATTCTCTTTAAATGGTGGTAAATAAATATCACAAATTCATATAACTTTCCCTTTGGTCGAGTCAATAAATAGGAACAGTTAGAAGCCGAGGTTTTAAAGTGGAAGGGTCAAGAGTTAAAGTTACCCAATCACCCTAGTCTACTTTCATTTCAGCTGGGATGTTTGAAAGTGTTGTTTTATTTATATGGTAACATTGAACACATTATAAAAAAGGGGGATACAAGTGATTATTATTAGGATGTGGTTTAAGTTAAAGAACCCAGGGCGCTGTATCTCATGGTAGTTAATACTGGGGAAAGCGCTACATAAATGGAGGCACCGCTGGGATGTTGCTAACTGACTAAAGAGTTCTAGCCTGTAGCACATAATTAAGAGTTGATCCCCCTTTAGATTTGTGGTTTAACCAGTCCAGATTTTCCAAACCCATTAGTTCCACACCCAGTATTTGAGCTATTAAGTGAATTAAATAATTAGGCTAGAGTGAAGTTGTGGATTTAGTAATTTGGGTACCAAGGGAAGCACTGAGACATGTCGTTACTGGGAAACTGGTGTAGAGGGGAGGGTTTAGAGTTAGCCCATGCTATTGTAGTGAAGCAGGTCCCCATAGATGCCACAGTGGAGCAAATTGAAGAGACCTTGCAAACCATTAAAGTCCTGGGATGAGTAAGAGTCAGAGGGCGGATGTTCAGTCCTCAGTCACAGTCGCTCATGGTGCTGTGTCAGTGTAGTGAAAGAGTGGGCATGAAAACCATTCCTCTGGATGTGCCCCCAGTTGGAGGAGGTGAACTTTGGACGTTGCACGGGCCAACTGAGGGAGAGGACACTACCGTAGGTGATGAAGGAGGAACCCAAAGTCATTCAACAGAGCATAGGTCCCCTCCTACCAGAGAGACAACTGAATCAGACACACTACTCTTAGACACAGCATCAGGGAACTCTGCTGAGTCTATTATACGAGCAGTGGGTGATCTTCTGGCCAAGACAATGAGGCCCACACAAGAGAGTAACATTTTCCAATGCCTGCGGGTGTATTCTGGTATAACTCCAACACCTGCGGGAGAGGAGAACTTGGACACCTGGACAGAGCAGGCACGTCTGATGGTGGATGAATGTGACTGTTCTATCCGGGAAAAACGAAAGATTATTGTTGAGAGCTTAAAGGGGCCTGCTTTAGAAATAGCTCAAGCAGTGAGAGCAAATGACCCTGAAGCTGCACCAGAGGAGTATATCGAGGCCCTTGAGAGAGCTATGGGGACCTCTGAGACAACCTTGGACCCCTACTTTTCTTTCAGAGCACTACGCCAAAGCACAGGGGAAAGACTCTCTGACTTATTGAGAAGGGTGGAGTGGTTATTAACCAAGGTAGTGCAGAGAGGAGGGCTAGCCCCTAGCCAAAGAGACAGTGCAAGAGTGGAACAGCTCCTATGGGGAGCCACTGAGTCAGACATAATGCTCCTACAGTTGTGATTGAGAGAGAGGAAGAACAAACCCCCCTCTTTCCTGACACTGTTAAATGAAATTCGTGAGGAAGAAGATCAGCAGTCAGTCAGATGGAAAGCAGCTCCCAGCTCAGCTAAACCTATAGTTAGGCAAGTGCGGCTGGAGAATGACACTAATGTGAAGTCCAAGAATTAAGAGCCCAAATAGAGATGCTGAAGTCTCAGGTGTCAGAGCTGACAATTGGACAGGTAAAAACCACACATGTGAATAAAGCCCCCAAAGTAGTTCAGACTGAGAAAGGAGCCAAAGTGAAGACTAACTGTGAGGTTTAAGCGTTAAAGAAACAAGTCGAGGACCTACAGAACCAACTTGGCGTAATGACAGTGGCATACACAGACTCTTGAGTGACGCATGGGGCCACCTACTTTAAGAAATCTGAGCCTTTTGGGGATCAGTGGACCCCAGCCTGCACTGCTGCCTTTCAAAAGATAATCCACTGTCTCACTCATGCTCCTGTCCTGGCTTTTGCCGACCCGACAAAGCCTTATATACTGCACGTGGATGCCAGCTTTGATGGTTTGGGCGCAGTGCTCAATCAGGAATATCTGGAAGGATTACGCCCTGTTGCCTTTGCCAGTCGGAAGTTGAGAAACTCTGAAAGAAACTACCCTGTCCATCAACTTGAGTTTCTAGCACTGATATGGGCAGTAGTCGATAAATTCCACGACTACCTCTATGGGGCAAAGTTCACCATGAGAACTGATAACAATCCTTTGACTTATGTTCTCACGACCGCCAAACTCAATGCCACTGGCCATAGGTGGCTGGCAGCCCTATCCACGTATGACTTTGCCATACAGTATAGACTAGGCAGAGAAAACATAGATGCAGACCTGCTGTCCAGGAATGCAAGCACAGGAGATGAGGGGTGGATACCTCCATCAGGAGTAAAGGCCCTATGCAAGAGAGTGAGTGTGTCTGAGTCTCCAGACCTTTCAAGTCGGTGTGTGGACCAGCTAGGTGCATCACATTCTGCTATCCCAGACATGTATGCATACCCAGTGTGATTGAATGAAAGCCCAGTAGAACAGTTGAGTAGTGCAGATCTACAAAAGGACCAAGACTTAGATGAGGCAATAGGGAGGGTGAAACAGGAAATAGAAGCAAGAAAGTGGCCATGCGCTATTCACAGCACCCATCCAGAGACCTCTCTCCTTCAGTGAGAAGGGGAAAAGCTACATCTGCGGAACGGACTCCTGTATGGGAAGACCCTGAAAGCAAATGGCAAGGAAGTGTTTCAGTTAGTACTTCCGGAAAAACACCGGCGCCTGGTCCTTCGGTCATTGCACGATGATTTTGGGCATCTTGGGATTGAAAAAACTGTTGAGTTGGTTCGAGATAGATTCTGTTGGCCCAAAATGGCCACTGACATTGACCAGTATATCAAAACATGCGGGAGGTGTGTGGCCCAGAAGACTTTGCCTCACAAAGCTTCTCCATTGCAGCAGATCACAAGCCGTGGTCCACTGGTCTTAGTATGCATTGATTTTCTGTCGATCGAACCAGATTTCCGGAGAGTAGCTAACGTTTTGGTGGTCACCGACAACTTCACCCGGTACGCCCAGGCATTCCCCATGACCAATCAAAGAGCCTCAACAGTGGCCAGAGTACTGTTGGAGAAGTTCTTTGTCCATTATGGTCTGCCAGCTCGTATCCATTCCGACCAAGGGCGGGACTTTTAGAGTCTGTTGATAAAAGAGCTCTTGGGCATGCTGGGGATCAGGAAATCAAGAACCACTCCTTATCACCTGCAAGGAGACCCTCAACCAGAGCGGTTCAATTGTACTCTTCTGTCCATGCTGGGCACTCTCAATCCAGAACACAAACAGAGGTGGAGTCAGCATGTGTCCTTTATGGTGCATACTTATAACTGCACCCGTAATGAGGCGACAGGGTATTCGCCGTATTACCTAATGTTCGGCAGAGAGGCTCGTTTGCCTATTGATGTGTGTTTCGGCATTTCAGTGGAAGGAGAGGGTACAACAAAGCACCACCAGTATGTGGAAAAACTAAGGGAGGAGTTGCGCCACGCTTACCACTTAGCGACCTAAGCCTCCCACAAGAATCATCAGAGGAACAAGTGGGGCTACGACAATCGAGTCAGAGTCCACAACCTGCAAGGAGGAGACAGGGTACTTGTTCGAGCTTTGGGAGTTCCTGGAAAACACAAGTTAAAAGAAAAGTGGAACCTACAACCCTATATGGTCATTGGAAAGCTTCCTAACTTACCTGTTTATCGGGTGAGGCCTGAAGGGGGAAGGGGAATAGTAAAGATGCTTCACAGAGACCATCTTCTACCCATAGGGTTCTTAGTGAGGATGCCTGAAGTTCGAGAAGGGGGAGCTCCATCTCAGAGACCGTCCACCAGAGCCTCCAGTGCTCCTGCTCAGAAAAGAGCAGAACGAGAGGAGGAACAGACCGCTGGTGAACCAGGGCACAGTGTTTCAGAGACGGAGGAGGAGGATCCTCAGTATTCTTCTGGAGGAATTACAAATGGCGACTGGCCCATCTTTCCCTCTCCCTTTCAGTTGGTGCACTATGCTGATGAAAGGCCTAATGAAGTCAGTGGGGATGGGAATAGTGCCCTTGATACTTCCCCCAGTGAAGAGAGAAGGCATGACCCTGCTCCCACGGCAGAAGGAGAAACTAATTGTGGTATACTACCATCAGAGGACCCAGTGGTGGACATAGGACTGGAAGTGGGAGACGTCCCAACAACTAGTGTACCCAATGATAGGGTGGACCTTAACAGTGCCCCTGCTGCTAAACGAGCAGTTAAGCCAGTTATTCGTTTGAGTTATGATGAACCAGGAGAACCTAAGGACACGCCACTTGTGATTGTGCACAGAGGGATGAAAATATACCACACCAGTGATACAGGAGAAGTAGTTGCTGAGGCCCCCATATATTCGTATAACTTCCCTATAACTGTCCAGTGTTCCAAGTGCAGTGAAAGGGGGAACTAGCAGAAAGTACTGTCTGATAGGGACATCCAGACATTTTAAAAGGGGGAGGGTGTAAACCCTGTGTAAAGTCCCAGAGTTAAAATGGGTATAGCAGTAGAACCCATGCTGTTGCTACAATATTAGTCCCTGTCACAGTAGCATTATAATCGTTTCCTAGGTTGTTTACCTCATATATCTCAATGTGAGGTATGACAGACTAACTTATTTATTTTTAGTGAGTGTATTTTTAGAGTGTTTTCCTGCCTCTGATTAGTCTGTAGATAAGTACATCACATTTCTAAAATTACGATTGGTTAAGGGGTGGGTCTATCACGCAGAGTAGGACAGGAGTGTGCGCTTGTTTTTGGGAAGATGGCAGTCAGTGTGTGTGCTTGGGTAATGTAGTGACTAGCTACAAAAGTCAGTTAAGTGTCAGATTAAGTGAGTGTAGTAGCAGCCTAACTCATTTATAAGGAGGGACCTACCGTTTCTCTACTTTTTTGTCACGGGGACTGAGTTTAAACTTTTTGTCTTCATCACTGCTGACACACAGTTTGGACTCTTCTTCATCATCGTTGCTGTGACGAAGTTTGAACTTTCCTTCTTCATCGCTGCTGTGACGCCGTGTGAACTTTCCTTCTTCATCGCTGCTGGGATGCAGTTTGGACTCTTCATCATTGCTGCTGGGATGGAGTGAGGATTTCTCTTCTTCATCGCTGCTGGGACGGAGTAAGGATTGTAGGCGGCCAGTACAGTAAGGAGACGGTTAACTGTACGGCGTGGGTGAGTAACCCAATATTGCATTGTTCAAGAGTGAAGACTTCCTTAAACTTGTTCAAAGTTGACACCCACTTCGCACCCAAGCTACATTCAGGCCTGCAACGGGGGTTGGTGTTATTTGTGTTTATTACTGGCTGTTTTGTTTATTTTTGGGCCCACAATAGTAACTTGAAGTATCGTTTCTTCACACAATCTGGGTTGTGTTTTGTGTGTTAACTGAGGTAATAGCTGTTGGATAGTTCATATCAGCTAAAAAGTACAGGTTATTTTCTGCATAATTGAAACTGCTAGATGCCATGGGTATTGCGGTGCAGAGCTGTTACAAGTTCACGTTCAGTCATATGTAAAGGGTATATTGCTCGTTGTTTCATTTTCCTTACCTTGAGAAAAAAGGGCTAAGATATATATATTTTGTTGCCATATGTTAACTCAGCTGACACCCTAAGAGAACACCAAATGAGTTTTGTTCTATTCTCTTTAAATGGTGGTAAATAAATATTACAATTTCATATAACTTTCCCTCTGGTCGAGTCAATAAATAGGAACAGTTAGAAGCCGAGGTTTTAAAGTGGAAGGGTCAAGAGTTAAAGTTACCCAATCACCCTAGTCTACTTTCATTTCAGCTGGGATGTTTGAAAGTGTTGTTTTATTTATATGGTAACATTGTGCAGTGTATGAATCAATGTGTCCATCAAAAAAGGACAGAAAAACAAGGGTTACAAAGTCATTGTAGATATGTTCCTTTTCTAAAATCCTTTGGAACAAGTCACACATACATTTGCACAATGACACTGGACATGCATTTATGTATACCCTATATACATGAGCACATACACACAAGCACGTTCACACACACCCATGCTGTATGTGCACATGAATAGAAACACAATGGGACAGAGGGAACAAGAGTGAGTGGATGGGGAGCATAAGGAAAAGCCTGGTCCATTTAGTCATCATCCTTATGGGCTTATTGCCCAGCAAGAGAGCCATTATTGGCCTATTGTACAAGTGTCACACTGGCTCACAGTGAGCAGGCATACCCAGAAGCACATGTAATTGTCCTTATTTGTAAAGCCATAAACCCAGCAGTGGGCATCCAGAGAGGTGAAAAGAAAGACCTTTGAAAGTCATTTTGAACAGTTTTGGGATGCTACGTGTTCTAACATGATGTAATGAAAGCAGATCACTGAGGAAGCGGAGAAAAGACACATAACTGACAGCACACTGCGCAGTAATATACCAAAGTGAAATCTTGAATGAGTTGTCTCTGTTGTGGCAGTCTACAAAAAGATGTGAAGTAAAACAACTTAGCTATCTTCTCAAGCTAGCAGGGACAACATTAGCATTCATTTGGAGTCATGTTTTTGGCCATCTGATGAATTTAAGTCCAATATTCACTTTTCTTTAAGCTCTTTCCACCAACTCTGGAGAGAAATCTGGTTCTTTAGCTGCTGAATGTTACACTATGATGACCAACTAGTTGCGTCCTTTGTCTGTCTGCCGTTTGTTGCTGGGAAGGTAGCGCACAATGGGGAGGGTGAGGTTGTTGTTTTTTTTACTGCAAAATGCTGCTACAACAGTAAGAAAAACTATAGTGGCTAAAAGCTGAAAGATGCTAAAAAACTAGAGCTCAGGAAACTGTATAGTTGGATAATAATGTTCTGTTGATTAATCACTGTGAGCCTTATAGCAAGTAAGACGAGGAGGATATTAGAGAACATTCATGGCACAGGCTGTTTTTGATTTTTTTTCTCATTTCTATCTTGGTACTTTGCTGATTTTTGTATTTTTCCATCTTGTGTCCATGTTTCCTTTTTTTAAATAAGAGAAAAAGTTAGTGATAGTAGGTAGTAGGTAGTAAAAGGTACTTGGCAGATAGGTTGTTCCAACCATCTGGGAGAATTTGCCACAGTTCTTCTGTGGATTTAGGCTGTCTCAGTTAGTTCTGTCTCTTCATGTGATCCCAGACTTACTTGATGATGTTGAGATCAGGGCTCTGTGGGGGCCATACCATCTGTTGCAGGTTCTGTTGGATATAGTTCTTTATGACTCTGGCTGTATATTTGGGGTTGTTGTCATGCTGAAGAATACATTTAGGACTGGTCAGACGCCTCTCTGATGGTATTGCATTATGGATAATCTAAAGTGAATCAAAAGTGCCTAAAACGTTTGCACAGCACTGTATACACACACACACACATACACTCATAGAACATGATGCTCCAGAATTTGTAGGGAATGAGGTGGAGGTAAAGAGAAGGTTACAGCACTGGGCTTGTGTCAAGAAGGTCGCTGCTTTGAATCCCCAGAACAGCAGCAAAAAGCTACAGAGGAGAAAGTACAGTATAAATGAGCAACACTCCCTGCTGTCTCACAACTAACGTCACGATGGCACTGACTAAATGGCAAAAGAATGTGGTTGTGTTGGGAAGCTTCCAAGTCATGCCTAACTGCCTGCTTTTCAACCTGGACAAATAAAAATATTACAAATATTGCAGTGATGTCATTGTCTCATACACTTCTTCCTGTTTTCATTTAATGTTTCCCATTCTCTTTCATTCCTTCTGAGTATTATAGATTTGCATACATGCCTGTGTAGTTCCACTAAACTAGGATTTGTCTCGCAAACATCTGGGAATCATAAATAGAAAGAGAATAAAACACTAGACACAGCTGTAAAGGCCCCACCACTCCACTCCCCCGCTCCCTTCCTGCCTCTCCCTGCTTTCCAGACTGTCTGTTTCTTATCGTCCTAACACCTTCCCATAGGAGCTGTGGGCTTACAGCAACAGAGAGAGGGAGGAAGGGTGAGAAAGCAAGAGAGAAAGTACATGGAAATTCAGATTAATGTACAGTAAAATCCCAGGGGTCGCCTCTATAGAGGGCTTTATTTTTCTTTCTTTCTTTTTTTGCAACAATCACATCAGCTTGTGCAAATAGTTGCCCATTGAAACTTATCATCATTATTCTACATCTTAGTCTGGACTTCATGTACCTGTACATATTTTTACTATCATGGGTGAAGACATATGGGAACAAATTACACATTGACAAACACTTTAAATGTATGTTGTGTATTAGAAAGTAATATTTCTAATATAGAGTTTATTTAGGACACAGCCACATGTTATACAACTTTAGATGGTCTCATATCTTTGCACAATAATAGTGTATATGATAAAATGAGCAGGAAAATGAATGATGATGTATAATAACAATAATAATTAATAATAACAAAGTGGGAAAATAACTTGACATCCTATCAAGCCACCCGGCCCCGCTGATTAGCCACATCCCGACCTCACTCTGCAAGTCTGCTCACTCTTGAGAAGAACGTATGGTTCACAATGGTTTGCCATGACGTCATACGCTTCCCACAGTTCCCAAAGGCAGTTCTAAACTAAGTTTGTGAATTTCTCACATTGCTGTTTCCCGAAGTCAAACTGAACCTATAGCATGATCTTGGTCCCTTATTATAAAGCTTTGGCTTTAAAATAAGGGGCCACAAAACCATGAACATACAACAAATGACACATAACATTCCCTGTAATACTGAGAAGGAAATTTAAATCTCTTTTCCATGTTATTAATGTGAATATAGAAATTTAAATGACATGTTTTGAAAAAATTTTGTCCATTTTAGTATTTTGTTGTTGTTGTCTAAAAGTTTGTTGCCCACAATGAAGCACCAAAACAAAGAAATTACTGCGTGAAGGCCACTTATGTCAGCAATTTTACACCATCTCTGCCACTGTGTTGCTGACAGACTGAAGATTGGAGTGCACCAGTCAGTATGGTCTGAGCATGAATTAAATCATAATCCAGCCACAAGTCTAGAATGATCAAATTTACTCATTCTGGACAACCTTTCTTCCAAAATATGTCTTTGGTGTTTAGAAAGACAGGTTTAGTATGGTTGGAAAGCCCAAACGAATAACAAAAGATGCAAATGTGTCAGCATTTGTATTGATATGGCACGGAAAGGTCATGCATCACCTTATGATGTGTGACTCTCCTCATCATGCAGTTGGTCAATCCAACTCATTTTTGTAAAGGCCAGCAGGTAATCTTTCCTGTAGGGGTCAGTCAGATCAGGATAGTGTAAGTATGTTTGTGTATTGTACGTATTGTCTCTACACACAAAGATATACAGTAAAGCTTTGTGTTTGTGTAAGAGTGTGGTCATTTTCAGTACTCCAGGGATCAACACGTTACTGCTTCCTGCATAATAGGTAGGATTTAGAAGTCATTACAGGCTGTCAGTGATTTCCATCTCCTCAAAAGTGAAGATTTTAGATCGATCATTCATGAGATGTGTGTGGATGTGAATGGCAACATGTCCTTCTATATCCCCCGTCTGAAATCAATAAAATTTTACCATCACCAGGACTGCGACTGGTGATTCATCCAGCACAGAGTACATACTATATACAAAAGCTGTGTACTCACATCCATCGATATTCATGAATGATGTATGTGCACACGTTCATGCTTGGAGATTTGCATTGCGTACAGACTTGCATACATACCTGGGGCTCAGGTGTCATTAAGGGGGGCTTAACCCTCCCTACAAATATTTCCTGACCCTCCACCATAACTACAAGATTTTTAAATGCTATGTTATCATATTTTTTACATACCAAAGTAGAATTATTGTAGAACAAATCTATATATCTACATAGAATAACATCTTTTGATGGTTGCTGCTTGACTGTGGGCCTTTTTATTACACTGCAGAGTCACCACCTACAACTAATACTCTGCTGTGCTCTGTTCTTGATGACTAACATGATTGTGGGATATGGATGGCATGAGCAGCAGCAGCAGCTTATTATGAGTGCGAATGTGTGCGTGAGAGAAAGAGATAGACACAGAAAGAGAGTTCTTTGTTGAGGAAAGAAACGTGATCTGGCTACTTGGACTCTTCCATGGTACTGTGTGTGTGTGTGTGTGTGTTTGCGTGTGCAAGTGTGTGTGTGTGTGTGTGTGTGTGCGCGCGCAAGTGTGCGCAAGTGTGTGTTTGTGTCTACATCACAAACATGCATTAGGTCTATGTTTGTGTGTGTCTCAAAGTCGGAGCAGAGCACTTGGCTTTAAGGTTTTGCATCGTGCCCGACAAATCATCAGATAACACTGAAGGGTTCTGATGTGAATCTGCACGACATCTGTGGCTTTGGACTGAGTGAGCTGAGTGGAATAAAGTCCGTTCTGTTAGGATGCCTTACAACAGCGGGCAAAAATTAGGTTCAACCATGGGCCAGTTTTTTCAGGATTTTTCATTGGGGATCATTAACCGGGGCAGTGGAAACTGCTTATTTAATTCATCTAAGCATAAAATAGATTTAAAACACTGTTAAGGATTGTATCTGAGTGGGAAAAAATGGCATCAACACACCATTTCAGTTCAACTGCCAACCATTTGTGTTTATGAAGAACAAATTTGTTAATGTCGCATAGGGTAAAGTTGCAGAATTAAAACAGTATTAGAATTCACACATTAAACTTTAATTTCTGGTGGGTTTATTAGACTTCATTTCAGCATCATGCACTGTTCAAATAGTGTTGTGCAAGCATAGTTTTAATGCCCCTCTCTGTGTGGAAGCAGTATTAGATGTAACAAGGTTATATTACAATATTTGTGATTTACCAGAGCCTTGTGTTTATTTTAGTAGATTTGTGAGAAATTACGTTTAAGTTTTGATGTAAAATCAAACTTTTCTTGAAGGGACCAAATTTTTTTTTCTGCCGCTCCAGATTTGGCACACAGATGATGTATTTTATACATTAATTTCAAAATTGTACGTAAGTTGCAGAAGGAGTTTCCATCCATCTCTAATTTCCACCAGGAATAACATGTTTTTAATTTATTTGATAATAGATAAAATATAACAAAATAATTATTACATGATGAAATAATTTACACATTGCATTTATTATTTAATTAATTAACTAACCATAATTAATTCACAACCATAACGAAGTGGTTTTTGAATTACTTGACCTTTATTTGACCCTTCATTTGAATAATATAAGAATATTCAAATAAAAAAAACATTCTGCATACATAAATGACATTTATAAATCTGAGATGTTATATTCAGTGTCTGATGTTCTGCAGGAATTACTATCTGTGGATTTATTTTGAGCTACATGCATCTATGTACTGTATGTACACACAAGTGTGAATGGAAAATGAAAATATTTGGCTCATGTGCAAAATGAGCCATAAATGGATTTAGGCAGAATGTGTGCAGATTGTGTTTTTGGAGTATCACTATATTCTCCCTCTGCCTGTCTACTCACTGGAAAGCTCCCTCATGCAGGCAACTCTCATCCCATGCAAGCATTGATGTCATAAGTGGCCCCATTTCTCTGCCTCCTATTGGTCCATCCAGTATGACACCGCTCTCCTCTTTGTCGTACAGTTAACAAAGTCACGTCACTGTGGTAAGTGGTCTGATCTCTCTCTCCCTCTCTGTCTCTCCAACACCTTTCATCATTTCTTTTTTTTTCCTTTTCAGTCATTTGTTTTTGCCGTGCTGCCCTCCCGCTGCAGAAAAGGAAGCACCCAGTGAGCCATTTGCTGATTGGCTCAGACAAAAGCAGCCAGTGATGCATGTAGCTGTCAGAAACAGGAATAGACCTATGTGTTTGCATGTGTGTGCCTGTAAACAGTATTTATATCACAGTTGCCATCAGAAACAAGACCCCACCATGTGCACAGGTGGTAATTAGTACATAGATCATTTCTCTAAATCTGAGTGGGTGTCATTATGGGTACATGTCCTCTCAGATAAGTTCTTCCTTATTAATTTTGCATCTCTGGTTCTCTATCCATAACAACCTGTTATTCCATAAAAATTGGATCTTCCTTCATACATCTCATAAAAACATGCTAAAAACATGGATGAGACATAATACAGTGATTAGATTCAAAATGGTAAAAATTGAGAGTATCCACACCCTGGATTAAAGCTCCCAAAACTTTATTGGACTGAAAAAAGGCCATTTTTTCAAGCCTTCTTGAAGATTATTGACTGGCTGACACTGATTATTGAATCTGAATTTTCCTGCACCTAGCCCAAATACCAGATGAGATGTGCACACAGTCACCTGTATTAAATTTAAAATACTAATTACATTTTCATTACCCGAATACTATCTCGTAGTGGTAAAACTCAGAGATCACCGGCAAGATTTTAAAACGTGACCACAGGAAGATTTGTTAATTCAAATAAACCCAGTAAACACATTAAACTCAATACTAATAATCACCTTTCAGGGTCAGCATCTCTTTATTGTAGTACAATGCATGTAGAGTAAACTGTCTCTGTAACACTGGTGCAAAAGTACTCTTACAGTGATACACTGATAGTGATTCACATTTACAGTAGGGTCTCTCAGTACAAGTGGACAGAACATATAGTCTAGACAGTAGGTGGTTCAGCACATTCAATTTGAAACAAAATAATGGATATATTAAAGTATAGTAAAGGATATATTAATTTTAGTAAGACTTTAGTAGGATCAAAAGTTAGTAGGATCGATATAAAAAGAACTGTGTGGGAGATATAGCCCAAAGTAACTGGACAGATACATATGAAGTCAAACAAAATCATCATATTCAATAAGGAAAATTCTTTGCAGTCAGTTCTGCTGAATGATGAAATGTTGTCCAAGGAGTTTTGATGCATTTGGCTGAATCTGAGCACACAGAATGCTCCCTGCATTCATCCTGTTGCTTTCCGTCAGCAGTGAAATCAATAAATGCCAGTGTGCCAGTTCAATTGGCAGCCATACACGCCTAAGCCATTACAAAACCCCACCGCATTCTTGTAATCAGAAATGAGGTTACTGGATAGTTTTTTTTAAAAGCCAATCACCGATTCATTCATGTGCTTCTTTTACACATCTACTACAGAAGTTCAGCTGTTGTTAGGGAGTCTCCAGGGCTGGATTGTATTTCATTCAGTTCAGAAAGACGTCAGGTATAAAGACACATGTATTATTATTAAGACATAAACTGTATCTGTGTTCATTTAAAATGGGCAAGACAAAATAATTTAGTACCATTGAATGGGGCATAGTGGTAGTTGCCAGTTGTGTCAATTTGACCTCGAGAACTGCAGTTCAGTTTTCCCTCGTGTCTGAAGAAAGCCCAATCATCCAGTTGACAACCAGCTAACAGCTGGCCTGCAGGCAAAAACATATTGATCACGTCGTTCAGACTGTGTGTGACAGTGTGAGCTGTGTTTTCAAGGAATGCAGGGCCCCTTGATAAAAGTGTAGTCACGCTTGGATGCCACAGGACATCTTAAAATCATTGCCAACCAAATGCAATGCCTTATTGTCTCTCACAGTGTATCCATCTGTAAGTGTTTTTTGTTTTTTTGCCAGTAGTGTTATGCAGTGTGCATGGATGGTTCAGAAAACATTTCGGGATTTTTAAGAGTTGCATGCGATGGTTTGCACCAAGGTTATAATTTCATTGGTCCATATTATCCTGTGATGCATATTCAGATCATATGGTCTGAGTCAGTGTCCTATTTCTTTTCAGAGGGGGACGAGGAAGGCCACATTATTTTGCTCCAGTGGATTTTCACATGGTTTACCGCTGATATTGAGCAGGTGTGAGGGTGCTGGTGCATTTGCGTGTGTGAATGTTGGAACTTACATGAGAGGTGCGTTGCATGTGGGTCCGTTTTAGCAGTCATGCATATGTGAGTAAATGTTTGCATGGCACAAGATGATGACATGCATGAAGGAGCGCTAGCCCACAAATTGTAGCCTATTCATGCAAATTGGGGTTGTAATTTCCATTTTTTTCACAGATCAAGTAATCTCATAATGTTCTCAGACATATTACTAGAATGGTACAGATAGGAAGCTCTCTCTTCCAGGTTGCACCACAAAAATACACATAAATAGAAGTTACCTGGATGTAACTCCAGTTTTATGAGTACAGTATGTGAAAAGTGCTCTAACAGACTTTGCTTTTGGCCTACTGTGATGAAGCTCTGCATCAGCACCCTGACAAAGATGCCCTGTAAATGAACAGAAAGCCTGCAGCTTGGCTTCTTTTGAACTCAGTGAACCTTGAACGAGGGAGGCAGTTTGGCACGCAGTTAGAGGATTATGCATCTACTCATAGAACTGGAGTTACTGTACATCCATGTATCTTGTATTTGTTGTGAATCTGTTCTCCACCCTGGACTTTGCTGTTGGTTAAAACTGTCTGATACAGTATGATGTAGCTTCATGCCATACGTTGGTACACCACTGCACAATGGAGCTGATCAGAGTCCCTCAGGAGAAGCACCATATACTGCCTCATATGCCTTCTGAAGAGGACTGGTGACAAAACTGTTTTGCAAAGCCAAAGTGGTGGACCAGTAGAGTGGACCAGTAATGTCACTTTTGCTACAAACAGACCAGAGTCATAATTCCTACTTCCACTGGAGGGCTTTGTTGCTTCAATGTCAAGAGTTTGGGGCACTTACTGAAACAACTGATTGTCATTTGTCATGAGTGGACAGTCTCAGGATTTACCAGAGAAGGAGAATGTAATTAATGGATATTATTTGATGTATTATACAAAATGTAGGATCCAGCATTTTTAGAGGCTGACTTATTCTAGGGGTTAAAAGACAGAATATCACAGCCTGCTGATATTGATTTTGGCCATTTGTTTTAAACTATCTCTTATGAGTTTCCCAACTTAATGGAAGTGCAACACTGCCCTTTTACTTGAACTAAGAAATCCATGAGGAAAAATGTTTCTACTTCTAGCCTTACTCAGAAATTGTGAGCCAAAATTTAAACTGCTTTATAACTAAATAATAATAACTTAATAACTGTGTGGTATATATGGCATGATTTCTTTTTTGAAAAAGCTTGTAATAGCCACAACCACAGCCACACCAGCAGTTATAAATATTTGAGAACATAATTTCCTATAACCCTCATTTTCACTTTGTTTGTACCTTTTCAATCATTGAGGTTTACATTCAGTTACATTTCATTTTCATATAATTAAACAACGAATACAGTTTGATTTTGTATTTAAATTTATCAGCATGTTTTTTAACATATGTTACTTTCTAGATAATTCATTAAATTTTATATTGTCAGCACTTAAGTTTTGATATCTTTAAGTTGCAGTAATATAATTTTTGTTGTTTTGAGTTCTTGCCGCTTGTCCTTTTATTTGTAGTTATTGTGCTTTGTCCACCCATTGTCTGTTAAATGGTTTGGTCAACAGTATATATGTTCCCCTCCTTCAGGTAGATCAGGTTTGTGTTTTGTTGAGGTCAGTTAGTTAAGTCACTCAGTTTTGTTACAGTTCAGTTCTGTTTTGTTGACCTCTTCTAGGGCCCAATTTAACTGATAAGCACTTTTTAGTTTGTTCTTTCTCATTTTGGGGTAAATAAAAACATGAAAATAAAATAATAAGAAAAATAAAGAGGAAGGAAGAACAGTGTGATGCACTTAATAAAAAGAATAAAGAACAAGGAGAACATAGCGTGCTATGATAAATCTTCTCCATGGAGAGGTAAGCATTCTCACATCACGTTGTTCTTTGTTATCTTAATTTGTTTATTTTCAAGCTAACCTCCAGTTGCTGCCTCAGCAACAGTAATGAGCTGCCCCAAGGCTACTAACTGTTAGGAAGAAAAGAGATTATGTTTCCCCTTGATAGCAAAGCGGAAGAAAAAGCAAATATTTTCAATCTGACATAAACAATTTGACCAATGTAACAGTCATTAATAGTAGTAACGTATTGCTTACTCTGCCTTTACTCAATTCCACAAAACTCAGTGTTGGATTTTCAAAAAAAAAATAAGGTCTTCAAAAGTATCATTAAAGTAAGAAATTCCCTGAATATTTTTCATGTTTAGGTAATTAGGGACCATCTTCTTCTAAATCTTTCTGTTCTAAACCTTTATATCTATGATGCCGACACTCAAACAGTCACCCAGGCGTGCAGTGACATTTTCTTCGGTCAAAGTACATCTAACCTAAGAAAATGTCAGTGCATTATTCTTTCTATTCTCAAGCAGTGGTACAGTACCAGTACACATAAGGACCACTTACAGTGTTGTTTCCTTGATGGCTTGTCTCTTGACAGGAAAAAATATATATAATGAGAACATATCATTTTCTACATTTATTAAGTTTGTTTGATTTAATTTTTTTCTATAAATCTCTTATAATGCTCATTTGAATTAAAAAATGTAATGCTCATAGTTAAACTACAAGAACTTTTGGACATGAAAAATGTTGTCAAAATACATATACAGTGCGCCTGAATTTTTAATCATTTATTTGCATGTATACAATGAAATTCCACTCAACACTTCATTGCCATTTATTTTAGAGACTGAGCTGCTGTGACAATATTTAACCACTAGATGTTGCTACAGGACAAAATACAGTCAGTGAACTATCTGAACATCAACAGAAAGGAAATCATATAACATGCTAAATAGTATTAATTCCCATTATTCAAATGCAAGGGGTCACAAATTAGCCTTTGCTAGAAATCCTTATATGCAGCACATCTGTTTCATGTTATTTTAACCTGTTACAATGTCTTTTGCATTGTTCCTGACAAATAAACTAATATATAAATAGAAGCTATTCTGTAATTATTGTGTTTATATGTTTGAAAATGATATCATATGTCATTTGGCAACCACAATATATCACAAAAATGCTATGTACGTCTTCCAGAGCTGAATACAACATGTCTACAATACCATATCTATTACATTTAAATGCTCTTGAGGTTTCTTCACTGAATCGTACAGAGTAGTTACAAGAGACGGTTTGTGTGTGTAAAGTCAGTCCCTACATGATGGACACAACAAAAACAAGCGTATGACCCAGTTCGTGATCCCAGCCAACAGTTTCAAAACAAGACATCAACAGCTCCCCATGTAACTGTCCTCTTCCTTTACTATGAGTTTTTTAGTGACAAAAATAAGTTATATGTAGTAGTTTCCTCAAAATAGTTAAAGAACAGTCAGTGTAGATGTATAATTACTGTAATGAAGTATTTATTCCTTTGGTCCTTTAGTTAATTGTTCATTTTCCTCTGAAACCAGTTATTTCTTAGGTTGTATCTCTATTCCTGAGTGTATTCTTGTTTTGTTACGATGAAAAATCCTTCACAGGTTATTTGCTGTAGCAATGTGTTATCTGACACAGAGTGGCATGACACTGTATGATTTCTTCAACCATAGATTTTATGTTTAACTTATCCTGCTTCAAGCTTAACACCAATATAATATTAACCTCTTCCGCAATGATATAGTAAAGAAAATTAAGTAAATGTTTATGGAGCTATTTCCCTATCTTTATTCAAGAGTGTGGTATATCAATTTTAGAGCATAATTTATTGATTTCACGTTCAAATTTTGTAATTTGTCCCTTAAAACCCTGCCCTCGCACTCAAATAGTCTCTGCTTGCGCTTAGACTTGCCCTGTTTCTGCTCAAACTGTGTGCTTGCACTCAAATATAATGTTGCTTGCACAGATTTCCTGCGCCCAGGCTTCAGCTCTCCTTCTCGCACTCAGGATACTTCTGCGCACTCGAGTAACTTCTGCTCTCATTTTCTCCTCTGTTCTTGGAGTTTTTGTGCAACAACCCTGTCAAAAATCCCCCAACCAATAGAAGGCCAGGTTTAGTGTTGACCAATGAAATGATCCCTGCCTCCTTGCGAGCTTGTTCGCTTTACTTCTTAGAGCGTCCCGTACGGGCGGGTACTCCCGTACTTGCTTTATTTATGACTTTTGGAATAAAAGGATGGTTCATTTATACACCAGCACCTGTGATTTTTACTATAGTAGCCGCATGGCACAGTGCCCGCCTGTTGGTGTGCTGGAGGAGAAAACGATGTCACCTTCATCATAAACGTTTCTATGGTTACGTTACACCCGTGTGAGAAGGCGAGATGGTCGCTTGAACTTTATTTTATTTATGAAAATTTAAAGTGATAAGTGTTACACGGACCCACAGTTGTAGTTTCCTCAGGCTGGTTAGCTGTTCCTCCATCTGCTGCTGCTGGGGCAAAGCCACTGACACAGTTAGCTTAGCCTGTTAGCACCTGCTACTGCCGATGTTAGTGAGAAAAATACGCAAAGCAGCTTGTAAACCAATTAAATCTGTATTTACGAAGCAGTGTGAAAGTTAATCAGGGATCCTCTCTAAGAAATTGAACAAAACTAGCTGATGCATCATCGCAGACTGGCTGGAAATAAAGCTGCTAACGTTGATTTGCCCGATTCACTCAACACTCATAAAACTGTCATAAAGACTGATTTTAATCCCACTGGTTTGGTTGTTAAATTGTCACATTCACACTGATATGCATTTGAATTATGGCCACTACTCAGACCAAATCAGAACACCAGTCATCCCGTTCATTTGGATGGGGGTAAAGTTAGTGCGTTTTGGCTGCGGGCGTTTTGGCCACTGCGGCACTGTACCGGACTACGGCCGGAAAGTTGAGCCAGAGTCAACTTTTGGGGAAATGCAACCCAACGTCACTGCGACGTTCTCTTCATTTGATAAAAGTAAAATTAGACTTCGCTGTCGACTTCCAGACTCATTTTAAAAAAGATGAGAGAGAGAACACCAGCAATAGAGAGAGAGAAGCAGTAGTTGAGCGAGAGAGTAAATGGAGAGAGGGAGCGCTGGTAGCGAAAAAGCCAGTGAATCAGATCAATAAAAAGTTATTTTCTGATTATTTCACAGCGGTTACGTTATAGAGCACAAATAACATGCCCACAACCACTCACATCTCCGCTCGACCCTGCGGCTGAACGCAGCACCGCCTGATTTGGTCTGAATACGCTATTGGCAGTAGCAGGTGCTAACAGGCTAAGCTAACTTTGTCAGTGGCTTTGCACTAGCGGCAGTCCGGATGGAGGAGCTGCTAACCAGCCTGAGAAAACTACAACTGTGGGTCCCAAAAGGAAGTAAAACTACAACTGTGATGGTGTATAAATGAACCGTCCTTTTATAAATAAAGCAAGGGAAGTACATTTTATAAAGCCCTGGTGGGCTGGAGTGGATGAACCCAGTTAAAGAGTACCCGCCCGTACGGGACGCTCTAAGAATTAAAGCGAACAAGCTCAACAAATTGATATACCACGCCCATGAATAAAGATAAAGAGGAAAATAGCTCCATAAATGTTGTCTGCAGTCTTGTGCCCTAATAGAAATTTGTGTTTTTGAGGGCTTTCTTTTAGAGGCAAGGCCTTAATCAAACTGTTGTCATAGCAACAAATAGGGAATCGTTCCATTTCATACAGTTAACTTCCTCTGTGTTTGTGTGTGTGTGTGTGTGTGTGTGTGTTTATGTGTGTTTATGTGTTTATGTGTTCAGTATCCAGATCAATGAGTGCCCTCGTTGCCCTCACTCTCCCCCTGTTGTTCACCAGACAGCAGTTTGATGTGCCACTCTAATACACATATGTAAAAAATCACACACACACACACACATGCACACACTCATGAAAAGCAAACCAACAACACAAATACACTGCACACTCCTATATAGATGGGCTACATAACTGTCATAATTACACGGCAATCTTCATCCACCTTTTATTCATCACAACCGAGGCAGGTGGCAGAGACTCTGTGTCTAATTGCTTGTTTTGCTGCAGATGGGATTGTCCTCCTCCCACGAGTCCCTCAGTGCTCCCCACCTGCTCTCACTGCTGCTCAGGGACACTAATGAAGTTACGCCACCCCTCATTCAGGCTCTTAAAAGCTCCGGCAGCCAGCCTGATGGCAGGCCAAAGTGCTCCCCACTGCTTTCCCTTTGCCCTCTCTTGTCTCAGTAAACAGCTTGTCATTTCACATCAGCCAGCGGACCCAACTGTGTCCACTGTTCATGGACTAATCACTCTAGTCTCTCTATTCTTTTTCTCAGAGATCTGTTATCAGTTCATCTCACTGCCCCTTCTCTTCCTTTAAATGTATTATATTCTATTGTACTCTGCTGGTTTACATGGTTTATCTGCTTAGAGTTGTGTATCTCTCTACCAGTATGGTTGCGACACTATAGCTTAGTTTTCACTGTAGGAGGGATGGGTTTTACCCCTGATGAACATACTGTATCTTGTAGTATGGGAAAATTAATGTGTTTTCTTATTCATGGTCAGTCCAGGTATATTCATATTTGTCTTCTCTCTGCTGTATGTGTATCAGGTTTTCTTTGAAATCACATAACACACTACGACTGAGGGACTCAAATATATCCCTAAAGTTTAAAATTCTACGTCAACATTGTACATTTTAATGCAAGAGAGTACTTTCACACATGAAAGTCTGAACCCACATCCAACTGGCTTCCATACACACCACAGCCCTGGGATGTTGTTAATGCGCTGCAGGCACCTCAGACACTGTTAGATAATTATTTTACTCTCCCCATGTCCTGGTAGTCCTGAATATATTTAATATGGAAATGAGTTTCTAAAAAAGTGCTTGTCTGAATTATTACAAGGAACTAGATAAAACATTAATTTAAGCAGCAGTAGCTTGCAGCATTTTCTTTGCTTGGATATCTATTCTTTGGGGAAAATGACAATATATATTTCTCACAAACATGCATGATAGACATACATGATTAACAATTTCATGCAATCTATTTTTTTAACAGTGTTGCTACAGCATTTGGTATGGTGCACTTTTCACACTAACAACACCACCTCACGAAGATTAGTTTTCACAATGAGTCTTACAATAAGTAACTTGTCTCTTACATCTCTCAAAGTGTCCATCTGGTGTAGCAAAGTCTGCCAAATGAACACCTCCAGAAACCTGAGTATACATTTTCTTTTCTGTCAGGTAGACTTAACTGAATTTGCTATTTCAGTACTAATCAGAAATGCAGAATTCAGCCCAGATGTAATATTAGCATGTTTTATCAGTGCAAAAAACTCCTGGAAAATTTAAAGCATGTTATTCTGGAGTATTAAGTTCTGCCATGCTTTCTTTAAGGTTTATTTTACTATACATGATAATTATCATGACCAAGCAGAACAAACATCCTTTGCAATATGTGTCTGTTTTAGTAGCTTCCTGGTCATTCTCGGAAGCATGAATGAGAAAAAAGCAAAGTCATCAAGCCCCCTCAGCCTCCAGGCTGTTGGCAGAACCTGCATCAACAACAGGTGTCACAACTGTGATATAGTTTGAAACAGCACTTACAGGTTAAAGGTATCACTGTGTGCTTCCAGTTTGCTCTCTGATAGGTTATCTATCAGCTAATCAGGTACTATTGATGATGAAAACAACATACATAAAGTTATGTGAATATATACAGTATGGCATCAAACTTAATTGTTGGTTTGATAAGCCACCTAGAAAACACTAAATGTTTAAACAATGAGTATAAGGGAGGAGTGAGGGATTGTAATAACATGGTGAACTGTGTTTTAAAGGTATACTATGCAGGATTTTCTTAAAAAAACAATGTATAGATTCATACAAAAATAATCCCTCTCAGTCATCACTTATGACCCACTAGAGGTATGTGGTGGTGTATTTTTCTGCAGAGACTCTGCCCTCTGCCTGTATTTTCTTATTCTCTTATTATTTTGCTGGGCGTCAACCTTTGGGCAGTGAGTATGTAGCCCCCAGCCAATAATAGCAACCAGGTTACATCGCTGTCTCCGTCTCTCCCCTGCTCTGCTCTGATCTGCTCTCTGTCTCTGTGTCATGGATGTATAAAGAGCTGCAGGTCAGTGTGTCTGTTTGACCAAGGGCATGTCTGAGCTACACACAGGCAGAGCGGAGAGGCCACAGTGGACAGGATGAAACTCTGCATTCCCACCAAATCCAGCAATGTGGCACCTTCCTGCAGGGTTGTGCGGAGGTGTGGGCGTGTTTATTTGTGCTTTAGAACATAACCGCTGTGAAACAATCAGAAAATAACGTTTTATTTATCTGATTCACTGCTTTGTTCTTGCCTGCGCTGCTCGCTCTCTTCATTCACTCTCTAGCTCGACCACAGCTGCTCTCTCTCGTTCTCTCTCTCTCTCTCTCTCTCCCTCTCCAAGCCAGCTTTGAATGCTGTGTGTTTACAAACAGCAACCGACAAATCCTGCATACTATGCCTTTAAATTATATTATTTTGCTGCTAATTTCTTTGGAGTTTGTTCAAGCTAGTACATAACATTGCTTTAAAATTGAATTCCAACCTTTCTCAATTTTGTTACAAAGATAACAAAGTTCATAATGCATCTGGCTCCTCACAATGGTTAGACATAATAACATTATAAGGAGGGAAGTAGGTTTTTCCTATACTGCACCACTGACAGCAGTTAATGGATGTCCATTTAGTGACTCCATTAGTTTTTACAATCTATGCTCCATGCTATACCTATCTATCTTCCTAATTATGGGGCCCTTATCATGCTGTTCAGAGGCGCTGCTGGAGAGAGGATGTCTGGGCCATTGCCCATGGCGAATAGAGCTCTTAGTGAACCATAGCCCCTTTCCAGTTCATTACCTTGACCTCTGTGGCACTAAGTAACCAGAGGTTTGATTGAGCATCAACCAAGACTGAAACAGAACTGCTAGCAGAACTGAGGAAATACCTTGTTTTGTCATATTTCAGTGAATGACACAGAGAATCAATATGTTTTTTTTTTTTTAAATGTATACAGGAAATTATAAGCCTGTGTCATTCTGCTCTCCATAAATAGATGATGTATAGTCATTGTTAGTCTAATCTTTGCACAATGATTGTACTCATCTCATGTGGCAATTCATTCTCGATTAAATCTAGGTCTGCCCCACTGAACGGGTAACAGAGCATGGAATTGATAATGTTCTGCTATGTATACAGGCTTTCAAGATAACCCAATACAAAAACAATTTACTGAATCTTACAATTTGAGGCATTTTCTTTGCTGCTACAAACAGAAAAACATAGTAGATACAGATATAATACAGCAGAAATGCATTCTGTGTACTGTGCTTATTGTCTTTGTGTGTTTGCATCGATAGATATGTTTTTCTACATTGTGTTCTCATTCCATCAAGTGTGTGAAAGAAATATAATGTATAATTTTTACACATACAAAAGAAGAAGTTCTTTCGCTGAATGATTCGCTGAAAGATACTGGCAATAGCAGTGTGAGTGTGTGTGTCCTTGCGTGTGAATTATATCTAAAAGCTGCTTTCTGGCAGCCATCAGAAACACTTAGCTGTTCCGTCTTTTAGGAATGAAATGTGAGAGTCTCAAATATTTTGGCAAAGTAGTGATTCTTCCATGAAACCTCTTAGAGTGTGAGAGGATTTATGTATTTACAGTATACGTGTCCGTTATACAAACACATTCAGCGTTAAGATCACAAATTGTTGTTAGTTGTTTATATATGATAAACAGTTCAAGTTCAAGTATAGAAAAGGGGTAGGACTATATATGTGTTTACTTTCTCCTACTCCTTTTCAGACATGTATTATTAATTTATGTTGTTTATTGAGAATGCATTAGCAGAGCCTGTAATTTACAACCTGCATTTGTTGGGATCTCAGTTGACAGTAGGCCAAAGTATATAAATGAACATCTGTCTTCTCTGCATTGCATCGAAGTGTTTTGGAACATAAGCCCATGAATATGAGTTGTTTTATCAGGTGTCATTGTGATGTTAATAGGTATGTTTCGGGTGAGCTGGTGAGGTTTCCAGGGTGCATGACTTTTAATTTGGGTGAGTGAATGTTCTCTCTGTCTCTCAGGGTTTCTCTTCTTCACTTTCTCCATCTCCCTCACACACACACACACACACACACACACACACACACACACACGCACTGCAGCTGACTTCATTTTCTATTTTGGGAAAGTTTATCTTGTCAGCCTGCTCTCACTGGCTCTAAGATATTAGACAGTGCATCAGTCTGATGTAGAGGTCCTTTAATATCCTGGTCCTTTAATTAAGCGAATATGTGTCATTTTAGAAAGAAGAAATAACACATTCTTCATCTTAAAAATGGAAAGCTGAATTCATAAGCAATAAAACACTCTCTTGCTCAAATCATTACACCCAGTGGGTTTTCACATGATCTGGCATGACCATTAGCATATGCCGGCTAATGTTTCCTAATGTTAGAAAACTTTAGATTATTTCTGTCACTTACATTACTGAGCCAGTTTGTTGACTTCATGAATCCTCTCTAGTTGTGCTACTGTTACACTTCACAGCTACACTTTTTGCATTTACCATTACTCCGGAATTGCCACCTGTTGTTACAAAGGGTCACTTGTAAAATCAGGAATATTGCCAAAATTAAACCAATGCTCCCCAAAAACATAGATGAACAACTTATCCACACCCTCATTTCCTCTCACCTAGACTAGTGCAATTCATCATTTACTTGCTAAATGAAGCAGCAGCTGCCCGTCTATAGTTGGTGCAGAATACACCAACAAGACAAGTTTAGCGAATAACACAGAAACAGCAACCAGTATTTCTTCTTTTAAGTTAACATTTGCTTGTCTCCTTGCACTGTCTTTATAGAAACAGGGAGCTGTCTAGTCTTGTACTCGTTCCTGTTTGTCTTGCTGTGACTACTCTTCCATACTGTACATTTCAAATAGTTCTTTGAATAGAAACTTACTGTACAAGCTAACTCTGGATGTGGGTGGCAAAGTCTTTACTTTCCCAAAATGATAAGAAAATGACAACAAATACTGGGTTCCCAGTAACACAGACCAGGTGCTTCATTTTGACTGGCTTATCTTTGCCTCAAGCTGTTTTTGTTATAACGTTAAACACTGTGAAGAGTGACATTATTCTCCAAAAATATGGCATAAGGTCAACTAAAGCAAGAGTGTGACTGTGCCTGTTTTGGCTACACTCATGCATTTTGTATCAGATATGTTGAATACATGATTGCATTTGCCATGTTTTAAGGGGAATGTTTTGACAGGTGTTTATAGCCTTGTACACCTTCATTATTCATAACTTTCACTGGCTTCCCTGTATGTAAAAAAGATCAACTGCCATTTCCCTGAGTTGAACAGTGGGTGTTGCAGTTCAAATAAGGCTGCATTATAATTCTCTTTCTCGCAGTTTCACTGATCAGATCACACCTTCCTCTTGACATTGTAAATGTGAGCAAAGGAATCACATACAGTATCTGACTCGATTTTTCCATGTCAGCATTTCACAAACTGCATCAGAATGGGCAGCAGGGTAAATCTGTGAACACGCACTATGCAGGGATGGTACTTGTTTATATAAGAAATGGAGGCAGAATCATACACACACAAACCTTTGTCTCATATCATGCTCATGTGGCAGAATTATCTTCTCAGTGTATTTAGGCACGACTGTGTTTGTGGTTCTGTTTAGATATGAGGACTGCCGTGCATGGCACTCATACCGTATCTCTACTTCTGAGAAATCCTACAGTATTTATTGTATCCCTCTGGAGTAAAATAAACCATCTCATTATCACAACAAGCACTTAATTCCTGCTCTGGCTCACACTGTGTGATCTGTGTGCATTTCTGTGCAGCTTACAACAGGCTTAAGTTTTAATGGGTGCTAAAAGATATCAACAACGCATCCACAGACAGGATGTGAATGTGTGTGTTTGTTTGTGTGTGTGTGTGTGTAAGAGAAACAGAGGGAGAGACAGAATGTGCATTGTAGAGATCCCAGGAAAAATTGTTTACTAAGGCAAGATGCCATAAAGGGCGATGTCAACCCTCATGACTGTTGCACTGGAGTTAGTGTATGTTTGTACTTGTGTGTCTGTATTCACAAGTACACAATGACTTTTAGACCTTTAGTTGAATGTGAATCCATGTGAGAAAGGCAAATAGACCTTTATGACAGAATTAGCTGGCATGAATATAAAATGCAGCAAACAGAAGGCAAGCTGGTTCTCCTGTAACTGTATTATTTGTTAGAAGTGTTAAGTTGTGAATTGAGGCAAGTCCCTTTGGGAAGTTTGACGTTGGTGCGCTGTTACTTAAACTTATGCTATGCTATATAATGTTACAATGTTGGATGTTCATGTTAAAAGTGGCCAATGTGTCAGATAATGAGGTAAACATATGTAGAAGTAATCTCTGTGAGCAAAAAGCACTGGCTTCAGAGTGCTTTGAATGCTTAGTTTCCATTGTTTTTTTCGACTTTCAGCTTGAGCTGACATTGGCTCATAATGGATTTTCTTATATGGTCATCTGTTCACTGCTCTGCTCCGCTAATATTATGGCATTTTTCCATTGTTTTGGGGGTAGTCATGCCGAGCCATAACTCGAGTTGAGCTGGCATACTGTGAGTGTTTTTCCACTACACAGCAGGGCAAAGTAAAATAAGTTGTTTACCTGTTGGAGGTGTGCTGGTCGTCTGCAGCTCTTTATGAAACATCATCATCACTGGCTGTTTCTGCTTGTCCTGGGGTCCGTTTCACAAAGCAGGTTCAACAAACTCTGAGTCTAATCCTGAACTCTGAGTTGATCTACTCTGAGATAAGAAACTCTGAGTTTCCGGTTCCAGAACAGCTGATTTGAGTCAGTTTATTCAACTCAGAGTAGTTTCACCTGGAGTGAAGCGCGTGCACCACAACTATAAAAAGCCAGCATCAATGGAGCCCCGATTCAACGAGTCACCATGGCAACAGGGAAGAGGAGGGCTGCGTTTTTCGCCCCACCAGAATTAGAAATCTTAATGCGATAATACGGCGAGTTTGAACATGTTTTCAAAAAGAAGTGCAACACCGCTGCAGCTGCAAAAGAGAGGGAGACGGCGTGGGAGAACATCGCTGCTCGGGTCAATGCGTAAGTTTAAATGTAGTCCTTTGCAATCACAATAATATTACAGAGGAAAACTGCTTGATTGGTCGCCTATTAATTTATTTCATTTAGGTCCAATCCCGCGAGGGAGAAGCGCACTTGGCAGCAGTTTAGGATAAAATATAAAAACATTGTTCAAACAGGTGAGACCTCGGCATAATCTCATGGGGGTACCTCATTTTGATCATTTTTTACATTGTAAAGTAAATATTAAGTGGCTGTTTGACTGTGCAGTTGTTTTATCCCCAACATAATGCTGGTTTCACACACATAAATGTCTTCTCATCTACATCATGTTCTGTTAAATAATCAATCCTATTTAAATTAACACAGACTTCTACTCAGCCAACAGAAAGAACGCAGATGTCCGTAAAACGGGTGGTGGTCCAGCACCGCCACCTCTAACAGAGGCAGAGGAGCTGGCCCTAAGCCAGAATTTAGGAAGGCCAGTGGCTGGCTCCGACATTGTACAAAAAACTTCCGTTTGCAAAGAAACGCAGCGCAACACACAATATCTGCTGGGATGTGAGAGAATTGATTACGATTAGTAATGTTGCAAATGTAAGGACGGATTAGGTTGTGTATGTAGATGATGGACTGTGATGTGAAACGGTACCGCTCAAAAAGATAATTGTCTGGAAATGCTAGAACATCTATGCGCAGTCTGATAACCATCTCTCAACGAATATTTAATTCTCTGCGCAGTAATGTTGCACCTTCATCCATGGGATCGTTATCAAAAGGACATGCCATGTTAGTGAAAAAGTCGCCACCTACTGTGCCTAATGGACTTCTAATATACTGACTCTGATTTTTTTTAATGATTTTTTTAAATGACAGACGGCAGAACTAGGCTACGCCAAAACTCGCCTGCTGACTGAATGAATGAGGAAATCAAATGGAGTGTGTGGCTCTGAAAGAGGGCGGAGACTGAGAGAAACTCGAGGTTCATTGAGAAAAACCTGGTCCCGACCAGGTTAGGTTCATAGAGTCTGTTACTACGGTAACTGACCAAGAGCTTAAGTTACCCCTCTCTGTGAAACAGGCTAGAGTTATCCCTCTTTCTCTGGTTTGAGTTACCTCCCTTTTTGAAACGGAAAAGTCAGAGTTTCCCTCATTTCAGGGTTAACAGACCCTGAGTTTTCACTAAACCTGCTTTGTGAAACGGACCCCTGTTCCTCCCCGCATTATTTCTAACTGATCCACTGAACAAAGAGCTCTGTTGTTGTTTTGATTGGTTTTTAGTGCCACCAATGAAGCTCTGCTAATTCGGTGAGGAACATGCTTCATTTCCTGTAAATTCTTCACAATAAAAGTCTCCTGTTATTTAGTAATTTAAGAGCTATTAATTTAAAGCAGTATAGCAGGAAATGTTGGGTTTGCATTAGCGACAACTTAACACGACTCTAATATGGCTGCCCCTCGGCAGGCTTCCTGAAAGCTGGCCAATCAGAATCAGAGTGGGTCCACTGGGAGGAGGGACTTAAAGAGACAGGAGCTAAGACTGCCTGTTAAGAGACAGAGGCTGAACTGAGGGGCTGCATAAGGGGCCAGTATAAGATAAATAAGGAGTTTTTTGAACTGGGAATCATGCAAAGCTACTCTAGTGGAATCCAAAAATAAAAATATAGAGCTGAAAATGAGCATACAAGGTCCCCTTTAACCTTGTCAGTACCCTGGACCCTCTTAAGAGGTCCACTATTATGCAGACTGTTCAAATACAAAATTTGTTATTTTATATCAAAATTTATTTCCAAATTTGCAAATAAGTTGATACTACAGATGCCAAATATCGCATGTATGCACAGAACAAAGAATATAGAATATAGAATATGCAGCAGTGTTGAGCAAGTTACTGATTACACATTACTTAATGTAAAAGTATTTACATCACTTTACTCATTACTCATTACTTGACTTTCGTTACTCAGCCATCAGCTCTGACAAAGTTAACAGCTAGTGTAAACGTATCCAACAGTATATAAAGTAGTTTAGCTAGCTTTGCCTCAACCAACTACAACTTCAGAATTCTGCTTACACATTAATGCACCAGTAATAATAATCATATGGTACAATAAGACACTCTGAAAAGGGAAATTCTGCTGCCTCATGAGCATGTTAGATACTTTAAGTACATTTTTGTGATGATAGTTACTGTAGTTCCACTAAAATTGTGAATGCAGGATTTCTAGCAGGGTGTTTGTACTTCCACTACTAAGAATATGTGATGCAGTGGGAAAGTGTTTTATCTACTATGAAACTGCTGAGACCTTTATTTCCTCAGGAAAATACAGTATGTCTGTTGCAAATTGAAGAAAATGACTTCCCATGCCAGTCCTAAAGTAATGGCTAAGGGGTTAGAGGTTTTATTTCATCTTTAAAAAAAATGATGGGGAATATCAGTGACCTCATAGTCAGCTGTTATTTCACTGTTCATATGTTCTCACACTAAAATAGTGCATACAGCATTTATCCATCAGGATTATTAGGTAACATCTCAAAGGATTGTTTTTGTTTGGTATTAATTCAGCACTGCTCCAGTGAGACCTGTCCCTAGAGATAAAGTGAGACCACCAAGTGAACACGAAAGCCCTTTTAGAAGTTTCCTACAACAGAGAAAAGCGATTTGTCCTCGTTTTCCAAATCTCTGCTGTGAATCAGGTCAGCACTGAAGGTTTTTGTTTGTTCTTCCACTGGCTGCAAAGTAGCTGTGGGCTTTTATTGTTGTTTTTCTCCATCACATCATCATCGGGATGGGATGGGTTCGTGTGGCTCTATTGTTGTCTGAGACTCTGTTAAAGGCCATTTTCTATGCGCATTCATCCCTTCATGCTAGGACTTCCTTCCTGCAATTCACTGTTGATGTCATTGGTGCTATTTCAAGAGTACATCAGAAACTGTCATCATTGTGTAACTGACTGGAAGTCTGTAAATACTGTAAGACTGAAACAAATGTTTGATGTGGGCGGGGTTAAACCTCCAGGAGGGTCTTCAAGTCAGACTCAGTATGATCTGGTCTACCATAGATACAGTAGTCAAGACAATGTAAAATAAAAACATGGCACATCTTTCCAACAGCCTTTGGAACATTTTTAATCATGGATACCTTTCAGTTTGCTGTTTCAGAGCACAAATAACATATCTGACCCTCTTTGTTCACAGCTCGATACTCTGACTAATGGACAAATGTTAGATTAAGTAAAATCCCATGTCAGGTTGCTGGTAAACTACACATGCTCTTATCGTGCCCTTTATCACCTTCAGTTTCTGCCACCATGTTGTTATCTGGGCACTGTGTTTGCACAGGTACAGTAGCACAGTAGTAGTACAAATCTAAAAATAATAGCAAATCAAGTGCTCGGCTTTCATGACAGTCACAGGACACATAGTCCAGTAAAAGTTGGGGATTTTTAAGAGGGTCAGGGATTTCTATAGAAGGTCTCTAAGCCATTGACAAAAACAAGAAGCTGACAGTAAATTACTGTTAAATCTTGAAACTGGAAATACAAAAAGGTAATTCAAGCATGTTGTTGCATCAGCTCTGATTAAATTTCATGGTGGCAGGAACAGACTGAAATACATCTTTCAACCGGGGAGAAACCTAATTTTACACTTTTGGGAGAAAAAATAATGATGCCTGTAAAGCTTTGTCTCCCATGGTGTCATTACTCTTGCAGATTGCTTGAAAATATTCGAGCGGCATAGAGAGTCATTGATTATTTGAGCATTGTGCAGAGACATATAGTATAATGCCCTTACCATGAGGAAACAGAAGTGCAAATAACCACAAGTGTGACATAATGAGAGATAATGTGAGATAATCTTTAAGCATGATTTCAGGTCGCTGCTCTGAAAATGTAATTTCTCCACTTCCTCTTAGAGGTTTAGCATGAACAAAACATAAGTTGTTTTTCCTTTTTAAAAAAACTAGTGGAATATACTAATATAGAAAAGAATAAAGTGGCTTGTTGGAAGATTCAGGAAGAAAATCTTGCAGTTCAAATCATTTCAACTAGTCATCATCTGTCTCTGCTCTGCCTGTTAAGTAAACGGTTCAGTGACTGCAGTCAATGATTATGTGCAATGACTTCCCCTTTACTAGAGTCAAAAGAAGATTGTCCGCCAACCCTGATGACTGACAGATACTTAAAGATCTCGCAGGTTCATACATCTCACTGCAGGAGTAGCTAGGTGAAGGTTTGTAATGATGTCATCTGTATCTCTTGCCTGATTCCAGATCTTTGAATCCGCCCACCTAACCAAGTCAAGCTGACTGAGAAGTAACGAGCTGATCATTCTGTCTGATACCAGGCAACTGTATCTCATGCATCAACACATTCTCATCTTACGAACCATTTAGTTGAATAACGTCCTAAAACAGTAAACAGCAATGACAGAGGTCAGCTCCCAAATAATAAAACAGCATGGGGAAATCCTGACTTGTTCTAATAAAACATTTCTACTTAAGAAACTGTTGTCATGTTGATGTGTCAGCAACCAAAAAAAGTTCATCTTTAGTTTGTTTTTCTGAGCCAACAGGCATGTGGATTGTTGGAATCAATCTCAGTCAAGATTATCAGATTAAGATTGTCAGATTGTTCATAATTCGAATACTCATCACTTTGCACTTTATTAATTAAGTTACAAAAGTAATTAATGTGTTGCAGTGTTTTATGGTATTCAGCCGTTACTGATGCTGCTGATCTGTCCTGCTCTGATGCCAGTTATGGAATGACTGAAGATATTATTATTTTGATACTCGGCTCTACTCCCAGAATATTGTCTCCAAATCCTTCATTGCAATGATTTATAAATAAGAATATGTCAGCAGTTTCAGACCTTTAACCAAGTCATTGATCTTTCATGGCCTCAGGCTTCTTTAGCCAGCAGACTCAGGCTGAGAGGTCATGTTGTGTTTACTGTACATTCAGTGTCAGCACAAAGGGCGTATATACACACACATGTATGCACAAATACAAACACGTGTAAACATCATGATGCACCCACAAAGGGAACCTTCTCAGCTATGCAGCTCAAAGTGAGACTGACCATCCGTGAAAAAGATCAACAAAGCAGTTTGGATTTACCACAAAGCCTCGGCACTAATTGGATGAGATCCAGCATAAACATATGGTATTGGCTTTCATCTTGTTAATTGCATGTGCTGCGATGACAAAAGCTACGGGACATTTATGCATTGTACTCCCCGTGTTTATTATTGTAAATGTCATCCATAGTCCACCCATAGGGTAAAGATCAGCTTTGATCTTGACCTTGACATTTTTTGAAGTTCTGAAATAAAAATTGACACCAGAGAGGTATACTGTGAGGCAAGTGGGCTATGTTTAAGCTGACTTTCCAGTGTCAAGTAAGTGGATCCCTTTAAAGCAAGGCATATCATCATGGTAACTTGCTTGTTGAGTTCAGGAGGTCAGTTCCAAATGTCCCCTCACCAATCAGCTCCCTGGGAAAATGGCATTCCCATGGGCTTGATTAAAATAACTTTTGATGTAAAAACAGGGCAAAAATGTACTCAAAAGAATGTGGAAGAACTGCAGAGGGTAGCTAACAGATGTCTGTAAAAGACAGCACCTGTCAAACAGAAAGTAGGTTTCATTAACTGATGGGAGTTAATATTATATGATATACTTTTACATATCTTATAATCAAGAGAAAACTTTTACATATGCATTGCACTGTTTTCTGCCCTCTGAGGCAAATTTTTGATTTGCTATATTGAGCTATACAAATAAAAATTGACTTTTCAAAGGATTTCCATCAATGATCCTTGCAATAGATTACATCTGCAAACATGACGTGTATTCTGAGAATAAAATAATTTTATACAGTCAGTGACTATGACACTATGAATATCAATAAACAGCCACTCACTGTGCCTTATGTTTGGGCAATCATGACTTTCACTTACACATTATAGTGTTTCCTCCTGCGATCCTTTTTAACCTTAGTAGCAAACTGTCACTTTGACCTGTTACTACTAAGAATAAACTTAAATAATCAAACAGATGTGTCCACTCCATTTATTGTTTAGTTTTGCATTCACCACTTTCACACAAAACCCTTGAGTAATGCTACCAATAACATACAATAACTGCAACTTTATGTCATGGTTCAACTAATTGATCCTCTATGGAAATGCAGTAGTGTTTATTTTGACTATGGGTGAATTACACATCATCAGCTGATGAGGCTCTCATCACATAAAGGCTCCCTGATAGAGAAACTAACAGCTGATAGAATGTCTTGATCAAGGCAATTGAAACTCAGGGGAAACTATAAAGTCCAGCCAAACTGTTAATGTTCTCGCTCACAAACAAGCAAAGGGAGCAGTGATTTTGTGGAGGTAATTCAGTACATAACATCTCTGGCAGATATAGTAATGAAAAGACTTGGAATCAAACACTGGAGAAACTTTACTTCCATTAATCAAGGCATATTTCATATTCAGTTCAAGCTATTTTTTTCCGTACTTAGTATTCTGTACTGATGGCACATGAGATCACTGTTGTGAAAACACAAAACCTGAACTGGCACTTTTCCAATTCTGAACAGAAAACCTACAGAAGTTTAATGCAGTGGGTGACCACATCCAGGGAAATGAGGGTTTTAATATAGTTATTAAAATGTGATTTGTTATTTCCTAAATGTTACATGTGAGAATTGTAACAATGCAGATACTGAAGAAATTACATAAAGGAATGAGTTATGTTGCTTTTACAGTACATCTGAATAGGAGTTATACAGCTAAAGTTACTTTAACTATTGCCACATTTATTTTTTTCCAATATAAAATCAGTAACTTCCTCTAAGAGGGCAGTGGTGAGAGATGATACCTTACATCCTCATTAGCCTCCTCCCAGTCTTTATCCAAACACCCAATTCTGTTTCCAAGAACGCAAGATATTTTGACTTGTTCTCTTTTTATGAAAATATAGCTGAGCCAAGGACCCTGCATTAGCAGACATTTGATATGTTATGAGATCATGCTGTTCCCTGCAGTGTGTTCCTGCTGCGTTTCCCCATTTGTGTTTTGAACCATAATCTCAACCAGGCAATTAAGATAAAATCTAAAAGAGCTGGAGAGACCTTTTTAGAAAAGACATCAAAATGGATTTTGACTTGATGCTGGAACACAAGAATTTCAAATGTTTTATGGTTATTTGAATGTTTTTGTCCATTTTTCTTGGTTGGAATTTCAAATATCCACACAACCCTTTAAAGCCCCTGAAAACTCAGTTTCAAATCTTCAGAAATTCTCTTGTTATGTCTTGTGTTATGTTGGTTTAGTTGGTAAGTGCCTACTCATTCTATTCAGGTTCATATGTAGTGGTTAATTTGTAAAAAATCTTGATTAATTAGATTCTGAACAATACTTTAATTGACAGAAAATTCATAGTTTTAAGTGTGGAATTTGTTTGTAAAACTGCAAAGTAGCATATTAAATTCATTCTGAAAAACTCCATAATGAGGGCATTTTTCATACCAAATTACATAACCCTTAAAAATGTCAGAAGAATTAACAGTTATTGATGTAATGATGTACTACCTCATGGCCCATAATAAGAAGATGATCAAGAAAGTATGTTTTTGGGGCCTTTAAGAAAAGTATGTAAAGCCAAAAAAGATAGCAGCATCCGTTTGTGCATGTACACGTGACACTTTATAACACTGGTATGTTTTGTCACCATCACATGTGGCCTGGCATGCCCTCCTGGTGGCTTACTTGAGAAGAAGAGACTACAGGAATAGCAGGAGAAAGACATCCAAGACTTGCTAATCTCCCTCTAATCTATTTTCCAAAAGGCAACTCACTCTTTTCTACAGAGAGGAAGGTCAAGAAGCAAAAGGGGAAAAAAAGCAATCAGGTCACATCTGCATAATTCTGCATATTTCTCTGTCCCTTTCATTTGTGCCACCTCAACATCCTGGTAATATTTCTTATTATACATACAAATATCACTTTCTGATTCTCTCTCATCATCCCACGTCCCTGTATCTGTTTCATCCTCCTTTTTTATCTTATTTTCTACTTTGTTCACCCTCTATTCCCACTTGTATGTATTTCTTCTTGACTCTGCCAGAGTCAACACCTCACTCAGCAACCCCCTTTCTCCCATCTCTTCTTTCATTTGTTACGCCACTCTTTAAGAAGGAATATTGAACACTGCCAATATTTTAGATATAGATAGCAACTTATGATAAACATCTTGGCAAAACCTCAGTTGTAAGCAATCAAAAAATAAAGTTCAAAGGTTCAAAATCCTTGCAGTTGTTTTTATAAAGGATGGCTTTCACAACATCTGATTAACTGTTTTATCTTTATGTTGCTAGCCACATCGTCTCACACACTGTTAGCCTATAAAAAGAAGTTTCACATGCACTGCAGGCTTTGCACCTCGGCTGAAATGCTAATTCACATGCTAACCCCTCAAAGGAAGTTTAAATGGGGCAGGAAGGACGCTACTGAGGATGTGGTCATGTATTGACATGTGCAAGAGGGTGGTAATGCAGCATTGTGGCTTTACTGGCTGCTTTTGTCTTGACTTAACTTGACTTTGGTGGAGGATAGTGTTTATGTTCCAAATTCATGTGGAAGTTATAAATGTTATCAAAGCAAATGTATCAAAATCTGTTTGTTCACTATTCCTTGCAGATTGCAGCCCACCGAATATTCACCCAGAGGAGTGGACACATCTGTTTGATTGTGGATTTGACTCACTCAACACTAAACCTACGTCATAGTCAGGGTTCGGGGTAAGGACATGTAATGCAACACCACATAAATATATGTTGGTGTTTGAAAATGTTAATGCCAACTTAAACATGAGTCATGCATATGGTTGCAGTTAAAAAAAGTTGGGAGAGACGTGACTGTAACATTTCTCCTTTTGTAATTGCCTAGTTGGGATGTTGGAGTACTGTTTTAGAATAAATTCCCCCTTAAAGCAATCAAACATCAGTCTTGAGTGAGGCAAAACCACGTCTGAGTCAAGCTCCCCTGCCAGGCAGTTCCCCTGAATTGCAGTAATTTGTGTGAAGCCGTGACACAGTTACTGTTTGTTTTGATGTTGAAAGTTGAGGCTGTGCCATGGGGACAGGGCATGAGGGGTTGAGCCTGGAAAGGAAAGGGGGGGAGAGGCCAAGGACACAACAGAGACCAACAGAGCTGCAGAGCATTTTCCCCTCTCTTACTGACACATTATGGGATCAGACTTCAGGATCTCAATATTAAATCAACTGTCAATCCTCCCAAATGACCACAGCTGGTTTGCATCTCCATTAACGAGGCAACAAGATTTGATCTAAACATGAGTCATGAGGCTGCAGAATGTTCTCTGTCTTCTTTTTCTTGGATTAAATGTCATCCGCCTTTCACTGCTCCTTTTCCTGTTTGTTCCTGTGCACTTTTTAGTAACTTGCTTCATTGCCTTTGTCTCATTGTGTCGCTGTTACAGTCATTTTGAGGATGGACATGTTAAAATGTTATTTACTGATGTTATCCTGTTGAGCTCAGTGGGTTAGAGGTTACCAGGTAAGAGGTTGAATCCCTGCTGTTGCAACCCGTGCTACAAACAAATTGAGCTTCCACAGCTTGAGGTTGAACCCAATACAGAAGTACCTTAAAGTGCAATGCCACTGGCTGCTTGATGTTGGCTCTAATTGACTCCCATTCAAAAAGCGTCAACTTCTCTCTAGAAATACTAAGTCAATCATTTTTTTCAACAAGTAATTATGGTCTCAATCAATAAATTTGGGCCTTCTAATAAGTGTGGTGATGGTCATTTTGGAAATTATTGCTCTGGTAATAAGATTTTAAGATTTATAGTAGCTTTGATGTTTGCTGTGTGGGCGCTGATTGACAGCTGTGATTGACAGTTCACTCACCTGCTGCTCTCCCCAGCTCCAGGACTCGCACTGAGTCAGAATATTGTCATAATATGTCAGTTTAATGATACCGACCCTTTTAGCGTATTTTTGCAAAAGTAGCTAACATTAGCCCAAGTGTTACCACAGTAAGCTAGCAGTTGCTTCAGTATGAGGTAGCGGGGCTTGTATCCCCCTGTACTTATTTGGAAGGTCCTGGTTCCAAATGGAAAAGATGGTGTCAACCATCAGCAGCAACTCTGGGCTTCAAACGTGATCCAATGCAATCCAATGGGTGACGTCACACCTCGTTACATCCATCTTAATGTACAGTCTATGAAGCAAGTCCATTCATGGTGATTTGGGACATTGTTTTAAAAAGCATACGCTTGAATTTGGTGGTTATTTTTATCATGGAAAATGATGCATGCTTAATTTTCAGTGGTTCAATATCAGTGGTTCATCTGTAACACATTTCTATTGTTCTATTTGTGTCTTCATATAGAAACTGTGCCATAGTGAAGATGTTTAAATTTCAGCAGCCAGGAGACTTCAGTCATTAAACATCTGAGAAAGTGCAACCTCTAGGCTACGTCTTCATTTTGGCCCAGTACTTTTCCTATTTTGTCAGCACTCCTGGGGAGAGACTCCAGATTCTGCATGTCAGAGCACAATATTTGATTGTGGATTATATGTGTGCATTTGTCATCTGGTGTCAGTGACTGCAAAGTAACCGAGTTAAGTTCTTCCTATCTTTCATGCACAAGGGGAATAGATTTGCATGTGTGTTTGTGCCTCAGCTGTCAATGAACCTAAAGGTGAGAGCCAAGGCCTTCAAACACAAGACAGCAGTGGCTGTTTGTTTTTGAGAAAACCTCTGTGACATTTTCCAGGATCCTTTCATGTTGACGGGGGTCCAGAGATACGTAATGTCCAACCAACCTTTAGTCCACTGCTTATTTCATCAGGCCACTTCTGCAATCTCATCCCAAAGTTCAAGATGAATTGTTGGTCTTTTTTCCTCCATCTGCCCTCGTCAATGCAAAACGTATTATTCTATCCTCGTGTTTCTTTATCTCCTGTGACCTTTTTGGAATCATAGACTGTGTCTGACCAGAGTGCACCTGGATGAAGTATTCTGGCATACACACCTCTTTTACCACTGCTCCCAGATTTTTTATTTTTATTTTCAGGGGAAATGCTGAAATTTGCAAAGAAAAAAACTCACCTTGGCTTCAGTACAAATTTTTATACAAAATAGAAATCTTTATTCAAGTGCATGCCAAACAAGTGATGCGTTGACATCTTTTTTTTTTTCTATCCATTACAAATTGCATCACTGGAAAAGGATATTGAACTGGGATCGATATTGGTGAGCCACACACTTCACAGTTTATTACAAAAAAAAGTGCCTCAGAGAGATATACAGCAACCTTGCATCAACATTTACCTGTACAACACATGATACAGAATGTGACATACAGGTGTCAAAGACAACATTTTGCTCTGAGACTAAGTGATCTCCCATTGATGTGTTCATCAGACATTGTCAAAGACATACAATGCATTGTCCATCAGCTTCATTTAGTGCTTAGTCCAAGTCCAGAATCAGAGGAGTGGCCTCCAACAATCACAACATCATTCACATTGTACTTAAAGGTTAATGTGTTATCAGTTCTTTTATGTGATTTTCAGAGAAAAATGATTTGGTTTTCTATGAATCTTCTTTAGTCAGTTTTAAACCAACATATAAAAGTATTTGACCAAATACTTCAAAGACAGTTGCTCCTCTTTCATTCATTTATCTTTAGCTTTGGCTAAAATTTGATCATGTCAAAGCCTATATGACAATTACCAGATAAGAAAATCCAGCTCCACCCGGTTCTTAGAGAACATGTAGCTTCTTTAAACATTTGACTATTACACAAGAATAACAGGAATTATCATTTAACATCCTGAACCCGAGGCTGTTTTTGCTATCTTTCCCTCTCTTTGGGAGAGTTCGTACATGTCTGAGCCAGTCAGGTAATATTTTAAGAACATTTGGCAAGTGAGTGGTACTATACATCTTCTAGGAAATGGAAAAAAAAGTATTTTGATGCCATTTTTCCACAGACTTGAAGGGTATTGAAATATTGTCCCTTAAATAACATTTTTAGGAATTAAGTGTACTGATGTCTTATTAAAGTTAATGATCAAACTGTTTTATAGACCACCGCAGAGCTTCTTTCTAAGATTACATATTGAGAGATTATCTCTCCCTAGGGCTGCAACAACTGAGATTGTTATTACACACAAATGGGAAGTGTCTCATGATCAGTTTTTGGAACTGCACACTGAGTAAATTAACATAAAACTACTTTCCCCACCTGTCTCTCCAGTGCACCAGCTGTAAGCTGCTCTGCTCTGGCATTTAAAGTGTCTCTGAGGTGAAACGGAGATCCTTCCAGCCTGTAGTTTGTCTTTATTCTCTGCTATTTGGCTTGGCATCTCCCATTTTGCCATTTGTTTTAATTTTCCACCGCCTAATCCACAGGAATGGTGTGGCATCAAATATACAATGATCTACAGTCATGTCACTTTCCGTTGGGGTTTGTTTTCTTTCACTTGCGCACACAGCTTGTCCACACCGCCATCAATTTATGTTCAGCAGGCAGCAGCGCTTTGTTATTCTGCCATCAGTTAAATGCCCACAACAACATATTCCTCAAAAACAGATGGCAAAGCTACAGCTTTCCATGAAATTAATCAACCTTGCATAAGTAGCAGCAGTAAAGTGTGTTTATGACTGATAAAGATGTCAGTTGATTGTACCATGGCTCTGTGGAGAGCGGACAATAACAACTGTGAGTTCAGTTTATAGCAAGTGAGAATGTGAAGCTTTCAGTAATGTGATTAAAAATGAGGGCAAATGTTATTTAATCCTGGTGCTCAAATGCTCTGTCCTCATACAGAATAGAAAAAACTCCTTTGTAGATAATCTATGTTTGTGCCACATCTTCCAACATATTTAATTCACAGTTATAAGTTTTCGCTTTCTTTTTCTTTGCCTTGGTAATTAAAGGGCTATTTTTTTTTTTTTAATCTATTTTAGTTTCACAGATAATGTAAAATGGAGAGGAACAGAGAGGAGGATATCTGTTATATAAATGTTATCAGCCTGACTAAAACTGTGTCTGCAGCACCCAGTCTGCATAAAAATCTGCATGTCCAAAGAATTTAAGGCTTAACAGCTTACATTAGTTTACCTACAGTCCCCACCAAAAACAACACCTTATTGTACCGCGTTTATCAAGATCTTATGTACTTTATTAATTTTTGCTCTCTGTCTGTCTCTCTCTCTGAATTGCACATGTTGCTAAATTCATTCAGGATTAATTCACTCAGATCCTGGTGATGACCACGCGCACTAGGTCTCTCTCTCTCTCTCTCTCTCTCTCTCTCTCTCTCTCTCTCTCTCTCTCTCTCTCTCTCTCTCTCTCTCTCTCACTGACGCACGTGTGTGTGTGTGTGTGTGGGAGAGAGAGAGAGAGAGACATAGAGAGACAGAGAGAGAGTCACACTGGAAAACGGAGAATCAAAACGCGCTCAAAAAACGTAACGCTTTGTTAGGTGTACTGGAAGGGTGGAAGGCTAACAACAGCTGAGATTATCACGTGCACAGGGTACCTGCTCACTCCGAGGGGGGGTGGGGGGGCTGGGCATGGTGGGAGGCGTCTCTAGCATCAGCGGCGCGTTGCACAGAGACATTTCTTGCGCTCCCAACTGTTGGCTGGAAGCACCGGTCGAGCGCAGTCCTGCACATGGTCGCTTTCTGTACCAGTTGGCACTGGATGCATGAAACACGGATGTAATTTCCCCGCTTATTAAAAGATGCCTACAGACATGGAAACATCCATGAGCTACAATGATAGAAACGCTGCGTAACTGACAGCACGCCTACAACGACAAGGGACTGGTGCGCTCTGGCACCGGAGGAAAGCAGTCACCAAACTTCACACGAACAAAGCACCAATTTACGACAAAACACCGGGACACTGTGAGACTGAACATGTTTCCTTGGAATAATTGTAATCTGTATTTATAGCCTAATTATCAACTTCAGCACCAGAATAAGGTGTGGAAAGCGTCCGTGTTGTGCTCATTCTGCTCCCCCCGACCGCGCCAATGTTAGGATGGCTTGTGGCTCTGTGCACTGTGATCCTGGTGGTCTTAATTTGGCCAGGCTCTGCTATGCTTCAAGGACTGGGGATTTCACGGCAGGCAGCGAAGGACAAGACCGTGAGGTGTATTTCAGACCGAGAGGGAAGCGACGGTGCGCAGACGGCCTGTGTGACCGATGAGAAAACACGCACCGTGGCACTCATCTGCAAACCGTCCGCGCTGGCCAACTATCTCCTAAAACACTGCAGGACTTTCAGCAATTACTCGCCGTGTGTCGGGTGGACGTGGCGGGCCAGCGCCTTCCTCCTGAGTGTGTATGAGGCGTGCTGGCCGTACGACAGTCCGGTCCAATTTGTGCGGGACAACCTGCAGCTGAGCGACGATGGGCTGTTGGCCTTGGACTGGGCAGTTCCGTCCTACCAGAAACGACGCAGGACTTCCAGTCACTCCACCAGCCCGGTTCTTCTCATCATCCCAAACTCTTTTGGGAAGATCACAAGAAATGTGTTGAAGGTAAACTGTGAGTTCTTTGGTTCTCCCACAGACTGCACTGTAGGCTATAAAATTCCCCTTATAGTATAGAAATGACATATTCATGTAGAACAGCAAGTTTTACAAAAGATGAGGGTAATGGGAAAGTTCATGATTACAAGTCATAAAAATAAAAGAAAACAGTCCACAAACCTGATACCTATAAAATGTTGGAAATAGTAGTTTCCATATTTTCTGCAGACATTACAATACAGTTTCTGAATCTCTAAATATTTACAGAAACCTATTAGTATTCATTTCACTGAAAATCATCAGGATCCTCTCACTAGATGCACCTTTTGGGAATTTGATAAACTTTGCAGCTTCTCTGTAATTCAGCATCTGTGTTTCAGCATATATCGACATGATGAAAATTACAGCAGCTTGCATTGAAACATACTGTGCATGGCATGTTTTTAAATGTCTACCAACAGTAATTCTGCACTTTAAAATAAGGTGGAAATTAGCACAGCTCAGATACAACATAATACCCTCAAATAATAACAAATAATAACCTCAAATTCAGTAAGAAGAAACCTAAAACCTTCAAGATACATATTGAATACATGCACTGACAGATACTGTTTGCACAAAGCATTTTGAAAGAGAAACTAGTCATACATTCAGTAATTTAAAAGAGATGTGGGAAGAAGCCAGAGCAGATCAATGGCCATTTGGCAAGGCAATCACTTGAGCTTAAGGCATTGCAAGCTCAGTCAGAAGAGAAAAGCCAAGTGATAAAAAAGAGCAGATGCGGAGGCAGCACCAGTCTTTCAACTGCTCTTTCAATACACTGACTGAGGTAATTGAGTGAGGGATTACAAAGCATCGCTTGACTTGAGGGGCCCGGGGAAGTGCTGCGCTGCTCCACATGAATGCCTGTTGGCTCTCGCACCACTCTGGGCACCTGGCACTGTGCTAGCTCATTTCATTTCATACTGTTAGCTCTGTGTGCAAATCCGTCACAGGCTTACTGTCATCTCCATGTCAGAAATAACAACTCTGCAAGAACTCAATACTAAAAACAAATGTGTTTGGCATCTAGTCTAATCTAGAATTAATAACTTCTTGTGTGTGTTGATCTAAAAAAACAAAGGATGGATAATGACAGAATAGAGGAAGAGAAGTGGAAAAAATAATGATGAGACTAAAATGGAAGGAAAAAAAGGAGATACATGATGAATTTAAGCTTTAGGAAAAAGTAACATGATGGATAAAAAATAATTGTCAGATTTTGACAGATCTGTGTCTTTTTTGAGGAAGACATCACAGTAGAGAGTATTTATGATGCTGTCAGCCAGTTATGCTTGGGAGGCTTGGAAGCTGAGGCGCCACAAGGGATATACACCAATTAATATTGCTCCTGTCACTGGTGAGATTCTCTGTGCATAACCCAGTCAGTGTGTGTGTGTGTGTGTGTGTGTATGTGTGTGTGTGTGTGTGAGAAAGAGATAAAAAGAGCTCATGTGTGCGTGGGCACACACACACGGTTCTATATCTGTGACAGAGAAGAAACAAAGAGAGAAATGTGGATTCTTTTTAGAGTGTGTGAGCTCACGGTCTCTGTCCCCTCCTCTTTTACACAGCATGTTTCAGGAACTCATGAATTTATGAATGAGCCTCATCTTAAATCATTCAGATTTTTACACTCAGTTTGTCTAAGGCTCCTTTGTTTCATCCAGTCTGGCGTGATTCAGGATGGAGAAATGTTGATACAGTATCTAACTGTACTCTTACACAGTATTTTCAAATGGTTTCAAATTTATGCTTGGTTGATAATATGTTAGTCATAAAACACACTAAACATACCACTTCAGTCAATAATTCACATTATTATCAGGATCGCAATGCAAATCATGTTGCTGGGTGCTCCCATGATGAAAATAATCTATTGAGTACTTATTACTGTATTAATATTGAGACTACTTCACTTTTTAGAAAAAAAGAAAAGTGTCTCAATTCCCAAAAATACATCTCCTTGGATCTCTCTTTCTTGTTTTATCTCACTGTGTCCATCTCAGTCCCTCAATATTTATAAGTTATTTATATTAATAAGAAGTAGTTTGACATTTTGATATTTTGCACTTATTTGCTCACTTGCAGAGAGTTAGATGACAAGGAGAAGGTCGATACCACTCTCATATATGTATAGTAAATATGAAGCTACTGGCAGCAGCTGGTTAGTTGAGCTTAGCTTAAAGACTGGAAACAGTCCTGTTCAAATGTAACAAAATCTGCTTACCAGCACCTCTGAAGCTCATAAATAAACATGTTTTACCTTGTTTGTTTAATTCATACAAAAAATGTAATGAAAGTAAAAATGATTTCTATCTGACTATTTCTTTGGCAGGCGTAGTAACTTCCTGATGTCATGTCGTCACAGTGAGACTGCAGGAACTTTCACCACCTGGCCAATAAGAGAGTTCAGCATATACAGTAAACCAGTGTAAAACAATGTCGGTTTTGTGTTAAGCTAAGTGGCAGCAGACTGTATATTGCACGAACAGATATGAGAGTTGTATTGATCTTCTTATCTAACACTGAGCAAGAAAACAAATACATTTGTTTCCTAAAATGTCAAACTATTACTTTAAACCAGCCCTGCATTTATCTGAGTCTACATAGAAACCACAGAAAAACAAATTAAACCACATTATCTGTCTTAAGCTCCACCATCAACAGTTAACTTTTAACCTATTTTCACTCCAAGAGGTCAGCTTCATATGTTGAAGGTGTGTGGAGACATGTAGGATTGAGCCCCATTTTTCAGCCTGTTATCAGTGTAAAGAGGCATGTTGAAAGGTGATAAATGCTCCTGGAGGCAGACATCCAGCTGTTGCAGCCGACTCCCCTCATTTGATTTACACGTGTCACACTTTCCTGACAGAGCAGATAGATTTGTGGGTAGTTTCACAATAATTTTGTGACCCAAGTTCAGAGTTTTGTTCAGTATGCTTACAGCACTCATTCATTAAATATATTTTATTCTTTATAGATAAGGAAATGTGATATAATCTGGCAATTATGTGTAATTTACCATTCAAAACTCAAATTGGTTTCCAGACTATTCCTTTTACCTTCAGATTGCTGAGAGAGCAACTTTGGAATTTTCCAAATTCCTTGTGGGATGGGATAATAGCTTCGCACTCATGCAGTGGAAGTGGGAAAGATTTACCATTAATAATCATGATTAGATCAGTGAAAAGAGTACTGTAATAGTAGCAGTAATACATCACCATTACCAGTTGTGGAAATTTCTAGCCAGCTTTCCAGCAGCGTAAGACCCAATGCAGACAGGGCATAAATGAATTAATGTCCATATATTGTTGCTCCTAAGCATTCATCAAAAACATATTGTACTCATGTTACAGTTTTCACTGGGAACAAACAGCAGTGAATAGGCCAAAGAAACAAGCAGCACGTCTGTGTTTTCTGTCCCAACATCACTTTGTGAATTTTACAGCTTGGTGTCGACACATTGTGGCCAAACAGCCCACCTATAGGCAGTGTGTAAGTATTACTGTAACACAGTGACCTCTTTTTGGTTTGCTGCCTATGTGTGCTTCAGTAAAATGATGACAATGTGGGTAAATAGTTGACCTACAATTTTGATTTAAGGGTGTTTACATTAATATTTGGCAAAGAGTGTTGACCATGAATGTCCTGATGTGAAGTGGACACAGCATCTTACATCAGTGCCTTGTTTTACCTGCAGTGTGCAATCTGCACATCAAGATTTAGCAGCACCTCTGTGTATGACTCCTGGGAGATGTGTGTTAACACATTTCTGTTGTTAGATGGCAAATTTTACCAACCAGTACAGGAGTAGAATAGAAATATGCACATACCTCCAGTGTAATGTTTCAACTTTGCAGTAAGACCAGTAAAACAAACCATTTATTGTAAAAGCTATTTTTTAGAGGCTCGAAGAACATGATCTAGCTTGAAAAAATGGCTCGGTACTTCAGTTGTCAATATTTTTACTTTGTTGTTATCTTCAATAATTCATAGCTACTCTCCCGTTTGAATGTATGTCTGTGATGCTTAAAGCTTTGAAATTCCGCCAAACAGATAAATTGTCTTGCACCTGCAAAACATATATTTTGAAGTCCATCATTTTGTCAGCCTGTTGTAGTTTAACGACACTCTCTATCTGAGGTTTCATTACTTTCCAACCCACCGCTGTTGCATCACACATTAGATGGAGGGGACACATTTTTCTATCTATGTCAACTGTAATTAGAAAAGAAAAACAGAAACAGCCTGTGGTTTGTTTATCTTGCTATTTTTAGGCCTCATACAATTAGTTGGTCAGCAAACTGCCAACCAACTAACTTTATAAAGATGGCAGTCATGTAATTAATTACATAACAAGTACAATTTGAATCTTTAAATTGAATTTTATCTTTTTTTTTTTGTTGTTGTTGTTGTTTTTGTTCTTCAGCAAAGCAATGAAATGAAAGCATCCACATGTAATGTCCTGTACAGCAGCATACAGCAGTATCATGTTTCAGGATCCATTTCAAGATCAAATTATTCACATAAAATAATAACTCGACCCCTGCATATATTTAACTCAGAGAAGCAAAACTGTTCCCGGGACATGTATCACAAGCTTGTTGAAGAGTATTTCAGCAAACTATTGACCTGAACAGAGGGCAGAGCTTTGCGGTGAGATGCTTTGTTGCCTCTAAAAGGCTTTTAATCGAATAACAGCCTTAATTTAACTTGATTTGTGGCGACATGTCCCGATGAAGCCACTGAGGGTTGTTAGACATTAGAGAACCCTCTTGTATTTATGTTGTTGCCATTGTTTCAGTAGAGTGAGGAGAATAAATGCCACCCTGTTGTGTGTGTTCATAGTTGTGTGTATGTATATGAGGTGTGAGAGCTGGCATGTTGTCTTGTGTCTGGAGTCCCTGCTAAAGGAATTTGTCACTGACCTGACAGTTAATCAGCTCTGGCAGAAAACGACTGGAGTAGCTGCCGATCTGTTTTTACTGTTTCTACAGTGTAGCTGAGATATCTAACAATAACAGCACCTGATGCAGAGTAAACATGACATTTTAGGAAAAGTATTGCCATAAACTCTGATCAAACTGGATTAAACTACAGTTTTTTTTTCGCAATCCATATAAAACCTGATAACATCAAGAAAGCAGTCAGGACCCACGTTCCCTCTGAAATGCATGTACTGTGTGTGTCTTTGCAAAGTTCATGTAGTTTGTGGCATTAATTTGATAATTTATTAGATTATCCTGAAAATAAATACTTCATTTGTTATGTTAGTTGTTGCTCCACTTCTACCCAAAAAAGTAGGTTTTGAGGTTTTGGTGACAAATGATGTAACAGACAAATCGATGGATTTAGTGAATTCTTCCTCACACAGGTAACACTGTTTACCCCGATAACAAAAAAAAAAAAAATCAATTTAATTTGCCTCAAAGTTGAGGAGTTCTCACTGTGTGTCCCTGTTACTGCATCACCCACAGTGCCTGATGATGGTTTACAGCGTGTGGCTGTATTATTACCTGGCCTGGCAGGCATAAGCAGGATGAAATCATTTCACTCTCAGTTCACCTAATTTAATCTCAGTCGCAACTTTCATCACTCAGAACCCAGCTCTTATATGAAAATTAAATTGTAAAACATTTAAAATCATTTATCTTAATGTCTTTGGGAATCAAACTGATCTCAATTGATTTATATTCATTTGAAATTGCCTTTTGAATCAGTTCAAATCGGTATCTATGGAATGAGTTTGAGAGCTGAGTAAGGAACAAATAAATGAATGTTCTTGTGTATTATCTGAGAGTTTTTTTCACACTACCTAGTCATGTATCTGGCCTGTAATCCCTCTTTTTATATAGACAACCAGAAAGTGGCATAAATGCTACTGCAGTCCTTCTCTGCTTGTAAATATTTAATGCAGTGATGCTGCAGCTCTTCCTGCATTCAGTGGGGATTTGTGCAGGTTTAAAGCAGAATGTAACTCATTTTAAAATCTGACAATTTATTTGCCACAGTCCCACCATTGTCTCTGATCGTACAGTAGGTCTAAGAAGTAGAGATGTGAACTGGGCTCCTCTTGTGTTGAGATGAAGCAGAGTGACACTGCAGATTTATTACTTGTGGTTCCAGACACTGTAGTGGATAATTTATTCTTAAGGTAATATTCAGAGCTTAGACTGGAAGGCTCACTCATCTTCATTCTTTCTCTGCATGGAGAGCTTTTCAATGTAATTTATATGATGTGATTCATTGTCAGTTCTGTCCTACTTAAAATCAAAATGTTCCAGTCTTTCCACAGTTAGGGGTGTTTTTCCTATCTTATGGCTCCCTTAGGTTTCATCATGTGTCCTGATTATTTTTGTTTGACTGGATATAATAGAAAAAAAGGTCCCATTTTTGCATGAGTAAGTATGAGAATATGTGTTGTTCTACTTGAACTATTACTATTATTGTCAAAATCAAAAAACAACAGAACCATTGTTTTTAATAGCAAGCTCCTTGAGAGCATTAAAAGCCAAAAATTAATGAAAGATGAAAGCTAAAATAATAATAATGAATATGTGTCTTTCAAATCTTTAAAATTGAGATTTTAAAGAAAATCTTTAAAATCTCAATTTTAAAGATTTGAAAGACACATATTCAGTGATACCTGCTTCATGAAATTGGCTTGTTATTGTTATTGTTTGTTTTATTTGGTATTTTACATAATGCTTCAAGGAGCCACACGCTAAATTTTGCTGTTTTACAGTGTGGTTAGTTTACTTTAGCATATTCTCCCATATTTTGCACAGAATTTAAACTGACTCACAACATTTGTACATACATTTGCATACATGATTTGCATTTTTTTTAAAATGTTACACATTTGAATTAATGTTAAAATGAAAAAGATTATATCTCACATTCAGTTGTGAAGCAGTTTCTTACATTCAGCAATGATTCCACTGCCCAAATATCCAATATTGTCACATTCATAACAAAATAAGCACAGTAATAGTAATTTATTCTGCAAGAAACAGTGGATTGAGATATTTTTGCAGATTGAAAGGGAAGACTTTCTGCCAGAGACATGAGATCACAGCTTTCCATATTCAAGTCTGTGTTGTTCTCCCCTTTCCAATTTTGCTTCCAGCCCAGTTCAAGGGGAGCTGCAGAGTGCAGGTTGAGGCTGTCTGGGCTGCAGATGGACATCATCTCAGCTAATGAGATTGTGCACAATGTTGGCCTCCACCAAGGCCTCCACAGTACCTGAGAACTGTTGCACATGCCTGTACATTCTCCAGGTGAAGGCCAAGTGGCAACCTCAAGCTGTGGATGGACTTCTCATATCACAGTAGTTTTCCCGGTTATGGCCTCATCATTTGTTTTTTATGTCCAAATATGGACTGTTGGATCAGCTGTTAGAGGTGGTAGAACTGACCTGGAGGAAAGATGAAAACTCATTAAAATTTATTCCAGGGGGAAAGCACTTTCAAATTTTGGTTTCCCACTGGAAATTAAGTAGTTGTTTCTGTAAAAATATGAGTCGGTAGACGTTTTGAAAACAACAAGTTGATGTTAGCATGATGAAATCCAACATTTGAATGAATAGTTACGCAATGCTCTTAGAAGATATACATATTTTTATTGTATCTATTCACATGGAAATTCTTAGGTTGTTCATTATTTAGAGAGGGTTTTGTTGGCCACTGCTGCTTTTGCACTGAAAGCAGTATCTAAGCATGCATAAGTCTTGTGTGCTGATACATTTGTGCAAAACTATTTTATTAAATAGTTTAATATTGTGTATCTGTCTCCAGAACAGTTTGTTTCTTACCTTGTGATTCAGGTGATTCAGGCATGCTGTATTTTTTTGCAAATGTAAAACATTGTGTTGTACAGAAAACAGAAAACCACACACAGTTAAGTGATAACACTAGATTTTCACCACGGCCTTTCCCAATGTAGTGATGTTGCTTGTTCCTAAGAATGGTTAAACTGGACCTAGTTTTACTGTGTTTTCATTTCCCCTAATAACTGGTCATTTCTTTTTCCATACAATAAAAAGAGGAAGGCTACTGTGCATTTTCAGGTGTTACAACTGCAAAAAACATGTAGTGGAAACTGAGTTCTAAAAGGAGGCATTGTTTAATTCTGTGGTATTGCAACCACGAGACCAACAGCACCAAAGCCACACTGATTCAACCACATGGCCTATTCAGAGGGTAGAGTTGTATATGAATCATCAACTGTTTCATGTACCTTTTCTGTAATGTTATATTAATGGACACATCCTTTTCTTTCTCTGTTCCTTCTCTCTCTGCAGTTGTGTGAAACAGCTCTTTCCCACGGCTACCTCCCAGTAGTCTTCAACCGCCGCAGCCATAACGGCACACCGCTCACCACCCTCAAACTGCAGCAGTTCGGTGACCCTGCTGACCTGCGAGAAGCTGTGCGCTACATTCGCTATCGGCAGCCTGCAGGAAGACTGTACGCAGTGAGTGAGAGCACCGGGTCAGGTCTTCTCCTGTCTTACCTTGGGGAGTGCGGATCATCGAGCTACGTGACAGCGGCCGTCTGCCTGTCACCCGTGTTCCGCTGCCAGAGCTGGTTCGAAAATGGACTCTGCTGGCCCCTGCAGTGGACTTTGGTGCTCTACCAGAAGATCTGCCTCAGCAGGTATGGAGGGAGAGGGAAGGTCTGAAGTTAGACAAATTAAAAGTGTAAACATAATATCACTGGTGAAAAAGGAAACTGAAAGATTAACTTTGCAGGTTTTTAAAGAATAATTCTAAATATTACTGCTTGGGTCATATTTTCATAGCTTTGCCCATCATTTCTACATTGCTACAATGAAGTCTAACCAAAACTACAAGCTGTCAGGTGATCAGGATGTAAACAAGGTGATAGTTTAGCGAGATTTAGCCATATTGAAGGCAAAACCGAAAGTGATCACACCTAAAATGTTGGTATAATTCCCTCATTGTACAAGAAAACTGCGTGTGCACAACTATGGCAAGTAGGTGAGCTCAATTTTGAACCAGAAAGTTGATCTGCAGACTGCGATTGATGTTTGACTAACTTGGGATATTGTTAAAAACCTTCTGATTGTGAGCACTCAAAGCCCAAAACACAACCACTATGGATACAAACAAAAAAAAACACTTGAAACATAAAAATACTACCAGATCTCAGCAATTACAGTAACCTCATGAGTACTTGCAGATTGGAATCATGACCAAAACTGCAAAAATAAGGTTGTATAAAACTGAAATTCTCCTTTAATGAAGGTTAGTAACCTGCAGATAGACGATATTGTGAACCTTATAGATTTCTGGATGCAGATATACAGTACAAAGTACAGCACATATCTCCTAGTTTTAGAAGATGGCACATTAGTTTAAGAGTTTGAGATTTGCAGGATAGGAAGTAATAGACAGCTTCTCCTTTATTCCAGTTTTCTCTGAGGAGTATATCACACAGTGTCAAGAATATGATAAAACAGTTTCATAAAGCCGCTGCATGAAGGATGTCATATTTTTATATGATCATCTTAGATAAAAATGAAACAAAAAAGGAAAATTGTGAATTTTCAGTCAGCCAAAAGCGAGATGCTGTTAAAAAAAAAGGATTGTAAGAAAAACAGATGCATGTACTCACTAGCCGTTCATTGCAAAGGCACAGGCAATTAAGAAACAATCAAGTTACTGTAGCAACAGATGGTCTGCTCAGTGTCGAGACATTGATTCTGAGAGACATCGTGACCCAGGTAAAGTTTCTCAAATCAATGCCAATGGGGAAATGAGACCCATGTAGCTCCTCAAAATTGATTTACTGGTTTTCTCTTGTTTTCTGTGGTTATTTGTGTGTCTGTGTGTGTGTGTGTGTGTGTGTGTGTGTGTGTGTGTGTGTGTGTGTGTGTGTGTGTGTGTGTGTGTGTGTGTAGGTACAGGACAGTGCTGGGTGAGACCATACAGACAGACACCCTGTTTTCTAGCTGTTCCTTGCGTGGCATGGAGGAGACGCTGTTCTGTCAGGCTGGCAGCAGCAGTAATACTTCAGGTTCTTGGGATGCTTACTGGGAACGTAACGAACCCTTAAGAGACGTGGACGAAGTGGCTATTCCTGTTCTGAGCGTGTGCGCTCAAGATGACCCTGTCCGTGGTGACACCCAATCCACGGTGCCCCTGGAACTCTTTGAGACCAACCCACATTTTTTTCTCCTCCTAACAAGCTGTGGCGGTCACTGCGGTTTCTCCACCCAGTCCGAGGGGAGTGCCGCTGGTGGCTCTGTGGTTGCACCAAACACTGGGATGGAGAGCTGTGGGACCAATTGGAGCCACAAAGCTCTGCTGGAATTCTTTCGGGCGACCACAGACTTCTTTGCTGCAGAGGAGAGAGCAAAGCAACTCGCTGCAAGGAGGAGGGGGCTTGGGGGAGGCTCAGGGGGGAGGGTTTTCCGCCACCGCAGCGTTAGTACATGTAAACGAATGCCAGCGTGTTCCCATAATATCCATGCCATTTACAATTGGCAGAGGTCCTATACACGATGAGGGAGCTTGATGGAAGTTGATGGACTACACTTATGCTGTTTTAATTTGGGATATGAAGGACTGTCTGTATGTGACTCTCAGCCACAAAGTGCTGTCATAACCACAACTAGAAAAGTGCTCGGGTTTGTGAGGCACTGAGGTCATGGAGAACTTTTAAGCGAGAGAGAGTGAGTGTTGTTATCACATGCTTGATGTGAGCCGTAAAACACTAAGACACACAAAAAAAAAGCTCATGACAGGCCACAAACTTGCGTGCAGCTGTGTTCAAACTGTTCAAACTGTTGACAGTAAACTCTCAAGATGGGTGGCTTATCTATTTTTCTACAGACTGATAACAAGTCTCTTCACTGCCAGCTGTTGAAACTGAAGGATTCTGTCACAGATTTATTAACACACACACATATTGATCCATTAATTAATCACATTTTACACAGTTTGCAACATTTGAAACCACAACTGCATCAGCATTTGGGATATTTGAAACATTGACACTTACTGTAGTATTTTATTGAAGTTTGGTATAACTTAAGAATATGTATTGGGGAGAAAATATGTTGAAAGGTTGTATAAAAGAAAGTTTACTGTGTATATTATTGGATGTTCTCTTTTTTTATTAGGGAAATGTCCTGTGATGCGTACAGTGGAAGAACTTGTATGTGACTGCTACCCAGTCAGCCACAGGAAAGTCTGTGTTATGAGGTTATGATACTTTAATGAGCTGGTTGGCTGGAGGCACTTTATGAGTTTTCCTGTCTCATCATTCAAACTCTGTGATCAGATGTTTCCCCCAGCAAGTGGTGAAGCTGTTAGGAGGCTGGTTTACTGAGATGGAGCATTCGAAACTTAGCAGTATATGTTGTTTGAAACATTTCTTGAGTTTCTGGTAATTTTGTTATCTGAGTTCATTCTCATGCATAAGGCTAATAAAGTGTAGAGTACATACTTTATTAGAAGGTAAAAAATATATTGTGTTCAAAGGGCAGCTCTACAGTTCAATAAGCAGGAAAAAAAGCCAAGATTCAGAACAGTAGAAAGCAGAACTTAGGATACAAACCTACCTACCAAGCATTATTCATCAACTTATTGTTGTATTCTGTTTCATAAAGATGCTATACACACCTCATATATGTATGATATTACATGACGGAACTATGGAAAATAAAAGTATAATAAAGGAACGATGATGACAAACTTGGGATATATGCTTTGTAGAGGCAATATGTTGTGAAAAATAACACTAAAAAGGTTGTTTTTCTGCCAGTATTTTGCATTTTACTGTAACTTGTTCTCAACTTCTAATTATTTTTGGTTATTCACTTGTTGATTTTTTTCAAGTAAGTAGATAAAGTTTATTTAATATAGCATCTTTCACAGAGCAGATCACAAAGTGCTTCGCAAGAGTAAAATTGCTAAAGAAAAGCACATCAGATTAAAACTGTAATCTGTGGTCTTGTCAAACCCCTGCTGAGTCAATGCTCACAGACACTCCCTATTATAGCACAGTCCTCACAGCCATTTCATGTTGTGAGTGTGCGTGTGTGTGTGTGTGTGTGTGTGTGTGTGTGTGTGTGTGTGTGTGTGTGTCTGTGTGTGTGTGTGTGTCTGTGTGTGTGTGTTTGTCACATTCACTGCAGTGTTTGTCTGCCCACTGAGCCTTATCCACTCAGACAGCTGGAACACAGCAGTGTACACACAGAATGTGTGCCGGCAGACACGTTATCAACATGCACCCTCACCATCTCACACACACACATACACACAAACACACACACACACAGACACACACAAACACACGAATGAGCATGCAAACAAGATGTCATGCCTGCATACATGCTGGATACTCCTATACATGCTCATAATCTACAGGAAGATTCTCAGTCTCACACAAAATAAAAAGTGGCTGTGACACACACACACACACACACACACACACACACACACACACACACACACACAGAAACTATGCCATGACATTTGCACCAGTACAGATCATGTTTCCATGACAGTAATCTGAAATGATACCAAGCTTGGCTCATTATGAACTCAGCAAAAGTATTTGAAAATAACATTTTCCAAAAAAAATGTTGATAGAAACACATTTTTAAACATTGTTTTGTTTCCCATTTAGTACAAGCTGTCACTGTCAAACAGGTGCAACCTGACAAGCCATGAGAAGCTGATCTACATTTCTTATAAGAATTAGAGCAGAGAGTGTCTCCAACCATGGTATGTTTTCCCATTTGTGTGATTTTCCAGGCATGGGCTTTTGTCATGGACATAATAAAAATAATTTGAAACAGGATAACAACATTTTAAGTGTTCATAATCACGCAAAAAAAGAGGGAATTTTGTACTTGAAAGGATGTATTTGGAGGATATCAACTTGATTTGATTATTTGGATGGCTTACATCTCTTATTAGTTTCAGATAAACTTTTGAATATCTGTTTACACAAAACAAAGACTGTGGATTTTGTCCCCCATCACTTACTTTTAAATCACTTTAGGAAAGGATATTTTAACAACCAGTATGAAAAGGAGGATTTGTTAAAGCAAGTAAAAACTGGTTCAATGTACATATGGGCACCTGACTATTGTTTTAAGACAGTCTTGAAAAAATGCAAACCTATCCTTTAAACTCTGAATCAGAAGCCTTCACTTAACTCTATAAATGACGTGCTTTAATGGTGCTGCGACAGGACAAGTCAGGACTGACTGACATACCAATGGTTTAAATTGTAGCACTGATACCATGTATGACAGTAGACAAACACACTGTAAGTATAAACAGAGCTGCAGATGAGTCTTTGCAGAAGCAGTGCAGCACAATGCAAACAGTTTGATAAATAGCAAAAGATGCATAAATGGTCGAGGTACAAAAGATGTATTTATATCCGTCTTATTAGTACATGCACAAATTACTGTTGCATTAGTGTTTTACATCTATTGCATATTGCAGCTGTGTTTTAATGTGCTTTATAAATCATTTGTAAGCGAATGTCAATGCCTGACAAGCTTAAATATTGTCAGCAAATAAAGCCTGTGTTTTCACTGCAGATAGGTCTTATCACTGGTACCATAATTTACATGCTTTCTCTTAATAATGGTAGTACAAACATGCATAAATGATGTGTAAAAGAAATGGCACTGGTCATTTATGCATGTCTAACACTAAAATGTTTAGCAGTGAATTCCTTTTTTGGCACTCCTATTTAGGAAATTAGTCTAAGACTTGATGTTGAAACTACCAGACCGAACAGTAAACCTCTGAAAGGCAGTTCTGTGGTCCCTTATTACTGGAATAAATCTGGGCAGCACATGCTGAAAAACAGCATATGTGACAGGAGAAAAAAGGGCTTTATGTAACCTGTCCTGCTTTGTTGTTGACATTAAGCCTCATAATTTATGACCAAAAGTAGATACTGTTTCCTCCCAATAAACCCTGGCTTTCATTGGCCTCTAGCAAATTAAGCCATTAAGATTGAATTGCCCTTTCCCTCTTGACTTCAATTCAGACCCAATACTCTGCCTCAGTGATCAGAGACTGATTTAATTAAAATGATTGATATTTAATTAACAAGGAACCTGACACTCCCTTCCCCTTGATTATATGAAATCATAGGTTCTCCAGCATTAAGCACATGCTGTGTTAGGTGTTTGTTAAGTGACGCAATAAGAAGCAAATCAGTTTTGTTAAAGAAATCAGTATCATAGTATCATTAAATCAGTAAATTGAAGATTGTTACTGCATTATACTCTTTATGGGAATAAAGAGATTAATGTAAAAAGTTTGAAATATACACACTAAAAATCCCTGTGTTTAAAATTTTATTCAATTTGGATAAATATAGCACCAACACAATACTGGGTTAATGTGACCCAGAAAGCCACCCAAGAGTTATTTCCTAAAACATAAGCTTTATAATCTACCCTATTCATTTTAAATTACACACACACGATTTGTTATTGATTGTTAATAACTTGTGTATCTTTTGAATGTCATATGCACATCATTTTGAACAAAAAACAATATATTTGTAAGAGTTTTTAGCTAAAGCTTCTTGTGTGTAAAGTACAAAATGATTCAATCTGCTTAAGTATGAATTAATTTTAAAAAACATAAAAACATGCATTGTTTTTTTCTAGTGTTGTTTCTTTAATATCCGAGGTAATACTAAATGAAATATTGTATGTATTTTTTACTGCATTTTTTTCTTTGTATTGTAGATAAACTCTGGCCTTTATGTGCATAATTACATGCAGCGGAACAGACTATCTCTGAATACAAATGTCACTCCTGAGTGTTTTTTTCAGTCTGTGATGAGAACGAGCTTCACTGAGGCTCTATCCTGCTTTTAGCACTGAACTACTCTCCCCAAAATCAACATAAAGTCAGTTTAGAGTCAAGGAATAACAAAACTCTTAGATCTGGTCAGTGTAGTCAAATAATTGTAAGATACAAGAGCCATCTTCCCAAAATAGTTCCTGAATTCTCTTGAAAATGTGTTTCTTTCACTTCAAAAGAAAATCTAAAAGATGAAGCTGATATGTGGTCAAAGCTTTTACTGCTTTATTCTATATAGAATAGAAAAGATGCCTGAGAGTTTGTCACTTTAAAGACATCCTAGGTAGAAGAATTACGTTATCAGAGTCACCTCAGAGCCAAGACAACTAAATGCGATCAGAGAGAACCTAGCAACCAGCAGGGCCAACAAAATACAAAACAGATGTTAAGTGCTGGGTCTCCAACACTCTAATTTCACTTGGTTTGGATGGCAATCAACATGGGAGGTATAAGAGTCTTTTGGTGTTTCTTTGTTGGCCCTGCTTCTCTGTAAGAATCCGGAAGACGTTATATACTGTACACAGACTATGTTTATAGTCGAGGACCTATTCCTGGTGTTTACAACTTAAATAAAACACCAGAGGTAGTGCTGTGGACAGACAAAAGAGAAAGATAAATATTAGTCCGTTCCCACGTTTTGTTATTTTAAGTTTTGCTGAGAGTTTGTTATATGACTGTCAGTCTTGTGTTTATTTTATCTCAGTTTCCGATGTCAGTGTGCCAAGAGGTGATAAAAAAGTTTAATCTACTGCGGTACATACAGTATGCTTGCTGTAAATTCAGTATGACATGCCGGCTCTTGGACTCAGAGTTTAGCACAAAAACGTCAAAGACCTTTGACATTTTTGACGTAGTTGGAATGGCTTATTTATACTAAAATACATTTTACTGTTAAACCCTCACTGTATTTTATGATTCAGGGAATATTTACTCTTTGACATAAATAAATAAAAAAATAAAAACAGTTTTGCACCATTTTTTAAAATGAAATGTATGGCTATAAACATTTTCAATACACTTGCAGTATTTCAGATGCAGTATTCACCACTACACAGTTCACTGGGGTTATCAGGAGAACAGGTCCCAACAACTGCTGGCCATTTCAACTCTGAAATGTTTAATTCAGCTATTCAGAACTGTATGAGAAAACGCTCGGCTTTATTCATTTTAAAAATGTAACATGTATATCATTGCCATTTAAAGTAATATTCCTCTCTTTTGCGATTCATATTTTGGTTTTTAGTCAGGCAATAATGATGAATGTCCATGGGATCTATTATCTCTTTGATATATTCCATTTTGTTCTCTTAAAGAAGTACTTTAAAGTGCTGCTATTAAAGAAAATAATGAAAACAATTTTAATTTTAAAAAAAAAAAAAAAAAAAAAAGCCAAAACAACACAATTGAAGAGATCCCACAGAAAATAACATTGATCAGGAGCGCCATCTTGTGGACTTTGAGGGGAAAACAATGGATCAGTCAGGTCCAAACTGCAACTATTTTAAGATTGCTTGAGTCTTCAAAGCAATCAATAAAATTGTACGGCTAATATTAAAAACAGATACTGCCAATCAGTTTCTGTAGTTATCCACATTTATTTAATAGATATTAATAGCTAATGCATTAGTTTAGTTGAGTGTATGTACAATATTACATTAAATTAAAGATTATGATATGATAGGTAAACTATCACATTAATAGAATTACAATAAGATACAAAAAGGACATAAAAAATAATTTGGTTAGTTAATTATACAAAAGCAAATGTTAATAAAAATATTTACTCAGGAAAAAGTTTGTGGAAGAAAAGACATTTTGATTCTAAAGTCATACACACAAAGTAGTTTTCGAGCAGTCTAATAAGCCAAAACAAACTAAGGTCAGCAGCAGCCTGTTGGTAATGACAGGACAAAGAACCACTGCAGAGTCCTGATCACATCATTATTCAGTGCAGCTTTACATCCATAACCCTTCAAATAGGACTGTCTGCTTCCCTGTGACCTAGTTTTGCAATGATGCCTGTATCAAGATCACTCGACCTACTTGCCCATCCAAATGATCCAACCATGTCACCTGACGTCGCCATGGAGACCTCTTTCTCCTCCTCCTCCTCCTCCTCCTCTGCTGCTGTGGCGCCCAGCAGATGGCAGCATCAGCAAGGTTTCTTCCTGGAATGTTCCACACGCCAAACTTCTCCAGGGGTTGACTCTGCTCTGACAGACACAATGACGCAGCTATCTCTGCTTTTGGCTTGGAAACTGTCTGTATATTTAGCACCTCGTTTAAAATTAGAGCTCAGCACATGGGGAATAAATTTAGCTGGCAGTTTCAATAGATATCCGCAGAGTCACACAAATTGGACTCAGCACACACATGTCCATAACTACTGTGCACATGTAAAGGAGAAGTGAATCTTTCCAATATAAATGCAATTGTCATCCAGTTTTTTTTTAATTTATTGCACATTCAACACTGAGCCTCAGCTGCGCTTCCGAGGAAATGTCGGATCATCTTCAGTAGAATTTCTGCATTCATGAAATGTGTTACAAAGGTTACCTCGTATCACATGACTCCACAGTGAAGTGATGTGAACAAACTGAGCTTCTCATGGCGTTTTTGCTGCTTGCATTTATACAAGCCACAAGCAGTAATCAAATTAAGGGTTAGACAGATCATACATACATGACTCCATTTTAATTCTGTCCACAGTCTGTGAAGGAATGAAGAGCAAACTTACCACAGCCAAAAACAGAACATTTCATTTTTTTCTATGATTTTTATGTTCCTCAATTTTCATTTTCAGAACTGGAGTGCTGGTGAGGTGAATATAAGTCAGTACTGTCTCTGCATACTTATAGGACATGTGTTAGCCATGTGTTAGTTCAACATCAGCTCATGTGAAAAGTGTACCTTTGCTCATTTGCATGTTAGCACGCCATGTGGTTGGACTCTGTCCAAGTGCTCACCTTGGATTGTGGCCCATTGGATAATGGCATAATATCCTGCCTAATGTTTATTTAATAGACCAACTTATTTGCAACTGAATACAATGAAATGACCCTTAAATAGCACTATGCACATAATGATGTTTGATAATATTCACAGCTATGATCCCCATCAAACCTGAAAGAGCATTAAAACAATATGTGATAGACATTACTCTTCTTCTGTCTGCTTTTGGCCCACAAATCAATAGGTAATTGATGGCCTGAATTGACAAAGAGCCACGTGCGACATGTCACTGCATGCAGGAGTTACATTGTGCAGAATTTGAAAATGCAAAACCAAGATTGGATCAATAAACTCCATGATGCAAAAATGAAAAACACGTGTCTTACTGAGTTACCATTGTTATATTGTGCACAAATAAAGCACAATATAAAACAAGTATCAATACAGGGCATAAGAGGAAAGAATGCATGTGTGTTATGCGTTATTTTGTGACGTCAGGCTAACCTACTCTGAAACTGTGGTTAATCAAAGAACAACACTGCACTCTCACTGTGAAATTACTACCATTATTTTAACAAAGATATCGGGTTTTATAACAATAGAATCCATTGTCCATTGTTTTATAACAATAGAATCAATAGAATGTGTTACGTGTTATTTTGTACTGTATGTGTGCCTGTTAAGTTGCAATAGTGTCAGATAATCAATGTCAGGCTAACCTACTCTGAAACTGTAGTTAATCAGAGAACAGTGTTGCACTCTCACTGTGAAATTACTACCATTATTTTAACAAAGATAATGGGTTTTATAACAATTACCTTCAAAAACATCTATTATGTTCCTGTACCAGTTCTCCACAGCCGCAGGTTGGTAAGCTTTCAGCTTTAGTAGATTTAGTAGATTAAATGTTAGTGTAAATCTGAGCTGATCAACTGGTTAATTCCAAGGTCATCAGAAAGTATGAGGAAACATGTTCTGCACTCACACAAAGTAAATGCACCAATTATTTTGGTAACCTGAGGAATCTGAACAAAGTGAAAATGTAATATTCATTTTGTCTGCATTTTTGTTGCTGTTTTCTCTTGACTGGTAGTATAGTGTGTGTGGTTATATTATTACATTTGAGCCTAAAATCACCACGTATTGGAGACCACAAATATTTGTATTTTGTTATGTCCACAAGCTTTTCTGGTCATGTGACTCAGTAGGTGAGGTGTCATACTTTTCTCAAGTAGGCAACTAGTGAGAGTGTCTTCTAAATTACTTTTTTAATTTACATTTTATTCTGGAAAATGGTTTCAACCAGTTGTCAAGTAAACATTTGCTTCCATTTGATGTCCGCTAAAGTTGGCTGCAGAAACTCTGCACTAAAAAAAGCAACAGACACTGAGCCATATTTCCTGTACATATACAAATGAAAGCATTTATGCTTCAGTAACTTTGGCTCTAAATTTATTCAGATGGAAACCAGTCCTTACCAAGAAATCACTATCAATTTTAAAAAAGCAAACCATGAAGTCTTTAGGAGAGAATCTTAAAGTGTAATTATGCAAATATGAGTAGGAGGGTTTAGCTTTCTAAATGCCAAAGTATTTAAAAAATGCCAAACATTTATTTAAGCACCTGCAAAGGTTTTTTAAAAAGCCAACATGCTGAAAACTGTTTTCAGCAAGCCTGACACCCGCTGCACAATTTTCCTGTCATTTACACCACAAGTGACGTGTAAGTATCTCAGACTCAAGCTGTAAGTATTTGTGGCTAGCCTGCAGCAAATTCCTCAACTGTCACATTACATGGGTTATGCTGGGTGTGGCCATTTTCTGCTGGCGAGGAGCAGTTTAGCTTAGTGTATCAACAAGCTAATGTGTGCTTGTTTCATTCTTGCTGGCCCTGAAAGGGGCAAAAGACAAGACAAAAGAGGCACAAGAGAGGGAAGTGAGGGTGAGAAAGGGACGAAGATATTCATATTGGTGATTGATTCATATTGCTTGTCAGCATGTACTGCTACGACTGTGTGTGTGAGAGAGAGAGTGGGAGTACGTGTGTGTACTGTATCTGGATCTGCACATGTTGCATGTGTATGCATGTCTTTTCCGCTGTATGATTTGAGGTTGCTTGTAGGTAACCACCTCTCCTTCAGGCTAATTTGGAGTCAGCTAGGAAGATCTAATGCTTCATGACAGCTAGCCCGCTCTGCCCAACTATCTCTGCACAAACTCCAAATAGCCCTGGCATCTAAAACCAAAGCATATCTGTAGACAAGAGTCACCTGCAAGCTAGGTCAGCCAGGCTTTATTGTATCTCAGACTCAACAATTCAGGGAAATAAAACACAGGCTTTTGTGATCACTTGATCTCTGAAATGACTGTCATGTGCAGTCACTGATACTGTGGTAAATTCTTTCCACTTTTCCTCATACAGTGAGTATATTTACACATAAAAGTAAAAAGTGAGCTCAACTAAACTGCTATGGAAACATAGTTCAAGAACAAAACAGCTCAGTAGTGGAAGGAGGTATGGATGTAGTTGCAGAAAAGCAAAAAAAGACAGATACGAGCTCTCCAGGCAGCAGCTGCAGTTGGACCAGAGTTTAAACAGCTAAGCTCGGAGATCTACGTCAAACTTCTCCAGATTTTCTCTCATTTGTATTCTCACTCTGATTCTCTCTGCTTGTAATGCTATTTTCTTTCCCATCTTCCCCTGTCTCTTGCTCTCTCCTTGTGCAACCCGTGGAGTCTTGTGCAAGGAAGTGTGCTGTATGACAGAGCAGCAGTAGATGAGGGCCAGAGAGCAGCAGGTGGGCTGCCAGGATGCAGCAGGGCTCGTCTTTCCCCTCATCTTGCAGCACACCAGTCTTGTACAGTATGACCCTACAGTCCCTTAATCTCCTGAGGACTCTCTTTCTTTCTCTGTTTCTCTTTTCTCTCTCTCTCTCTTTCATTTTGTGTCTAATAGATGCAGGCAGACAGAAAAACACACGTCTGACAGTGCAGCAGTGAAGGGAGGGCCTTTGTCCCGCGCAGCCAGTTTGCTCTTGTTCTGTGTTTTACAGTACAGGCTTACATAAGCAAACAGGCCATGAGCAGCTGCCAGCTGCTTTCAAAATGGACTCCAAGGATGCATTTTCTTCCACATGTAGTCATACACAAACACATGTACAGTAGTAGATATTGCATCTGTCTTGTGTATGTCTGTATGTTTATCATCTTCAGACATTTTTTGCAGACTAACACTGTCATATCAGTATGTGATAGCAAGGCGTTACCGGAGGATGTTTCCTTGACCTTGGTTCCTGTCTGGACTAGACGGCTCTGACGAGGGCCCCAGCTGCAGACTGAGAGAGAGTTGGGGAAGAGAGACAGAGATGGCGAGGGAGAGAGGGAGAGGGGAATGTAGGAGACGACAAGGGAAATGAATGTGGAAAGATTGAGGAGGAAAAGCAAAGAGGAAAACATTGGAAAGCACAGACAGGAAAGAGAGTAGAGGGAATACGGGGATGGAAGGAGAAAGAGTGGGTAGGACCAAGAGGGAGAAGATGGAGACAGATGGGTTGAGATGAGAGGAGTGCGTGTTAGCAGCGTTAGAATGTGCACAGACATGCAGAGCAAGCCTCCCTGGGAAAATACCAGCCTTTTTTCTCACTTCCTTCACTCGTGTGTCTCATTACAGTACATTTGGCTGTCCTGCTGTACACCCACCCTGATGGTGATGGCACCCTGCCCTTCTCCTCTGTCCCCAGTCTTTCATTCCTCTCATTCCTTTTCTCCCTCCTGGTCTCCTCCTTTCTTTTTCAAGCTGCAGCTGCATGAGTGTAAGACAGAAGCACGGCCTCAAGATGTCACTGTTCTTAAGTTGCATTCATGTGCATCTTGGTTCAGAATGTGATTTAGTAGTGTATTTGAGAGTTGAGCAGTCTGTATCTGAGATTTACACTGAGTTAAATCTGATGACATTAAGCTTTTGAGAACTTTGAATCTATTCATTTTTATATCCAGAAAGAGAAAGCAGTGACACCTTGAACTTCACTGTTTAAACTTGTAAGACAAGGGATGAGAATTAAAAAACAAAACAAAACAAAAAAAAAAACTCTAGGAACAAAGGAAAGAAGTTTGGCTTTAAAAAGACTTAAAAATAAAAACCTACACAGAGATAGTTTGTTTTAGACATAGTTTGTGAATATCTTTGATCAGGCATCAGGCTGCAGTAAATGTCTACATAACCTTTTCAAACTTTACATTCATCTGTAAATATTGGATCAGAGAAGCGCAACTCATCTTTTTCAGTTTGATTAAGGAGAAACCAGCAATACACTGATATTTAGGTTTATAGAAAACAAGAATAAAAGAGATGGCTCTGTAGTCTGATTGGTACCTCGTGTTCAAGCTAGTGAATAATTGGCTATTTATAGAAGCAGGAAGCAAGCTTTTGATGAGTCACTGCTACTTCCTAAAGAACTAACTGCAGGCCCAATGCAGTTCACAATCTTCTAATTACCCACATACCGTACCAAGGCCGGCAACTGAGAGACAAAATAAATATACACTTTCTCGAGAGAATTCGGTTTACAGTATGTCTTCCTACGTCAAGTTACGGAAACCAGTCAAGAACATTTTTCCATTAAGATGAGTCATGATTAGGCAGTGAAAAGCCTTGACTTGGTTGTTTAGTTACGCTCTCTGCTCAGTATGAACAAGCTTACAGGAAAGACATTTCTCAACACTTAGCTCCTGAGAGTAAACTGATTGTCAGAAATATTCACAAGATTCAGAGGCACTTGTGTGGAGGACGTTGTAGTGAAACAAACACTTAAATAGGACACCTGTGGCAACTTAATCAGCTTACTGTAATGCGAAGTCAGACAGGTTAATGTGGCAGGAAGCCAGGATGGGGTTCACCTCACTCAAACTCAATCTCATACTGTAATACTGTCTGATTTTTCGCATTAGGAACATCACAAAGCCTTGCACAGACAATGTTGTGTGCAATCTGCTGCATCTGTATATCTGTGTGTGTATGTGTGTGTGTGTGTGTGTGTGTGTGTGTGTGTGTGTGTTTCCCAAACACACACACACAGTATCATCTCCCTTCTCTCGTGAAGGCACAACAAGGTTATGTTGTGTATGGAAACACTATTAATCACCCAAGCACAAACACCTTGAACACAACCTCAGAAAACTGGACAAATACCTGCCTCAGAGAGTATCACATTAATTGATACATTAGCAATGTTAGGAAAGTTACTTGAAAGATATTATCAGTTACTCATTACATATTACTTACTGAAAAATCATTGCAATAGTGTGCTAATTATCTACTTTAGCTACTCAGCCAAGCTCCACACATACATCACGTCTTCTGTATTTGACACATATAGAGAGGAAAACAAGATATTGTAGTTAAATGAGCAGCCAGCCTACTGTCAGGAGGTATTTACTGACGTTTACTGCCTGGTATCACCAAATGGGGTATGAATAACACATCAATTTCTTAAGTCATTTCTTGTGTTAGGACTACGCCATTTTTTGGTTTTCGCATGTCTTTTAACATCATTTAGTTCGCCAAAATCAATCAATCATCAATATAATGTGACTTTCTTCTCTTTTATAAGATGATGTTGGCTTTTTAGGAAGTGGCAGGTTTGGTGGATGGCTAGTTAGTTAAAAAGTTGCAAAAGCAGCAGGAAGGCGCAGTTCGAGACCACAACCAGACATTTTTACCGTCACATCGGAACATTTTAACCAGACATTTTTACAGTCATGTTGGACATTTTCATGCTGTTAAACCAGACATTTTTACTGTCACGTCGGGACATTTTAACTGCATTTTACGGACTATATTAACCCAAACCACGATCTTTCCCTAACCAAGTGTTTTTTGTGCCTAAACCTAACCAACGGTGTTAAATGACACACAAAAAGCTTAAAATGCATAGACATGAAACACAAAATGTCCTTAAAAGTGCTATTTATACAGCATCCTACGAGATCACGTTAGTTTAGCTCTGGTGACTTTCAGCATGTAGCGCTCTAGAGTCCCATCCTCAAGTGAAGGGTTACCAACCAAATGTAGGCAAAGCTACTGATGGCTAGCTGGCAGCTAAGAAAATGCAACATGTAAGCAAGATAACTTTTCAGTGACAGTTATAGTTATAGTTATAGTTAGAAGCTAACTGCCTCAAGCTAACATGTCCCATAACACTACGTCCACTGAACGCACAGACAAAAAACCTGAATTCCCTCTAATACAGCAAACAAGTCGACCACCAACTGTTAAAATAACGGCGCATTACTGAGATAAGTAACTATAATGTAATTCCTGTCATCATTGTAACGCATTACAAATTGAGGTTGCTCAGCAATAATTATTTGTTAGCAGTTGGATGAGAAACACACAAAAATATGTCAGCAAAGCATCAAGCCAGAGCACCATATCTATCTGGAATACCATACAAAGTCAAACATTTTCTATGACTACCCCTGTATGCTTATGTCATTTGTCCAAAAGAAAGGTCCTGCTCAGCCACCAGCTATTCCCCATGTGTGTCTTTCGTTCTGTCTGGGTGCATGTCTGGGCACGTTGCAAGAAAGCCTGACCCACCCAAGTCTGAATCTGACTGCCTACAGTATATGACTGCTTTTCTGAAGGGTGTGAAGGGGTAGAGAGGGGTTTGGGCTTATAGAGGATGTGGTAGGAAGAGGAGACGGACGGCATGAGGGGGGGAGGGATAGGAAGGGAAAATGTGGGTCAACACAGTCAAAGCCCTGTCACATGTTCCAGTCAGCTGGAATCTCGCCTCCAGTCCAAACCAGAATGTTATGTAAGAGCTTATTGATCCGTGAGAGTGCATGTCGGAAAACGGAGTGCCAGTTGGGGCTGAGGCAGCATTGCTGGTCTGTCTGCCGCATACTGTCACATGGTGTCACAGCATGGAAAGCAGACATGTCAGAGTATTGCTGCAGGTGCTAACTGACTGGCACAAACTGATCCAATGAGTGTAAGATTTGGAATTAAGATGAAGCAAGAGATTTTGATGATATTAATATTTAAGCTAGTGGTGTGAAAAAGCAGGCCCTGGCACTTTGATACAGAGAAAAAGAAAGTGCCTTAGAGTGGCCTGTCAGCTCTAATATATACCGCTTGTCACCAACATGTCTTCTCTCAAAGTCTCCCTATCGGAGTGATGTCATCACTTTCAGTGGCCACTGTTCTGCCAGCCTGTCTCCATCAATTAGCTTCAACAGCCCTTTGCTTCGTTTTCTTTTTTTCCATCTTAGTAAGAGGGAGGTGCATCAGGCCTGTAGCTCCATTGAGGACACCGAGGTCATGTCCTCAGTATTTTTTGGGGGTCTTTTTACATTTTTTAATATATATATTTCTTAAAATGTTAAATTAAAGTGATGAATTGCTAAAACTACTTAGTTGTATGGTGTGTTGTGAACAAAGGTTGGCATTGCAGAGCTGGGCAGCTCGTTACGTCATGTGACATACAAGTAACAAGTTGCGCATATACAGTATGCCAAATATTTTTTCCAGGATGGTGAAGTCATGACCTGCCCTACTCTGACTCTGAAGTGAGATTGGTTAGGATTAGGGTAAGAATATCAGGGTAAGCCAATCAGAGGCAGAGTAGGGTGGGTCATGACTTCACCATCCTGGGGGAAAAAAATATTGCGTACAGTACGGTCCTGTCATTCTATTCACTCAGCTTTTAAAACATAACATGTCCAAACATTTGCGCACAGAATCAATTAGGAGTTTCTGCTCTAACATTTTCAGTGGCAAAAATATTCACCGTAGGAAATAAGTTAATACATTATAATAAAGTTACACTGAACGGCAGCAGCTTAAAATAAACAATTAGCCTAGCTTGCTGCAGTCATGCTGTCTGTTATTGCCTTAAGTGGCCCTTGCCGGGCCTCACATGAGGTTCGTGATGATGAAGAATCGTATCAGGGCATATAGCCTATGTCCAAAATAAATATGTTCACATGTATGAGAGAGAAGTCAGTCTCTTCTGGGTAATTGTTCTGCTAAAGATTTTGGAATGACAAGATTTCCTGATTCCTTTTGCTCTCTAATGCTGCACCTTCGTGTATGCATGTGGACAGGAAATGAGGCACAGATAATTGTGAGTCCAGTGATTATTACCAAAATGTTTCAGTGATACCTCATTCATCAATATTGAGAAATCCCTCCTCTTTTTAATAGGAATTACATTTACAGTATTTTTTTTATTTTAAAGGGCATGTGTTATGTATATATGTATGTTAGATATTAGGTATATATTTAATTTAAAGCCATATTAGGCCTATGTATCTTCTCAACAATTTTATACATCTTCCTTGAATCTGTGGAACATGTTAATATTTTTTTTTTCAAAGAAACAAGTTTGAATCAAATTGTAATTTTCCAAGTCGAAAATTTTCCAGTACATCTTTCTTCTCTTGTATTGAACGCATCATTTTTGGTGGTGTCTAAAATTTATTGTTTCATTACAGTGAAAAATGAGAAGAATCAGCACTTGGGCACATCTGGGACTGGGAGGAGGCCCTTTTAGGGAGGACACTTCCTTCACCTGCAGTCAGCTGCTGCCATAATTATTTTTTTCTTTCTCGTTTGGCAGATGAGTGTTTCCACCATGGATTTTCCCCATGACTTTTTACTGTTTTATTTTTTTTACCTTTTGTAAACACACTCAATCACACTAGCACACACACACACATACACATCCCCACATATGTACACTGCACTTACACTCATTTTATTACTTAAATAAATTCTATTTTTTTAAGGTATCTTTTTTATTGTTCATTTTTATGTTGTGGTTGGGTTCAGAGGTCCTTCAGGGCTGTAAAAGTCATACACCTTTATTAAGCTAAAGCTTCTCCCTTTGTTCTATATTTTATGCACTCATTTTTCACTTTCATGCCATGTGTAACTTTTAGATTATGGTTCATTGTTTGGATGAACTTAAATAATGAGTGTTAGATTACTTGTCAGGTAATTTAGGGGAAAACCTGAAAGATACTGCAGTTGTGCTCCTCTGTTCAATTTGTTTGACATTGAAAGTGATGTCAATGCAATACGAAACTGAACGGAAAAAGAGTCATTTCAAAATTGGCCATATTTGTGACTTATCTTGTATGTGTTGGCACTGACATTATTTCCTAAGTGATTATTGTTACTTTCAAAATGGATTAAGATGCATAGATTTTTACTATAGCCTTAAATTTTTTCTCTGGGGGGCATGTCCCCAAACCCCCCTAGAGGGCTAGGACTCATGGCCTCAGTATTTCTAAAATCTTGGCTACGGCCCTGATCGCTGTTACTATTATCATTAGTCATTCCAAGCATCAGACAAATAAGGCTGTTTGGAAAGAATGGAGGTTGGATCAGACTGTCTGAGGATAATGTGTTCCTTTTTCCACCAGCAGCAAGGCTAATCATATCAGTAAGTAGGCCTTGGCCCTGCATGTGGCAACCAAGATAAACCTTGTGGAAATGCTGTTCTCCGGGAATTCGGGCACGACTGCACATTGCCGTGGCCTCCTCGTCTTCACATGCAAAGGGATCAGAGTTCCCTGTCTGCTGTGAGGAATGGTGGGTAATGAGTAGGAGAATGATGTAACAGTTACATCTATGACACACACACACACACACACACACACACACACACACACAGTAACCATTTACACCTACAAGTATAAAAATCTGCTACACCTGCAGTTCAGATGTTCTAGCTCTCTATGTAGTTGATTTTGGCAGCAGTTACATGAATTAGAGTTGCTGACATCACAGCCACAACAAGCTTATAAAACAGCTGGATGTGGATCACATGAATCAATGAGGAAACGGCTGATTCCCTTTACTGGTTTGACCTGCAAAGAAAGTAGGTGATTTCTTAAATGGTTCAGGGTTCAAGTGAGACCATTTCCTGGAACAAACAAACTCAACGTTCAGAGGTGATGCAGACCAAGGGCAGCGGTTATAGTTCACTGACTGCTGAAGAGTTCAACAAGCACCAAAAGGAGAGCACGAGGAGGACAGCACTTTGGACCAATGTCTAATCTACTGTGAGCAAAATTGTTTCTTTATCTGCAATTGTCGTGACTGTTATGCAAACAGACTGCACATTAACCCAGTGGCATGAATAGAAAAGAAATAGGGGCATGTAAATATTAATTTTAACATTCATAACCCTTCCAGCATTCCTTTAATTGCCCAACAAAGCAGCACACCTATAAAACTCAGCTGACGTTTTTCAGCAAAGTGCCAGCTTAAGCTCACCTTTGCCCCAATTGGCAAAAATTTGTGACTGTGCGTAGCTGACTATTATGAACAGAATGTACTCAAGCCATGTACATGTTCCACAAAGTTACAAATTATGTAAGCATATTTTTACAGCATGAGTAAAACAATAACATTACACAACGTCATTGGGTCTGTAACACTGGCATTTGCTTTATATCATTTTGTTTAGAGAAGGCCTATTATCAGGATGTCACAGGCACGCTGACAAATACTCTGGGAATGTGGCAAGATTAAACAAAACTTCAATTTGATAAGGATATCTCATTGCCATCACCCAATGGCATTTCTTTCTAGCATTTATATTTGCGTAATTGAAGATTTTAGGAAATTTCAGATCAACATTTCTGAATTTTTTACCTTTTGACATGGCAGAGAGTTAAATAAGAAAGTTGATATCACTCTTAAATCTGTTCTTTTCAACATGACTGAAGGAGACAGTTAGCTTAGCTTAGCAATAAAATCGGAAGCAGGGGGAAACAGCTATTCTGGCTCTGTCCAAAAGGTAAAACCGGCACCTCGAAATCGCTTTGATCAGCACAATATAAACAAGTTTAAACCATAAAAAACTAAGGAAGATTTCCTAACCTTTGGACAGCTTTTACCTGTTTCCAGTCTTTAAAGACATGCTATGTGGGATTTGACGCTTGGTGTTTGTAAACATAGCATTCAAAATTTATCCCCTCCCCCCCCCTGGCTCAAGGAATGAGTGAGAGAGAGAGAGAGCAGCAGTGGTCGAGCAAGCAAGACAGTGAATAAAGAGAGTGAGCAGCGCTGGCAAGAACAAAGCCATGAATCAGATAAATAAAACGTTCTTTCCTGATTGTTTCATGGTGGTTTCGTTCTAGAGCACAAATACACACGCACACACCTCCTCACAACCCTGTGGGAAGGTGCCGCATTGCCGGATTTTGTGTGAATGCAGTGCTTCATCCTGTCTGCTGTGGCCTCTCTGATCTGCGTGTGTGTTGCTCAGCCCCACCCTCAGTCAAGCAGACACACAGACCTGCAGCTCTTTATGACACCCATGACACAGAGACAGAGAGCACAGCGAAGCAGAGGAAGGAGACGGAGACAGCGATGTAACCCGGTTGCTACGCTACAAGTCCTGACCTCACATCCTGCACACTGTTATTGGCTGGGGGCTACACACCCACTGCCCAAAGGTTGACACCCAGAAATGTCCTGAACACAACAATAATTAGAAAATACAGGCAGAGGGCACGGGCTCTGCAGATAAATACACCACCACACATTTCTAGTGGGTCATAAGTGATGATTGTCTATACATTGTTTTTTAGGAAAATCCTGCATAGTATGCCTTTAAGATAGGATAAGCCAACCATCTACTTCATATTGAACAGACAGCAGCATCGAGCTTTATCAGCAAGACAGTAAATGAGCATATTTCCCAAAATGTTAAACTATTCCTTTAATAACATGAAGTTGTGAACTATTCCTTTAAGAGGCCCCTTCTTTTGTGGGATGCTGGAGATGGCTGCAGTGGCTGAATTACTGCTGGCCACAGTATATATATATAGCCCTGTCTTGTCACAGAGGTGTGCTGTGCTATGCTGACTGTTGCAGGCCTGACCAGAACAATACTCAGGAGTATACTTCTCCTGTGGCCTAATGGAAGTTTCCACTGCTGCTCACAGACTTGACTTCTTCACAATACAACTCAGTGTTTCAGGACAGAGAGGAAGAAGGAACAGTGACCAGTTCTTAATATGGGGCTATTCAACCTATAACAGGGGTGAAAGGGCCAGCTCATTATCCACTGCAAATCTGTGTACCAGTGTGAGGATGACTCGGCTGGATGTATTTGAGGAAACAGATTATGGGAAGTGGAGGATGAGATTTATTGTGAAAAATGGAAACCATCTTTGGAGTCAGATTCTCAAGAGAGTGACTGAAAATACAAATCAGGTCAAAACTAAATTAACAAATTGCATGACATACAGTCCATTCATAGTAATCATTACTGCAAGTATATCAAACTGAAGTTAGCTGAAGACCAAGCCCCTTATTCAATATTCCATAACATAAGAAACACTCAATAATTTACTCATTTGTGAGTAAATTGAGATCTGACAGTTGCACTGTTACATAGTTTTTGCCTATAGCAAATGTGAAGTATTGCATTGCAGGATTTTTAGCATTAATAACTGGGATCGTCAAGGGTGTCTGCTAATGAAGGACCAAAAACACTCAGTTTATGTTTATATTGATAGTTGCCTTATAGTGACCTTTGACTGGAGGTGCAGTTCATTGTTGCTGGTTAGTGGAGGTACAGTTGTTGACTAATGAAAGACAATTGAATATAAGTAACACATTCTCAGAGAACTTCAAGTTTTAGACAATACAGCTTGCTTCCAATCAGATATGAGGCTGTTGTAGATGATGAAAAGTAATGTGACCTCTCAGTCAACAACTCCCTGTTCACCCCAAAACTTGTATAGTTGTCTTAAATGTCTTATTTTTATCTTCACTTTTTAGGCAAGATGTTAAGCTAACGCAACTTAAAGAGGTCACAGCAGGGCTCTCCTCAGATGTGTGCCCAAAAGTTATTTGTTGGTAAAATCAAATGTGACAATACCTTCTAAAAAAGCAATATAGTTTAATGCCATCTGATGCTACCCTAGTTTGCAATCTGTAATAATTATACAACAAACTATGTGTTCCAAACACCAATGCAAAGTCAGTGTCCTCTGAGTGAAAAGAGATGGGTGTAGCTCTCTAATGGACTTTGCACGGACTTAACCAGCAACCCTGCAGAACAACCTGGGCCACATACTTTTCGTGATCTGCACAAGAGGGAGGGAGTGAACACTTGGCCTGATTTTGAAAGTGCATTTTTCAGCTTCCTTTGGAAGGCTGCAAGCCAGCACGCTGGCCCTTTAAATCGCTGCAAAGTGTCATCTCACACGCACCCAACTTTGCTGAGTCATTGGGTTCAGGCTGCTTTTGTAACCTCCACCCAGCAGGGCTTCTCATTGGCTTCAGTCTCCACACAGCACTCCACGTGGTTGGCTGCCAGCACTACTAATCAGTTTCTTTTCACCGGAGGCATTCCTTAAAGTGACAGAGGTGCTCCCCTAACTCCCCAGTGACTGATGTCCAACTGACAGTCTGAGAGGAACAGACCCAAGAAGCCCACAGATTAATTGTGGGACTCTAGGAAGACACCAGAAAGAGAAAAGCTGGAGACAACTGTAAAGATCAAGAGAGAGGAATAGGTGGTGGTGGAGATTTAGGGTGGCAAAATCAGAGAAGAATAGGTGTGTGTTAGACCTCTGATGTTATAACAGACTAAGAAGGAGGTCATTGGATATCAGCAATTCACAGTTGTGTAACTGAGTCAGTATATAAACCTGAAAAAAGTACTTATCTTGCTCAAATGTGTATCTGAGAGTCCAATTCTCATTTTAAGCCTTTTATTCCAAGGTCTTTAAGAGTACTATGACCACATAGAAATATGTTACCTTAAACTAAGTATCCACCTAATCAGATGTGTCATTTTCACTAAGACTGTTTAAGTAGCTCTGAAAAGTGAAATATTTTTTTTATTTTAGTGAAATATTTTGAACAACTATTGGATTAATTTGATAAAGGCACTCATGTTCACCTCAGGATTTAATTGTAGTAACTTTGGTGAACCCTTAACTAGCACCATTAGGTCAAAATTTCAATTTGTCCAATAGTTTGGTTCATGACTAAATGCAAAACTAGTGAGATTACAATCATACTCAGCTGTACTTGTGTTTAATATTAATTAGCAAATGTTACATGCTGACATGCTAAACATATAGTGTAAAAATATAATGGACATAGCTTCTGTGACATCACCTATTGGTTTGTGGACTCCCGTTTTGAAGCCTCAAGTTCAGCATTTTGACCGTCACCATCTTGGAATTTTGGATCCAGAAGTGACCATATTTGGACGAGAGAGTGGAGCTGACCCTAATGCTAGCTGCTAGCTTGGTTAGCACAGTGCATCCATGATTCACGTTAACTGTGATAATACTAATGCTAATTTTGGCTAGTGAGAAACAGGCTTAAAATGAAATGTACTTACCGGAAAAAACTGAACAGCCAACTACTCAGAGGGTCTTTTAGTACAACCAAACGCTTTTAAGGCAACCAAAATGTTACAACAAACTTTCATGAACTGAAAACATACTGTAATAGTTTAAAATAGCAACAGCTACATCTATACACCTATTCTAATCTGGGGTTACGATACCTAATGTACGTAACCAACGTTGTCACCCTGGTAGCAACTCGTCAATCACAAGGTAGACACGCCCTAAAGCACACCCTACTTTATTGTCTATTTTACTTTAAATTGGACCATAATTTACTAAATGAACATCATGCTGTATTGAAGAAGACTTGCAGCTAGCAGTTAAGACCATAAACACGTTAGGAAAATGTTTACTGATGTAATAAAGTGAGAAATAGGGTCATTGTCTTAGTGACTTCTATACAATCGGATGTCTTTTTTGAGCCACACCCCTGCTGGTCATTAGACAGAATGCAGGTTTAAGGCGCATCCGCATTGGCTTGACTTTTCAGACCTGGAGCTACCTCCTCAGTCTTAAAGTACTGTGGTGAGCATAATAAGCATTATACCTGCTGAACATCAGCATGTTAGCATTGCCATTATGAGCATGTTAGCATGCTGATGTTAACATTCAGCCAAAAGCTCTGCTGGGACTAAGAACAGCCTCTCAGAGCTGCTAGTGTGGCTTCGACTCTTGGTCTTGTTTTAACATGCAGGCCTACTGACTTTTACCTGCACAAGGAATTTTAACATCATTTGCAATAGTTAGACTTGTAAATAATTACAACAGCTCACCAAAATCTATATTTTTTTTATAAAAACATCACAATAAATCAGCAAAGTAGTGATACTACCATGTTACTTCACACAGCAAAAAGGTAATGGTAAGTCATGCTACCTTACGTCCTTATGTAAAACCTCTTTATGATTGAGCTGCACTTTCATAGACCATAATACCTTGATCCTGTATGGCCAGGATGGTTTAGGTAATATCCTCTGCAATCTGTCAGTGTCACGGCTTCAGACTCTATTTCAGCTGTGAGAGTCAGTCCTGCTCACTGGCAGTAGTCCCCCACCTGTTGTAGTGTGTGACTATGCAACGTGTTCCCTCTGTTCAGCTTTGGAGTGCCATTACCTGGCTTGAATAGTTTCCAGATTGCTCCTTGCCTGGCAGAGGTGCTGATTGATTCTTGGAATCTATTTAAGAGAGGGATTTATGTTCTCTGAGCACAAGATCACAAATGAGGGAGGGGAGGAAAGAAAGAAAGAGGGGGAAGAGACCAGACACAGTGAAGAAGCAGAAAAGAGGAGCACGTATTGAAGAGAGAAATGCGGATGGAAAATGTGCAGCTCAACCTGACTGGTTGTACTGCTGCACAAATCACAGCATTGTTCTTGAGTCTATGCTTTGTGGTTATGAGAGACACAGGAAGTAGCAGCATTATGTTTCCACTGATACACTTAAACACGTCTCTAAAGGCTCACTTACGCTCTGATGCAAGTCTTTTCTAAAGGACGGATGCAGACACATGCTGCTTTCTTCATTATTGCTAATAACGTTGAATCACTCAGGCTATAATTGTAAAATAACAATGGTGTTATGTCCACCTAAACCACCTGAATTATAATTACATTTTATTTTGTATGTATCAGAAGATGTTCATGACTAAGCAGTTCAAACTAATTGTCCTGTCATTCACCTACAGTAAAGTTTAACTGGTTATTTTCATGTAACAGTCATTATTGACTGTAACCCAGTTACTGTTGTAATGCTAATGATACAAACAAGGCAAAAATGTTTCCCCATGCTTGTTAGAGTTTTCCTAATTATTGAACATCTTATATAGTGTCCATAAAGTTTGGCACTTTATGTTTAGGTGACACGAGCTGTTGGGGAATTTGCACCACTATTAACTGGGAAACAATTAGAGAGTTTTGTAGATTTATGCTTTTCTGTTTTGCCACACCTGAAGATATTAAGATTGTATTTTAAATAGAAAATACAATAGTCACCGAAAAGAACAAATCAACTCAATTTGAAATCAAACGGGAAGAAGTATTACAAGCATTGAATAAATAAACAATGTGGCCTTTATAATTCAAACCTAGTTTGAGGTTCTTTGGTTTTTGTTTGTTTATTGGTCTTTGTTTGTTTGTTTTTCTTGTGGTATTTATTTTTTAGAGTGTAGGACAGGTGGACAATAATGCCAGTTGAGTGGTCAGAATCCAGAGGGTCATATTGTTGTTGAAGTTTCAGTTGGTGAAGGATAAAATATCAGGGTACTTGATAGAGAGGAATGGTATTTGAGTTATATATGATGTATGTGTGTGATTATTTATATTTAACATATTTCATTTAAGTTGATCAGATATGAAGATATGGAGGTTGAGCTTGTTTGTTTGATGTGTGGGGTAAATGTGTTTGTTTTTGTTTTGTTTTGTTTTGTTTTGTTTTGTTTTGTTTTGTTTTGTTTTGTTTTGTTTTGTTTTCCTGTCTCGTTTTGCTTTGTCATTAAGATTGTGGGTCTTGCTTTTGTTGATGTGGGATGTGTATATTGTAAATATAAACAAATCTAAATAAAATCTTATAAAAAAGATTGCTATTTTAAAATTTGACATGTTTTCATTTTGCAAATAATTTAAAAGTATCTACAACTATGATACATTTCCATCATGATGTTAGTTTGGGCAAATGGACATAGCATAGTTTTGTCCAGTGCTCAGAGTTTAATACTCAAAGGATGAGGCTGGCATGTGCAGATCTAAGCCAACAATTATTGTGCCTAAATCCAAAGCCTGATATACCTTATTCCTCTGTATTGTAGACCACTGTTGTTGTCCAAAAACTATTAAACAGTGAGCCACACCATTGCACTGGGTGACATGTTCTTTCCCCCCTTGAAGAGTTTGGTCATGTTAGTTTGTTTAGAAACGGCTCCAAAAACTAATAACAGCAATCACATTTTCAGTCTCAGGAGAGTAGTTCCTTGTATGGCAGACGCCATTGAGAATTTCCAGGAACGTGGTTCCATTTACAGAGCTTTGCTAACTCATTGTGCCACATATCACAACCTCCTGACTTTACACTACATTGTGTATTGTAAATAACTTTAGTATAAGGTCAAGAGGTTGTGACTCTGAGTAAGAAGTAAAATACCCCAAATACAACTGCTCCTTCAATTTCAAGTGATGGAAGACAAAACAAAAACTATTAAGCCATGCTAAACTCAGATAAACACTCATCATATCATATTACTAGTGATAAGCCTAGTATGTGGACATGAGGGTCATCCACAGCAAACTAGACTAGCTCACAGTTCCCTCGACGTGTGTTTATTCAAGACTCCACGAGGAGTTTATTAGTTCTACAGTAAAGATGTGTTTGTGGGAATACAGCATTCCTGAGGTATGAATCGAATGGTGCGCCCGGCCCTGATGGGTTTAAGTCAACAGACACAAAGGGGAAAAAAAACAATCGTAGTCTGCTTCTGGAGGAAACAGCCATCTCACGGTGTGGGTTAGAACCATGCAATAACGCTGAGGGGAGGAAGGATTGGTTTCCAGAACGATGTGTGCCTGTGGCGCATTCCTGCCCAGCTTTGTGAATGCATCAACATAAATTGAGGCAAGGAATAAAAGCTGTGTCACTGTGCTGAGGCGGCATTGTGTTACTGCCTGCCTGAAATATGTTACAACAAAAAGGTTGACAGGTTGTTGCCTTTGATCTGTGTAACTTCACTGCTCTGTGCCTCAGCTAAGAGATGGGCTGATAAGGCACCGTTGAAACTGCATGCTTTTGATCATCCCCTGACATTAACACGTTTACAGTTCACACATGGATGCACGCATGAGCACATATGTGCAGCTCATACACGTAAATATGCACGCAATAGCTGTGTACACATGCAAGTAGAATAATGATCCTCACTCTCAAAATCCATGCTAATATGCGAAAATATGCATTTGCAACATGCACACACAGACCCACAATATTAAAAAATTATGAGAAAATTCACCCAAAATTTGCGTCTTCTCATGCATGCACTGCAGTGGCCTGAGAAGACTTCAGGTATCGTCAATTATGCAACACTGGGCACTGCTTGACTGTATCAAAGTCTCTATACGCTCTACTGTATTTCAGGAATAAACCCATGTTCATGTCTTCATGTCACTCTCACTCGTCAAATGCTGTTGCTACTGTATCTGCAGTAGCATGGATAATCTTCTTAAGAAAGATGTTATCATGTAAATTCCATCATTTCATCTAGAGTCCTCAAGAGAGAATTACCTCCACAGTTGGCATACAAATGTTTCATTTTTTTTTCCTCTGGTGGGAAGGGAAAATATAGCACACACTCCATTCTCTTTTCCAAATGTGGAATTGTAGTGACTTCAACAAGCAAGCCTCCAATTGAGGTTTCCGTCCACGAGAAGTGCAATCACTTATTTGGTAGTAGAACCCAATTCCTACTCCACTCCAAACCACAGGAATGCTTTGTTTGCCTAAAAAAGATGCATAACGGAGCGCTGAAAAACAATTTAAAATGCTAAAGAGTTTTGGTTGTTTGGGCATCAGTGTTAAACATTTTGTATTCAAGATGGAGACTTCTTAGGGAAGCCATGAATGAGAAATTTACAGTATATACAGTAATGAAGAAGAGGTGGGAGGTGAAGTGTTTGTCACAAGTGTGGCACAACTTCAAGCCTGCTTTGTGTCTCTGATGAACCAGAAAAGACATCTGACCATATATTTATGTCCAATAGCATTAATAAATGACCATATTGTCAAATAAAATCATAAATCTAATGGTACTCTTTACCGCATGGTATGCCAGATGATAAGCTTTCGCATTTGCTTGGCACAGAGAATCTGTATTTTGCCACTAAAATATGTTTGATTTATTGTAATGAAGACATAATAGTAGCTTACTTATTTTTTTTTAGCAGGAAACAGTGTTTTCCAAAGACAATGACAGGACATACGCAACATTAAAATGGCTGCATGAGGTAAAAAGTTAGCTATATAACCACCACCAGCCCACAATAAGGACAGAAAATGTACTAATTGTTAACTAAGGTCATTCTGTAGAAGATGGTGAAGCAGAGACAGTGTTAGCCAACCTGATGCTATTTGGAAGGCTGATCCAGATCCAACTCAATCATCCTGGACCCGGGAACAGTTTAAAGACCCAAACTGGCAGGTCTGATGGGCCTCTTAGGATAATAAATAGTCAGAAGTTCAATTATATACTCCAGCACCAGACCATGCAAGGTATTGTGTGTGAATGTGATTCTCAGTTGTTAGAAAGAGTTGAACCAGGCCTTTTTAGAATGGAATGGAATGGAATAGAATGGAATAGAATGGAATATAATGGAATAGAATGGCTTTTCTTTATCTGAATTAAGTGGCTAAAGATAGATAGTGATATATATTGTACAGATTTTAAAGCCATCTGAAGCAAATGTGATTTTGAGCTATATAAATGAAACTGATTTGACTTGACTGACTTGACCCAGAATAGAATAAAATAGGGAACATTTGACACTGACATTTGTTTTTTACACACATGCTAAAGTTGACTAGTTGACCATATGAAATGTCATTGCTTTAAGTCGCAATAAGCTCATTACTTCAACTATCTTTAATTTGAATTTCATCTGTAGCCTGGTGGTGTAGAAAAGTTCCCAACACTTCACACATAATACTTCCTAACACCTAATAGGTCAGAGGATGAAACGCCTCCTATGGGCGGGTGTAATCCCATTGGCCGCTATTTCTAGTGCCCGCCTTATTTCTCACAGAGATCTGCACCACCATTGGTCGAGGCACCTGATAGTCATCGTGCGTGTGAGGAGGGCGTCAGCAGTGACTTTTCCGGTTTGCGTCTGATTGGTCGGTTGTGGGCGTTGACGTCACGGCCCTGCCAGCTGATCGGAGTGAGAAGCCGGTTTGAAGAGAGGAGTTGGACCGGAGAGAGAGACCGGGGAGGGAGCCCCGAGGAGCAGCGAGCAGCACGGGGTGGGACCGGCCAACCGGATACTCAGCTTGGACCGTTTTTTACATTTGTCTTTTAATGGTTTAAACGTTAACACCGGGGGACACACAGTCTTGTCAGGGGGAACTTGCGAGCTTCGCGTCTCGTCGAAACCTCTGGAGGTGTCAGAAAAAAAAATTGATTGAGAGTTAAGGTGTGGCTGAGGGTTTCTGTGAGGCTTGTGCACTGAAAAATGTTACAAAACTGACTCTTTTTTACCGGAGAGTAGCCGCTCGGGCCTGAGACTCTTCTATCTTCCATTGGCTTTTAAGAATCTGCAGTCATTTTCATTACATAACAAATGTATTGCCATCTTGATGTGCGCACCTTTTGACTTAAAACGCTTGCAGTAGCCTGCATTAATTAGACTATTACGCAGTAAAGAAGTAAGTCGAGTAAATTTTTTTTTCTTACTGCTCGCTTTGGTTTCATAAGTCTGTGCAATGTAACGGACGTGGCAACTTTACAGTAGCCAGCCCTACTGAATGCCACAGGCAAACTGGGCGTGGGGGAAACAGCCCGAACAGAGCCTAATATTCCTCAAATCTTACCCAAGCACGGCTAAATTGCACATATTTGACATGATATAACCGTACCGGCAAGTGCCTCGGTGGAACCAGTGGATTTACCAGAACCAAAGTAAGTGCGACTGTCAAATACATTTTGCAAACTTTTTTAGCAGTGGTGACATTTAAAGGCCACGAGAGAGGGCGTGCCACGGTCTTATCTTATAAAGGCATTTTAGCATTTTTAACCATTCTGTTAAGACCCAGTATCAGTATAAATACAAGATAACGGGATGGTTTCTCGCTGTGAGCTGGTGTGTCGGTCGGCAGAGGCCTATATAAAGCTGTATTTTTCTATGTTATAGTGCGAGAATATTACTAGAATAGGATGGGACGGGTGTGTCTTTACCTTGGCAGAACGTTTTGGGGCTTTGAATGAATCTGAAGCCAGCAGTAGGGGGACATGAGAGTTGGTCTATATTACAGTAGTCTGCTCGACTTGTCAAAGAAGTGAAAATATCGAGGAGTCATTCGTCAGTCTTGCAATGGGTGTATGCCACAATAACTTAGTCATAATTGAGTGCACAGGCAGAGTGACCCTGTATAGTCTAATTAAGATAAGCTTTAAGTCGAGAGGAAAGCAGATAGAGTGAATTCCTCGAGGCCCCACCCTTTGCAGCGCACTATGGATGTGGAGAGTTGCCCCCACCTCCTCCTCCTCCTCCTCCTCCTCCTCTCTCTCTCTCTCTCTCTCTCTCTCCCTCCCTCTCTCTGTCTCTCTCTCTCTCTCCCTGTCTCTCTCTCTCTCCCTCCGCGTCATTCATTTCCCCTTTCAAGCTTGTCTTATGCTGTTTTTTCCTCCTCAGTATCTCCAGGTGCCTACAGTAGATTCAGAAAGACCGTCTGGTCTTATAACCAACTTTAGATCATGGGACCAGGACGTACTTCCAGGTATCTACGGACGTGTTAATTGATGGAGGTAAGGAGGGTTTATATTTGAGTCAACCTGTGGAATGTTTAGAGCTTTATTATAACAGTATAAAGGTATGTCTGGTTGTCTACTTAACTAATGACATTCAAGAAGTATGTCGATGAGAGAGTTTGGTGCACATTGTAGTTTTTATTCCTCATTAATGTGTTTTTAGCCTTTTTTGGTTACATTTTTGTTTGTCATTGCTTGCTTTTTTTTACTGGCACTCTACAACCGGAGTACACTCAGTTTTCTACCAAAGAATTTGAGCTTTGGAACCTGAGCTTTTGATAAGTTGTCATATTTTAACCCACTGCCTTCCTAAATGTTGAAATCTTTAAACGGAGATTGCATAAGCGAAGGTTCGAGGACCCTGAACACTGCCAATAAGATTACATAATTCCTGCCACTAGAACTCATAGAAAACCGGGGGGCAGAGTGCATAGACTGTCTAAACTTGCAGCAGGTTGATGGACAAAACACAGTAACTAATTCAGTAAGGTCTGGCTCCTGAGGAGCAATTCCCATTTCGTCTTTGCGTTCTGTTTAGCAACCGGTGGCTTTTTCCACCTGCATCCCATCTATATCAGCCAAAAGACAGCTCAGACTTTGTCGTCTCGTAGCTCTGCAAGGCATAAAAGCTCCTGATGGATATCTTGACCTTGTGCAAATCATGGCCATTTCTGTTGGCAGATGACTTGTCCCCCCCCCCCCCCCCCCCCCCTCCCAGATTGTAGTTCTGAGGGGTTCATTAAAGGCTCCTTTTTGCTGCCTATTTTTCAAGGGCCTATGCTGTACTGACAAGCTTACTTGGTTAAATTGCAAAAGTAACCTCTCCTCCTCCTATCCTACATGATGTCAAAAAGTAAATGTGCATTTCTGGCCGGAGATTCTCTGGAAATGCTTGTTAGCCGTACAGGGGCTCACTTCAGCTTTTCCCAGTTGCCTGCCCTTTCCAGAAGAGTGCCTGGCCTGCTGTAATTATCCACTCTTTGGCTATGAATAGTGAATTATACATGATGCTGCAGGCCAGTCAGAGTCCAGGCCACTGGACACATCTGGATTATCAGGATGCCACCATTTGAACTCTCAGACCCGTGGCTTTTTTTAAAAGAATTAGCCTCGGTGTTAATTATATCAGAGTCTCAGCACGTGTCCCACCCACGCTCCATGTAGGAAGTGCTGTGTTAGAACTAGTTTCACATGTAAGAGTGTGATGACGCATTGGCTATACCTCATTAACTTAGGTTATAATGATGCATTTTGAGTGTTAAAAGGACTGCAAAAACGATGTTAGAGTCTTGTAATTGTTTGAAGAGTTGTAGTGGTCTTTTGGTGGACTTCCACTGCTTGAAATATGATCCATGTTAGAATTGCACATCAATGTCATGTTTTTTGTGTGAAATAGGAACTGAATCTGCAACCTCAGTAGCTGCATTCTTGTAATTCAAGGGTTATTACTGTCAGTTTGTGAGGAATTAAATTACTTCTGAAACCCTCAGTTGAGTTGCTGTTCAGATGGCGGCCTTATTTGTACAGTACACTGTACCAACCAGTGCTGTTAAGAAGTTGCCACCTTATGCGCTCTTTCTCTCCTTCTCCCCTTTGCCATCTTGTTTGAATGTTTGCTTTGTCTGAGCTTTGATTGTTCAGCCACATTGGATTGACCTATGTATGTGTGTGTTAGTGGTTAGCCGGCACAGTTGTTATCTCTGCATGGCTAGATGTGATTAATACAGCCGTCCAGCAGTGACGTCCATAGCGCCACTCCCCAGACAGACACACACAGAAAGGGCATGTAAGAGGGGAGCAAGATTGGAATCTGATGTTTGCGCCGGTAATTTTATGTCCTTGTGCTCTAGAGTGAAATGTTAAATTATCCCAGTAGTCAGGATTTTGTGTGTACATGTGAATACATTTATCCATGTGTGTGTGTGTGCATGTGTTAGTGTGTGTTTTGAGTGTTTGTCTCATTTTACGAAAATATATGTGTATTTGTGGCTCAGCAAATTGGGAAGGATTTAGCCTGCAAGACCAGCAGGCTTTCAACTTAACTTTCCAAAATACCCGCAGAAAGATCTGGAACCGTTTTGCCCCATTATTGTTGCTGACATTGATCAAAACCAAAGAATATAAAAAATATGTCATTTGATGAGTCACTCCTCCTCTGCAAAGTTGAGCTTGTGAATGACCGGCTCATCAAGTGACCTGGTGTAACTGAGCAGGACTGAACATTGACTGTTATTGATGGCCAATCAAAGAGGGGAGGATCTGCGGTGGAAATGCGGTAGCTGCAGTGAGGTTGCACATTTTTATGGCCACACCCAGGCAGCCCATCAGAGGCTCTGAGCTGCTAGCTTTGACTAGCTTAGGCTGATTTTTAACACGCTTCAAGATGAGTACTGCATTTTTTTTAGTTGAATATTTAAATGTAAGTTGTAAGAGGTTAACAAGTCTAAGAATTGTAAGTGGTTTGAAAGGGTGTGTGTCTGCACTTGGTTAAGACAAGCAAAGCTCCTTGGCATGTTTCATTATGCTGTACATAGGTGTGTGTGTGTGTGTGTGTCATCTGATGGAGAGACAGATGTACTCTCTGTCTGTGCTTGTATGTGCACACAGTCACAGAACAATGATGTGTGGGTGTGTGCAGCACGGCTAAGTCTGAGATATAGTAGTTGGTGATGCAGCGCTAACTGTACTCCAACTGTGTCCCAGACTATATTTTAACTGCCTCATATGGAGAGAGACTGTCACCACCTCTCAGCAGGGCTGTGTGTGGTTTACCAAACCAGCCCCATGCTCATATGTACAACACATGTTGCACTGTGTGTGCTTGCCCACTGGGAAAGTTCTCTCTCTAGCAACAAAAATGCTAAAGTAACAACAAATGAATTGTTTTACCTACCTTGTTTAACCTAGAATTGTTTTACCTGGCGAATACAGAATACAGGCGTAATGAGGACTGGTTGGTAGCGTGATCGAGAGGTTGGTAGCCACTCTTATGGCAGGCTTAGGCTCAGAGACATGCAGGAAACCAGGAAGTTTCTACCCTGAGTTGCCGGCATTGACAGTAAAGGGTTGAGCCCTGTGATGATTACCGAGGATGTTCACCTCTGATATGTGTGTGTGTGCACATAGTGATCTCCTGAATAGATGGCATCCAGGTTTCGTTTTTCACACTTTTCTGTAGGTGACCCAGTTAAAGAACCGGGACTATTGTGCATTGTAGATTTTGTGCTCACGCTCATACGTAGATATAGCTAGAGCTAGTAGCCAGAGGGAACAGATACTTCTTTCAAGAAAGTAACCACAGCAGGTGGTGTTCAAGGAAAGAGACCTAAATGAAACATCATGGTAGGCTCTGGGTCTTAATTTATGGTTCTTCATTTGTGAGGCGTAGTAAGGTCTAGTCTGACGCTGGCATCAGTTGAGCTTAGCTATGACTGTATTAAGATTATTTTAGGCAGAAGCAATGCTGCAGCACACTCAGCTCTGGGCTGGTCTCTGCAGGGCCAGCGGCGAGGAGCTGTGGGCCTCTCGGCAGACCGGCTGGAATGTGGACCATATGTAGCAGGCATCCCAGGAATGTAACTTGGCCTTGCTGAACTGACCAACCTAAAGACACAGAGAGACTGGAGCAGGATAAGGAGGAGAGGAAGGGATAAAATAAAGGTAGAGCAAGGAAGATGATATTAAAGGACAAAATAGATCACGTAAGGGAAAAAAGCTATGAAGAAGAAGAGAGCTAAACGGAGCGCATGAGAGATCAGTGTAGGAAAGATTGGAGAGTGGAGAGAAGCGAAAGAAAGGGGCAATGGACAGGCCAAAGAGACACAGTACTAAAGACAGGTAGATGCATACTCCAAAAATTCTGGTACAAATGATTTAGTCAAATTTTTTTCGACCAGCGGTCTTCATCAGGGTACTGCAGACAGAAGGATTTGTGAGTGTGAGATGGCTTTGTTAGTGTGGACCACACTGGTGTTATCAATGTACCAATAATCAGAAATTGGTGACAATAAATGGACGTAAAAGTATTATTACTTGTTAATTAATACCACTTGTGTAATCCATTATATCTTTTTCTGTATGCAGCATCTATGATCTATGATAAAGAATGAGCTCCAACTATGTCATCTGAAACAATTAATCAATTAGCCAATTGACTAACTGCTGGTTTCCAGCTTCTTAAATGTGTGGATTTGCAGCTTTCTCTGTTTCAAATAATTTTAAAATTTAATACCTTTGAGTTTTGGACATTTTACTATCTTTTTCTCCATTTCATAGAGAATAATAAATTAATCTATTCATCAAAAATTAATTAATTAACAGATTAATCAATAATGAAAATAACTGTTGCAGTCCTACCTTATTTTTAAGTGTCCCACACCTCATTAACTGAAAATGTAAGAAAAACATTTTTTTTTAATAATTTAAAATGTCTTGTAAATGTCATATTCAATGTATTAAATAAACACATGTATAATGTAATAGAGGATATGTTATAGGCTGTGGATGAGTGTCGGGTCATAAGGAAAATGGCGCAGAGATGGGGTCGTTCTTCGTGGGGCATCAGACCACAGTGTCCTTCCAGCTCGCTAACTCAGGGTGAATGTCTCTTTCTCGTCTCTGTTAGCTTAGCACGCGCTGCTCTCTGGCCATCTGGGTACAGCTGGGGCAAGAACGGCAGGAAACACACTCGCACACAGATACACACACTTATACAAACATTCCTTTTTTTTTTTTTTTTCTAATGTAACATACCTCGGCCATGCCTCCTCCACACACATACACACCCTGTTCGACTGAATGGGATGAGTCTGTGGTTGAATGGCAGTTGCCCTCCACTTGCCAAGCAAACTGTCATCAGCTTATCATTTCATCTTCTGTCAGTGTGATAGATCTTAATCCTTTTCCATCTAATGAGAAATTTAGTTCATAAACCTGTGAACCACTTAACCAAATTATGATCTCTACATCGTGCGGGGACCCATCCATATTAACACTGTAACCTTCTATGGGTCCTTATCTGCAACTGGAGACGACAGACTAAAGACAACTTGGTTTGGACTAATGTTTTAATCCAAATGTCCAGCCTTTGGACTTGTAGATGTACTGTGACATGCTCACCATTATCGTCATGTTTGTGAATCCATAACACCACAAGGCTACGTAAGCCACTGATGCAACGGGCCTTGCACTTCATAACTTTTAGCATTTTTTAATGCTTAGTCTAGTGACATCTGCACCCCAACTGGACTCTAGAACTCCTCTAAAAGGCATCATGGACCCCTTTTCAGACTTGTAGATTAGAACAGCCCTATACTCACAGACTTCCCAGGAATGCACGTGAATGAAAGTCCGGCTACTACTTAAAGGTGCCCTGTGGTGTTTTCTTTTAAACAAACAAAATTTGATATTTACGCTCAGTGTTTCTCATTGTGTTTTGGTCATGTTTGTTTATCCTTAAGGACAATTTTAAAAATATATTTTAAATTGTTCATTGTATACATAAATGTTTGTTTGCTAGCAGTGTCTTTGTTGGTGCATTGCTACCAACTGTGCGTGAGAGGAATAGTGTGAAACTGGCGGCAGGATTGTGTATCTTGGCGGCCGCATACTCATGCGCATGCATGTACATGCTCAAAAAAACATTGCCTGACAGTGCTACTAGTGGTCTAAAATCCACTGGGTATTTTTAAACCAGGGTGAAAGTTTGGCTTGTTGCATGTCCCTTAGTTTGGAGTGGACCAGTGAGGGGTAGAAGCAGGACAGAAACCAAGGTTTCCCCCAGGTTTTTATAATGGAGGGTGGCCACCTAGCCTGAAACAAAGACCAGCTCCGTAAACATGCTTAAAAAATTCATGTCTTTGATGAAATAAAACACTGTCTCTGGGAAAAAATGCAGATGTGCTATTTCATACAGATTAGGCCGTCACACCTAGCTAAACTGATCCTTATACGAATGGGTCAGGATTTTGGTGACATTCAGCCACTAAATGTTGCCTGGAAATAAAGACAGATGGGGGTTCAGAGAGCCAAATTTGTTTTCCTTCTTTTTGTTCTTTGTGTTTAACAGTAGATCACATCTTGTTGATTGCTGCATTACGTGCCTTTGACTGTTTTGTACCAGATAGCTTTTGATGCCAATTGCAGTAGTGAGACTTTTCCTTTTTTTACTCCAGAGAGTAAAGGGTGAAACAGTCACCTCAAAGAGCAAACTTGGCACTATTGGCAGGTAGACAACCCGTGGTTTGTATTTTATTTCATGAGGAAGTGGCATTGGGCAGTGGAGCAATGTTCATGGTCTAAAGCATGTTTCAATCCTCTGTATCTTTTTCTCTTTCTCTGGAGGGAGGATGGGCGGGGCAAAGGGATGACACTGAGGAGATTCTCGGGATTCGTACCACGCATGGGCAGCTGCCACTTCTTATTCATTTGCCCCGCAGGCATTTCCTGTCTTTCAGCAAGCTAACTAAACTGCTGGTTAGAGGGGGAGGGCGACAAAGGATATATATACAGAAAGAAAGGGAGAGAGAATGAATTCATGGGGACTATAGGGGCATTTAGCCAAAGCAAGGGATGGACACAAACAGATACATAGAGAGAAACAATGTACTCTTTGACACACTTCTTCCCAGTGGTAGGAAGAGAGATGACAGCCGGAGGAAGCACACAAATCTTTTCTTTATGTTGGGCCCCTTTAGCCAGCGTTCACACCCCTACCTCCACCCCTCTGTTTCTGTATCTCCCTATCTCAGGAGCTCTCTCATTCTCTCTCTCTCTGTTCAGTTATATTTTCCAGAGGAGGGGTTGATGCTCTGTGTGTGTGTGTGTATGTGTGTGTAGATAATCTGACACGCGGTGTCCTTCACAGGAGCTTGCATCAGACACACACACACACACGTACGCAGATACGCAGTCATGCTGCGTCATTGTCTCATCTCTGCGTGGTAGGTACCAGGTTGTCTGCTTCTCACTTCATGACATCACTGGGGCAGAAACCACCCAGCCTCTCTCTTCCTATATATACACACGCACACACACACACACACATACGCTCACTCCATACTGTTCCCATGCATTCCTGTTTCCAGATGCTCAGTATAAAATCCTGTTAGACGCTCTGTGAGACTTAACCGAAAGGGTCATTTCCTCTTCCTCTCTCCCACCTGCTGAATTCCTGCCAATTGACATCACCTCTTCCTTGAGCAAATGCCATCATGCAACAAGCTGTGCTCAGTGGATCAAAGGGAGTTGCAAAATTTCGCACGTGTGGATAATGACTGTAGCATAAATGCTGTCAGGTTGTTGTGTTTGGATGTGTATTTTTGGAGCAAAAATGCCTTGTTGAGAGATGCAACAATGTGGCTGAATCACTTGTTTATGCCATGTTTCATGGGCCCCACCCTTAGTGATGTCTTTCTCTGCATATTCCCCCTTCTCTCACCCCCAACCCTCCAACTTCAGCCCCCAAATTAGAAGAAAACCTTTTATTACCGCACTTTAGGAGATGACTGGATGTTTCCTACCAGGGGAACAGCTGTACTAGACAAAACTCTTATGAGGAGCACATTAGCTTTTTACAGGGCTTCAGTCCACGCTTGAAGAACGTCTGACGCACGTTCCTGTTTTCTACTACTGAAACTTGTTGTTCCACATCCAGCTGTAACTGGTTTCATTCTGAATCATTAATTCATTTCCAGATAAACAGCAGCCATGGGCAAAATAGAGATTATACAGTATAAATGCATGGGTTTCATGCACATGCGCGCACTCTCCTCCCCTCCCCTGTCAAGTGGCATTTCATAATTCACATGGCGTGCTGTGAGAGAACGAGCTGGTCGTACAGGGCGTGGACTCCCCCCCCACCCCCCCAGTGCTCATTCATATACCTCATACACACGCACTATCCCTCTTTCATACACTCACAATGATCAAGAAGTCAGCAGTACGTATGATGAACATATTCTGACAGAGTGCTAGTGTTAGCATGCCTCTCCACCAGAATTACCCTTCAGCAATGTTTAATTTGTGTGTGTGTGTGTGTGTGTGTGTGTGTTTGTTTGTATGTTTGTATGTAAATGTGTCTTGAAATTCATTCCCTTTCTTCTCACTAATCCCATTCAAAACTGTAGGAGGAAAGCAAATATATTGATCTATTGTTGACTTGAAAGCAATTTGTTGTGGCCTTGGGAGAAAGATTATGGGGGTTGGGTGTGCACATATGATTGAGTGCAGACCTGTCCAAATTGGGACTATGGCACACTACGCTTTCAGTGTGTGCGCTTTATCCACCTGAACCATGTGCACATATACTGACATGCACACCAAGGATTGGATTTTAATAATCATCTTTGCTCCAAGTAGTTTTTACTAGTCGTCCGTAATTTAAACATTTAATGCAGCTGTAAATAGAGTTTATAAAATCTTAGAGCACCGCAATCACAGACATGGATCCTTGATTATATGTGGAGGAGTGCATGCAAATGGACAAGGTTAACAGTATCAAAATACCTACACTGATAGTCATGCCTTTGTGCAGCAGATGTGCCAAGGTTTTCCCTAAGGAAAACTGATTTCACAAGAACTCAAGACCGAAGGAAGCATTTTTATTGGTCGAGCTGGATTTGTGCTTTCAGTGGCATGATTGAGCACTGGCTGTTTTTTACAGCATCTATTGTTAAAGATCCCCTCCAGACTTGTTTTAAGATGTATATGAAAGACTCTACTTTGAATAATAATTTGTGTCTGGTTTTTCCACAAAAAAGACAAATTACCTTGTTCAAATCCTTAAAAGTACATCTAGTCCTTCTCCCTCATTAAAAATTCCAGAAACTATAAATATATAAATATTGTTAATTTCAGAAGTTTAACTGTTGGGCACAAAATGTCTCCTACGTCACTATCAAGTCCATTCTCAGTGTTTGTGCACTGGAGGTTTCAAGTTTCAACATCACACTTGTGTAAGTTGAATATTGGACCATGACTGGCTTCCAATATTTGTGATGTCACAAATCACGCTTGTAGGCCCACTCCTTTAAATCAGATTTTCAATGAGCAGAGAGAAACTTTCCACTTTCAGTAGATGAATGTGAAAACAGCCTCCCAGTGTCAAACTGTGCACACACATCATTCTACACAGTGAAGCTCAAACATCCAACTGTAGGAACAAGAAGAAAAACACATTTTTGAGTGGAGGAGGATTTTACATATTATAGATTATAGGCAGAGTTTAAAAGAAATGCTAGTTAAAATATGTTTTGGATTACTTTTGTGGCTTTGATTGACATTTATCATGTTTCCTAGGCCTTAAATAGCAACTTTATCTCTCCAAGCAAAAATTAAAGTGGTTTTGGACTCGTAATAATATGATCATTACTCCTATAAATATTTTGGATTGAGACCATAACTTTAAAGTACTGGATCACGCAAATTTAATGTTTATATTTTATGTGTTGACAGATTTTTTTTTTTATTATTATAGAGGTTAGTTCAAGATGGGGAAAACTGAACTTGGATATGTTTGATTGTTATGGTGGTATTGAACTAATTAATCTGGGGCGTGCCGTAAGCATGCTATTTTAAAGCTAACATTATGGCTGTTCTGCCAAGCTTGCGGCTTTCAAGGGAAAAATATTTTAGATATCAAAAGAGACGAAGGCTGGGTGATGTTGCTTGTGAATTGGATATTGTTGATGCCTTCGGAGGGCAGATAAGAGGCTTGTCAGAATCTGTTGCAAAGCTGCTCTCATCCTCATAACACAGAAAGCACAAACGTAAGATTATCCAGCCCTTATAGAAAACAATAATGGTATACTCAATTGAAGTATTAGCTGCACATTTGGCTTTCATCTTAGAGAGCTAGTCGCTAGTATCTCCATGTTAGCTTTTTGCTGTTTCATGTTGCAGGAGAGACATTCAGCTTATATTACCACTTATGATTATCACACTTAAACGGTGCAAATGTAACAATTCAGACTGGATGCATTTTTTTGCAATAGATTTTGGACTTGAAACGGCATTCTTGAAATGATTCATGGGGCTTCCCATTCTTTCATGTTGGCCAAGTCATTCCCTGCACAGCCCTTTGGGATATATTGTCGTTGGCAACTGTCCATTCTCCATCCTCTAAATATTTTTTTAGTCATACTTCAGCAATTAGATATCAGTCAAATTTACAGAGAAAGGCCATTACTGCTCAAAGCATGCCCACAGCCGCCTCCATACAAGTTCAGTTGCGCTGGAAACAAACAAGGGTGTTTTCCATCTTTTGGATGGAAAAAGTTAAAGTGTTACTTTTAGCCAAACTCACTTCAGTTTCAACTTTTGCCCGCAAACTAACCCTTGCGTCCACTAAACACCTTTTGGCTCGGTCTTTATCCAAGTGTGAAGTGTGTGCAAGAGCTTAACAGATATTTAGTCCATCTGTCTCCAAAGCCGTCACTGTTCTGACACGTTGCTGCTTGCCTGTGAGTTTTTCTTTTGTGTGGACTGGTTAGGCTGTAGAACTGAATTGCACCTCTGGGATAAATAAAGTCGTCTGAATCGGAGTCTGAATCTGTACTGCCTTCGGAAAAGCTTAAAACACCTGAAACACAAATATAGATGCGATGTTTCTCTTAGCACGTTAACCTACCAGTATGACTTAATTTGAGAACGGTAGGCCTTGTTCTCCATGGTTTAAGTTATCGGCTGCACACAGCCAACTGTGCTTGAATCACTCATACACACGCACCGTGTGCTCCTTGTGTGTTTGCGTGTTTGTGCGTACACACTCCGAAGAGCCATTTTCAGCCTGTTGCTTAGGCTGACTGTAATTGTCCTGGGAATCGTCAGCTCTGTGTAATAAATCACTCCTCTGGTACACTGTGTTCTCCTTTCTGGAATGGCCTCTGTGTGTGTGTAGAGAGCATGCTTTACATATCGTGAGCAGAGAAAAAACATAGCTAAGGAATAATAGGGGCTGAAATTACATTTACAAGAAAAAAAAAACTTTCTGTCACAACAGGTTTTTTTTTATTTGCCAGAGGCATAACTTCATTTTTTATGCCATGGGAAAAAACAAACAATACATGTAATTATTGTGTAATGAGGATGTAAATTAATTCCATGTAGTCCTTTTTTTGTTTTGTACCTTTTGATGCTCATTCTTTTATTGCTGTCAATTTTCCCTTTAGCCTTGCATGTCCAGACAGGTAACTAGTCCTATAGTCTGGATTTTTTATTCAAATGTCCACACAAATGCATTTTAAGTCAATGCTGTGTGAAAATGATTGCAGATTGCATCAAGGTAAAATAATTGTAGTATGATAATGTCCAAAGAAGGGATGGTTTATCTTAAATGAAAAAAGGTGTCATAATGTTCTTTTTTTTTACCCTGCCTACTGCAGGTGAAAATGGTGTGTATGGGTGAGTCAAGTTCTCAGTCCTCTAGAGTGTCACATTTCCAGCCAATGCTACAACTTCACTCAAATTCTTCAGCGTACAGAAGATATTTGTGCTAGCTGGGGTTAGTGAGCAATTTGATTCTAAATATGAAGTGCTCCTTTCATTGTACAAGGCCAGAGGGAGGCTTGTTGTTTCACCTCGTGTCATATCAGGGATATTACATGGTCACCAGCCTGTTTTATGTAGCCGTGGCGATCTCTGACCTTGCTAGTGTTTGCTGCTCCCTTTTCATCATCCTTTTCTGTCCATTCTTATTCCTTTTATCTGTTTACCACTCTCACCAGCCTTTCGTGAAACTGTAATCTTCTTTCAGTGTAAATATAAAAAGAAACTTATCATCTCACTCATCCTCACTAGTAACAAAGGCCAATAGAGCTATCAGGTGCCTCTTTACAAATTTGCCCAATGAGTTCCAAGGAGGTGCCTTTTTCCCTGGATCCCATCTTCAATATTACATGCCCACAATGGATTCCTCCAGATTCAGTACAAGATCTAGGCCCACAGCCCATTCAGAAAATCTTACTAGTCTCAGTGGAAGAGGATCGTACGGTCACATTGAGAGGGTGTGTGTGTGTGTGTCTGCCGTCCAGAGCTTTCCGCTGTTGCTCAGAGCAGCGTGGGGTTCATTGAGTTTCCAGGGGTTGCTGGGTTCGCGGTGCTGCTGAGAGCTAGTTTGCCCAAAGTCCTGTCCTTGAACTGTGAAAGAATATGCTGCTAGGGAAAGGCTTTTCAGACTGACTGACTGCAATAGTTGAAGTCAGGCCAGCTGAATGGAATCCAGGCAAGACAAATCCAGGGCTACTCGTAAGTATTACACAGTGGCCAGCTGAAAGGGGATGTTAAAGTGGTACATCACGTAAAGGGTTTTCTTGTCACTTTCAATCTCTTACACTTGATCTAGCCATTGTTAAACTTTCAAAACTATTTTGTAGCAAAGACGATGATGGCTCAAATTGGCCCCTCTTAAGGGCTTCATCCTTCTACCAACATTTCTTAAACTGACATTTACTGGGATGGAAATTTAGGGGGTTTTCTCAAGGTGAAATAACAAAATACTTGACATGTTGGTGAAGCAGTCCCGCACACCCAAGGGAGTGGAAGTGTCTCAACTGCAAGGAAAATTCCTTCATTCAGCCCTGTATGGCTGCTGTAAACTGAACTGCCCCACAGGACAAGAGCTGTTTTCTATCAGGAGTTCTAGGCTGTAACCAGAGGCCGAGCTATCTAGCTAGCAAAAACTTCTGTATTCAATTATAGCGAAAGCAGAGAGAATGCTAAAACAGTAGGCTGGCATGTGTGATACTGGTACGCACGCGCGGCTTGTTTGTTTATGCGTGCACGCACTTTTTTTTTTTTAAAAACGCCGTAAACCGCAGTATTCACAAATAAGGACAAAAGAATGTTATAAAGTTTTTTCTCTCTGGTATCTTTTTCTCTGCCTTTCCCCAAAACCTCCTCACCTCTCTCCCACAACAAGTTCCCCTAAATGCCAGCACAGAAAGAATCAGAATCTGATTTAGAAAGAAGGAGTGTGTGTGTGTTATTGTGCCAAGCGGCAACCAGCATGGCCAAAAGCTGAAGCCAATGTGGAAGCACCTTAAGACAGAGCACCAGTCACGGTTGCTAGATGTTGGCTCCAAAAAAATCTCTAACTGCATAAAATTCCATTGAAAAGGTCCCAAATTTTCTTCTGAAATGCAAAATTATTATTTTTTTGTCATCAGAAGTTAACGCCTTGCTAATGTGTGAGAATCATTGTTTTATTAAGGAGGCATTTAGATGTAAACAGCAATATGTTTCAGGGTGTGTTTGCTTGATTGACAGGTGTCTCATCTTATTAGCCTCACTGTAAATTTGGATCTTCTAGCTTCACTGACACAGATGGTAGAAAGCAACAAATTGAAATGAAAGCTTGAAATACGTCCATCTTTTTCTTCAGGTTATGGAGTATATATGGTGCCTGTTGGCTGACCTACAGCAGTTCTTCACTGGCAAGCTTTATGTCCTCATGTACCAACTAAAGCTGCCAGCTGAAGAACTGTTGTGGTCGGCTCTTTCCTGCACTGAAGACCCATCCGTCCCCAGGAGTGACATGAAGATAATGATGATAAAAATTAAATCATAGTCCATCCCTGCGTGAAAAATGGTTACTTATGCAGCATGTTCATGTGTTCAGATTTGTACCATGACACCTGCTGTATCATGTAACAAAAGCATTGCATCATGGAACTGCAGGCTCATTTCAGTCATTCTGCATTAGTTTTTATGATAGCTATGCAGTTTAGTGTTTGTTTTTAATGATGTAATTATAATGTTGTTGTACAGTGTTTGCACAATTTCAGGTTTCACCTTGCTTGCATCACCCCAAAAACACATTTTACTCAACCATCAGCAATCACATTTAAGATTTTTTTTTTTTTTTTTTATTTCAGGTTGGAAATACGGCTCCTGGTTAAATTTTAAAAGGAAAAACAAACAAAAGTGAAATTTCACTTGAAAATAATCCTTTTGGTGTTGAAACGCAAACACCAAAAGTTGAAGCCTTGGCTGAAAATCAATTTAAAGAACAAATATGGCCAAGTAGTTCCACTTACTGTCTTTTTACATTTAAATCAGAAATAGTCAGAACATTTTTAATTGCTGGCTGACTGCTAGGGGTGTTTAGTGAACACTGAAACAAACCCAAAAGAAATATAACTTGGATAAGAAATAAATAAACAGGTGGACAGCTGAAGTCTGCTGTCATCAGCATACTTCTGCTTTTACTCCTCTGTGTCACGAGAGATGCATAACATTTCTCTTCTGTAACAACCCTGAGTGCCATGCAGAAGAGCACACACAGAAATACAGACATACATCTTGCCTGTGACCCTCAGCAGTCATAAATCGAACTTCAAGAGAGAGGGCAATGCCCAGAGCAGGATATGAGAGCGAATGTGTCCCTTTAAAAGCTGCCAGCCAGAGTCGAACAGAGGGAAGGAATGTTCTGGGGCCTTAACAAAACCAGATGCCCCAGCTTACGCTCCCTCGCACACATGCTCTCTGTTGCCTTCTCTCGCTCCTCTAGCTCTTTCTTTACACCACAGATGGAACCGCGAACTGGGTAGACTCCTTCCTCAGGCTGTCTGCAGTACATCATCCTCTTTGTGGACTACCTTTAGCGTGGTCTGGCTCCCAGGTCACTGTCTTTGTCCCAATCTCCTTATCGTCTTGTCTGGTCCTCTTTGCCTCTCTGTCTTCATGCTTGGAAGACCTTTTCCTCATCCCCCTCCACCCCCACAATCCTCCCTCGCTCCAGTGACACACACACACGCACAGGGAATGCCCAAAATGGGATTATTCCACTCTCTTTCCTGTACATCCTCTTCAGGTAGCACTGCCAGTACTCTGCATTAATGCGCCATAACAGCACATATAAAGGTCATGCCTTGACCTTGTGTGTTGTGTAGGTTTGTTTCAGGTCAGTGACTTGTCTGCCTGATCCGCTCCCAGGGAAGCAGCCTGTGCATGCATTAAGAGATTGCGGACAGAGAAATGCATGAGGCTCAGAGGAGAAGCACCTGCAGTAAGAGAGGTCCACCTGATGCAACAGGAAAGAAGCCTTTTTCTTTTTCTACTCATATGTTTGGATGCATGTATCTTCCAAATCCAGATGTGCCACACCCGTGCCACTCGATCCCCAGTGGCCCCTACCTGTGCCTGTGCCTGTGCCTGTGCCAGCTGCTCTGCCAGCTGTGGGTGAGCAAGGGGAGCAGCGTCACAGAAAGAGACGAACAGACAGCTGCTGCAAACAGAAAGACGGAGGAGCATCGTCAAAAGAGGAGGACTGAGTCAACCTACACGCCATCAGTCATGTTATATTTATTATTAGCGCACAGTCATTTTACAGCATAGAACCTATTATTAAATCTAAAGCATTTGGAATTTGATTCAAGGCTGTATAATTATCCAGCCTTAAATCAAATTCCAAATGCTGCTGTACACTGCTGTAAGAAATGTCAGGCAATGAATAAAAAAAATGTTTTCTGTTTAACAATTTCACTGCAAAGTAAGCTGCAAATATTTTGTCTCTTGACATTCATCAGTCATTTTGCATCCAGCTGGGAGTTCAGCCTCACATGTTGGGAGCTGGACTACAGCACTTTAGTGTTCCAGGCTCCAGGCTTATGGTCTTAGCTAACACACTTCCTGTTGGAGACATACATTATACTGCCAGGGGGAACATAAACAATAATCTTCTTACGGTGTGAGCTGCTCTGTCAGCTGTAAGCAAGCCCTTACTCCTTACTAGCAATATACAGTATCTGAAGATGACATTGTGATTAATAATATAATGTGGTAATGTGGTGCAGTCTTCTTCAGTCACCTGGCACTAGGCATTTAGTCAAACATTTAAATGTTGCTTTAGTTTGGACTTAAATGATTAGTATCAGATAGTCCAGTATTTGTCTATGACGACTCGTGAAACTTAAGTGTTGAGTTTTTGTTGATTTTTCTTTAGATTAATAATTAATTTCTGGCTAAACCTGCACTGATATTGAGTATTTAAATTTACTTTTAATAGCAGAAAACACTTTTTTACACACATTTTGACTTGTTGAAGGAAAAGAAGAGGTGTAATCAATACCATTAAAGATAGCTTTTTTAGAAGTCCCAGCAAACCATGTCAGTGAGCAAGCATTCATAGTACCAGGGCCACTGAAAACTGAAAACACCTGAATGGTATGCAGTCATAATTAACACTATTAATTACACCTGTGCCTTTCCTGCTATGATATGTCAAAACATCTGCTGTGAAAAGGCAAACTTTTAAATCTTGCAGTCGTTTCATCAACATCAGGCAGGCATCTGCTGAGGGTTAGTTAGCTCACAAACAGCTCAGCAGGCTATAATCTCTCTGAGCTATTGAAGGGCTGCTTGAACTCAGTGAGAGATAAAGTCAGAACGAGGCAGAGGAGGAAGATCATTTTCTTCATATCTGTAAAGACGAACATAAATCATTAAAAAACATACAGTCAAGTGAAGTCCCATCAGTCTATAGTTAAGTAGTTTTATATTTAAAAGTCTTGTGGTTTCCGTGTCATGTCATCTTGACTTAGTTTTATAGTTTATCAGTTTGAATTATTGTGTCATTAAAAGCCAAAGGTTGGAGTAGCGCATGGACACAGAGGACTCACTGAGAGAGTTTTTCCTCCAAAGATAGGGTTGCCAGCGCCCTTTGGAGTATGTAATACCAGTCACATCTTTGCACAGCATGTATAGACATCAGGCTGTTGACTTTGACCCGAACCTGTTCTTAGACAAACTTCATCTGTTCAAATTAATCTGGCCCTCACAGAGAAGGTCAGAGAAACTTCCCCACAGTCTTTTCAAGTAGATAAATCTAACTCAGCTCTCTCTCTGCTGAGATTCCTCCGCAGCATATCTATATAAGATCTGATCTATGTACTTTATCACTTGAGTCTCAGTGGTGATTTCAGTGTAATGCTAATGGAACGATGGGGAATGTGTTTTAGTATACTTTCAAATACAAAGTCAGAATAAAAGTCTAATGGATAAAATGCATATATTGTATATTTTTGTAAAATTTGTGCATGTCAACATTTTCTGTAGGAATGAATAAACTGCAAATGAGCAGAATGTTTTTTCAACACTGAAGTATTCTCTGGTGTAGTGTCTGCTGCACAGTCCTTGTTCACCTCTTAAGTCAAAGCAGGAAGAAGCTCCAAGGCCAGGTCTGAAGAGGTTTACAAACGTCTCCTTAACTCTTCCCTGTGGGTGAAATCATGTGAAAGCTGCTTAGGCAGATGATCCCTGCCTCGACGGCAGCTGGCAGTGAGATCCTTGGGAGTGCACCTGACTCAATACTGGTGGTGACGAAACCGCAGCCTGTGGCGCAGCGTGCTCCCACAATCCTCCATGACCTTTAGCCCCGCAGGGAAAAGTGTATCTTATGGCTCAAATCGAGCAGGAACTAGATCTCACACACATACTCACACTTGGTGCATTAATCACCATTAAAATTATCTAATTACACATAATGTATAAGCTTTTAATCTGTTATAAATGTAGCATTATAGTCAGTTAATTGGATTGTTCAAGAATGTGCTTTACACAGTTTTACACAGTGATAATGAGTGGTGTTTTACACATGTTTAACCTTAAATTCTATTAAACACAATGTTATGTTGAAAAAAAGAGTTAATTCTCTGACCAATTAAATTGCAAGTGAATAAACACTTTCTGATTTTTCTTTTTTCAATTAAGTTTTCATCACTTTTACAGCAATATATATACAGTATATATCAGTGCTGTCCATCAAAACAACAAAGCACTCAAGTCCAAGATCAAACACAAGAAGCAAATGCACACTTACATAAGAAAAAAAAAAAGAGCAATAAATAAAGATTTTTAAAAAACTAAAAAAAAAGAAGAGACAATTACATCATATAATCACTTTTTACATTTTATATAAATATAAATAAACACTAAATAAATAAAATAACATAAATCAAGAGTCAGCTATATGATATATAGTAAGTGATACATGAAGTCATGTAGATGTGTTAAATTAATCATGCATGGCTCTCCAGACAAGTCCAGACAGACCTTCAGCTGTTGACTGATTGGATAATTCATTGGAAAATGATTCCATATTTTTGGAAACTTAAAAGGTTTAAGTTGTACAAAAAGCTTCATTAGAGATCAGACATTACATTTTGAATCCAGTCAAGTCAATTTTATTCATATAGCCCAGTATTACACACCACAAAGATACCTCAGGGACCTTTATAATCTGTACAGCAATAAAACATCCTCTATCCTTAGACACTCGATCCAAATAAGGAAAAACTCCCTTTAAAAATACCTTCAAATAGAAGGCCTTTTATCAGTTATCCACATTTGCAAAATACATTTTTCTTGATTCACTGTTTTCTAATCTGGGAGAAGATGGAAAACTATGTGCTCTCTACTGAATGTCTGCATTGTTTGATCAGTAGCCCATTCGGTGATATCAACAGGTTTCCCCTGGTTTCAACAAAGCAATCTTATAGATTTGTGGTGTTGCAGGGTGATAAAGTTAATAGATGCCCACTGATACTATAAACACAATGTATTCTCTGCACTCACTTACGGCAACTCATCTTTTTATAGGTCAAACGAAATCAAATGCGAAGTGGAATGTAATAGTCTGCCGGCTGCTGTCACTTATATTATCATATGATGAGTTAACTGTATTTTGTCTTCTATTTGAAGAAATTAAAAGTCTTGATTCATCTGCGGCAGCTGCTTAAGGACATTCAAAATGTGGGGAAGGGAAGTTTGTCTGTGTAAGCTCAAATTCTTCAGGGACCGTGAATGTGTATGTAGATGGAAAGTGTCATTTTTCTAAATTAGGTATAGCCACTACTAGAAAAATGGTCTCTTTTGCAAGTATATTTTATGTAATGAGGTCCCAGGTGCACTGTCACCTCATGAAAACACAGTACTCCAATAAAATCCATGTCCTATCACACTCAGGCAAGTTTTATTAAAAATGAAGGGACTTCCGTTTCAGTGCTTCAGACAGCAGCTTTTGCCAGGTGCAACCCGAGGAAGAAAAAAAAAATCAGTGGCAGAGCGATGGTTTGCTGAAGTGAGAAATACTTTTTCTTTTTCAGCTGATGCAGAGGTAAACTATGATGGTGCTCTTGGGATACATTTCATTTTTGAAAAACTACAATTTCAGGGGCCATTACACAACCCACAGAGCTAAATATACCACCATCTATATGACGGCTGGAGTCTTTGATTTGAAAACTAAGAAAATATTTTAAGTCAGAACGGAGAAATGCAAATCCACTGTCTTATTCCTGGGAAGCAAGTAAGCAGTAGATGAGATGTAACTGTGTGTTTACTGACCAAAACTGTTGGTGAAAACGGTTTGTGAAAATCATGCGAATTCCATAAACACTTTTGAATTATAAGCACGTGAATCAAATACGACACAGGGGCGAGTATTCAGTAAAATTTATGAAATGTACAAAAATGTCAGCTACTTGCTCCTGAGAATTGAAGAGTAATTGTAGAAATGTCAGCAGATGAAATGTGGTGAGATCTGGTTTTTGTCACACCGTCTTTCTTCGGGGTTGTGCAGTCTAATTTTAAATGTAGGAAATCTATCACCACAGTCATCTGTTTTGTCTCATGCAGCTGCACTATAAGGGGGCTGCTTTGATAAATGAACAATTTATTGGAACAGTCAAAAACTGTCCTCAGAGCTTTTTGTTATATATCACAGTGACCGTAAATCATATAATAGACATTGTTGGACCTTCAGTATAAGGAACACATCACTTACTGCAACTCATTACTCATTACGATATTGCGATATTGCTCACGTTTGGCATAACTAAGGCAAAGTAATATTTTCATAATTGTTTTGATTTTGGAAACACACACAGGTGTAAATCCAATCAGAAATTAGTTTAAAAAAAAAGGAGTTATTGCTGAATCAAAAATGAAAACTTCATTAAATGAGACACAAAAAGGTTAAAATTCTGATACCAAAGTACAGTCAGGGATTGAGAGATTATACAAAAGTAGCCTACACCCACTTGCCACGGTACTTAAGCCAGAACGCATCCTGTCTCAAAGGGGCTCCTACTCGTGATGTGTTTTACACATTGCAGCCGATACTTGGCTGGCACCGAGCTCCCAAAATAGACGGCAGTTCCAGATAGGTGGGCTGTGAGGTGAAAGAGAGTGAGAGAAAGTGGGAAAGGAAGTGAGAGTGGGACGCAGGAGAGTGTAACAAAAGGAGAGAAGACCGGTATTGTGTGTCTGCAATGTGCTGCCTGCACCCTGCACACTTTAAATCACTATGTGTGTGTCCGTGTGTGTGTGTGTGTGTGTGTGTGTGTGTGTGTGTGTGTGTGTGTGTGTGTGTGTGTGTGTGTGTGTGTGTGTGGTGACACCAGGAGAAGTCCTCTTCGTCAGTCTTGGTGCTCTTCAGCAAAGGCTCATTATGTAATTTTTCGGAAAGTCTGACTAGTAGTGGCCAGACAATCTTGTTAAATGGCTGTGATTGGCGCGCGCGCGCGCACACACACGCACACACACACACACACACACTGAACCAGTTTTAGGATTTAGGTTGGATGGACACACACTAACAAACTCAACCACTGTGATGTATTCCCCTTGAGTCCACATAATAAAGCCGAACAGAGAAGCCCATACATGTCTATGGGCTGAAGTGGGCTGTAGAGAGAGGAGGCTTACCCAACAGAGTTATAAATAACTGGACCTGCACCTTAAGACGGTTTTGTCTGGGGTGGAGGGCGCTCAGAGTTCAATGTAACCTGACAACTTAATCCCTTGTAAGAGAGAGAGGCAGAGGGAGACTGGTGAACGCTGGGCCGTCTAGGATTTCCAAGCTACTGTTGCTTATTAGCACGTAGAGAGGAACAGCAAACATTGGCTCTTTTTTGGATACAGTTCAGCTCGTAATAAACGGATACATACCACGGGCACAGTCATTTATAAACAGACACACATTCTGCTGTACTTTTATACTCTCATGCGCTTTGAAAGGTTACTGTTTCTTGAGATTAATAACAAGAGAGTTTCCATATTGGTTTGACTGCAGAAGTTAATAAAGAGTCTAGCACACACTATGTATGTAAGCTCTTCCTCATGAACTCATTCACTACTCACTTTTTACTATGTTTACTATGTGGTGAACAGCAAATCAAGATTCCCGACACTTATATCATCACCATTTTGCATCCAACACTGATTTGCATTGTGGGATTGTTAGCAGAAAGTAGTGTATGCACCATTGAGACTATTGATATAAACCTTAAAGGGAACGCACAGAATCGTGCACATTTCCAGGTCTATACTTATATTCTGGGGCTCTGTTGGAATATCTTCGCATGATTTACAATTTAAAAAAGTCTTTATTTATCTTTTACTGGCTCTTTAGGCAGCCCATCAGTTCAGCCTCTGTCTGAAACAGGCCATTTTAGCTCCTGTCTCTTTAAGCCCCACCCCTCCTGATGAGCCCACTTTGCTCTGATTGGTTAGTTCTCAGAAGTAGTAGGAAGTAGTGGTAGGATTTCACTTCTTTTTCTTGTTTTTTATTCGTATTTGAAACTTCTCAAATATATCCGCACATGTTCACCTCAACTTTTGGAACTCTGACCATGTTTAACATGGACATCCAACATCAAAATTCGGACACTCAGGTAAAATGGTGGAGGGTAAATACAGTATACTACAGTATATAGTAGTAGAAAAAATAGCGAGCCATTTTGCAAGAAATAACGCACAACAAGCCAGTATGTTTCTAATTTACAAACATTATTCTATCAGAATTAATATTCAAATCTTTTTATGTTTTTGCCTTCTTACTGTAAGGATTAGACCACCTTACAAGCTTCCTCTAATTTTATTCAAGTGAAAAAGTGGAAGCTGAATCCATCCTCTTGTGTCATCCTTTGGATGCATGCCCATGACCAGAGGCAGCTTTTGGGTGTTTTAAACAGGAAGATTCAGCAACCAAGACCACATCTACAAAATAGTATTTTTTCTTTTCTTACAAGATAGATAGATAGATAGATGAGTACCTGCTTTCCACATTCAGGACCTATGTGAGAGCAGACTGACCATTGATTCTAGCTGCATGCAACAACCTCGTTGGGATGGAAAAAGTGTGTGTGTGTGTGTGCATGCGTGTATGCGTGTGTGTGTGTGTGTGTTTGTGTGTGTGTGTATTTCTGTGAGTGTCCTCCTCTGTGTGCATCTCACGCATACTTGAGGAAATTGTCAATAGTCGCTCATGAGGAGCAGGACCAGCTCAGCTCCGTCCTGCCCTCTGACAGCACATGGTCTACATTAAGGCCCGTCAGACGCTGCAGTCTCCCACAAGGGCATGGTCGCCATCGGGTTCTACAGTCAAACGTCTGGCTATTTCAGCGGTCTTCCTTGGTCAGGAAATGACATTGCGTTTGAAATAGTAGATAATCTCTCCCGGGAGTGTTAGCAGAGACTTCCAAGTTCACTGGGTTTGTGTTCAGTCATGCAGAGTGTACCAGCAGACTGTGATACAGTAAGGCTGAGATCGATGCATTATTCACATAGCCTGGTTTGCTTCAGAGGTGCTAGCAGTATAGCTTTGTTTCCTTTTAAAGATATGTAGCAGTGTGCCTCAAGGTGGTTAAGTTAAAATCAAACTAAAAAGTCAATCTACTGGATGCACATTTTAGAAAGTACAAGCTAATGATTTCGAATTTTCCTAACAGATGGTTTTATGATCCATGTAGTGTCTATGTGAGTAAAACAATGGATTAGAGATTAAAATGAGCCCAAAGAAACAATATTATGGAAACAATGACAATATTAAGGATGAAGATATAAATGAAAAATATTTTACTGAACCTCAAACTAGGCCTTTTGTAAGTTTAATACCACACGCTCACAGAGCTCCTGCACCTTTTTGTGGCTTCATCCACGTGCTTCTAAACAGGTAGACGATTTGTCTTAAAGACTGGGCCAGGTTAAGTGTATTGAGGTCAGACAGGATGGCCTCAGAACAACACCCATTTAATCCCTTGACCTGGTCCAACCAGCAGATTAGACCAGCTTGTTGGGGGGAAATACTCACGTCGATCCTGTCGCTCTCTGTTGGCTGCACTTCAATCACATTCAATACCGTCCCCGTCCCCCCCTCTCTCGCATATCCCCACTGGCCTTGCAGAAAAGGTCAATACGGCACCATCACATTGCGTGATCACAGCGCAGGACTGCTCTAAACAATGAGTCGTGACAGAAGCGTAGGCAGGATTTTGTAATAAGATGGCTTCATGGCATTTAGTACTGAAACAGAGAGATAAGACCATAAACTAGGTCTATTGTATTAAGACAATCTAAATGGCGAACAATAAAACTATGTATATATAATAATATAACTACTCCAGCACATAGTAACAATTTAAAAATATATTAATTTCAGTAAATACTTTTCTCTCTTTCATTTAATAATTTGTACAGGGACATTAAGGAAGTGATGCTACAGCTAGTTAGAGTAGAGCACATGAGACAACCTTTTTTGTTTGTTTGTTTGTTTTTTTGTGCAAAATTAATTGTTTGGAGGTTTGTTTTTGCAATTATCTGATCAAAAATGGGCATCAAAATTTATGTTTTGTTCCAAATGTGAAAAAATAGCAACTTGGTGTCATGCATCTGGTATTTAGTGTGTGAGTTAAATAAATGTTATTGCCTTTTATGTTTCTGCCTTTACATGCTACCACATGAAAAAACAGTCAAAGATGCACTACAAATACGTCATAAGACAAAAGTTCAGTATTTACAGTAAAGTGTGCTCAGATTAACTTTAGTTTGCATTAGTACAAACTACCTCATGAGAATCTTCTGTAGTTAATGACAGTTTGTTTGTTTGTTTGTTTTCTCTGGGTATAGAGAGAGATCTGGATGTCTTACAAGATGTTTAATAGTGGCATGAGCTCTTGTTGAAAGTAAACAGTAGGATTAGGTCTGGAAATGGCTGGTAGGTCTATTAGGTCAATTAGCTCCATTAGCTCACAGTGTGGGCACAGGAGGATTTGCCTTGTCTATGTCAGTGTCTCATCAAAACAATACTGTCAATTACTGAGGACACCGCAGACAGCTTTCAGCCACCTGGATATGAGAAGTTACAACTATAGATGTGTCTTCTCTAAATGAACCTCTTGAACTGGAACTAGGCTCATAAAATCAAAAGGTTAAGGAGGTTAAAAGTTGAGAGGGTAAAGAGGGTTGTTTTAGGTTTCAGAGATGGAAAGTTTTTGAGTTTTCTGTTTTCTCAAGTATATGTTCATTTTATAGCACTCAATCAACTCATTTCTACTTGACTCTTAGTTCTTAAAGGGGCACTCCAACAAATTGTGAAAACAGTTGTGGCTCTGGAAGTGACATGCTACCTGGAGATGAGTTGCATCATGGGAAGTGTAGGACTTGGTGTCTTTGAAGCTTGATCTGCGATAGGGGCCTTGAGTCTGGATATCTTCGCTGCCTTTGCACTGATTGTAAGAATTTATTATTAATCCACCTCTCACAAGTCTCCCAATATTGTGCAATATTAACTCGCTGGAGTATTTCTTTTAAGGTTTCACCTGAGAAATGTGTCATATTCATTAAGCATCACCTCTTTTGTGATCTGTGGAGGTTGGTGTGTCAAGTACACCAAACAATTTAAGAAGGAGATGACGAAATCCAATATATACTGTTACTCTTAAGGATAATTTTAGCAGGGTTTTTTTCTACTTTAACTTGATTTAAAGCAAGTATTTACAAAGGTGTATGATTGATGTAATTTCTTCATCTGCTCCCAGTTCTGTCCCTCAATATTCTCCTACAGTCAACTGGTCTCCCTGGGTAACCCAACTCATGTGATTGTGTGAAGCTGGCTGTGTCAGCAACTGTGTATATATGTGTATGTGTCTGTGTGATTTGTAAAAAAATATATATATGTATAATCACTGCACGTTATTCTATCTGCTGTAGGCTTTCCTTGTTGCACATCACATGCATAGATCCAGTCTTTCCTGTGTCATAAAGGACACCTTTACGTGTGTGTGTGCATAAGAAACAGATTCAGTACCTACTGTATGAGTGTGTTTATGTGTCGTGTGCATTTGCCCTTTGTCCTGGCTGCTATGTGTTCTGGTATGTAGCTAAAGGTCGGGGCCAGGCGGAGAGCAGGACGGCAGGGGCCCGGTCAGGGGGAGCTGGGGCTGGGAAGATCCGCAGAGCCAAAGGCCAGCCGCTCTGACGAGAGCGGGGATTAGGACAGAGCCATTAATATCAGAGCAAAACAATACACATCCTTGTGCACCGGTAAAAAGATTACTAGCTATGGACCGCATGAGGAAATAATCAGTTTGTGAGTTATGTATATTTAATTTTCTCTACAGACACTGCATTAACTGAAGCGTGTGTGAGCAGCAAGTGGGAATCTGAGCGAATTTGTCATTCCAGAAACCTCTTGCCTGTCGTTACCCACTGCATGACTTCACAAGACACTAGAATTTTGCAAGTCAGGACAGCTACAGCTAACACACACGCAGATACACACACACACACACACAGTATAGTGAGCAATACTGCAGCCCTCCTATTGGCCAGAATAGGTATTGCAGGGTCAAAAGTCTTTCTTCTCAGTGGCTTTGAGAGCAGTGACTCCGACCTCTGACCTTTTCTGCTTGGGCAAGAAGCCAGCACTCTGCTTTGCACATGTCAGGGCCGTCTTTTACTGTCTGATTAGACTGGATTTACACAAGGAAAAGAGAATTAAGCAGTTATCACCACATGACACTGCAGGTTGGATCTTTTCCCTGCTGGTTAAATATGGAAACACAAATAGATCTGTGTTATGTAGGGTTAAATATCTGTTTTGTTGTTTTTTTTTCTTTTATCAATTCAGCCACTTTGAAAAAAAACATCACTGTCTTGTTGACTCACAGCAGAATTTTGTAAGAAATGGTTAGGAGGCTGCCATTTATTATTGAATCTTGTCAGATCTGTGACCTTGTTCTACAAGGTTCACAAGCAAATTTGTGTTAGTAGGACACTTTAAGGGTTGGAAACAATATCATGAACACCTGTATGATCTAATAATAAATGCTATAGCTGTAACAACTCAGATAAATGGAAATATGGACCAGAAGACTCTCATTCAACCATAAGCAGATATGTTGTTAAGAGTTGAGGCGAGCTGGTGATTGTTCAAATTCCACAGACATCTGTGATCTATGAAGGCAAGTTGTGTGCACAGCTTTCCTCCATTTTGGTCACTTTGAAAAATAAGGCATACACACAGTTTGAAAAATTGAAGAGAACATCCAAATGTGAAATCCACCACGGTTGGAGGATTTGACTGGCTTGATTGAACTGCTGCAATCTCGCTTATCCTTTTCAAATCTTTGGGGGAAATATGAGGGATGGACTTCCTAATCTCAGGGACACGAACAGTAAAAAAAAAAAAAAGAGGAGTAACATCAATTAATCCTATTTATCAGCTTTACTGTCAGTTGCCACTAGGAATGACATGTTATGCAGATATATGCATATAGGCAGCACTTAACTGGTCAGATGGAAGCTCACACACTCCGAATTTGAAAGTGTCTCTCAATTGTAGATTCATTGCCTCATATGATAAAACAATCAATAAGCTGAAGGTTTGAAATAAATTTTATTAAAATTGCCAAATTGCATAATACAGATCAATGATTTTTTTGACAAAGTGATGTTTGCATGCCAGTGTATTTTTTAAAATCTTCAACTCAGAGATTGTTTGCAAAAATATGGTTTTATAGTTTTTTTGATTCAAAATGAATTTTGTGCTTCCCTGTTTAACTAAAGAACCAGCAACTTAAAACAATCTGTCATTAACTTAAAGACATAATACTAAATTGTATTAAAGGTTTCAACCATGACATTATATCAACATGACAATATTGCGGGATGGCTTCCAGTAACATACACATTTTTGAGCATATACACATGCACAAATTGTAAATTTGACCTTGGCTGTCAGTTTCTTTCAGTCAGTTTTTGTTGTACATCACAAACCTAAACAACCAGCACAGAACGGTAACAGGGCAGTGCCAACCGCTGATAATAACATTCGTTTGCTCATGAGGACAATAGCAGCTGGTGTGAAAGAATTCCTACGCCTGTTTGTTCCACACTTCAAGACTGCGCCCAGCATCTGCAGTCTCATGGGTGCAGCTGAAATTCATTTCCTGCTCACACAATCTTGTAAAAATACAGCCATTTTGTAGAATCACTATCATTTGACTTTTTTTTTTTTGTCACTTTTGTGGCATTAAAGGTGCAGTGTGTAGAATTTGGTGGCATCTAGTGGAACGGACTTGGCAGAAATGGAATATAATATTCATAAGTATGTTTTAATTAGTGTATAATCCCATGAAAATACGAATCGTTGTTTTTTTGTTACCTTAGAATGAGCCCTTTATACCAATAGGGGGAGTGGGTCCTCTTCCACAGAGCCCACCATGGTTCACCACCATGTTTCTACAATAGCCCAGAACGGACAAACCAAACACTGGCTCTAGAGAGAGCCTTTTGTGTTTTGTGGTCACTATAGGTTCTCCTACACACTTGAAAAGAGAGGGGAAGTGAGGGGTATTCAGTTGGTTGCAATCTGCAACCTTACTGCTTAAATGCCACAAAATCCTGCAAACTGGTCCTTTAAAGGATGTACTCATAGTATTCAGTTTTCAAAGTACTTTTACTAACACAACCTTGTAAAAATACATTCATTGTCAATGGTTATTAGCATCAGCCCTATTTACAACAGAAACCCTTGCTATTTTCTGTCAATGCTGTAGAATAATATGAATAGAATAATATGTGTTGACCTCAACAATATTCTTCAAAAATGTGAAATGTGTGTAAAATGTGTGTAGAGTGGAAAGGCATAGTTGAATTGGAATAACTGGGCCTTGCAAATTTTCTATCTGCAAATTTTTGGAGGATAATGTGACTCACCACCTCTCCAAACTCCTCAATGTCATTAACTACATTATAAATAAACCTTGTAGATATAAAATGATTTTGCAACTTGTTCCTCTAAATGTATTCAGAAACTGATTTTGTTCTGAAGGTGTTTGACTTTTCCAGAGCAGCTACCATGTTTTTCCAGACTGAAAATTAGAGGCAAAAGCCCAGTGTGTTGTGTGTGTAGTGTGTCCATTCCCTCAGGTTTAGGAAAGGTTCATGTTAATGTCTAACTGAAGAGAGCTGACAATCATCTATTGTACAGACTACCTGAAATTACATCCATCACAAACAAAATCATCCTTCCCAGACCACAGTGAGCAAAGCAATCAAATCCCAAACCAGTAAACAGAAGTGGGGGACTCGAGTCACACGAGTCAGACTGGAGTCACAAAATTGAGGACTTGAGACTTGCTTGACTACCATTGATGAAAGACTCAACTTGACTTTGACTTGTTATTCATGACTTGAGACTTGACTTAGACTTGAGACAGATGACTCGAAAGGACTTGACATTTTTTTAATAATATATTTGCATTTTTCTAGATATTGAGAAGTTACGTTTTGTTTTTCAAACACGATGGGGTGATTTCTAGCGCAACATACGCAAACCCTGCAATCTACTAGCAGACCAGCAGAGGCAGCTATCATGGAGCGGGCTAGTCCAGAAATAATAAAATTTGGATTCAAGGATTATGTTGTCAATGATGGTAGTAAGAAGAGAGCAGTTGCATGCAAGGTCTGCAACTCAAAATTCAGTGACACGACCACCACAACATTAAACTTCATCTGTCACTACAAACCTACAAAGAAAGGTACGTGAATGTGTCTTTCTAGCTAACTTATTGGCTGGTCAAATGTTAGCTAGAAAGCTAACATTAAGTTTAAACTATGTTAGACTTGGCTTCATAGCGATTATGCATTTTATTGAGAAGACATATCGTTAAAGTCTGTGTAAAGCAATAATAAATATGTGTTCTGAGTTTGTCACACCACAGAGAAAATGTATAATTGACAGCCTGTGCTGAAGCCAAAGCTTGTGCCAGTGTTGGCTGCTGCCAGTTCCGCATCCCTTGAATATACCCATCTCCCCAGCCACACAGCTGGTCCTGAAGTCGAAGCTGCTGGCACCTCCACCCATCAACGGATCTCTCAGCTGGATGCTAACTCCTTGAGCACTAACATTGACCTAAAACGGCCTCATTCACCAGTAACATTGTATTATCCAAAGTGAATCCCAATTGCCTCTGATGAGAGTTTGTAAAACTACCTGGTGTAAAAAATAGTAACTATGAGTACGAGTATTTATATAGTGTTGGGGGGAGGGGGGTCATGCTAGTCACCCCTCTACATCATGGATCCACCATTTCAGGCCTGCCCAAAAAATCCTGAACACAAAGATGGTGAAAAACAGTTGAACACTAACTCGTAAAACGGTAGAGTAAAAGACAATCGGGGGACTGATTGAGGGCCATATAACCAATTAAACTATGCAGGCACGTTACTAGCTAACTTGACTTGTGACCCTCTTGACCTGAGCAATGACTTGACTTGCTTGACTTACAGCAGGGACTCAACCTACCAACTTGATTGATTCTCACCACAGTAACTAGAGACTTGAATGTTAAGACTTGAGACTTGCTTGTGACTTGCACATGTGTGATTTACTCCAACTTCTGCCAGTAAATCATCGAAAAAGCCAAAACTGATTCAATGAAACAGAGAATGAAAGATTTTTCAGGCGGCACATGTCATCGTCAGTGTTGGGAGTGTTGGAAAGCATCTGTAGGTTGGAAGTCTCTGATGTTTTCCTTCCAAAGTCAGAACAGATGAAACTTCTGGCATAAAGTCTCCACTGAAGATGTTAGGTTAGGATTTCAGCTCCACCATTACTGATCTGTGTGTGTGTATATGCATGTGTGTGTGTGTGTGTGTGTGCGTGTGTGTGTGTGTGTGTGTGCAATCCATATTTCCAGCTGAGGGTACAGCCTCTGGGCAGAACACTGTGCACATGTCTCTGCTTCTCAGAGAGCAATCCTTCTCCGCCAATGTGTTGCTGGTGTGTGTGCAGGAACAGGGTGGGGCTGAGAGTGCACTAAATATCTTTGCATTTGTCTTTAGCACAAGATGGAGGTGAGTTAGCAGGTAGATTAGCCATGAATGTGTGTGAGTGTCTCCACGGAAGCGGCAAGGAAGGCTGTCACTGTGTAACCCTCCACCTTGTCACTTCTCCTCAACCTGAAGAGAGCACACACGCAAAAAGAGATAGATACTTAGTGACACGGTGCTTTGGCCTTGATCTCTGCGTATGTGTGTGTGTGTGTGTGTGTCTGTGTGGTGGAGGAAGTATTCACATCTTTTACTTTAAGAATTAATCAATTATTTGGCCACTGTGGAGCAGCTGAGCCAAGCTGTAAACACAACATTGACATGTTATCTGTTCATAAAGTTGTTATAAGGTAGAAAGTTGCCTAATTACACATCAACAGACACTGAGCAACATTTATATTCATTTGGGGTTGTGTTTCTTGCCACCTGACAAATGTAAGTCCAATTAACTCTCCTTGTAACTCTGTTTTATTCTCCACCAGTTACTATTAAAAAACCTGGCCCTGTAGCTGCTAAATGCTCTACTATGTTCACCAGCTAGTCGCTAACTTTGTCTGTCTTCCTGCTGCTGGAAACTAGGTTAAAGAGAGCAATGAGAGTGAACCAAAACAGTAAAGTTGCGGGATGAAAATACAAAACAATGACCCGAAAGACGCTTCTTTCACACTACACATACTGTAGTAAATGGTATAAAAGGCTGTATTTACTTATCATTTTTATCCAAAGTGCTTTAAATCAGCCTCTCATTCATCCCATTCATACACACACACACACACACACACACACACACACACACACACCCCGATGGCAGCAAGCTACTTTACAAGGTGCTGGCCTAACCATCGAGAGCAATATGAGGCTTAGTGTCTCGCCCAAGAACACTTCAACATGTGGACAGGAGGAGCCGGGATCAACCCGCTCTACCCCCAGAGCCACAGCCAAATCCATTGTTAATAAAAAGATATTGAATAGTACATATTTAAAGGTCATATATGTAAGAATCAGATTGTTGATGTTAAGTGAGTTGCAGTCCGCATCCTGTTGCTTGCGCATGTGCTCGCACTCCGTCAATGTGAGCAAGCAGCTGCGCAAGACCATTGCAGGTGATTTCTTTTTCTTCACTTCTCATAATCACATAAAAGATCTCTAATGTTGGGTTTTGCACCATGCTTCAGCAAAGCATCTCTTAGTCTCACTCAAACTCCCAACTGTGTTTACCAACCGTGTTTGCTAAACACCAGTAGGCTCAACGAGTTTTGTCCGGGGAGCAAATCGCTGCAGTTTTGTTGAGAAATGCATGGTGGTCAACGGAGGCAGTGAGCCTTCTCAACCCCCCCAAAAAACAAAGGTATGCCATGGTTAGGTAGCTAGCCACCAGCTAACCTGGTGGGTAACAGAGCTGGAGAGATAATATCTGCACGGTGTTTCTGGTCAGATAAGTTAACATAGTGTCCGATGAGGTGAGTGCCGGTCATTTGTTGACGTTAGCAGGAGAGAGGCAAGGCACCCGGGAGTGCACCAAAACATCACATCCTTTGGATTTTTGCAGGAAAACCAGCCCCAGTTTTTCACATAGAAATCAGTCCACAGGGTGTTACAGACAACTGAGAAAGTCAGTTGAAAGTTTCTAAGTTTCGTTACAACCTGATCACTCATTGGCAATAAAAAACAATTAATACAAGTAAATTGCTTCACAATTCTTACATATAGGACCTTTAAGTAAAAGTAGAAATATCACAAAGTTAAAATTACATTACAAGTAAAAGTCCTGCAAAAAATGGATTTTTAGCTAAACATACTATAAAGTCCTGCTGCACTCAAAAATGTGTTTTTCTTGTTTCTTCCAATTACTTCAGTTGAATGTTTGACAACTACTTTGGAGCCAATCGTCTTCCAGTATTCAATTTACAGAAGAGTGATATGGAAACTTGAAGTCTCCTGTGCACATACACTAAGAATGGACTTTTAAGTGAAGTGACTGTGCAGCAGACTTTAAAGCAAACTTTAGAAATTAAAAATATTTGCATATTCATCAATTCTGAAATTTTTAATGAGGGAGAAGGAGTAATGTCATTAAAGGATTATTACAAGACAATTGTACATTTTTTGAAAAATTCCAAGCAGAATATTTTCATATGTCTTAAAACATGTTTGGAGGGGATCTTTAAATTAGCAAAAGTAAAACTACTCTTTATGCAGCAGAATGGCCCCTGTCAGTGTTATATCATTATAAATTATATTATTGGATTTTTATGATGCTTTAATATGTAAGCAGCATTTTAATGTTGAATCTAGTCAAGGAGGAGCTAATTCTAACTATTTTACACACTGTTGAGTAGTTTGATTTACTATATAACAACACATTATGTTTGATATGTTCATTATAGGTTTTTAAAATCAGTAACAAGTAGAGATGTCAGACAAATATAGTGGAATAAAAATGAAATGTAGTATTAAGTAGCATAAACTTGTATTACTCAAGTGCAAGGACTTCAGATTTTCTAAAGTAAATTTACTTATTCTTCACCAATGGTGTGTGTGTCTGTGTGTGTGATGTCTCCCAGCTGATACTGATACCCACACTGGTCTTATTAGCTGTTCCTTTTTCTTTAGCATCTGCTAAGTCAGCTCTATATGTCAGTCTGACAGGAAAAGAAAGAAAGATTCTCTCTGTCTCTCTCTGTCTGCTTCATTCCCACAGCAGGACCACAAAAGGTTTTACACATCCATAAACATTATGCTATGTGCGTGTATGTTGTGCGTCATGGAAGGAGCCTTCCCCTTGGGTGTTATGTATATGAATGAATGGCCTTTACACAGGGAATGGCTCCTCCCCGGGAAATCCATGACTATACTTTCCAGAAATAGAGTATGACTTGCTTAAAGTGGAACTAATGCATCAGTGACGGGTTTCAAGCAGGGCTAAATATGATGGAGACCGGGGTGTACCTCCTGCTCGCAGGACTGCTCGCAGCTTAACTTGTTCTCAAAGACGTGTGTGCATGCGCTTCAGCACACTGGCACATTTGATTTCCCACACTACAATGTACATGCAACAAATTCAGATGTGCATGCACGTATAAACACACACACACACACACACACAAATGCACCTAGACAAACATAGGCAGAGCAGTAGAGAAAGGTGTAGGCGGTGTGACGCAAGCAATATGAGTCACTGACACAAAGCCCGAGTTACGCACACACCATTGTCATAGCATCACCTCTCCGACAGGTTGGATGGATTGCTGCTCTCTCTCCTCTTACTGGCAGGAAGTAAATGATCAAAGGCGAGGACACAGACACAACTTGAAATCGCCAGATCATCTACAGTAAAAGTTTTCTTTTAAGGATGGAGCTGATGATTATTCACATAATCTGTTTCTATGAACAAAAAAGTGGTAAAATAATGTCTTCTCGCTTTTAAACTCAGAAATATGATTATGATGATGATGTAAAAGGCTGTAACTATAGCAACACGAACCTGTCATCCAAGAGAAGCACCACACCATATGCCCCTGTTGCATTTTCTGTTTCCAACACTACAGAGAAATTCTGCTCCAGTCCCTACATGCAAAGGATGGAGGATGGAGGAGCAAAACCCACACAGAAGAGAAACAATTTATTTTAGTTTTTTAAGTATACCGTCATCATAAATGTGTATTTGTGTAGTCCAGTATCACATATAAATGTCTCAAAGGGCTTTACAGGTCCACATCAGCAACACTTTGAAACCCAGGCCCAAATTGGCCAAGAAACACCACTCCTACTGCACTTCCACTTTTGTCCACAAGAGGGCATAAAAATCTGTTCATCGCCTGTGCTGGGAAAGCTGCCAAGTACATACCGAACTGTTGCCCAATCCTGTTTGTCACATCAGTGGAAAAAAGGCAAACTTGATAGTATGTTGCAGCACTATCCACGGGTATAGAGGTCTTATTTGAATAGAGATAAGGTAGCAACCTTGCCTGATAATTCATGGTGAAATACCTATACTGCCATCTTGCTCCACAGGGGGAAACACAAAGCTGTAAAGTTATACAACTGTGAGCATTGCCAGGGTACAGTTATGGGGTTTTCTATTTGTGCAATTAGTACGGAATAAGGCATTAACACTGGGTAATGTTTGAGAATAATTGCCTCCTCAAACTGCTTGCAGACTTTGTTAGCAAACACGACAGGAGCCTTGGATTACTCACACACTCTCTCACACAGACACACACACACACACACACACACACACACACACACACACACACACACACACACACACACACACACACACACACACACACACACACACACATACACACACACTGCCCAGATGGGAGACAGATGTTTAATAGACAAGGTCAAGGAGTCCATACTGTAATTGTCTGCCCCGCCATTTCTCAGTATTCACTGCATTGTTCAGATCACCACATCCACATAAATCCAGGAAATTTCCTCTGGAATGGAAACCATGTCCTACTCTCACAGACCTATTTGTGTTCTTTTACTTTTTCTCTTTCTCTTGCTTTCTCTCTCACTCACTCACGCACGCACACACACACACACACATGGTCTTCTGATACATTCAACAGATCTGGATTCTTCACCCACACAAACATACTTGCACTCCTAAGAAAACAAAACACCTTCATGTGAGGCATTTGTTGCTGATAGTAGCCATCCAAAGGCTTGTTCCACTCCACATTTCTCTCACTCTGAGGCTCTGTTTCTCCTCCTTTCTGGATGTTTCTGGAGGCTGACAACATTCAAAGAAAGTGCTGATGAAGACGGGTACGTGAAGCAACACAAAGACGATGAAACATAAGGAGAGGTGGAGAAGTTTCTAATCTCATTATCCCTACCTAAGCTAATCCAATACCTCCAAGACATCCATACCCTTTACACATGTTGTGCGCCACACATCACATGCTCAGACTTACTCATGAGATATATATGCATGACAATATAAGGTGATCAATATCTGTAAACAGAAAAAAGTCAGATATGCAGGATACGCTGCTGCTGAACACAGAGGGCATCAAAAAAACCATCCTGCATGGAGGGACTGGAGAAATCCCAAAATTCATCACTGGTGCAAAGGTACTGTAGGCCTTTATTTATACTTTCTAATAAATCTACGACATCACTTTTTTATCATCTATACAGACAAAGTTGTGTGGGCCCACAGCTATTTAACTGTACAGCCTGTTTCCTACACATAAAATAAATCTAACTGAACAATATCACAAATAAATTGTATTGTATTCTATTTGTGGTCCTGTTTTGGACAACTTATATATCACAAAGCTAGTGTCAATATTCTAAATCTAATTAAAGGCATTATTGCAACTAAGTGCAATTAACATATGTACTTAATTATCATATTGTGCACAGCGCACAGCACACAGAGACTAAACAGGGCAGTTTTACAAATTATATTATATAGACTTTTAAACATGGAAGATGTGCTCTTATTTAATACTAATACTAATAAAGAATCAATTCAGCTGCACATTAAGCTTGGAGTCTGTGTGTTGTGTCTGCTTACGTGTAGTCTATGTTCTGGACTTAAAGGAGCAATAAGTAAGTAAAACTGTTATTGGCCTGTTGAACTGTATGACCGTAGTCTGTGAAAGGGTTGTTGTTCAATATGGACAACTTCATTAATTGAGATTCATGGTTTTTCATTTTCTGGGCTTGCAACAATTTCTGCCTAAACAGGAAGAGTGAGGTGAGGCAAATTAATGTTGTTGCAATTCTCACTGGCAGCCAGTTGAGGTTGATAGAGGACACAAATCACTCAATCCCCCTTTTAATGGGCACGATATTTCAGAGGTAAATCAATACACTTTGAGTTACTGAATGCACAAGGTGTGACAAACTTAGTCTAACCTGAAGAACACTGTTTTAAAATGTGTGTTGATTTGTTTTTTATTTTTTATGAGGGAAAGCCTCCACTTCTGTGAGAGATAAACCTGTTTGACAATGAAACTATTCTATGATTTGAACAATAGCATTTCTGTGATGTTTTAGGAATTTCTAGCTTTGCCATTTCCCTGTTTACACCAGCTGGGTGAGGCTCATGACTTACGTGGCTTATTGAGTCTGTGTTTTTTTTTCTGAATATGGAAATCTACTTGGCACTCTTAACTGCTCCTGAAGTTTTAGTGTTTACAACTGATGACTGATGAGTCACTAAAGGTATTTGACATCATCCTAGGTTCACCATCTTGACTTGTAGGGGTACCCTATATGAGGGCATAAAATATGGGAGAAGTAGGGAAAAGAGCCATTTTTGCACCACAGTGAACACTTGATTTCACTTTCCTTGGACGTTATACAAGCATGCAGCTTGGCATGTCTATCTTTCCTCCTGTCTGTCTGCCCTCTTAAATAACTGAGCGAAGTTGGTGACATAACAGCTTTGTTGAGACTGATGTTCATTTGTGTTCTGCAGACCCCTGTTTCAACAAAACACGTTACTGTCGTCAGTCAGTGAGTTTGGACTTGCGGCAACTCTTCCTTTTGCCATTTGATTTCATGGTATTTGAGATCATACAAGCACCAGATATTTGACTTCTTAAATGATAATGTCACCTTGAAATCTCTCATTAAAAAACAGTCATTGTCCATTTTTTTAAAAAGTTGACACACACTCATAAGTATCTGCATTACTGATGAAGACATTTCCCCCACTATTTTTGTCTATACTGTATAGTTTAACAAACAAGCTTTAATTTTCCTCTCAGCATGGTTCTTCTCTCTTGTGGTTGTTTTTACTCCAGGTGACGTTTCACTTCCGCACCCAGTTGTGTGATGACGATCGCACGGTGATAGATGACAGCAAGGTGGTCGGGACGCCCATGGAGATGGTGATCGGCAACATGTTTAAACTGGACATCTGGGAGACCCTGCTGTCCTCCATGAGGATCGGTGAGGTGGCCGAGTTCTGGTGTGACACCATTGTGAGTGTTAAATGTTAAAAAGTGCTTGCTGCCTTGTGTGTTTCCCTGCTTACTTGCATGTTTGAGTTTAAGCACAGTAGATTATAGTCTGAATAGGACAAATCTGCTCTAAGTAGTGTGATTGTGCACTTCAGACAGCATGATGTCATACTGCAGATGTGGAAGTTATAGACGCTGCCTTCAATAATAAACAACAGAACAACACAACAACATGTTGCATGTTCTCAAGTTAGGGTAAACTTGAGAACAAGCCTAAACATAAAGCACAAGCAGATATCGCACACTTAGTTATGAAATAGAAAATGAACACAAGTAGCCAAATAAGACTCACTTATCTGAATCGAACTAAATTTTCTGCAAATTTTTTTTTTGTGTCTAATGTTGTGTCTTTGCGTGTTGTTTCTGTGTGACCTCTTCCAGTTATGAAAGCTGTTGCCCCATGCAGACACCTAATATATTGACATATAAAGTATGTCGCTATACCCAAGAGAAGACGCAAACATATCTCCTTTAAGTATTTTGATATATGTGTATGTTATATAATCTATCATTCATTATGTCTGGTCTGTGTATGATTCTGTGTGTGTGTGTGAAACACTGTCAGAGACAGATGGGTTGAGGCATACTGTCATTAATCTGCAGCAGCCTCACTTTTCCCTAATCGGCTCTGATTCCTGCTGAATCAGCACTACTGACTCCCCTCCACTCTGATTAGATTTGATGGGGCTTAGAGCATTTATTCACTCCTCTGAACAACATGGCAGCTCCACATACTACCACTACTGGATATTTTGTGCAGTATCAGTGCGCACTCCCATCCAGTGGAGGGAAAACTTGCCATGTTAAACTGAGGAAACAGACTGGGGACTCAAAAAGACACTTAAAATACAATTAATTTCTAATCAGTTCAATGTAAAAATGTGTTAGACTTCCTGTGTGTGGTCTATACAACCATGCTACCCTTGACAAGTTGGTAACAACAAAATTAAGTCTGTGTATAAAATAAATATAGGTTTTGTTTTTGTTTCTACTGATTAAAACTATTAAATTGTAAAGATGTATTATTGTCTGTTATGTTTGGAATGATAGTGCTGCAACAAAATGTAAAAAATATTTTATAAATACTTAAATGAAATTTATAAGATCAGTAAAGATGAGGTTAGAGGTCACTGTGTAACTGTGCATTCAGTTTAAAGAAATCTTAAGTCCAAAAACATCCAAAAGATGTGCAATTTTTCACATTTTCATTTGGCATTTTCAGTTTCACAGTTACTTACAGTAGCAAACTGCACATAAAATAAAGAGGCATACTCAGATTACAAGGTAGAAATGTTGCTCTTTGAGGGGCACAGTGACACCTTCAGGGGACAGACTGTAACAAGGGTGCAAGGTCAGGCTTAAAAAGGAAATCCCACCATAAAGTAGAATTTACATATTATTACATAAATCCCAGAGCTGAGAGAAATCACAAAACTGTGGGCCTCCTAAGATTGTGCAACAATCCTTTGGTGTTGAGTCTGGACTTCAGGCCATTCACAGAGACAAAACATTATAATGAAGCGATTCTGTTTTAATTTTGACCCTGATGATCCTCCTTCCTCTTCAGCACACCGGTATTTATCCAATAGTGGCCAAGAGCATGAGACGCATTGCAGAGGGAAAAGACCCAGTCGACTGGCATATCCATACATGTGGTATGGCCAACATGTTTGCCTACAACAGCCTTGGCTACGACGACCTGGATGAGCTGATGAAAGAACCAAAGCCCCTCTACTTTGTCCTGGAGCTGATCAGGGTGAGAAAGAGCGGAGACGAACACACAAGAGGAAGACATTTTTGTCAAATAGAAACTGCACTGGCAAAGAAAAAGTTAAAAAACGAGGAATAAAATCTACTTTGTGTAACACATAGATGAGGTTTAATATATCAGGACAAAATAAAATATTGTAACTTATGGAAACAAACTCCCATGTATGCACGTGTTTGACAGGTGCACCAGCCCAGTGAGTACAACAGGGAGTCGTGGGCTCTGAGTGATGAGGAGAGGCTGAAAGTCGTGCCCGTGCTGCACGGTCAGGGAAACAAGCTGTATAAGTCAGGACGCTATCAAGAGGCCACGCAAAAATACAAGGAGGCCATCATCTGCATCAAGAACGTTCAGACCAAGGTGACTCAGTCAAATAAGTTGTCCAAAACAGATTATTATTTGCTTCTACAGAGCAGCATGTGCGGCATTTTACAAGATATGGATGTAAACTATAATAAACCTGACAAGAGTGTTTCCCTTGCAGGAGAAAGCATGGGACGTCCCATGGCTGAAGCTGGAGAAGATGGCCAACACCTTAACACTCAACTACTGCCAGTGTCTCCTGTGCATGGAGGAGTACTACGAGGTCATCGAGCACACCAGTGATATAATCAATCAGCACCCAGGTTGGGCACTGATAAAGTCTATAGGATGATGACGATGAATAGAAACTTATCGAAGCAGAAAAAGTTGCTAAATATACCACAACATTCCAGTCAGTCGATATGAGAATGTGAAATACAGTTATGCAGTGTAAGCATTACACCTCACAGTTTATTCAGCATTTAACAAGCAGGGTGTGTTTTCACAGTGTGTGCAAGTCTTTATGGTGGCTTTAAATGTGCCGTATGTTTCATGTGTCTATAAAAGTCCAACCCTATAAAGATCTGGTGCCTCTATTTCAGCTAACATGTGCAGTCTGTACTTGTATGTATTCATAGATGCACATGTGCATGTAACCGAGCAAATACTTCACTATAATCATTCAAATGTGTACTTTTGAAATCCCCAGAAATGCAGAACAGACATACTTTGTACTGTAGAGCAGCAGATGTCCTTCACATTAATATGTCCTGACAAACGTGTTTATATTTGTCCTCCAGGGGTAGTAAAGGCCTTCTACCTGCGTGGGAAGGCCCACATGGAGGTTTGGAATGAGGCGGAGGCTCGGCAGGACTTCAGCAGGGTGCTGGACCTCAACCCGGGCATGAAAAAAGCCGTCAAGAAGGACCTGGCTGTGCTTAACATGCGTATGGAAGAGAAGAACCAGGAGGATAAGAACAAGTACAAGGGTATGTTTTGAAGAAGCTGCTGCAAGATCGATTGCAGCTAAGGCTGGAGAATCAGTGCGGTGATGGGCTAAAGAAGAATCAAGTTGTTAAATATCACCATGCTTAGTTTTACCTTTAACCACCACACCTGACTCCCTGCATAGACTTCCACAAGGGCTGTGAGACACTCAGGAGTGTGAAAGACGTATGAACTTGTCTTTCTTTTCCCTCCAAACCATGGCCGAGTGCTGAACAAAGACAGAACCAGTGGTTTAGTAGTTTAGTAAGGCCCAAAGAGGTACCTAAATGCTAGGATTATGGATGCATCATATGTGTTTGTTTATGTGTGTGTGCTTTGTTTATGTAATATTTCATTGTCATGTAAATCATGTATCCATCGCTGATTTATTGCCACTAATAAAGTGCTGGAACAGCTTTGTTGGATTTTTGTGCTTAAATCCTCATTCACCCACCATCATTGTAGCTTTTTCCTAATGTCAAAGAGCTTAAGTAGTGGCTATCTTGAAGTCCCACTCCACTACAACATGTGTTTTTCTTCTTGTTCCTTCAGTTGGATGTTTGAGCTTCACCGTGCAGAATGATGTATGTGCAGAGTTTGACACTAGAAGGCTGTTTTCACTGCTGAAAGTGGAAAGTGAAAGAGCTCATTAAAATCTGATTTTAAGGGGCAGGCCTACGAGCATGATTTGTGACATCACAACTAGTGGGCCAGTATGTAATTTACACAAGTATAATGTGGAAATTTAAAACCTCCAGTGCATATACACTGAGAATGGATTTTACAGTGAGGTAGGAGACATCTTGTGTCCAGCACCTAAACTTTTGAAATTAAAATATTTGCATATTCATAGATTCTGTATTTTTAATGAGGTAGAAGGAGAAGATGGCATTTTAAGGATTTTTAACAAGAAAACTGAACACTTTTGTGGAAAAACATGTCAGACATAATTTATCATTCCAAGCAGAGGATTTTTATATGTCCTAAAACATGTCTAAAGGGGATCTTTACAACAGGAAGTCAGTTGTTTTTGTCTTGTAAGCTAACCATCCTTCCACAAGATGGGGCTCTGTTCACAATTATTCTTCTGTTTCAGCCTGAGCTCAACATGGATCCTGTTAAAAACCCTGTCAGAGAAATTATCCTGAGCCTAAGCAGCATTCCCATCTTCATGAGGAGTCTAGGGGCTCGTAAAAATAAATGATCTGGGCTGTTGTAGCTACTGCGTGTCTCTTTCCCATCTTTCCTTTCTTTAAAGTGCTTACTGTAGACTGTTTGTTACGAAGTGGTAAGAGATGAGAGAGAGAGATGGAAGGAAACGGAGGGAGTTTAATGAGAAGGGTGATTTATGACTAATACCTCTGGTTTTCAGGACAAAGAAATGCACTGAAGAACAAATTTGAATGCACTTAGGTTTGCGCATTGGGAACAAATATTAGATCAATAGTGTTACATCACACTAAGAGCTCAGTTTCATTCAGGGAATCCCCACTCATTACTATCTGCACTGTTCACTAGTGCAGGTCACAGAGCAGTGTAGCAGTCACTCTGGGAAATAAGGCTGACGCTAATGCAATGGTCTAATGATGGGGGAAATCAATAGGAGCAGATCAAAGGCACAGAGGATGGCGATGAAACATTCAAGCTACCATCCAGCCCATTACAACGACCTTTACTAATGCAGCTCTTGCTTGCTGCTGAGTCTTGCCTGATCGGAGGCAAGTAAACAACTAAAAATGTGGTTGAATACTAGAACACTAATTAGAAACCATATGCAATTTATCTCAATGGAATTATATTTTCAGATCCAGTAAAACATTTTGTAAATCTACACACTTGGATTTCTTAAGTGTTTTCTAGAAAATTGACTCAGAGAGCTGATTTATGATGAGAATCAAGGCTACAGTAAATTCTGCATAGCAGCACAATCCGCTGCTGGCTTTCCTCCATAAACCACTGGTGCTGATGTTGAGAAGAGGAGAAGAAAGGGAGGAGGAGGAGGAGGAGGAGAAGGAGGAGGAGGGGGAGTGATGGGGAGAGGGCTCCGCGCCAGACTGCCCTGCTCCAACATGAGATGCGTCAAGTTAGCCAGAGAAGGCTAAATTAGTACCGGAAGTAAGAAAATCTCGCCTTCAGAATGAAAAATGTTTGATTTTGGAAGGAAGGAAGTGAATAAAGGAGAAGAAAAGACTGTTTCTTGCTTTCTTCTTTTGTTTTTTTACCTTTTCCTGTTCAATTTATTATTTGAATTATCTCATTAAATATACTGTATATGGTTTTTTTTTTAAAGAAAAACAATAAAACTGATTCATTTATCTTTTCACTGACATTACATTCACACTGATGTCCAAAGCAGTTTACTTTTTTGTATACTCTGATACTAGGAGCTATTTGGGGACACTTTGGCATGTGGACAGGAGGAGCCGGAGATTGAACCACCAAACCCAATTAAAGCCAAAATGCTCCACTACAGGTAGGTAAAAGTGATGCAGCCAAATACAGGCTACGATGTCATTTTGAACACAGCAAAGGCCTGTTTTGTCACAGATGTCCTGAAAATTAGCACAAATGTGTGCTGTCACAAAAATAACCAAATATACAGTATGTAGTTTTAAAAGACGCCCGTTCTAAGTGTTTATTTATTCATCTATATTAGTTAATCAATGGAAAATATAATTTGCACCTATGTCCATATTCAATTAATTGTGATTTTTTTTCAGTAAAAACGCTTTATTTGTCTTGTGTGACAGTAGAGTGAATATCTCTTGGTTTTGAACTGCAGATGAAATAAAACTATTCTGAGCAATGAAACAATTAGTTGCAGCCCTAATTATGCAACTACATCCGCACTACTGAGCACATAATGCATCCAATCAGATAGACATCAGTAGGAACACAAGATCGACACTTTGATTTAATAAAAAAAAATGGGCAAATGAGGCTTATATTTTATGTTTCCCCGCCGGAAGTGTGCTGTGCTCCCTCGGGTAACTTTACACTGGTCCCAAGTTGAGAACAGTCACTGTGATGCTGCAGACAGTGGAGGAGAGGAGGAGAAAGTGGCTCATTTCAAGGCTTGCTTTAAGAGAGACGCTTCACCTTCATCCGTCTTCACTCCCAAAAGGAGAGAGGGAAAAAACGTTTAGGTTACTTTTCAATATTCAAACAGACTTAAAGGAAAGTGGTCTGGATCGAGCCGGGCGACAGGAGGTCCTCTGACTAATTTGCTGGTCCTCCTTGGATGTATCAGAGAGGAGGGGAGCTTTTCTTTGGAAATGATTCAAACGGCGGATGTGAAGGAAGGTGAAGGAAAGTGATTCAAGAATGTTTAGAGGAATCACGCTGCTTTCTTTTTCTCTCTGATTTTTTCTTTTCTTTTAATGCTTCATACAGTCACCTGTTAAATAATCACATTTTTCTCCATCAGCTGGTGATTACACTCCTGGTTGTTCAGTCAAAGTTGACAGATTAGTTGTAAAAACTTGCATTCAGCTGATAATGGATTTATCAGTGTCTTCTGACCTGTAATCAGTTCTAAACCAGTTTTTAAAAGAGTATTCCTTTTCTGATATAATTTGATATAACTGAGAGCGGAACATGGCCATCAACACGGACGCCGACTTCCAGAAGTCCAACTTGGGTGAGGGTGGAGGAGGCGCGCCGCCTTTGGACTCCCAGGAGACGGAGAAGCTGCTGGCGGTGACCACCGAGCCTGGAGTGAATGGGATGAAGATGTCCACCTCCTTCACGGTCAACATGGGCGGCGACAAGGACCTGGAGGCCGACCAGAATGGCCACAGCGTCGCCGTGAGATCGGGCTCTGCCGGGCAGCTGGCCGCCGCCGCCCCCCTCTCCCCGTCTAAGGCCAGTCTGAGTCGCTCCTCCACCGGGAACGCCACCGTGCAGGAGACCCCGAAGCCCAGGGATTACCTCATCCTGGTCATCATGTCCTGCTTCTTCCCCGTGTGGCCCGTCAGCATCGTCGCACTGGTGTACTCCATCATGGTGAGTATCAGTTTACTAAACTGTGTCTGCAGCTCAACAAAACTACAAATTAATCGATTATATAGGCTATAAATCTGGATCAAAAAGAGGAGCAGCAGTAATGAATGGAGCAGAAAATATGTTTTACCAAAGTGATAAATTAAGACAGATCACATGTTCACCTTTGAATGGCACCATCTGAGTGCTGACACAATTCCTGAGGGAAGTAAAAGCCCCGTAAATCTCAATCTGACATTAAAAAATGTGACTCAATTGATGCAGAAATCAAACAGAAATTGATCCCAAAATGTCATTTAAAACCTCCAGACTTTGTTGAGCATTGAGCAAGTGTCAGAATTTGAAATGATGTATGATATTACCCTATTCTGCTTCATAAATGTCAAGTTTTTATAACTCACATGGACAAATGAGCAAAATGTCTTCCAGGCACTAAGCACATCTTTCTCCAAGTTATATTTGGTTAATGTTTAGTCTCTCAGCACGCCATTTGTTTACATATCAATTTGATATTTGAGAGAAGAATATCAAACTGCTTGGTAGGGGAATATTCATCCTGAATATATCAATTTATTTTTTTAGATTGATCAGTTACTGTCAATAAACTGAACAAATGGCGACTGCACATTGCAAGTAACCAGAGCCGAAAATGACATCTCAAAATTAGTTATTTTGTCTAACCAGCAGTCCAATAATTCAAAGTTATTTGATTTACAATAATAATGAAAAACAGATAAAAGAAGCAAATCTTCATATTTGAGAAGCTGAGACAGTAAATGTGTTGTTTCTGGATTAATCACTTAATGATTTATCCATTATCAAAATAGATGTTGAACTGTGCCATGATATTTTAATGTTCAATCCCACTGATGCCTGAAATTGCATTCTTTGAAGGTTAGATTTATTTAACATTCAGAAAAAAAGGTTAAAAAAAGCATTTACACCAATACCATCCAAACAAGAAAAGGTCTCAGATGCAATAAACTTCAGCACGCTGCTTCATCTGAATATGAATACTCCTCCATTCTTTTCTAGCATTCTGTAGCAAATCTCTCTAGCAAGTGTGGTGCATTTGCCACTGTGATCCCTGATAAACTCATGAATACAATCGTGAATTCACTGGTACACTCACGCACACACACACATAGAGCCCAGTGCCTCATCAGCTTTCCCTGTGCTGAGGCTTTAAATGATCTCAGGTCTGCTGCTGCCACTCACCTGCTGGTTATTCTGGTTTAGAGGCGCTGACACTTGATTAATCCTCTCACAGAGAGTTCAGGGATGCTGGAAACATTGATACAAGATACAGCTCAACACTGAAGCCACCACATATGCGACTGTTGTATGCCAGTGTCAATTGTGTTGTCAAAAGTGTTTTCTGAGAGTACAATACTTCCAATATTTCATTCCACCCCAACTGTCCACATTCATACAGCGCATGTAATTGTGTGTATAATCCATGTTGAGGATTCTTTATGGATCTAAACTGAAATCTGAAGCTTTCATGTTGTCACCTAGTGAGAGGTCTGCAGCAAGTAGCTGTGTAAGGCTGTGAGAGATTGTACTTTATCCAAACCAGCCAGTGCACAATTTGTAGAAAGTCCCAGATATCAAAGTGAGACACTGCTGGGCTTATGCTTGATTTTGATTTGTAAAAATATAAACACGATGTGAAGCTCATCACTGGTTAGGCTGTGACCTGTCAAGACAATCAACAAATCACTGTAGCAGAGAAATATGTTTTGTCTTTGACAATATTTCATTACATAGATGAATATAGTGATGATATATTAAAGTAGGCGGCATATCATTGATTGTGACCCTTGCATCGCTTTGATACAAGTATCCTATTATTAAAAACCTTTATTATTTTTTTCTTAAGACATACAGCATGCAGTATGCCATTGACACTGCAGCAAAACTGACAACATATTCATAAAGAGTGACTGCCAGCCTGTACATTTTTATCTTAACAGCTCCACATTTTGTCTTCACGTCATGCTGATACTCTTAAATTCTGCTCGAAGCTCCTACAGAAACTCCTAAAAAAAAAGCTGTAGGAGGAATGTGATTATTTCACTGTCACAGCCAATTAGCATTGTACATGTCAGTATGACTATCCACCCATCCTGCTGATTCTGACTCTCCTACATCAAGGTAGACTGATGTAGGAGCAAAAGTGAACAGTTGAGCATCGAAATTCACGTCAATGTCTGAAATTTAAAAAAAAAAATTTAAAAAAAGAGCGAGGTTTGATGGAATATAAATTGCGAATGCAAGTGGCTCAATATTTATTTTGGTTTGGTAATTACAGACATAACTTTGGGCCCAGTGATCAATAACTGTATTTGTCAACTTGCTCCTCACACACAAACTTACAGTAATGTAGGACAGCAGGACTTTATTTCTTAAACCTCCGACTTTCAATTTGTAATTGTCTTAATCTTCAGTGCACAACAGGACCAGTGACATTAATCCGGGCGCTGTGGCATGCTTGTGGCCTAAGATATTGAAACTGTGCATCAAGGTCAAATCCCCTGCTGAAACATACTAAAGCATGCAATGATTTCATGTCATTGAGTACACATGAACTACAAACTCCATCAAGGGGAGTGTGCTTCAGTCCAGGTCAGAGCTGTGTATAATGGACAGCATAAGAGTGTGGTAAACACTTCAGAAGCAGCAATAGCAATACAGAATTGAACTTTGTTGCACCTTTTTAAGCACTTGTATTCAAGACATCTTCAGTCAGGAATTAACTGAGCCATTAACACAAAGGCTGAGCGCTGGTGGACAGCTAGAGTACATGAGTGATGAATAAAATATGACATCCCTGGAGCAACCACTCTTTTCTTCTTGGAAACAATGGTAGTATTTGAAAAACCTATAAGCTAGTCTTACCTTTTTTAAAAATGATTTAAAGTTGATTTATGTATCTGACAAAATATAAGAACAAACTCAGGGTGTGCCACTGTCACTGCAGCTAAGAATGAGGCAGATAATAGGTGAGTATTCAAATTTTGGATGTTGTTGTCATGATATATGTAGTTACAGTCATAGCCGAAGAAACTCGCAAACAATGCTGGCAGAAGAGCTGGAAACCACGTGATATTATTTAGGTTTTAGAATTTACTTCAAATCCCAAAAGCATTCACTACACTATAATAACTGCAAACTGCAAAATGAAGGCTGCAAGCTGCATATTATAGAGAAAAATCACTTTTTGCATCTGGCAAGATAAAACCAAGCTAAGTATCATGTTATGTGTGTGAGCCGGAAACAACAGCAGAGAAGGCGATCTACTGTAACTGAGCAGCACAGATAAATTTGTCTTTTGACAGTCCTTTAGTTTGTCTTTAACGCCACCAGTAGTAACTCTGTTGTATCAGGATTTTAACTCTTAAGGTAGTTGGCCGATGGCAGCTTTGTTGCTCTTGGCACGAGCATTTTCAGCGCACTTTACTTCTGACATTGTGCAGCAGCCAACACTCAAAAGAAACAAGGCAAAGGCAATGCAGTAAACCCATTAGTTCTGTAATATCACTCTTGTGGGCACTACACACCTAAGGGAATATCAGGCAGTATCCGCGAGACAGCCTGTACTTCCCTGAGCCATCATCATGAACCCACTGACATTCACAAGTCAGCCGCTTGCTAATGGCACGGAGAGCGTGTGTATGTGTGTATGCGGGTGTGTCTGTGTGTAGGAACGAGAGAGAGAGAGGCTTTGACAGAGGGCAGAAGAAAGGAAGGTGAAGGAGGGAGAAACTAGAGCTGGCCACTAACTCAATAGAAGGCAAGAGAAGTCAATTTAGTTTCTGTGCAGAGGGCAGATTGGAGCATTTAGCCAGCTCTGTGGCAGTGATCAACATCCTCTCTCTTTCCTGAGGGTATGGACCTTTCCCTACTGGATACGGGCCTGGCAGAGAAGATCAAAACATCATACACTACAAGGGCAGATGGGTGTGAGAGAGACAGCAAATGGCTATAAAGTAGTTCCTATCACTGGATTAAAACGGAATTGAATCAGATACCACAGTGATGTTAGATAAGTGCAAGTGAGTCAGAGCAGGAAAAACAGAGGTTTACGACGCTCGCTGTGAACAAATGAATCAAAAGTAATGTGGTTGATACCACACGATAAAACCCCAGAGTTCAAACTCACTGCTGAGTGCTAATAGTCTCCCTGCTCATGTGAAATGGATACTTCTGGAAAGTTGGATTAGGAAAAAAAAAAGATAGTGGCTCAACTGCTGTTCAGATGTTATAATGAGGAGGAGTCAGAGGAAACAGCCCAGACACTTGAAACCTGAAAACAAGATAAAAGAAAAAGAAAGTAAAAGGAAACATAATCAGTAGTTTGATATATCACAGTAGGAGCAGGGTTCAGTTCCCAATACATACCAAGAGGTTTTCTACCACTTACGAATGTTGATCTGTGTCTGCTGGACAGACAACTGATGATTACACTTTTGTAATAACACAAAAAAGGTTATTGTGTGTCAACGTGGCCAAAAAAATCAATTAATGCAGCTTTTACTCTAAACAAACGTCTTTAAAATGCCTACGTCTACCTACAAAATGACCTGAACAGTTCATACGAACATATGATCCTTTTATGGTGGTGACATAATCTTCATGAAGTCATTTATGTCCACAGTTCACAAGCATCACAGTATGAAAAATACAGCAAGCAAAGACCAATGTAACAATACTGTCTCCTCATGTAACAGTGAGGAGACAGTGTCCATGTTTCAATCTTGTAAACGATCAAAATGAACTATAATTAAGTACAATCTGTGGAGGCCTTATTTAGCCTTGTAAAAGAGTCAGCATCTTTCTGCACTAGCAGATGGTGCATTGCTAACAAAAGGACTGCCAAAAGTTACATCCATCATCATCCACCACCACTTCCAGCAGCAGGACCACCTAAAAGCCATCTTCCAGCTGGCTGCCGCCACAGATCTCTGACAGATGCTCTGGTGGTGAAGGCTTGCGGCTGGCAAACGCAGAAGATGTGCAGCCAATTATGGGGATTGGAGAGGCAGGGGTAATAGGTTTTTACTGCCCGGACCGGCCTAGCCCAGTAATGGGACTGCCCAAACTGCAGGAGCGTTATTGCACACTCTGCAGATTTGCCTGTGAAATATGGACTCGCAATGCTGCACTTGATGAATGTATGTGTGCGTGTGTGCGTGTGTGTGTGTGTGTGTGTGTGTGTGTGTGTGTGTGTGTGTGTAGGTAAATGACTTGTTATTAGCAATCTAGTACTGCAGACATGCATGGAGGGAGAGCACTTAATACTGTTGTTGCCAATTATATGAAGCCTATCAGAATCCTTCAGAGAAAACACCAGATTGCTCATATTAGAACAGAAAACAGATCTTATTTATCATTTGCAATGTTAAACCTGTGCAAGTAATGATATTATCATGCTACAGTGCTGAAAATTGAATGTATGGAATGCTAACACTGTCATGTTGTGGATACAAGTGCACCAGCTTTACAGTGTATGGGGGGGGGGGGGTATCATCAGCCATTTTGACTTTTCTAATACTAGCACCGAGAACTAAAGAAGTCAGAAATCTTTAAATCCTACAAGTAGAGGCTTTAACATTAATGGTGAATGACTATTGAATAGTATCTGAACATGTTCAACAATGTTCAATGCACAAATCACATTGTTACTACAGTGATTTAACAGTGATTAAAGGATAGGTTGACAAATTTTTTAAGTCCGTCTTCAAACAACCGTCAGGGGCCCAAATGAACATTGAAACAGGTTTTGCTCGCTGTAATCATTCCTTCTTTTCATACTGACTATTACAAGATCCTTTGCCAAGGCGCTTTCAATGTAAGTGATGGGGGACAAAATCCACTGTCCTCATTTTGAGCAAAAATGGATTAGTCTGAAAGTAATATGCGGGTTCAGCGGTCTGAGTTAGTCAGATAAAGTGGATATCTTCCACATTTACAGTCTTTAGCGAAAAAAAAATCCCTCTTTGTATCTCGACAAAATGTTTTCCTGGAAGGATCATAACAAAAAGAGGAAATTTGGCACCAAAATGACTTTGAAAGATATTGCCTTGATTTGACTCAGTTGGACGGCTCATATTAGCTTCAAATAAACCTTTAAATACGTTTTTGCACAGAAGGAGAACTGTGGATTTTGTCCCCCATCACTTACATTGGAAGTGCATTAGGAAAGGATCTCTTCAGTATTAACAGGAATGATTACAGCAAGCAAAATGTGTGTCAGTGTTCGTTTGGGCACCTGAGTATTGTTTTAGGACAGACTTAAAAAATTGTGAAAGAAATATGAATCTCATTGTCTCTGCTGACTGTCTGAGTTTTCCTGTGTTACCATAAGGTTCACATTTGTGAATTTGAGTGAATGTCTTTACAACTATTAGATTAGATATTACTATAGATTGCCACATAACATTTGATACAGACATTCATGTCCCCATCAGGATGAAATGAAATAATTTTGGTTATCTGACATTTCATGTAGTGCCAAAAAAAATGATCAATTTGTCCAACACTTTGGTTTATTACTAAATACCTGCAAAACATTGACATTCACATTAGCTGTACTTTGTGTTTAACGCTAGTTAGAAAATGATTCAGATGGTGAACATAGTAAACATTTTACCTGCTAGACGTAATGTTAGCATAATGACGTTTGCTTTTAGCAAGTACAGCCACACAGAGCTGCTAGTGTTCAAACTTTTAGTGTTAAAAGTTCACAAGTCTGACTCAGATTTATAATTTCATTGTTTGTATCATTACATTTATCCACACTTAGCTTCACATCACATTGAAGTAGTAAAGAGCTATACATTAATTTAATATTGTACCTAGACTTTTGTTGTCTGCTCAACTCCTCTGATGGATCTGACCAAACTTTCTCCTAATTGCTAATTAGTGCTTTGTTTTCATGTATCAGTCAGATACCTGTTTAGTCACAGATGTGTTTGCCACATTCTGGACAGGACAGCCAGCATGTTATAGAAGTACTGTGTAATGATAATCTAATTTTGTTTTGACATTACTATTAGCAGCATGTTCTGTTAAGCTTAATAACAGTGAAACTGTGAAATGTATTTAAATAAGCCTGTCTGACAGTGGTTCACTTATTACTGATGTGCTAAATTGGAATAAGGTGTACACCATTATGGCGTCGTGTTTTTGTGGTGGCTTATTTCAACTGTGTTTCCAGTTCACAAGCTAACCAAGATATAAAGACAATTAAAATTCATGAGCTGTAGCAGCAGCTAGAATGCATTTTATAGCTCCGAGAATGAGAGCGGTGCCATCATAGGTCTGACAGATTTGATCATCTGACTGCGTTGAGTGGTTTGCAATTTTAATGGAGATTGTAGTGTAACAAGACAGAGTCTAAAAGCCCTGCTAGCGGCCCCTCGAGGCTGTGATACACCTTACATCCAACTAGACCAAAGTGTTTAGAACAAACCAACTGAGGGACTCTCTCTTTTGCTGCATAACAATGACTACAATTACTGAAGTATAAATTGTCCTTGAATTTTGAAAAATGTATTTAAAGGTATTCTCAGCTAAAAAGTAAAATCAGTAGAAAAAGGTTAACATACTTTAAAGAGGGCCGAAAAGCTTGAGCAAAAAATGAATGTTTTATAGGAAATAACGGGTGTAAATGTGAACAAAATGGCCAGTCTCACAGACATACAGTAACTACACACCACCTTCTTGTTGTGTCCCTCTCCACCAGGCTGCTGCCGGCTCTTCATTATTAATGACAAGAGAGAAAGGGAGCACTTACTAACATCCTAGCCTCCACCTTCCTCTGCTGAACAGCCACATGAACTGGAGAGTGAGAGAGTGTGTGTGTATGTTTGTGTGTGTATGTGTGCGTGTGTGTGAGGCTGGTGTGTGTACACTCATAGCACAATGAACAGTGGACAAGACACTTTGAGGGTAGAATTTCCCATTCAGAAAACAAATATGACCAGGCTTACTCTCGCTGTGAATCAATATAGACATTCACCAGCCAAGTGAAGGGTGCCTCCCACTAACCAAACACACACACACACACACACACACACACACACACACACACACACACACACACACACACACACACACACACACAGTTAATCTCCTGCAGCCCCTGAGGCTACTGTCAAACAAGGTGGGTGTTTTTATTTATTTATTTATTTTTTCTTATGATGGATATTTTTTTTTAATCTGCCCTATTTTCATTAATCTTTTTTTTCATTCTCTAAACAAGCACAAGCTAAATAGGCTGTGTTTTTTTCAAAGGGGCTTCCATTGATTTAAGGTGCTGATGTTGCTTTTCGCTGTGATGTGAGTCCAGATCAATAAAGGCTCCTCTGGGACTGTGTTTGTACCACAGCTTCACATTGCACTACTGGAAGTGAGTGTGTCGCCATGTGTGAGGTAGAGAAATCTCTTATTTTACTGTCAAGAGCCCAGATTGACACCTGTATTGATTTAACTTTTGTGAAAGTCACACTGAAATTGTACTAAAACCTATTTGATACCTTTTAACTGATTTTTTTTATTCTTCAAATTGGCCCTACAGTTAAAATTATTTCAATCAAATTTCTTATCTTTGTCTTTCAAAAACATTGTGATTTTAACAAGTATAAAGCCTAAGATCATATTTAAGATATGTGTCAAAAATAAATAGATAATAATAGAAGTTACAAAAACATAAAACCAGATTGCAAAAATGATCAGTATACTTATTGTTCATTTAAACATTGTTGTCTGCTCAGCAGCACCTAGTTCAGTGTATCATCTTGGAGTTTTACTGTCACCACCCACATGCCCCAAGTGCATTGTGGGTCCTGACTATTCCAGAGACAGCCTGGAGACAGAGAGGCTCATGGGAATGAGAGGTTGAGGTAACTTGTGGGAGAGCAGAGAAGATAGAGGGAGGGCACTTTCTCTCTGCAGTGTAATCTTATCTTATACTAAGGCAACCCCAGCTCTGTGCTGTATCCTCAGCCAGGACTGACTGAGTGGGGCAAGAAGAAATATTTCCTAGTTATTATGGTAAATGTATGTGAAAGCAATATTTGAAGCATGAAAGGCATTGTTTTGGATTAGTTGTCAGTTATCAATACACATATGAATGAAATGTGTCAAAAGTTGGGTGAGAATACCACTGGAAGCCCAGTACTGCTGTTAAATGTTAAACCCCTACAGTGGGTATCAGGTTGTGTTGTCATAAATCTACTGGGCCCTCTTGAAAGGTGACTTAATGTATCTTTAAATTGCCTTTGAATCCCACTCTAACTGAAACAGTGAACAGATACTCGTCAGCTTTACCTGGCCTTCTATGTACATCATATCTACTTAAGCTGACCTACATTGGCTGCTCCCACTGGCTTGAAAGGCAGTTTCATCTGTTTGCCATGTCCTGCTCAGTAGTGCAGCCAGCATACCTGATTATCGAGTCTAGTCTCCCAAATAGTCACTAGTTATATTAGAATGTTTTCTACACAGTTCTCTGACCCGATACGTGTTTACACTGTCTTTCAATCAGCTGCTTAATTGAGTCTTATGTCTTCTATCTTCTTTGGCTAAGCTACAATGGCTGACCCAACTAGCTCGATAGGCAATTTCATCTCAATGCCATATCGTCACTGTTTACTCAGCGACCCCTCTGGCACGAGAGACTTTTCATGACCTCAGCCACATTGTTTTGGAAATGAAAACAAAGTTTTTGCCCACTGATACCCAAATACTCATCTCTTCCTCTCTCTCCATCTTGCTCTGTTAGCTACTACGGCCCACAAACGGTGAAGTGTGGTTTTATATGACCAATGTGGCTATCTACTCACCCAAAGTCACATTTGATTGGACGAACTTTTGTAAATGCCATTTGAAACTGTTTACAGAAAGAGAAAAGACAAATAAATGAACAATTAACACAGGGACACAGGATTAAAACTGGGAAAATGTATCTTTCATTTCATGGGGCCTTCTTTAAGGAGAAAAGTGACCTACAAAAACATAGCTGAATAATTCAATATAGGTGAGGGGAGGGAGAGGCCCATTTCCTGCTTTACTGCACATGCTGTGGCTTCTGATTTGAAAAGACATGTTCAGCACCGCGGACAGCTCCTGAACTTTTCATCAGGTTGAAAAAGTAAAGGGCAGTGCCAACACAGGCACACATTCATGACCTTATTGCATGTGCGCTGGTACATGTAACCCTTCACCTTTCTCTTTACTGTAACACTCTATTTTACAAAGTACAAGTGACATTTTTCTAATACTGCGTTCCCTCTGTGTTTGACCTCTGAACAGTATCAGTTCACTGGGGCACAGACGTAAAAAGTAGTTACAGTGAAAGCACCCCACAGGGATGCTGACCTACACTGCTTAGTGTGTATTGACCCCCAAGCAGCTCTGGATTAGTGATTGGACACTGCACTGAGATGATCTCACTGCTGCATTTACGAAAACTTCCCTGGTGTTATGCATTACCCCGCTACACTACAGATACACTGCTGATGTGAAAGGGTGTTTAGCTATCATGTGGTGCTTAAATGTTCATCATCAGAGGCTCAATGAATGCCATGCTGATGTCATCAACACCATCCTGCAGTGCTTTCACGCTGCCTGATGGATGCATGGAGTCACACAACCAGAGTGAGACAGCTGTTGTTGTTCCTTCTCTCACTAAATCCTGTCATTCGTGTGAAGTACTGAAAGAAACACAACTCTGTTTTGGTAGAAGTTGTGGAGTCTTTTATCATTGTCTTTTAGCACCAATGATACACTCAGTTAACTAACTATAGACTTTTTGATGCTGTGCATGTTTCCTGTTGGCCAATTTTAAACTGTTTTGTTTAGAGATGAATTAATTAGTCAATTAAACCGAATAAAAACAAATCTACAGAAAAATCGTCAACTATTTTGATGATCTGTTTAAGTAATTCATCAAGTAAAAATGCCAAACATAAACATTCTCTGGTTCTAGCCTCTCAATTGTGAGGATTTGCTGCTTTCCGTGTTTTAAATCACTGTATATTGACTAAATAAGTTATATGAACACATAACCTTGGACTCTGGGAATTTGTGACGTCATTTTTCACAATTTTCTGACATTTTATAGACTAAATTATTAATTGAGTAATCATAAAAATAACAGATAGATTAATCAATAATGAAAATAGACCAGGCATCCTTTGTATGTATGTATGTTTTCTATACTTTCATACAGTACACTCACTTATATACTATTTAATAAAGTACTTACATAAGGACAATACTGAAAAAGAAAACATGACAATTATGGATCAAACCTTTGTTTATGACAGAATATTGATATTTATATAAATGATATATTTATTTGATGATCTTTAACATAGTCAGATGTCAGTGTGTGTGTGTGTGTGTGTGTGTGTAAATGTATCAGCCAGCATGTAAGATGCCTTGTGCTTTCAAATAATGCCTAAATGTTCCCTTACTATTGATTCTTGTGCGGTTCTGTGAGTGTCAGTGCACACATGTACATCATGTGGCATCTTTATAGAAGCATCACAAATTAAAATCAGCCCAAATTAAAGGCAAACCAAAGCTGATGAGAGGATAGCGACATCAGCCGCATGTGATTTGTTGTTTGGGGACTCTCACACAAGAAAGCAATGCACGGGGATTGAGGATTCCCATCCGTCATGCCTCACACACATACACATAAATCATCCTGTCACCATATCTGCAGCATACACAAAGCAATATGCATACAACATTAAGTTGATCTACAACCCCTTCACAGTGCTGCCTGCACCCACTCCATCCAATTGGCTCTGCAAGTCACATCCTTTAACCAATCCCACCCTGCCAATCTGAAATAGACAATTTCACTGTTTACAGCTGGCAATCAAATATTGTTCAAATTTTACTTTATGGGACTCTACGGCACCCAGTTGACAAGTCAACATTCATGTACTGCATGTGAGTCACCACTTTAAAACAACTCGGCTGTCGATTAACAGAAAACCACCCGATAAGATAAATATTTTAGAGCAGAGTGCTGCTGGAGAGGGAACTTTCTCAGGGTTATATATATAGAGCCCACTGTATTCACTCTTACTGTAGTTTCTGTGCTGTATCTGCACAGCAGGCATCTTCAACCTGAGTTTAAACTGTAAATCATCCCTGCAGTTTGTGCCATTACCCTTATCTTCAAAGGCAACCTCAACTCTTCAGCTGAAGTTGCCTTTTCTGAATGCTCTTCTCTTACATTTTTATTGTCTGTCTTGGAAATATAAAGGTTTTCTTTGTTGCTGGATGCTTGTATTGATGAATTGAAGCTCACTCTGGAGTTGCACTCTTTGAAAGTCACTGTGGAGAAGCACAGTGATGTAAAATGTAAATATGAATGTCGCAACTGTCTACAGACTCAACTGGATAAGATGGAGATGGTGAGCCAGACATGATGCAGGTTTACTTTTATTAACTGTCAAAAACTGGAGCTCATGTGGATGTAAAAATACAAACATCAATGGCTTGAATAAAGATAATTATTGTACTAATAGTATTCATTTACCTTTTAGTCGAGTATCTCTTTAATGTTTTTTATTCAGTGATCTTTCTTTGTTGTCCTTATAGATGTGGTGCCATATTTTATGATCATATATAAAAGAAGGCTGATATTTAGCAATTAATTCTAACATTTGCTAATTTCAGTAGCTCCACAGACTGTATACAGTCTATGCTTACTAGTAGTCCATTCAGTCATAAACAGCAGTATGAAGAAATTAAACTTTTGTTCTGATGGTGGCACTAGAGGAAAAGTCAGAGGATCACCAAATTTATTAGAATTTATCCTTTAGGGAGCTTGAATATCTGTAGCTGATTTCACAACAATCTATCCAACAACTGAGATATTTTAAAAAATAAAGCTATTTCACTCAAAACCAAAAATGTCAGCCTCTTAGTGGGATCACAAAAGTCAGTAGGATTCATCCTTTGAGGAACATAAATATCTGTATGAGACTTTAAGGTAATCCACCCAGAGATATTTCATCTGCACCAAAGCAGTGGACCAACCAACCGATATTGCCAGTCACTTGCATGCACTTGTGTGGCTTGTAATGAAAGCATTTCTATATGTTAACAGTTAAAGTCATGAAGTCACAACATTAATTAAATAAAATCCAATGAATCTGAGAATGTTTGTGTTTTGCCTGTCTGTCTTTCCGACCGACACTGGAGAACAGCTGCTGAACTCTTAGAAACAGTCATCTCTCAATTCAGTCAGTTTAACTAATTTTAATTTTTGTTTTTAATGATCAACACTTTATTTGGTTTTCTAACAGACATAACAACCTTTAAACAGAAACAGAGAGAAGAACTTAAATATTATTTAAAAAAGGTTCAATCAAAATAATAGAGTACAAAGTAAATAATGACATAAAAAAGGAAATTATAATGGGGGTTCAGAGCCATATGAGAGTGAAATGTGGAGCATATTCAATGTGCGAGGAAATACAAATAAATTGCAAATAAAAAGGCTGTTACCATATTGTGAAAGGTTTCAAGGGCTTTTTATGTGACTGAGGTATCGGTTCCATTTCAGACTATATCTATCAACCTGATTATTAATCCTAAACAACATTTCTCATAAGCTGAGGTACATACATGTGCTGGAGGTAAATCAACAGATTCCCACTCTTGAACAATGATCTTCCTACCCAACATAATTGCTGTGTGAATCCAGAATCCATTACGTAGAATCATTTTCCTTTCCGTATCAGTAAAAGTCTGATTTAGGTCGACCTCTCAGGTCTTTTTTAGACTTGAGGCCTGTAGAACATGAACATGAAGGTTAAGATGCCCGACCTAATGGTGTCGTTGTGGCTGGAGGATCGGAACAGGAATTTCATTCCTTCAGATCTTTTCTTTGACAATTCCTAAAAATTCTACTGTAGTTGTATTTTTCATTTACATTTTTAATACATCTGTAATTCTCAAGCCCCAAACTCTCTGGGAAAATGTAACCACCGTCATTTAAGAGTAAATTCCAAGGTTAGCAGGAAAATGAGGATGTTTACATCATACATTAACACCTCATCTGTGTCTTGTGCTATAGCTTGAAAAGATCATCAAAATGTTTTTCTTGGTAATACCATGTACTTTCATGTGTCTCCAGTCCAGAAACAGTCTCCAGGCGGGGGATATGGACGGGGCCAGGAGGCTGGGTCGACTGGCTCGTCTGCTCAGTATCGTCTCCATCGTCCTAGGTGTGGTCATCATCACAGTCTACATCTCATTTGCAGGTAAAGAAACAAGACAAGCAGGATCAAATACAACATACAGTTATGTAAATTTTGAAAAATTATACATGATGTTTGTGATCATTATATATATTTACTTTTTCTAGTACTATAGCTGTAAAATATCTTTCCTGTTTACAGTAAAGCTTATGAATATGGAGCCTAAATATGATGTACGATATATGTACACACACACACATAGTGCTTTAACAACAAGTGTTCAACAACAAAGAATGCCTACTGCATTACGATTACAGGGTGATAAATGACACCATCCACACAAGCACGAGATGTGTGTTTTTCTATGTCCAAACTCAGCACATTTCCAAGCCGTGTGTGTGTGCGTAGATTGATTTAACACTGCAGCGATTGTAGTGGGCTGACTGTGCAGCACGGGCGGTTGCCCTAGAGCTACACCAGTCAAAATAAAGAATTTGATGGTGAGTTTAACCTGTCTTTGTGCCTGATCTGTCTTTCTCTGATGATGCCACCCCTCTCTCCTCTTTATTCCTTTCTAGCATCAAAGTGACACAGAGGACCTGGGGGAGAAAAATGAACCGTGAAAGCCAAACCACGGATGCAACAACAAAAAAAAAAAGCCCGTTCCAAAACAAAAGATGAAATGCAATTCCTAACTTTATGCCATATTGTAATTACATCATGACCACCTTCCAAAAGCAAAAAATAGGCATCCAATGAGAGTGGGTGCTGCAGCAAATAAACTAATAAAAACTCAGAGAAAAAAATCATTCAGAGATGCATGCATTAGAATCCAGTAACATTTGCTTGACAAAAATAATGAAAAACCTGATGTAAAATTGTTCAGGTTAAAACAGAGGGAAAAGAAAATGCAGATTTGTTTGTATTCAGGAGAACTCTTTTTGGAATAAAGGACTTCTTGAGATGAAGAGGATGATCCCCGCGTGAGGACAGAATGAGACTTTTTCTATGTCTGGGATGGGGCTTGTTTCAAAAACGGATTTTGGATTTGGACTTCAAACTTTGGACAGCTGCATATAATCCTCATATATTCCTTACCAAGCCTCCTGCATTCAAAGCATATACAGCTACAAATATATTTGAAATATGGATATATTAATATATATATATATATACACATATATATATATATATATATAGATGTACATTTTATAAAATGTTTGTATGCCAAGTGGTGCTGGGTTTGTTAAGGCTGTCACAACGGCTGTTTTGTCGGCACTTGGATTATCGATGGATATTCAAGGGTTTGTGAAAGGGGGCAGGGAACACATTTTTAATTTTTGTTATTTATTATGATTTTTATGAACTAAAAAAAAAAAGAGACCACTGCATGCCTGAATGTAGAACCAAATTCCTGCCTTTGTTTCGACTGTTATTAGTTGTCTCTTTTCTTATCATGGAGTCAGAGAGGCAAACAGGTTTGCACATGGAAGAGCGATTTGTGTACATTACGTGTGAAGTCCAGCCACTGAAGAATGTGTGAGGACTGAGATTTAACCCTCTAACACCCCCAATGTCTCCAAGACCTCTTTTACCTTGTTTTGTGTTGGCAGAGACTGACACGCATGCAAAACCTGCCACCAATGACTTATTTTCCCATCAGTTCCTCTGATCCTTTTCCACCAAACCTTAGTGGCTGCCACCTCTCAGTTTTGTCTTTGATCCTTCATCTTGTACCCTTAAACTCCATTTTACATTTCACCTTTTACTACCTTTCTACACCTGTTTTCCATTACCATTCCTAAATTGTGATACATTGACTGTTAAATGCCATTGTTTCACTGAATGTTTTTTTCCGCTCCTTGTATCGGTATGAAATGTATTTATATGGGAAAATATATATGCAATATGTACGCATGCTATGGGCTACAGGCTTACACACATTTATTTTTTTGTAAATGAACAGGCCTATGAGTTTGACTGAGTAGCAAACAGCATTTAAAGACCATTTCTTGGAGATCTAAGCACAGCAGATTGTCTGTGTTCATCACTTTATCAGAGAAGTCACTGTATTATGTCCACTGTGGCTACACTGTTGTATTGACACATTACAGGCTTATGCTACAAGCACATGCAGAATCACTGTAAGACCATGTCACATTCGTTTAAATCCATAACTTTTCTTTCATCTTTAATGCTTACATTTTCAATTTTTGCAATTTAAATCAGGAATCATTTGGACCAAGTCCTTTTAAGATAAAAATAAAAAGTGATACCCACAGAATTTTCTTAAATTTTACTTATTTAAGGGCTGATATGTTAGTGAAACAAGGAAAACAATAGCTATGAAATACCTAAATAAAGATTAAATTAATCAGACTATGCAGCTAATTCCTGAGATTACCAGGCTTGACTGACTCTGCCAAGTCCTAAAATGAAAATGAAGTTTAAGGCTGACCAACTGTGATCTGTTTTATCAATTACATTCCATCGGTAAAGATCGGTAAAGATTTCCTGTTAACTACCATGAGGAGATGTTACATTATGCCTGAAATTAGAGTGTGTCATTTCTGATGGTCACAACAAAGCCCTGGTAATGTGTGCTACTGTTCTACTGTTATTCTCTAATATTCCATTTTTTCATCTCTGATATGATGGTCGGGAGCTAAATGTTTAGTCTAAGCACTGTTCTGTCAGTAAAACAGTTAAAAACCTTCATTTCATTCTTATATGCGACTGTGTTTCTTTTCCAGTATACTGTATGCGCCAGTTTTCATCTCTGTGGTGTACATTTTGCATGTCTGGAATAAACGTTACCATGCATGGTCTGAGTTTTGCCTTTGATGATGACAGCAGGTAACGATATGAAATTAGTTTAGAGGACAGAACAAGGCTAAGAGTCTACAGCCATGCTCGCAGATACTTGAAGCTAAATGCTAAAGTCAAATGACCACAATGACAATACTACATTAACATGCTGATGTTTAGCAAGTATGATGTTTACCATGTTTTCTTATTGTGTTAGCATGCTAACATTAGCTAATTAGCACTAAAAAGCTGAGGCTGATGGGAATATCTTATCAGTAATCAACCAACGTACCAGACAAAGTACAAGTCTGAGTTTAAGGCGTGTACTTGTGAGCATGATTTGTGACATCACAACCATTTTGGAGCCAAACGTGGTCCGGTATGCAACTTATACTTAGTGTGATATGGACACTTGAAGCCTCCAGTACACAAACACTGAGAATGGACTTTACAGTGAAGTAGGAGCCATCTTGCATTCAGCAGTTAAACTTCTGAAATGAATAATATTTGCATATTCATATATTCTGGATTTTTCAATGAAGGAGAAGAGAAGATGTCGTTTTTAAGGAACTAATTGAACATTTTAGTGGGTAAACCACATCAGACACAAATTATTAGTCAAAGCAGAGTATTTTTATCTGTCTTGAAACCTGTCTGCAGTAGGTCTTCAAAAATCTGCTGAGATTGTTTCTGAGAGATGTTCATTCAACACTATGACTATAAAACATAGCTGCAGTATTATTATACCGGGCTATGCTACACTGTACAGCTGTTGCTTTTATTATATCTAAACTGTGTACATAAAGCAGGTTCTTATATATGTTTGTGTCTCAGAGCACACAAACACCATTTATCATGGCCGCCACAACTACGGACTATAGATGGAAAGATATTGCACTTTTAAAGCCAGCTCGCCACACCGACACACTGCAGACACCTAAATTCTGACCACACAGCAAAGGCAACACAGAAAGACCTGCAGCATTTCTTCCATTGAAGGTAAGGGCTTTTCCTGGGTTTCAGATACAGTCTATTCTTTAATTTCCTTTATTTTCCCCATTCTCGAAAACTGCAAGAAAAAAATGGCAATTGTTTCGCTGTAACTTTTTAACTCACACTCATCATTAGATATTTGAAGAGAGAAATGATAGAGGCCATTATGTCAACAGACGAGTGAAGTATCCCTGCTGTTTATTTTCACAAAATGCTGCTTAAAATAGCCATTGGATTCCTGCACAGGCACAGAGCACACATTTCAGCTGCTTTGAATTAACAGAGTTTGTGCTTGTCAGAAGTCACTGTAAGTGCAACCCTCAAGAGTGAGAGGATCTGGTGATTAGTGCTGCTTGGCTGATGTTCAGTCAAAGTGGCTGAAATATCGACAGCATCTGCACCTCTGCCATCTACTGATAGTGTGTACACAATGGTACCAAATTTTGACCTCAGCACAGGATTTCCCTCCAAAAGAACGTAAGACAGGAAGGGACAGATGGCAGTGCTTCTCTGACTGCTGTGAAACAGACAAAAGGCTACAGTAAATATGTAAAACAGCTGTACCTAATTCTATTTAAAATAACAATCTGAAGCTTTCTGCATCTTCAAACTAAAGCACAGATGATGGTGCAGCTACAGTAGCTTTGGATTTGGGAAGTTGTTTGACCTCATTGTTGGTATGTGGTGAGAAAGGTCATCTACTAAACAAGCTAAATGAAAAAAGAAATATTATTTACTTAAGTGATTAAATTAGGCAAGCAAGGACACTGTCGACCAGACAGGTACTGAAATATAACCTGTCAATTGAGTATTTTACTTTTTCATCACACACCATAAACATGTAATGATATTTTATTTAAAAATAAACATGTTTTTCAGATTTAAATCAAGAATGACCTAAATATCTAATGTCAGGGTGAGTTAGTTTATAGTGATAAAATATGAGGACGTACAGTATAGAAGGCCTGTGCTTTGCACTCCTCAATGATGGTAGTAGCAGTGATAAAATTAGGAAAACGGACATTTTACCAGGGCCTCCATTCAAAATGCCACTAACTGCAATTTTGTAAGTCCTTTGATGAATGTAAAGACATTTTACAAAAACCTAAAAAGTCTTCAAAGTTTTCTAGACTTTTACTTCATCTTTGTGAGCAAGGCTTCAAACAGAGCGAATGAGGACAAGAAACCAAATTTATCCTCTTCGGTCCACTGAAGTGATCCTATTTTATTTTGATTCCAGTCGTGTAACAGCATCAAGCTGTGAGACAAAAACACATTGATGTTTCTCACACAGCTGCCTTGCTTTGACATTCCTACACCCCCACCAACAAACTAAGACTTTAATCTAAAGAGTCCAACCCTGACTGAAATCATCCCCTTCTCCCATGAAATGTTTTCAGTTCCCATCTTCAAATTCACACACCACCGTCCCCAGTATAGTAGTGAATGTGTAGCTCGGTCATTAAATAGCCCATCATAAAAGTGATGTCATGTTTACACGTTTCCTCTAAAGGGGGAACTACAGTACATGCAGCTCCTGATTTTCTATTGTGCATTCAACTTGCCTGGTTGCTCTGAAAGATTAGAGAGAAATGAAGATATGAATGAAGTATAAATATATTTTATGAGATATGAAAATATGATAAAAGATTTTCAATAGCCTTAGCCTTCAATTCACCATTGAACACTACTGTCCTTGATTTGAATAGATCTGTGAGTGTCTCTATTGAGAATGATAAAATAAAGGCAAAAACCAGATAACAGACTATAAGTTCACCTTGGCGGTTATGATTGTGTCTGAAATGACAAAGCCAAATACACTTTTCGATAGAGTTCAAGTCATATACTGTATTTTGAAAAATAAAATGCTTTAAGTAATGATTATCTAGTTTGACACACTTCTTTTGCACATACTGATATGAATAATTTATTAATTCACATTTTACAGCCCACAATGACCTAGCCATCCCACTCCATCAATTAAAAAAGGACCATTCAACTAAAAATCCTTCCACCTGTGAAAAAGAATAATGCATCACGTGTTCTCTCAGTCTCGTCACACTTTCCTCGGCACAGTTTCTCTCCAAGTGAGTTATCAATATAATCTTTTTAAAATCTAGTCTCATATGTACTTTTGGTCTCCATTTCCTTGTTGGCAGCAGAGCATCCAACCACCAGGCTTCCATCTGTCCCATCGCTAAATACAAGTTAAGAGGCTCTTGTTGGCTGAGTTTGTCCCTGCTGTAGAATTGGACCAACTGAACGTCCCCTTCTGCTCACGAGCCTCCAGGGTCCTCCAATCACTGAGCTCGGTTTCCTGGGGTTCCCACGCTACACAGAGCAGAACGATCCTGCCCCTTTAAAGACTTCAACAGGCCTGGTTTTCAGTGAAAAGCGTAGAGCAGGAGGAGAATGGTACAGACGCCGATCACTGTGCCGAGGATGAGAGAGTCTCGTCTCTTCCGCAGGTTGATTCGCTGGATGAGATTGTTGATGGTTGGGAAACGGTCTTGGAGAGCAGGGAGTTAAAGAAGATCACAAAGTTTGGGATTTTCAACCAGATTAGAAATTAAATAAGAAATAAAAGCTACTTGTTTGTGTGCTGTGATGAGTTTTAACAAAGGTGGATATCTATTCAACACACAAGCATCCACACACGCAGTTTAAAGGATACTGGCCAGCGTGTTGACCCTGCTCTGTATGGATTTCAGCATGCCCCTTTGGGAGGTCATGTTCTCCTTGGTCGCCATGGCAATGCTGAAAAGACAGAGAGAGAAATGAGTTGATAAGTGACAATACTCCATGTTGTTGTTCTCATTAGCACGGTAAAGTGCTTTTCACTGTTGGTGAGTCAACATATGATTAGAAATTCAATTCCACCGGGGAATATTTTGGAGAAATGAGCATCTGCTGTAAAAGAACAAGTGGTGATGTCTTTTAAAGCTACAGCAGAACCTCTCACAGTATATCCTTGAAGAAATATATTTTAAAGAATGACTTAAAAGTAGACATTTTTTGCTATGGTGGTCCTACATTTCTTTCCCCTTTACTGCACAAAGAATAAAGCTAGACTGATATCCAGACTGTTTCAGTCTAGATTTTGCAATGTTTATGAAAGACAGAATTTTGGTATGCCTCAACATATGAGTGACACATACTTAACATACGTATTAGACACAAAGATTAGACCAAAGAAAAAGTTCAAGGTATCTGCTGATATTTGCATTAGCAACTTAGTCATGTATTTGACCACAATAATAGCTACATCCCAAGCAAACGTCAAAAAGTCAACTTAAATACAGAAGATACTCCAACAGATATTTAGTAGAGCTGCAACAAGCAGTTAGTTGAGTAGTTAGTTGTTTAATCGATTAGTCAAAAGGAAATTTATTGCCAGCTATTTTGATAATCGATTAATCATTTTGAGTCATTTTTTAAGAAAAGTAATGTCCAAATTCTCTGATGCCAGCTTCTGAAATGTGAATATTCTCTGGTTTCTTTAGTCTTCTGTGACAGTAAATTGAATATCTTTGGGTTGTGGACTGTTGGTCGGGACAAAACAAGACATTTGAGGACGTCATCTTGAGCTTTAGGGATCAGCAATCAAAATTTTTCACGACATTTTGTGAGACATTCATAGACAAAACAACTAATTGATTAATCAAGAAAATAATCAACAGTTTACTCAATAATGAAAGTAGTCGTCAGTTTCAGCCCTAATACTTAGCTTTTTAATATAAGAGGTTACAAATTACATGTGCACCTTTCACCTGTTTGATAAGTATCTAATAAACTGCTGTTTTTTCCCCTTCGTGTACACTTCACATAATAAGATGCAGACTGCAAAACATATTTTCATATTTTTTGTGCAATGCTATCAGCAATAGGAATTAAAAAAGGTAGGATTAAAAGACTTTGTGTCAGTCAAGGAAGGTAATCATTCCAGGGTGAAACCATTAAGTCATCCTATCACGTTCTTCAGCTTTGTGTGGGTGCCTGCAGCACGTGTGCGAGCCGCCTGGGCTTGTAGAAGGAAGGTATAGAATTGCTGTAATATTGTACGTCTCTTGCTCTCAAACTTGGGTCTCAGCAATTTTCAGATGAGGAAAGTGCAGCTGCTGGGCAGTTCAGGGAAAGTTTCAGCCTCTACGTTTGCCTTCTGTGGCATCTGTTACACACAATAATCGATACTACTGAGCCCACTTTTGAGCCTCTCACTTCAACTGTGGGATCAGAGCGTTTGAGTGGTAGGAAATCAGCTCCCACAGCCTCTCTTGGAAACTGCTTATTATGCAGGACGGAACTTTAAGATTTCCACAAATATTTTCAGGTTGCTTTTTTTCCCCCATGTGCCTCATCACTATCTATAGCAAGTACTGATCTGCTAATGCAAACAAAAAATGGGATCACCTCATTTCTTACTCTTCAGTATTTTGACATCATAATGAAATAATTTCCTATCACCAAGAACTAAACAAGAAGATGCATCAAGGCAACTGAAAAGATACAAATACAGACTTATGTATTTAAACTGAATACTCTCTACAAACAGTTGGCACGCAATGTTTTCTTCAGAGCAAGTATTGCATAAGTCTTAAACACTCAGGTGACAAGCAGTAAGCCCCGCCCACAGGGGACAAACTCCCATCCCAGTGTGGCGCAGCCTCATAGGAGGCTGATCAAAACAAAGTAGATGAAATCACCACTGTTGTTTACTCTTTTGGTTGGAGATAATCATGAGCTGCAGGGCCAAGAACAGTAACAACAGCCAACTGGTTACAGAGTGTGTTTGTATGCAGCTTTTGGGTGAGTTAAGCTGCAAGACAGAATGTTGAGAGACATGCGGTTTTTAAATGTGAGGTGTGAGTGTTTGTGTGTGAGCATGGGTGGGTGAGGTCATGGCATCTCCCCGTGGGGTGGAGGTTGCTGAGGGGACAGTCCGCAGTCTTGGCCTGGAGCAGTGTGTTGGGGATCGTGTTCTCCTCAGTCAGGAAGAAACACTTTGCTGACTCCAGCAACTTCGACCAGCCTTTCTCTTAATGTTTACCAGCTCATGAAAATCAGAGCTGGAGGATGAAGATTCCTTTCACACTTAATATGTGATCAGTCACAGATTGCTGTTTAAATTAAATTATCTGGGGGAGTAGTAATTTGTTAAAAAAAAAAAAAAGAAACATATGGTAATATGTATGGAAGCACACCTCAGTATGTGTAGTAGTAATTTTATAAATATCACCGTAGAGAAATGTGACTTTGACAGTTATGACAGTATTTTGACAATTAATTAATTGTTTCAGTCATTTTTCAAGCAAAATTGACAAACATTCTTTGGTTTCGGTTTACTTAAATGTGAAGATTTGCTGTTTTTCTTTATCATATAAGATAGTAATACAAAAATTGTTGGATTTTGTCAGAACAATCAGAATTTGAAGGCATCACCTCGGACCCTGGTAAATTATAAACACTATTTCTTTATATTTTTGACATTTTATAGACTAAATGGTTAATTGAGAATATAATCTGCAGATTAATCGATAATGAAAATAATTGTTCATTTCAGCCCTAATAGGATAAAGAAATACATTGGTGAAGTCTGGTTCAAAAAATGTAGGCAGAAATAACACAAAGATAGGAAAAAATAAGCAATTCAAGAAAACAAAGGGTGGTGACAGAATCCACCAATCAGACCACTGTTGAAGCTAGTCCCAGAGGAACCATAGTTTACGAGACACAACTGGTAATATGTGCAGGCCTGAGAGGAGAGAAAGGAGAAGGGATGGACTGGTGGGAAATGGATGATACATATGGATTAGTAAAGTAATGGGTCGTTTTGGGCATTCAGGGTTGCAGAAGTAAATGACAATGTTAGGTGACCTCCAAGCATGTATGTGGATGAAACTTTCCCAGTTGATTCTTAAGTATGAACAATGAGCAACTGTGCTGAAAATGTTCAGGGTCACTGATTAAAAAAAAAAAAAGAAAAGGTACAATTTTTTGCAGTTCTAGTATATTGGGGCAGCAAAATCATTTTTTGGTGAGTTGTCATTTTTTGGACAAAGTAGGATTTTTTAAATAATCATTTTTCTTCAGCTCAGTCTGGGCACAATGGGACCCATCAGGCATGACATAGTCAGACCAGGATTGGGCCCATTTTCACACATACTGAGGGTTTGGTATGAGTTCAGGAGGTAAATCAAACAATGGAGAAAAAGGAGGACTGTCACAAGCAAATCTATATCTCTTCATGAGTGCAAGACAATAACAAGGGGTCTTACCTTATTGTGTCATCCATCAGTCGGTCAGAACTATAGACAGTGAGAGGGAGAGGGGGAGGGAGTGAGAAAGAGAAACACTGGTGAGTTATTGACATGAGGCAGTGTAGCAAAAACATGAAATGGTAATGAGTAAATTGCTCAGGGGAAGTTATCAGTTTCAGATTGACATTGATCAATACTATGCGAACTAGCTCATGATTTTGATCACATCACTCAGTGACACTGAGCTGAGCAAAGAACTGGATTTAATTTGATGCTGTTTGGTCCTAGATTTCCCTTCTCTCCATATCAATTTTATATCTTATCAAGAACTACATAGTGATTTACCAGCCAGTCCAGCAGAACATAATTTGAATCTTCCCACTAACAGTGTGCTCATGTCTGCTACCTGGTCCTATGGTGTTCATGTGTCAATTAACACAAAAAACAGTATTTTATGTTTTTTAGATGTTGTCTAAAATGCCATTTTAGAAACATAATTTTAGTTTCACCAGCCTCCTTTTAGATTTTTTCTTTTAAATTAGTCATCTAAATCAATCAGAATTGATGCCATTTCTCACACAAAACACTCAAATACACATACAGTACTCCCCTAATCAGAAGTAAATTTAGTACTTGGACAAATGGTTTGGAAAGTTTCAATACTGATTCAAATTTCTAACAAATAATTGCAAGCTATTTTTAATTTCTGTTAAACTTCTGCATGGCAGAGCAGAAGAAGAAGTAATTTGTATAGTTTATCCTCTTGTTAAGGATGATTCCCACACGTACAGGGATTCTGGACTAAGTAGACCCAGAGGGAATTTCACCTCAGATATCCTGAAGCCCAAGCTTCTGCACAGAGACTTCAAAGAGGGAGTGTCAAATGGTTGCTTTTGTCCTACAGAGAATATGGTAAGGTACATATACACACACAAACACATGCACGCACACACAAATACAAACACAAACCTTTTATGTTGTAACGCCAGTTTCGTGTCTCGGGTTGCTCATAAATAACAATGCTCTCAGCGGTTTATTCCCTAATTGGAATCAATTTGGATAATGTTCCAGAGAACTAAAGTAAACCAAACAAATAAAACTGCACGGATTGTATTTCATAGTTCATCATACAACATCCATTCAAGAGCTACACATCTTCATTGTCATGCTTAATGTGTGGTTCTTTTGTATCCAACCAAAGTCACAGGCCTCTCCCAGATTTCTACCCTCACCTTATCCACACCAATACCCCAACCTTTACCTAAACCTTACCTCTAAACATTAACTTGATTGTCTCAAGGCTAATGCATAGATATTTTTAATATTTTTCCTAAACCTAATCTTGTGGTTTGGTGGTCAGTCAGAGTGCTTGCAGAGTAATCATAATCCATAATTTCATGTCAGCTTTTGTTGTGTAAAATTCTGGAGTGGCATCTAATTTCAAAGTGGAGTTATTTTAGTACTACCCCTTGTAGCTCACTTCATGGACAACTTGGTGGCTGAATCAAACCAACGACAACTTTCAAACGATGGGTAATGTTAAGGGAGTGAATATGGACAAAGCCAAGCTCTTGGCATATGTACCACCTTAGCAGGTGCTCACACCAAAGACAGCATTGGTGTGGGTGTGTTGCTTTGGGTACCAGTAATCAGCCTTTATCTACCAAGAGTGTGTGCTTGCATGAATTTGACTGGCCAATGCAGCACCTTGCCGGACAACGTTGAGCTGCAGAATGGCAGAATGACAGTTCCAAACATTTAATGTTACCTGCTCCACATCTATGAGACGCTATCGTGATCCACTTGTTTTTCATTTTGGCCTGGAGAGTGTGCCATGCCTTTTATAATCACATCATTAAATGTGAAAGAAGTAAACACGAGTATTTTCATTTTCATTAATTTGATGATGTGGTAAACTTACACAGACAGATGAATGAGTAGGAAGGTCTCCTTATGTTTAATGGACTGGCCCCCCTGTGCCCTTGAAGTATGTTTTAAATGAGATGAAAACATACCGTGAGGCTCTGCTTATCTTCATGCATAGTTGGCAAGTATGTGTGCTGAGCTAACAGTTTTTTTTTTTCATCTAACAGATGCTGGGCAGCCCTCAAAGGAGTTTTAAAGATCCAAAAATGATGATAAACTGCAAAATTCAAAAAGCAGACAGCTGAAAAACAGCTAAAGCTTTGATTCAGGTAGACCAAAATGATGGTATAACAAATATACCACCAGATAATACAACCAAGAGGTAAGATATAGAACCAATACAAGAGGTTCTGACTAAATTTGATTGTGGACCAAACAACTGACCTTATCCAGGTCACTTATGTGGTCAAGTATTGACCAACTGATTTCTAACAGGACAAACCAGTTTCTGGGTTATATATTGATGTAATCGCGTTAACATTTGTCCTGCTGGTGACCTGTAATGTCAGGTTCCTTCTCACTGCTGGTGGACCACATGGGACTGATCTCAACCTGTGAACATAGATGAGTTTAATTGCTGTAATCCTAATCTTTACCTAATCTAAACCTTTTTTGTTTAGTTTAGATGGATTTACACTTATATGATTGCCCCATACATAATTATTAGTTATGTGATTTCTTCTTGCAGTTGAATTTCATTTTGGTCTACATTTATCATACTAAATGAAGGGTTATGGGGAAAGGTAGGAAGGATTACCATGGACAAGGAACGCTAACAGATATCAGTGGAATCATTAGAGTGTTGCCCATGAAGCTGGATGCTGCAAAAGGGACTTTCCACAGGAGGTCTGCTTGGGGAGGGATGACTCACAGGTCCCCAAAGACCTGTAGCAGACTTGGTAGTGTGGATTCTTATACACAGGCTGCGGATGGGCATGGCTAGCCAAATTGTAATGTACAGTCACAGTGCTCTGACTTCCTTCTGTTCTTGGTTCATAGCTCCCAACACAAGCACCAAACTGCAATTTGGGAGTAGATTGTAAATCATTTCTGTTGTCTATGTCACACTGAAATAAAATAATTTACAGGGATAAAATCATTCGATGAAATTGGATGGTAACTGGCACAAAATTCGGAATGAAGGCTGGTGGGCAAACTTGCACAAATGGATTATGGGAGCAGGTGGGTGAAGCAGAGAAAGTATCATTAGTTGTGATGCAAAAGGAGGGGTGAGGAGGACAATACAGCCAGAGAGAAACAATTATGCTTATTAGATTATTAGGCACATACAATCTAACAGTGCCCTAACAAAGGCTGCATGTCTGAAACAGACAAAAAGACACCTTAAGTAGTTGTGTTTAGGGCAAAGGTCAAACAGCCATGTGACAGTGGTCTTAAATGATGGAAGAAAAATCATCATGGAGGACAGACAAACGACTGACAGAAAACGTAAATCTTTAACTGTCTTTCTTCCAACAGTGCCTAACTTATAAGTCATGGACTGAAGAATAAATGACAGAATGGCTGCAAGCTGAGGTGAGGCTTGATTCATGGAGTTTCTATTTGCACAGATGAGATGGGGCAAAAGATTTATGAATTGTTCCCTCCATCATCAGAGCTTCAGCTGTAGTGGAGAGATTGATTGTGCCATCATGTTCATGTATATGTGGCCCTCTGTGTTTCATCTTTGAGTGGGTTCCTTCCATTTCCCCTGGTCAGTGGTGTTTTGCTGCAGTCATTAAATCGCTCATTAGCTCCAAGCTAATTGCCTTTCCCAGTGTGATGAATCAACCCTCCTTGCCCACATGCTTTCTTGTTCTCTTGCTATTCACACACACAAACATAGAAATGGACAAATGTGCCAACTCTTCACATGCATCATATGTCCATTTTCTGTTTGCATTCAGAAATACTACAACCTGTGGTAAAAGATGATGTCTGCAAAAGCAGTGTGATGCAGGTATTACACAAAGCCAAAATGTCTACAAAGATGAATAGTACTTATTTGTTTTTGATGACTCATCAGTTAGTTGACTAGTACTTTACCGCAACCTTCTGAAGGTAGCGCCCTGTCAGGTTGGCTTTTAGAGCAATATGAGGCAACATATACAGTCAATCAGGCAGCTAAACCGAAACATTCATTACTTTGTCTGCAAACATTGGCAGCAGTTGCAGTACACAAACTGCATCAGCAAAAATGAAAGGTGATCACAAATCTTAGATCAGATTCAAAGCAGATTCAGAATCATCTGCTACCTATTCAACACACTTTCCACACTGTAATATTCACAGAACAGATTTTTATGGCAACACTGCCATTCGCTCACTTTAATGTCGAATTAGGCTAATATACATAAAACCTAGCTTAACAAACAAGACCTCAACAAAACAGAAGCAAATGGTGGTATATTACAAAGAGGTCCTGGAACTGTGTTTAACACTGGGAATCAGTAATAAATAAATTGGGAAGACAATGTGAAAAAATGGGATTTTTTCCCCCCAATTCAGGCATGTAACATTTTGAAAGAGGACAGACACCATTGTGCTAACAATCAAACTCTGCATTTTTGAAAGAAGGCCACATTAAAATGGTTTTATCACCTGCCACTTTAATCTCAATCACAAGCATCACAATTGTGTGCCGGTGTTAGCAAACAACAAATGGCAGCTATGAACGGGCAATCAAAAACCATGAAGCAACAGGGAAAGCAAATATAAAAACTTACATAAAGTTGTTCTTGATGTCATGTTAAAATCTAGACAAGAATCTAGAAAGCTTTGTGACGTGAGTAACAAGGGCTTCTAACGACTATGTTGCCCCATTTTGTTGTCAGTTTAGCTGGAAGGACTGGTCCCAACAACCCGGCAACTGGACAGCAGAAGTGTTGTGGTGATGTAGAACATTTTGCTGCTCAGAGATCAACACTGTTCAATTGGGAGGTGCTTGGGCAAATAAAACCTAAAGCACCCTGAGCATACTCAGCACATTACAGTAAGCAGAAAAACAACAACTCAAATCCACTGGAATCAATTAGAAAAAGGCATCTTCTCTCACAACAGCAGTAATAGCAATGAATGGACACAATCTTAATCTTGATAATGTATTGAAAGGAAGATGTGCTTTGATAGATCATAATGGCCTGTTAAGCATTAGCTAGTGAGTGAATAAGGGTAATGCACTCAACAAAAGCTGTGCCATGTAAGTGCTGCTGTTTTTGACAACAGACTGATCTTGACAACCAGCTAGGAGCAAATCACAGAAATAAAATTAGCCCAAATCTTCCAGACACTAGAACATGCTTATTGGGTAAAACCCTGACTGAACCTATAACACTTGTGAACTGACTGGGTCCCATATGCTTTGGTGAAAACTGAATAGAACAGTCTTTACCCTGAATCCTCAAAGCTCTCCTTTACTGATTACATTAGCATGTCAGGAAACTGGCAGCTCAGACCAAACATCTTAAGATGGGCAGCAGGCCAGGCAGACTAAAAGCAGGGATCTCAAACTGGGGAAAGAGAAAAAGAAAAGTAAGAAAGTGAAAGACATAGGATGATGAAGCACCTACAGTGATGGGATCACAGTGATCACTTTATGAATGTGCAGCGCCAACAGGAAAAAGAAGAACATCTGGGGGAACAATACTAACATAACTGAACTTCCTGGACAGTTCTGATATAGGTATTCAACATCAACAGACAGCAAAATACTCATGCAAATATGAGTCAATGTAAGGTGTAAATTAACATTGTCTCACACTGACACCACTGATGTGCTAAAAAAAAGCAAGGCAAAGAGTCTACAGCCATGCTAGCAGTTCTATGAGATTGCACAGTACTTTGGCACAGCTGTGCTTTAGCTAAATGCTAATGTCAACATGCTAACATGCTCACAATGACAAGGTTAACATGATGATGCTAAGCAGGTATCATGTTTACCATGATCACCATCTTAATTTAGTGTGTTACTGTAGCATATTAACATTTGTAATAAGTATTTGTTATAAACCAAAATATTGGACAAATTAAAATTTTGACTCGATGGTGCTAAATGAAAATTAAGGGATCAGTTAAGTTATTTCATTTTACAAATTTATCCTGAGGTTGACATGAATGTCTGTATCAAATCTGATAGCAATGCATCCAGTAGTTATGGGAACATTTCTGTCAAAACATCATGGTGGTCTAATGCAAAAAGTCAGGGAAACATCAAAGTCAGTAGGATCCATCCTCTGGGGACTATGAATAACTGTACAGAATACCACGACTATCCATTTAACAGGGATATTTCAGATATTTCAGTCTGGACCAAAGTGGTGGACTGACAAACCAACTGACAACGCCATCCCTAGAGCCACACTGCTTGCATGGCTAAAAACCCTCTTTTTGACAGGAAGTCCTTATCAGTGTGACCACTACCATTAGAGCTGTTTTAACATGAACTTTTAATGGATCTGCCCCTCCTACCCTCTGGTATATTCATGAACACTGGCAAAGAGAGATGGAAAAACATATATACAAGGAAGGAGAGACAAGAGTTAGGGAGAACTAACGGATAGATCAACAGCACTTACTGTAAAGTACATCTAATAATTAAACAAACTTGCTAAAGTATTAAGTATTACTCTTATGGGAGTGCCCTGGTACCCAAACGCTTACTGGCAGATGCCACATCCCCTCAGATAAATCTTTGGCTACAGAGATTCTATGAAAATCTTTAGGCTAGGGGACATGAGTCAGCCTGTTTGTCAGACTGTATGTCAGGTTGGGAGGGGTGGTGAGCAAAAAGGTGTTCATGAAGGCTGCTGTTTGGAGTGAAAGATGTATTCAATGACTCTGTATTGCTATCGTCGAAAGCACACATTACAGGCGGTGAAAATGAAAACAAACGGAGTAACTTCAGCCTTTAGTCTGTTGGTCTGGTGAACCACTAGTTTGCCCAACTCAAAGGTCTTCTCCTCTATGTAATCTTCCTCCAAAATATGTCAACTACAAACCCTGGAGTCAGTGTCCATCAGAAGGCTCTCTCTCTTTAGTGCTGCCAGCCAGCGCAGCAGTCATCTACTATTCTCAATTTCAGCGGCAGTTTATGAAAACCCGATAAAACTCATTTGTACATCCAGGAGCAATACAAATAGTGATGTCTTTTTTGTCGTCTTCTATCCTGTGGCTTCTCAGTCTCTAACTTTCATGGTCTTTACCGTTGTATCTGTGGAACTCAGCCAGTCCAACCAACCCTGTGACATTAGAGGTTATAGCACCGCAAGACAGTGGCGCCATTCTCACGAAAGGTATAACGCAGTTTCTCTTTTCTTTTATTTATTTTATATATTTGTCATGTTTGTTATATAATAATTGATTAGAGTGGAAATCATTTTAGTAAACCACATTAACTTCATTGACTGTTTCATATCCATTTTAGGGAGCAGGCAGGTCTGACTGATGTAGAACCACATAAAGTTTATCTCTACCAGCAAAACTAGAGAGGGGGCTTTCTTAAAAAATGAATCTGTCTTGTTATCTTCTGTTGGGAATGACTACAGGCTGGCAGCCACTCCACCCATCGCAATCATTTGTAGATTAACTTGGGGAGATTTAGGGTTTTTTTTGTTTGGAAAGTGATTAATCTTGGCTGATCAGTTTGGCAATGCCGGTACTATCACTTGCCAATATATCTCAAACACAAAGTCACTATATAAAGTGTCATACACCATTTACGCAAATATGTACTGATCATACATTACATTATCTCCCCTAAAACTATTATAGGGACAGAACATTTTAATCCTCATGTAGGCTCACTTACCTGATATAAAAAGCCAAGGACACAAAAAGGGCACAAGCTGAGCTGCTAAATGACAACTCCACGACCAGCTCTCCATAACGTGGTGTGAATATCAAATTAAAAAACATCTCAAAAATCTCTGGGTCGAAGCTGATCAAGTAATTTCACATACGAGACACCTCATTATTCATAATACATGTGTTTAAAACTACCTTTTGCAAAGAGAGCATTACAGACTGTGTCAAGAATCATGAAAATGTAGAAGCATTTCAACTCGAATTTCTCATCTTTATAGAGTGCACATGCTCTGCCTTAAGTGAGACTTCAGACCATTGGTCTGGCTACTAACACATTTTAGCTCTTTTCTCTTGAAGCCCTCTTTCCTGTTTTATGGCTCTAATAGGATCAATCAAGCGTAACTCGATCCTCATCTTCAATCTCCTCTTTCCCCTCCCATGTTTGTCAATGGTCTGGGGAAACCCTATAATATGGGTTGTGGTTTAATAAGATTATTTCATTATCGGTCTTCTGATAAGTTGGGCTGGATTGGCATGAGAGTCTGACTGCTGGGAATGCAGGTGGCTGCAGCAAGCTAGAGGAGGTTCAGCACATTGTGTCCTCAGCTGCTCCTGTTTTCATCTCACATTTTTAAGAATATTTTCTCATCAGAATTCATTTAGGCTCTTTGGTGCCCAGTTTAAATCTCAAGAATTCACAAAAAACACATTATCTGGAAAACATTCTTCCTTTCCCCACTCAAGCCAAGTGTACACAAGTAACTGTGTGACAGATCTTAACAGGGCCGCACCCTTTCGGTGACAGAATAGGAGGAATGACTGTCTCTGTGCTTCAGCACATGAATCCATTAAAGTGCTCACTTGGGTCTTTTGTGGTATTGTCACAGTGACTATTACAATGCAACCTGACTCTTATAACCCTTGTGGAGCAAGAGTGACAGAATGCTACTGCAAGAGAAATGTTGAGGTGGTAGCATTCTGCAGCTAAATCACTTTCTTTATACGCCTTCTTCCTTGGGAGTCATGTCTTATGTCCATGGTAAACGATCAAGGATACTTGAACTGAACTGTTGTCTGGTGAATCCAAGTTAAAACTGCACCAACACAATAATAGACTTATGGTGCTTGGCATTGTTAAATTGTTAAACCAACATTTAGGTGAAATGAATCCAGAAATTTAACATCTTTGAGATGAACTAAAACATACATAGTATCTACCCACCAGCCATGAACGACTTCATGAAGCACGGATATTTGCATGGTCAGATATAACATCAGACCCTACAGTTTCCTTGTTGTGAGACTGCCACAATGCATGACAAGAGTGGAATAGTCTGTAGTACTCTGTACATGGTACAGGGCTTTTCTGTTAAGCAGACTTTAAGTCTCGCTGCATTCAGTTGAAAATGTTGATACAATGGGAATCATTTTAGAAAAAAAATATAAGCTGTCAATTTTACAAGCACATGACAAAAGCTTAGAACACTTTTACACACAGGTAAACCCCGAAACTCAAACTCTATAGAAGCCATTTCACATGTGCTTGCAGAGACACAGCTAGGGCTGGGCAATATCTCAAATTAATTATTTGAATTTTTATTTTTGCACAATGTGTAAAATGTCGAGAACTGAGTTATTACAATATGCACATGGTGGTAGCTGCTAAATTAGCTGTTTTGAGTCACAACAGTTCCGCAAACTGTGATGTGATTAGTTGCACTACATGCACACCTGTTGCAGTTAAGGGACTGTCATGACTCCAGGTGCCTTGCTGTCTCTGGCTATCTTGTAGTGAACTGAACTGAAAACTGATCTGTGCTCTCGGTTTGTGTTAGTTTATGAGGTATCGGCTCTGGTTATAACAGTTGAAACGCTGGGAGTTAATGGAATAGTTTCCAGATTCTACTTTGTTCAGTTTGTCTCCACCTGCCAGGTAGCTAACACTAGCGAGCAACAATCTGCAGATATCAAGCTGATGTTGTGTAAAGAAACAGAAACAACAGTAGATTGATTTGTGAGTGGACTTTTCTGCTCTGCCTGTGTGCTAAAACTGATTATTAAACTGGATGTGCTCTACTTAGTTGAAGCATCTGGTACTGACAGTCAGTAGCTGCATGGATAAGCTATAATGTATGCATAATGATGACAGCCTTGCAGGTGGTGTAGGTCTTTACTACTCTTGCTCAACTGTCTTTAAAAAATATGATATTTCAAGCCTGCATCTTGCAGGCAAACAAAAATTGATGAATCAACCCCAAGCTTGAAAAAAAATTGAGATTAGATTTTTTTGGGCCATATTGCCCAGCCCTAGACACAACTAATGGCAAAAGCACATAATCTCCCATAAAAACACACCCATACATGCACAAACTGTAAATGCACATAGCCTATTAGGAAAGTGGTATTTACTGTACTAACAATCCACTCCTTGTCAAGCTACTTTATGTTACTCATCTTGTTTTTTTGGTACAAATTTTGATGATTTGCTTGCTGGGCTACCCTGCTGTATCTGCTGAGCCCATCAAATTACCTGAAGAAGAATTCTGCACATCTTGACACTTAGATAGTCAGCTAAAGCCCACCCACTGTACAGTACATGATCTCCACCTTTTCATTTTATAAACTGAGACATTACAATGAGTTATTTCATGTTAGAGCAGGTGAAGCCACTTTTGAAGTGAATGGAGAGATCTTTTATGGGGAGTAATTGAGTCATTGTTCCTTTGAGAAGCTGAAACAGGAAGCAAACATTCAGCCACAGAGAGAATCAATCAGATCCTCAAGCCTGGGCAATGTTAAAAGCTGTTCGGTGGTTCATTTGTGTTTGGTTCGAGTGTCCTGCTGACATCTAATTTTACTTTCCACAAAGGTCGCCTCTCACACCTCTCTCACACAGGTACACACATGCAGATTTCACAAAGTTTACCACCTCATGCTGTTCTGTAGTGCTTTAGAGTTGGCCAAATGATAGTAGGACACTAATGAGGATGCTGGCAGTTCACAGTTTGACCTACTGTGTCAAAAAATATTGAGTATGACTAACTTTTTGCTGCTCTAAGGTGGAAAGTTCTGTACCAGAGTGGAAAATGTGATTTATAAAACGGCTTAATTAGTAGTCACAAACTAAATCTGTCCCCAATGATATTTTCTTCAAAAAGTATCAACTGGAGAACGAATTGTTTTTGCTTCAACTAGCCAGAAAAGCACTCAAATACAAAAAAACTCTAGATTAATGAATGCAACATAAGGAAAAAGTGGCTTTCCATCTGTTCAGAGAGTAAAAGCATGAAGAGATAAAGTGCCAAGAGGTGTCAGAGTTTAAGGGGGACCTATTATGCTCATTTCCAGCTCTATATTTTTATTCTGAAACTGCACTAGAGTAGCTTTGCATGATTTACAGTTGAAAAAATCCTTATTTATCTTATACTGGTCCTTTATACTTCCCTTGCAAAGCAGCTGGATTCGCAAGATCACAACATCATGAGATCACGCAAGAATCCATCCTGTCATGCTTCAAGTTATGCACTTATGTCTGTCCCAACGGTAGTTCACACTAATCAGTGTCCTATGAAGATTCTCGCGTGATCTCGCAAATCCAGCCACCTCACAAGGTAAGAAGGTGATAAACAGATGGTTCATCCAGTCACCTGTTAAGTATTTTTTGAAAGTGCCGGTCCTTTTCCAAACAGTTTCCAAGGACGAATTCACAGATGGTTCTGTTTAACAAACCATCTGGCATGTCAGGTTACCTTTATGCAGCCCCTCAGCTCAACCTCTGTCTGAAAAAGGCGGTTTTAGCTCCTGTCTCTTTAAGGCCCCCCTCCCAATGAGCCCACTCTATTCTGATTGGCCAACTTCAGGAAGCCTAGCAAGGGGCAGTACATATCAGAGTTGTGTTAAGTTACTGCTGATGAAAACCCATCATTTCCTGCTTTTGCTGCTTCATATTAAATTACTAAATAATGAAAGACTTTTGTCATGAAGAATTTATAGGGAATGAAAAGTATTCACCACCAAATTAGTGGACCTTCACTAGCGGCGCTATTCTTCAATAAAACAGGTTGAGACAGCAAGAGAAATTATCTGGAGATATTTGGAGCTCTTTTTCAGCAGATCAGTTAGAAATAATGCAGGGAGGAGTAGTACAAGCACAAACAGCCACAGTGAGATGTTTGATGAAGAGCTGCAGAAGACTAGCACACCTCCAACAGATAAACAACTTATTTTACTTTGCCCTGCTGTGTAATGGAAAAACACAGTGTGGCAGATGGGGGCCAATCTAGCGATTTATGCTGGTCTTAACAGTCAACAACAGAGCATTTCACATGTTTAGCTCTTAGTTTAGACATATTGTGTTTGCTACCAGTCCCGTTGCTTGTGAAAATAACAGTGGCTACCCTTGTCTGAAAATTGTGGTTGGAGAAACAAAGATGCGGGGGGTTGCAATTTCAATGAAGCCCCACCTGACATAAGAGGAGGCATCAAATCTGAAAGGCTTGTTAAATCACATAAGTTCAGAGCAAGCCAGCCCACACTAAACTGACTGGGTGGTGTTATTCCACAGTTTGTGTGTTAGCAGGCACATCAGAGACCCAAATATTTACGCACAAGCATTGAAAAAGTGAGTTTTTCATAATATGGCCCCTTTTACAAGCAAGCACCAGCAACATCAGTGATTTCCAGTGTTATTCCAAATGGCTGAGCAGTGCCATCACAATGAATTATCCCAGCTTTGATTTCTAGGAAGCAGTAGCTGCTACCTTGCCAGGAAAGGCTGTACAGCTCTGGGAAAAATGGCTGATAAATTCTACGTGGAACTGCTGGGGTTGACAAAACAACACCAATTGTTTGATATCCTTAAAGGCTTTCTTGATTACATCAAATTCCTCAAATATGGCAAAGAAAGGTGCTGGGAACTTACTTTCTCAGGTGCTCGTGCTCCTTCAGAAACAGCTCTGTTCTTCTGTTGTTGACCCCGGAGCCACTCTTATATGTCCTAAGAAAGGCACACAGATACACTGATAAAAACATGACTGTCATTTTGAACAAAGACACAAATCAAGGAAAATTATGTAACAATATTTGCTGTTTGTGTAATGTGTCGCAACAATCGAAAACACTGAATGGAAATTTTCTGTGTTTAGGCAATGACAAAGTCCTTATATGTCCCCTAAGACAAGTGGTGTAGAAGATCGTAGTTGATCTGTGATCCATACGGATTGCCCCCCCCCCACAGTTCCAAGTATGTGAACTGCAGATTACGTGTAAAATTTAATGTCTCATTTAAGACAAAGTAAACAAATTGCCATAAGTACAAGTCATGGACAGAAAGCGTGTCGCTAACAAGGATTTTGAAGAGCAACAACCAAACCAGCATTTAATGGGTCCTAAGTGACATCTACAGGTATGTTTACATGATGTTTAATGTGCTGCAGCTGAGCAGCTAATTAGCTATCTAGCTACTAACTGACGTTAGCGGTGAATGTTTGCTTGGTGGCTCGTTCAACAAGCTGCAGGACAAGACGTGTGTTCATGTTTGTAAGTTATCATCAAGTTTTGATGATGTGGACACAAACTATTGTTTCATTCACTACCATGTTTAAAAGCGGAAGGTATCAGGCCTCATATTGCACTTTAATTTAACAATTTAGCATTGAATATTTTATATATTTTGCACCCCTAAACATAAAACTAATATTCTCTAGGCCTCATAACCATCCCAGCATGACAACCTGTCTTTGGACATACCAAGCTAACACTCTTGACCCACTCTTTACAATATTGGCTCTAGTCTGCCCTTATCAGCGGGTGTTGAAGGCAGTCATTGAGAAAAAGAGCAATTCAAATCACTGTTCAGCTGAGTGAATTATTTAGTGCAATTTATGGTGACCACCATCGCATTTTCTCTTTTACTCTTCCACAGTCAAAAGTGTTTAATACAACAAAACATTACAGACCTGGTAGCATTTTTTAGATTTCAAAATCACCTTGGTGTGAAAACAGTGTGCTAGTTTATTTTATGAAGTGAGGTCTTTTGAAATCACTTGTCTATCACACATTTGCATATACATCAGATGTAAAGATGTAAACCCCTTGCATGTCCATTCCACCGAGCATGTACTATTCCTTCACCTAATTGGAAAAGTTAGTTAGCTTAGAATGTTGCACTCCCATATGTGATAAAGGGCTAACAGAGTGCCTCTGTCTTGCTTTGTTGCTCATTTTTATTTGTCTGTATATAAATTAGAGCTATAAATCATCCTGGAAAATAAGAAATGACACAGACAGCCAGACCAACTCAGGCAACAAAAGCCCCAATCTTTGACTGGCAGAGTTTATGAAATAACATTTTTCTTATGGATAGCATACCTGCACATACGCTGCCTGCAGCATAAAAGTACAATTGGTTTTTCCATCAGGACGACATGATAATAGGTGTTGCTGTTGAGGTTTGTTGGTTCACACAAACCAAAGAAAACACCTGTCACCTATAGCTATATCTAACTACCTCACTGTGACTGCGTCTTCTTCTACTTGTAATATCCACTGATAACAAAAGCACTGCCATAACTGCTGTGTAGACCTGTTTCTATCAAATGGCAGTTGGCGCCAGTACCACGGCATTCCTTGTATTTCCTACAGTAAAAGCCTTCCTGTGGTTCACCGGTGGAAAGCTTTTAATGTGAAGCAGCAGCAAGAGGAAATATTCAGTTTTCATTAGCAGTAACCTAACACAGTGAATACAGAAGATCAGAAAACAGTGAGAAAGCTTGAACCAACACATAGGAGTGGATCAACATATTACACAAGAGCTTCTACAGGACTCAAAGTTGAATAGCAAGCCTTTTAAACATGGTGCTCTTTCTCTAGTCACCTGCATGATCACATATCTTGAGCCAATCAGTTTACTGCAACATGACTTGAAAGAGAAGAGATGGTCACGCTGCTCCCAAGCAGGGCTATAATATTTCAGCTTTGTACAGTTGTCCTCTGTTGTGAATGTGTAAACGCTAATGCTCACAGTTCAGAAATTCATAGCACAGCTTCACTTTGTTGTCAACAAGCTGGGAAATGGGCTTTACTTCCACCCTCTCACCCAATCTGTCTCTCATGCCTCTTTACTCCTCCAGCCCACCATCTACCTCCTACTGAAGAATTTAAAAAACCGTAAATAATAAATCTCAAGGACAGGGAAGCAGCGCCATTGAATCATGTAGAGGGTCATTGATTCATCCATATTTAAATGTGAAAATTGACAATTTCAAGTTTGCATCTCTATTTTATGACTGAATTTTTTGTGAATGGGCACCTCAAAAAGATGGCTTCAGAAAAGGTATGTTGGAGTTAATTAATGATCAATTTTGATCACTACCCCTTCTATCCAAATATTGATAGCACCATAAAGCATCAGAAATGAAGCTGTACCATCTGGTAGCAGTCAAAGTTAATGACTATCAGCATCCCTGAACAGCTGACTCCCCCAGTGCTCTCCTTGGTTTCTGGTCATTAAACACAGCCCCACCCTCCTGCTGGGCAAGAACAAGACAAAGAGCGGGGCAGTGAAACATAAGACTATGCACACACACATACTGTACACCATAAACATCCTACTCCACCCAGCTTACTGTAAGCAGTCCAAGAACAAATGTGCCTACTTCATCCTCAGTGCGCCATCCGGAGCCGTTGAATGGAAACACTATATTCAGTGCACACACAGCACACTCCACAGTGGCTGCCTTGAGCCCAAGCTAGCCGCCCCACCAGAAGGGCTGATGCCTTTGTTGGGCTAAGTATTGCCTGTACTGACAGCCAGCTTCATCACTCCAGCAAGGCTTTTTAAAAGGGCAACAATGTAAATCACAGACTAGCTGTCATTTGTGTTGCTGACATTTAGAGTCAAAGCAGGAGAAGAGAGAGCGTTAGGTCTGAGCTCAGCTCTGCTCCATGCTGCTGTTATGAATGACACAGCTGAACACAAGAAGTGTGTGTGTGTGCGTGCATCCATGCATGAGAATATGTTTTGCTGACAGAATCTGCCAGCACACTGCAAGAGATATTGATACAGCATTTGATAAAATGTCATATTGCTCATTTAAGTGCAAGTGTGCACTATTTCTTTTGATCAATATGGATTTTCTGTGTGTGCAGTGTAAACAACCTTAATAGATCATAAAAATCTACAACGGACTCCTTCCTGACCAGGTTTCCTCCATGCCCATGATCTCTACTGCCCTCTACCTGACAAAAGGTTTAACTGCAACAGAAACGTCCCATGCCAGCATCAACGGCATCTTTTAAAACATGATGCAGGCCGACAACATTTCAGAACGACATGACCTTCACATATTTCACAAAATACAACTTAATCTGCAGTATATTACATTAAAGGTGTGATTATTGTTACTTATCATTATGCTGAAGCTAGGCTGCTATAGCCAAGAAAAAAAACTTGGATTCAGACTTTAGTTTAGAGACAGAAGCATTAAGATAAAAGCACAAAGTCGAAACATTGAGGCCCTGCTTCTGTGATTTGGGGAAAATAGTTCTGTACTCAATTTTTCTTACTCCTGAGGGCAACTCTGAGTAAACACAGATTAAAATGTAATCAATAATTTCCTCTGTATGTCCCTCTGACAAGATCAAATCGAAATATATGTTAGTGATACTAAGTTAGTTAGTCAGCTTTGTTATTTCTCACAAGCCACATTACAGTAAAGGCAGCTCATCAGATCAAGTCTGCTTTCATATTTTCTCAGTACTTTGCCTTGCCCCGCTGGCAAAGGTCAATGAGGGAGGTTAGGAGGAAAGTTTCTTTACAAAAGAAACTGTCACATGTTAAGCATGACTCGACATCTCATTGCACTTGTGCCATAACAGCAGCAGCAGTAATTCCTCTACCTGTAAGCTCAAATGGTTCCCTCATTAGTGGCCCCCGGCACATTAGTCATCGTTAGCCTGAGCACTAGGTCAACAACACTGGCTCATTTCTATGCATTAGATTCATCAGCACTGAGCCTATTAGCAGAGTCAGTGGCACTACTTAGCAATGTGATTTAATGAGAAGATGGAGTGAGCTGCTGCATGTAGTGCTGACCTCATAAGATGTTACTAACTGAATAGATATACTGTTTAAAATCTCATTGCTTATGCGCAGTGACTGTCAATTCTGATTATATAATGGCATGGTGATGCATTGATATATAATCGATTTCTAAAAAGTTTAATTATATGTGGTATTACCAATAATTCATTAACGACTAAAAGTTATTGTGCGTTTTTTTTCTTGTTTGTTTCTTATGTTAAGTGTTTCTTATAACTGCGGTGTCAATCATGCATGTTATAATAAAGAGCAGTTCATTCATGTTCACCTTGCATAAATGTATAAAGTTGCTGAGGTAAAAAGTGGTGAAAAAGTCCCCTGCAACTCAGTGTCCTAGAAATGAATACTGATACAATACATTGACAGGAGCCAAAGAAGGAGAAAGCGCAGCGCCTAGAGCCACTTCAGCCACTATGAGTGTGTGCATGTCCCTGTATGTGTATGTGGATTAATCAAGTCAAGAGAGCATTATTTCTAAATTTAGCAACACTGTTTCATAGACTGATTCAATAAAATGGTGACATGAAAAGCTACAGTATGAGCTGTAATCATATATAGTCTGATATTTCAAACTGAAATCACACTGCTGTAAAGCTTTCAGTTTCTGTGTGATGAGCTCCAGCACATTTTCTAATAGGCAATCTCTTGAATTAACTAGCAAGCCATGCACTTGTACGTTTTCTATGGAAAACATGAACACAGTCTGTACAGCGGTTATATATATATCTACCCAATGCAGTGCAGGGAAGTTGATTACAAATTTATATCATTAATAAGATTTTACCAGTAAAACAATTGAAGGAATCAATTGACTGAATCTAATAAAGTAGGTAAAATATTGGGAAAATTACTTTAAAATTCCCTCTCCAGAGGCTTTGCTCTACATTTCATGTTGAATTATGAGAGGTGAAGAAGAAAAGAGTTATTATTTAAAGTGACTGTGAGACCTATGGAAGGTATATTACTGTATGAAGCAGCCGCAGGATATCTGCATACTAGATGGCTGGAGAGGATCAATAGGAATCCTGCAGTGCTCACCGTACAGTCACTACTGCGTCTTACAGATCAATAAGCTATTACCAAAAAAAAAAAAAAAAAAAAAACGACAAGAGTCATGGTCTGAGGGAGCACCCACCATTTCATTTCAATACACTCACTCACAACTGAGCCAATCTGAGGAGAGGACACACTTTCTCAATACAAGGTCAAAGAGTCCATCAATCTTCTTTGGTTTTAATGGCCAACATTTTTCAAGAGCATGCCAAGTGGAAGTCAAAGTTCAACTATCCCTCTAAGGAATAACGTCTACAACATAAAAGCACTGTGAATAATGCTCTGCAGTTTTTATTCCTGCACAGCCACTATGATCAAACACAAGCAATGCATCACATGACAATGTTATTTGTGTTGTATTTGGTATCTTTTGTATAAGACACCACATACTCTTTTTTTCTGCTCTGCAAGGAATCACTGAGTCATCTGTCCGGGCCATCTGTGCTGGCCGGTAATGCCACCTATCAGCTATTTAGGTTACTAATCTGACACTTTCTGACTGTAAAAAAAAAACAAAGATGTGTTTCTTTACTGTTTATAGCGAGTGAGAAACACACCTGTCAATACATTTAATGAGTTATCAATAGTTTTGTGCATTGGAATTGAATTCACATCATAAATATTCAAGTACAGAGACCATATTCCCACATTTCTGAGACATGCTGCGATATTACCTGTGTGAACGGTTACTTACTCTATGTCTTTTCTGACGGATCCTAGTAGGTCTTCTCTTTCCCGGATGGCCAAGAAGTTTCCTTTAGTTTTGTGGAATTCATGTGTGTAATCCTGGGTAAAAAAAAAAAAAAAAGGGGGGGAAAATGAAGAGCAAGTGGATAAAGAACAAAGAATAACATCAAGAGAACAAAATGGAAGCATTGAAGCATGTGTGCTTTTAGCAAACTCAGTGAAGAATATTATTATTTTTACCAAACTGGTCTGTTACAAAAAACAAAAACACTTACAGAAACCAAAAATGTAAAGTAAAATAACCAGAGTATAGAAGAGAGATGAGCAAGAGAAATCGAGGAATAAAAGGGATGAATAAGACGGCAAACCTGTAGGATGTCTCTGTGTCTCTGGAGTGTGTGCATAAGTGCAGCATTGAGAGAAGCCGTACCCGGGGCGTTGGTGTACTCTGCCATCTTATCATTTATGGCAGTCAGCTGACAAAGAGGTAGAAAATGAATGGATGCACAGATAGATGAAAAAGACACCGGAGAAAACAGGACATTAGCAGATAAGGTAGACCGACACAGAAACTCAACACAACATGACACACACACAAAACACAACAACCAGCAACACACACAAAGCAGTCGACTCAGGGATGCACAGATTATATGGCAAAGATATCTTTCAAATAGTCATTTCATAAGGTGCAATACTGTAGAGGGAAAAATGTATTTGCACCCACTGGTGTTCAGAACAACAAAGAACCACAGATGCAATGTAGCTGCTTTTTACTGACTTGTATTTATTGTATTTGTTTTTACATTTATGAGTGATATTTAACAGCTGTATTCACAGGTAGAGTGGTCTCTTCTTGTTTTTTTGAGTTATCTGCTTTCAACTGCTTCTTGCCAAATGTTTAGTTTTTGACATAAATTCAGTCATTAAGCTCATTAGCTCATTGTTTACTATGGCTCAACAGATTGGTTATTATGAGTCACTGAGTCCAGTGTAAACCATGAGAAGAGGAGACTGCAGTCTGTTCATTCCTTGATGGAAGACAAGAGCCTTGGCATAAATTCAATGCTGTTCTTATAACAGTCTTCTTGCTGGCCTTTCACGGGCCACTGGTCCATGTGAATTTACTTACTTTCCCCAGCAGCTGTTCAATCTCCACTGACATGGTGTCAAACATCCTGTCCTGGGTAGAGTTGTTTAGCAGCGGGGTAGTGTCTGACCTTGAGGAGGAAAAACAAAGAATAAGGAAGAACTAGAGGCCGGTGGCACGACTAAAAGCTGCCACAGAATGTCACATTATTTATTTTCATTTTTCAATTAAAAGTAATGTGTTGCACCCAAATGTGATGCATCAAGTCCACGTGTAAATAAATGTTAAATTAGAAAATTCTCACACTTTATTTGATTTAATACAGCACTGTCCAGAATCTACAGACTGTGTGAAGAAACCAAAGCAGGCATCAAACTGCTCCTTCTATACACAACTTGACTGACTAGCTGCATTCAATTATAAGTGCAACTGATGGGTTTAATTTTATATTGAAGAATCTAAAATTTAAGGATGTGCTTGATCACCAAGTCTCGTCCATACAGCATGAAAGTGGCTTAATTACTATAACAATCAATGATGTACTAATAGTATTAATATAGTAGCATTCTCTCTTACAAGCGTTCTCCACAGATATCACAGCTAGTGAACAACACCCCTTAAGTTTCTATAGACTCATTGTATTGTTCATAGACATTTCCTTCCTGCTGCCTACACATTCCTGTGTTTGCGAGCCACTGCCAACATATCCAGGTCTTCTGACCATTTGACCACTACAGTCTCCCAGCAGACTAATACATTTGCTCCTTCATGACTCCTGAAATTAATAGACAAATGTTGGGATAATTGACCACATGTGACTGTGATCAGTTTTGACAAGTGACCTTTTTTATGTTCTAGGTAGAGCAGCAATGAGTCAAATAATCGCGAATTATTGTGATATACAATTAATCGTTTTGAGTAACTTTTTAGCTTCCAGCTTCTCAAATGTGAATATATTCTGGTTTCTCTAGTCCTCTATGACAGTAAGCTGAATATCTTTGGGTTGTGGACTGTTGTTCAGAACAAAACAAGACGTTTGAGGTCATCACCTTGGGCTTTGGGAAACAGTGATCAGCATTTTTCACAATTTTCAGACATTTTATTGACCAAACAACTAATCGAGAAAATAAGTGGTAGTGGAAAATAATCATTAGTTGTAGCCCTAGCTCTAGGACAAGCTTTCTCTAAGGTTATTCATCTCATACTGGTTCAATGTTAGCTATACATCCCTAGAGGAACAAGATTGTCTAATTTACAATCTTACTTTACTACACAAATGAGAGGGACTTCCTCTCAAATGACAATTTTAGCCCTCACATCCAAGGGAACTAAACCTATTGATCTCTATCAGGTCAAATGGGTTTCACTACTATAGGATTAAATTTGTGTCAAGAAAAATCTCCCAAAAAACAAACAAAAAAATTAAATTGAAAGTGAAAAATAAACTGAAAGCAAAACTTCCAATAAAACCATATAAGAGTGAAACATTTGTTACAATATTCTCCACTTTTCTTTCACTGATCAGGATTTCTCTTTTGTCACTTTTATTTTTTGCCTAATTTTCAGTTTTGTTGTTGAACTTTTCAGTTTCAGTTCAGAATTTTTTCATTTCAATGGTCTGGAGGTGCAAAAAAGTAGTACAACTTACCAGTGACCTGCCCCTCCAAAAGTAATTGGCTAATGGGGGATGCAGCCCTGTAACACCCGCCTACATGAGAGCTTTGTGTCAGAACTGAAAAATTCAGCAGCAAAACTGAAAAAAGTGATCACAAAAGTTTTATTGTAAATTTTGCCTTTTTTGTTTTCATGCATTTTTATTCACTTTCATTTTTTATTATTTTGATGCTTGGGAGATTTTGCTCAATTACTGTGACAGAAATTTAATCCCACACACTACTAAAACCCATGACCTATATGAGTAGTTGATCAACTCCACCCCTCTCTATCCCTGTCAGATGCAGAGAAACTTGTTGATGCCTTTATCTCCTCAAGACTTGACAACTGCAATGTGTTCTTCACAGGGATCCCTGGCAGGAGCATCCAGAAGCGCCAGTACATTCAGAACAGCGCTGCCAGGATCCTGATGAGGATGTGAAAACACAAACCTATAACACCAATTCTGTTTTCATTGCACTGGATCCCTGTCTCTTTCAGGATTGACGACAAAGTCCTGCTACTCTCATACAAATCCATCAACGGACATGTGCCTCCCTACCTGCAGGAACTGATCATACCACAAACCTCCACCCGCACCCTGAGATCTGCCAGCAGCCCCTCAGTACTAAGCTCCACACCATGGGGGGGTCGAGTCTTCTGCTCTGCTGCACTGCACTTGTAGAACAGCCTTCCTAACCATCTGAGGGCAGCACAGACCCTACACTCTTTTAAAAAAAAAACTTTTATGTTGTAGCCTAAAATCTTTCTATTCAGGAAGGCTTTTTCATCTTATTACTATCATTTTCTTTATGTGGTGTTCTCTATGTTATTAATACTGTAGCACTTTGAGTTTCACTATGAATGAAAAGTGCGGTACAAATTAAATGTATTATCATTTGTTGTTATTGATTACTCTGCAGGTGTGACAAGTGGAAGAATTGATCTTACGTGTCTCCTCTACGTACATCCCTGGAGCTGCTGTAGCTGGTGCACAGTTTACTGAACGAGACCAACTTCAGGTCAAGTTCATTCTCCAATTGTCTGGCCTGCTTTCGCAGATCTGAAACACAGACACACACACACAGACAGACAGACAAAACATTTTAACACTTACCAAAGCCTCGTTTTAGCTTATTGTCAAAGACAGAATGATCTTAAATAAGTGGAGTAAAGAGTTCTAGCTATATTTCTCCGTTGCTAAATTAACCGAAATAAAATGTATTAGAAAAACGCCACTCGTTACCATGTAATTAGTGTAACCCAAACTAGTACAACAGGCTCTCGATGTGAATGTGATAAACGGGTTAGAGTGGCGACACAGATTTAAAAGCTTCATGTTCAACTTAAATGGCGATATGTTAGCTAGCTTGTTAGGAGCTAGTCGTGATAGAGACACGGACTGTGTTTAGACAAACATGCCAACGCTGACTCTGGCAAATGAACTGCTGACAATATTTTGTTACTGAACCGGATGAGGCTGTGAATAGTGTTGACGATACAGTTAAAAAAAATTCTCCCGTACCTTCCCAATAGTTGCTGCTTCCTATCCCTGCCATCTTTGTTGTTCTGCGACGTCACCGAGTTCCGGGGGGTGTGACGTGTCAGTAGGAGAACGTCAACGTCCCGGTGCGTCACCAAAAAAAAAAGGTGCATGGAGTTTTTATCTCCCTCAGTTCAGCCTCTCAGGTAACACGCTTCCTAAGTTGCCGATTTTTTTTTTCCTAGGATGGTGAAGTCATGACCGACCCTACTCTGACTCTGATTGGCTAGTACTCATTGCCTTCGTTGGTTGGATTGGTTAGGTTTAGGCATGAGGAGTGAGATTGGTTAGAGTTAGGGTCAGACTATCAAGGTAAGCCACTCAGAGGCAGAGTAGGGCGGGTAATGACTTCGCTATCCTAGGAAAAATATATCGCCCCCGGGGTGGGTAGGTACCAGTACCAGCCAGCACCAAAACATATTTTTTCAGTTTTTTTCTGTTCTGTCTTTTCTGTCCTTAAAAAGGGGCTGTTTATTAGCTGTTAGTCTATAAGCTGTTTATTGTCCTTATGGTTTATATGCCTTGATGTTTGTAAATGAATCGTTTTCCATAAAAAAAAATAAAAATAAAGTAAAATTTAAAAAAAAAAAAACAGCCTGCACCAATAATATAAACAGCACCACCTAGAGGCCATTTGCGGCTGCCACAACACGTTTCAACCATAGACTGTATACACAGTATAGGTTGACATCATAATACATCCATGGTTGACATACACTATGGTTTCAGCAGTTCATGTTTATTTCAAGTTTGCAGTAGAAACATGATCATACTGCTTCAGACAAGTATAGTCAATATGCACATATACAAAATTGTATATATTGTATACTGTAAGACATTGTGTTTTTTCTCTCTCTTTTTTATGTTTTTTGTATTTTGGAGATAATTAAATCCATTTTTAATATAGCAGTATTGTAGGATCAATGCTTATATACTTACACTTTTTTATTTAAATATGAACAACTTTGTGTTTATTTATGTGTAAGTGTAATGTAGCTCTATGGGCACTATGCCTGTTAAATATTCAAAAGGATGTGCTTCTTTTTTGTGCAAAACATGATCCAATATAAATTCTCTACACTGTCCAAGCTCAGTTGTAATTTTAATTACTTTGGCATAAGGCTGGGCGATATGGACAAAATCAAATATAACAATATTTTTGACCAAATATCTCAATATTAATATTGTGATAGTATTGAAGGGATGACTATTGGTGGAGATTTTTGATGAATAACAATCTTTAATGTGGATATAATGACTAAGTGGGTAAAGGTAACCAGGAAAAGACAACACTTATGCCATATCACAATATTACAATATCCAAAATCTAAGACGATATCTAGTCTCATATCACGATATCAATACAATATTAATATATTGCCCAGCCCTACTTTGGTAATACTTTACCTGAACTTTACTGCCAATGAAGCAGCAGCAATCAATACCAGTGTTCCCTTGGTGCAGAAACTTTCACTACACCCCTGAGAGTCCAGTTTTAGGTCACTACATATTTGGCTGTCATCTAACTAATATGTGCAGCACTCCCGCAGTCTCAAACATAGCAAGCAGCTCTTTTAATCACATTACACACACTGCCCATGGACAGCAGAAAAAGGGGACACGAGCACCATTTTCTCCAGCTGTGTTATAAAGTCAGTTCTTTGATTATCATGTTACTGTTCATTATGAATAAATTCTGCTTCAGTGATTAAAATTTGGTCTCTTCACACTCCCCTGCTTCACTGCTGGATGGTCTGTTTAAATGAAGTGTCACAAAGATAATAGCAGTTTCCTATAATGCATCACAAAAACAAGAGTCATTGTGAGATGTTTTATTTCATTGTGTTTCATGAGTTTGTTGTGCATGTTAGCATGTCACACAGAGCATCTTATGAAACATTTTGTTGTGTGTAAATTCATGGTGAACATAAATTGCACTTATTTTCTCCATTCACAATTGGCAAACATTATTTACAGTTGATTCCAGTATATATAAAATCTTCACACCAACACTGCGTGACCCTGACGCGCGCTTAACTTTCAAAATTCACTCACACACACACACGCATTCACAGACACAGTTTAAGAAAGACAAATAATATACAAAACTGTGTCTCGACACAGACATCAGGTTTAATGTTACTGGTGACAGCTGCATTCGTTAAAAGGGAGAAGAAAGGAATCTCTCCTCAAAGTAACTGGACATCAAGGCAGTTTCTTAGTGACCATGTATTTAAGTGAATAGGTGCGTAATCTTTCAAACTACTGTGATGAAAAACATGCATAGCATTACCAATTTATGAGCCACCTGATGTTTTAAATGATCCAGTGTAATGATTACAATTCAGTTAGGAATACTTGAGATTTAAGGAAAAATCTTTTTTCTTTTTTTTTGGTTTTTGGCGTTTCACCTGATTTTGCTAGAAGTAAAATTCTGAACCAAAGTGGACGTTTCAGCCAAGGAATACCAACAGAGAGGTCTCAGTTTTTCCTTCTTCCCATCAGTTTCCAGTTTACTTTCATGTCTGTACACAAACCTGTCCCCCTGATGTGCCCATTTACCCACTCAAATTGAGTTGTTTAAAGAAATTACCACATTACACACCAACCATATGTTGCTCTTCAAAGCCATTAAGGCAATCTGTCAGTGTCCCCAACAACTGTCTGAAGCACTTAACAGTGCATACTAATGATAATGATGATTTGAAACTAACTAATTTTCAATTTAAATGCCCTTGGTGTGCCAAAATAGTCTAAGGTCCATTTATCATTAGTAAAATTACGTATTATGAGTTGTGTGTGAATTCTATGCCCTTTGTCTAACACTGCATTTAGAAAATGTGAATTTCTTTGCACTGGACCTTTAAACGGTGTGGAATGGGTGGCTCTGACTTTCATTGTAGACACTGATAATTAATGGACGGACAAACTTAGTGTGACTTTTGCAGTCCAAAGTATTGTTTAGAGGGGACAATGCTCACACATTCAGATGAAAAACAAAACAAAAAAAATGATATTCCTTACAGTGACAGATTATAAAAATGGTGAGAGTGCACATTCTCGATCAAAAACGGGGCGAACACACTCGATGTGACATGCATGAAAGTCAGCAGTAACTTTCCATGTACAGACAGTTTGAAATTTTCCCACAAAATTATATTTAAAAACAAAAAAAAAGGAAAGAAAAAATAAACATACATTCTTCTTTTCATGATTACATATTTAGAGATTCATAGTTTTTCCTTGGCCAATGATATGGGACGATCCTTGCTTTCCATTTAGTGCAAGTGACCTCCATGCATACAGCAGCGCCCTCTGCACTAACTGATAAAGGTTGCATTTAAGCTTGGTGACGGATTCTCCCTGATGCTTTAAAGCTCTTGAGAAGCTCGCTCCCATTATGATTTTGGCCACAGCGTTAAACACACTGGAAAAATACAAAACTACTTAACCCAGGCAGGCCAGCACAGTGCAACATGGGAATTCAGCAGTCCTTTAAGCAATTTCTTACTTTTCCTACCACCTGAGTATAGGATGGATCAAATTCCAGCATGGACCAACTTATCTATTCACTATGTTGCTGCTTTCTGTCGCATACTACAGCCCAAATGGACTGTAACTTTACAGAAGCCAAGGCACAGTATTGGATTCAGTCTCCCAAAAGGCTCTGACACTTCGATGTTGCAATGCTGTCTTTGATAAAATAGACAGATTCCATTTCTCATTACCAAGCTGAAAGCAGTATTCAAAGAAATGCATGGTGATGACATCAGTGGGTGGGGTGGGGGGGGGGGGCAGGAATTGTGTGAGATTAAGCACTTCCATCCAGAGTTCATTACACATCCACTGAACAAGAGGTTTATTTGGACTTATTGGCTTGACCCCTTAGCCAGGCAGGACAGGTACTGAGTGGTCTACAAGAGGATTCTTGTGTGGCTCGGAAATGAAGCAGCTGTGGGACTCAAAACCTGCTATAAGGACGGATGAGTGGACTGAACCTTACTTTCTTTCTCCCTCTCTTTGTCCCCCGTCTCTCCCGCTCTCCTGATCCAGTCAGGCAGAGATGGAGCACAAAAAAGCCAGCCCTCCAGTCCAGACAGCAGCAGGATGTTTTCAAAACTATCAATTTAGTAGCACTAATATAACTTGAGTGAGTGCTCAGAATTTGTTTGTGTAGCAGAACAAAGTGTCTTCATCACTCTTATCATATAATCAGTCATAAAGACAGAAACGCTGTCAAGAGTTCAACCTGTTCCTCGTTGGCCGGGGGTTAAATTTAAGGGGGAAATCAAAATAAAATACTGAGCCAACAGCCAAATTGGTGTGATGGTTCTCAGATTTTGTTGGCGTAAAGTGTCTCCTCATCGCTTTCACTCTCGTCCTGAAACTCGTGAGCAAGCAGAGACTTCTTGGAGCCCATAGAAGTGAGCCGGATCTCGTCGTCATAATCATCTCGGTGCTGTCGCAAGCGATGGAAGCCATCTTTCTGATGATTAGACTTGGCTGCGCACACACACCAGATGATGCACGCCGTCACCACCAGTGCCGTCATGGAGGCTGCTGCAGAGCGGAAGAGAAATACAAATCTGAGCATGTCTGCGTGTGTGCACAGTATACACAGCTTCTAGCTGGCAAGAGTTCCAACTGTTTTTTTTTTTTTAATTGTTTGATCTCACACCTCATAATGAAGTCATTTGATTTTTTATTTTGATGATTAAGATACAAAGAGACACATTTTGCCATTCTTTAAGTCAAATACTATTTTAAGGCTTCAAACCACTCTTAAAAGCCCTGAATAAGACCTCTATAGTGTACTTCAACCGTACAGCACTTTGTATAGGGGAGGCAGTGTGCCATGTGCCTGCTGTCTGTGTTAAAGATTACCAGCATACTAGATTTGGTCACAATTCAAGTGGAGAAGTGTTTGATTCTTAAACTTTTATCAGTAGCATGAGACGCATTGCAGGAGCAATTAATCAGTCACTGTCAACAGGTTTTTCGCAACAGCATGACATCAACATAAAACTATATGTTGAAGTCTTAGCCCATTACAGTATCCAAAATACAAAATTATAGTGGTTTAGTTCTACATGGATGACCCACATAATACACAAAGTCAATACTGGTAAGAAAAGGCCATTTCATAGGAGCACTTACCTGCACTGGCCACCACAAATTCCCTGGGCAGGCCAAAGATGTTGTTGTCCATGTCAAACTCAATGACAATGGAGCTAGCAGCTTCATAGGAAGATACCACCACCTGAAACACAGCAAAAATACTTCAGTCAACCTCAGAGTCTTCCTAAAACAGTGTCAGATTTGATTCATGTGGGGATGATGATTTACAATTTCTGCAAACAGTAGGAGGGCTCTCTCATCTGAATGAAACTCTTTTTTCTGTATTTAATTGAGGTGTGATAGCCTTTGAATATAAGCTGCAAACTGCTGCAGTCAACGTAAAGCTTGGCACGGCATGAGAAATCCAAATAATTGAGTTGTTTTGTAGTTTTACAAACTTTACTTCTTTACCAACTTAAAAAAATTATCAAAATGTCACAACAAAAAGAAAACATCAAACTCTACCGTGCCCTCTTATCCATCCTGACTGTCTTTCCAAGTGGAGCCAACAGGCATTTAGCTGTCTGCTGAAGCTCCCTACACAAGTGAGGTTGTTAATTACCTAATTAGCAAGCCTCATTTGCAGGTGTGATTGCATAGTATAACCTGCTGCAGGTTGTCTTGCATGTCTAAAATAGGATTTGAGCGCTGGCTTATAAAAATTTAAAATTACTCAGCTTTCTTTTGAGAGGTAAATTGCAAGGATCTCAGTTTTCAGTCTCTATTTACTTCTTGTAACTCGTTTGTTATTTCTCCGTAGCAAGTGAAGTGGCTTGTGTCTCTTATTTATTCACTGTCATTATTTAAATGTGGTTTAAAAATAACTGGGAAAGCTGGACTCAATGGAGCTTGGGAAACCAGGATTTCAGACCATATGGTTTCAAACATAATTCAATGATGTAATGTTGTCTGAACACACACCCAAAGAGTTGTTGTCAAAGAGTAAGTGCACCTCTTGATCTTAAATTCATTATCAATATGGTTTGTTGGTTGTTTTCTTTACAGTAAACCCAATCCAAGTGATATTGCTTTAACTTCCAGAGCTACTGTATGAGATGCGTCCCTATGGCCTAAGGAGACATATTCGATGTCCTAAGAAATATGGGGAGACTACAAAGGTGAGGAAATACATGTTGGCTCCGAGTCATGATTTGGACTTCCAGTGTGAGCAGAGTGAAGCAGACTCCCAAAAGACACTGGACGACAGATATATAAGGAATGCTGCTGTTCTTCCAGACCTCCATCTGCCCCACAGTGACAAAGTCCTTACATTTGAGGAAAACAGCTCTGGCAGTGTGCCAACTAGTCAGCCAGGACCTCTGATGATCCACGGTTTCACGGTACCAGAGTACCAATATACATATCATTTGGTGGTGGATCCGCTCTTTAGTCCTTGTGGGCAGCATGCAGTCTACAGTCTGGAGCTGGGACGTACCATTAAGGAACATCTGTTTAAAGAGCTGGCGTACCCAACGCTTCAATTTTCAGAGCAGCCAAACAGAAAGGTGGAGGTGATGGAGAGATTCTGTGTGCTCCGTCCCACACCCTTCATAGACATAGACAGTAACGGGGAGCCCAAATAATAATCTTCTACAGACTTTCTATGAAAAAAAAATTTTCATTTGTCTCTTGATACTTTAGACATATTTTGTTTGCCTTGTAGTAGACAGATTTATATTTCAAATGTTTAATGAACAAAGTAATGTCAAATGTTTGAAATTTTGCTGTCAGGCTCCTCAAGTTAAATTACACAAGACCTACAGAAAGAAGTCAATATCAATGCATGCTGCATTTTTAAATCATTGTTTGTATCTAAATTGAGTCCAAAGTGCTCACTCTGTTTGTTTCTTTGTTTGCAAGCTTGTAAAGTACTGAAATAATGTATCCTACTGTGTGTGTGGATGTATGATCGCCACCTGTAGAGCATATTGCATGTGATAACAACCAGGCCAGGGCTGGTTTCTGCTTTCCAAAACATTGTCATAAAAAATACTTACTCAAAACCAGACAGCCTCTTGTTTTACTAAGCATAAACAAACATGCCTTTATATCACTTTTTGTGAGCAAATACTTTGTCATAAAATAAATTCAAAAGCCCCCCCTGTTTTAATATAAATCTGAGGTAGATATAGACATTTGAAAATTCTCCATTTGTATGTTTAACTTTTCATGAGGGAAAATCTGACTCAGAAATTCTAAATTAAATTAACTTGTCATCATCTGCAAATGCCAATTAATTAAAGTAATGGTTAAGTGTTACTGCACCATTAACCTCTTTATCACATTCCCAGCTTGCATAATACATGATATGTGCATAACTGTGTACCTCTTGCCGTTGCTGTTGGTAGCCATCAGCAACAGCTTCAATGTTGTGGTTGCCTGGTGCCAGCAGTGCACGGAAGTAGCCTTCCTCTCCAGAGAAGACTCTCACTCCCCCATTCAGTACAATGATGGCACCAACGATAGGCTTCCCGCTCTTGTCCCTCACCACGCCACGCACCCCTTTATGGACCTGGATGGGGTAGAAATGGAGAGAAAAGCAATGTTATACAAATCATAAAATTGTTTAAAATCTATATACAGCTAGATTAAGCCATGTGCTAAAAGCTCCTTGATAAAATATTGCAGCATACCTCCACCAACATGCTTAGAAGAGGCTTCTTGTTTTCTGCCCAGAGCGTGGGCAGCTGCTCGGCCGGGGGAAACAGACAGCAGCCACTGTACACTGTGATTTCTGGACAGTGACCAAAGTCCATACTGAAGTCCTGGGAGACACACAATGATTTTCACATTTGATTTGATAGACCTTTCAAACTGAAAATACAGGATCTCAAAACAGTTTAACAAGCTATCAAAACAGAAACATGTGCTGCCTTCCGTACTGTATGTATCATATGCCACAATTATGACAGGATGGAGACCCCCCTAACTGTGATAACTGTCACCACAGAAACTGGGGTGGAGAGACTTACCTTCATGCTCCCCATGTGACTTTGTCTCTCTGCGGCCCTCATAATTCCATCTGGGATGTTGCCCACTGAATGACAGAAAAGTTCCATAAGGTCTTAACCATTATCATCTTATCAATGATGACTGATATATTCAATACCAATATGACAACCAGAATTATTTGTAATATTTAAATTGCATACTCTGCCCATTATTTGAACATCCAGTGTCCCCGAGGTGCATCTTGGGGTGGTTGTTGGCATAAACACTCGCTAAGTACTTCAGAGTGCCCTCATTTTCAACTGGAAAAAATGAATAAATGAATGTGAGTCAGTTAAATCCAAGTTAAGTGCTATTAAGTGATGTTAAGAGACAATCAGTGTTCAGATGGTTTGTTTTTCTTTCTCACTGTGACTTGCAGTTACTTGACTTTATTATGTTTATAGCCAAAAAAGGAAAGCTTGTCAAATCAGACTGTAACCTGTGAGGACAAGCACATTAGTGCTGTGACTGCATTTTTAATATTTTATATAACAAAAAAACAAAACAAAAGTCTACAGCCCAACTAGTTTGATCAAGACATTGTGTGAAATGTAGGACACAAGAACAAAAGTTACTATGTACTGTAACTAACAGTCTTATCAATAGAAGGGATGGAAATATGTCATCTATAGTGTCATTCAAATAAAAAGGAGGAATCACTTTTCAGCAATTTTAATCAAAATTAACCAATTACATTCTAGATACAATATGTATGCTGTGTGCCAAGTTGATATTCTGACTCGAAGGTGGAGCAACAGGAAGGTTTGTGGAGTGTCCAACTGGAGGAAGTTCATCTTAGTGGGAGCGTGAATGTGCTCAGTAAATAAGGAAATCAGCCGATTAGATTTTGATGTTTCTTGAAAATATGTGGACCTTTTGGCCTGACATTGGACTTTATGAATATCCATTCCAGAGTTTACGGCAATTTGGCCACAACTTGTCAAGATATTTTGCTCCAAGATTTAAATGTTAGGTGGACAAATGCAAATTCTTTAGCAATCTTGTGTGTGATTCCATCCCTCACACCCCAGATTAAAGGATTTTAAAATCTTATGTAAATATACTATAAATTAGATAATCCGATAAAACAAATTCCTTACAAACTTAAATATGAATAAGCAGTAAAATAATAGAAATTTTGTATGGTAGTGTTACCAGACTGGACAGGCTTGTCATAAGGATAGGTAGCAACGAGGGAGCCTCCATCGAGGGCCACAGACAGTGTGTAGCCCTTATCTAGGATCAAGTCCATCATCGCCCTGGTCTCCGGTTGGGCCTCCACCACACGCTGTGATGCATTGCCTGAAAAAGAAAAAACATATAAAGACAGCAGACAGGAAAAGCATTTGTTACAAGTGGAAAATATATACAAGCAATCTTTGACAATAGTAGATTAAATGACAAGTTATCTTTTGTCTGTCTATCGGTCTCCCTGCTTCTCAAATTAATTGCACAGAAACAAACCTATACAACTAACCAAAGAAGTCTGTGTCCAGATCCTTTCCATGAGAATTGGTCAAGCCCTGGGTGGAGGTGCACTGTTTCTCAATCGCTTGTTCCCTTCCATCTGGGTTGATGGATGGCACGATGACAATCCGTGTCTCATTGATCAGCTAGGGAAGGAAAATGGAGAATGAACATTTAAAGACAAGGCTGAACCATATATTTACTAGAGCAGATTTTATTGCTGTCAAAACAAAATTATAATTAATAGATTAACCCCAATCCCAGATATAAAAAGGGTATGGACTTCTCAGGTTGCATTGACAAAGAGTATTGTGTACTGCTTTAAAAAAAAAAAAAAAAAAATTAAAAAAAAAGTCACATTTTGTGTTTTTTTAAAAGGTAGAAGCTAACACAGTAGATACATACATGTACAGTAGCAGTCGGGGCTATCAAATACTATATTTCCAGAAGGGCCCCAAAACTCACCCTAGTAATGACTGGGTTCTTTCCATAGTTCATACACAGAAAGGTAGCAAACTCCAGCAGCAGCTCTGTGCCCACTGGGGCATTACCATGGATCCCTGCTACAAAGCGGACTTTAGGTTCAGATGGTTCAGCCTCCCCTGGTTTGTTGGAGATTTCCAGAGCCCAAATGGTTCGAAACTCCACACTTTGGCCCAAGCTAGACAAAAGATAGGAACCAGTTTATAGGCGAGTATTATAAAAATCTATTAATAAAAAGCATAAAAACCACAGAGCAGGGAGGTGGTGTTGGTTGGCAGATATGCACGGTTGGACAAGATAAAACCTGCTCACCTTCGTAATGATGTAATTTTGGGAAAGTTGAGGGTGAGGCCTCTCAGGGAGGCAGACAGCTCTTTATAGCGTTTGTAGCGGAAGTTGTTCTCTGTGGCTGTGCTCCTCACCAACTGCTCCAAACCCTGGCCTAGAGAGAGGTCCTTGATTAAGCTGTCGAACTCCCTCTCAGATGGGTCTGAGTGTATCCGTGTCAGTCTGAAGTCCACTACCTCCGCTCTATGCTTTGAAACTGTGGCGTACGTCGTCACAGGTGTATATCTGAAAAACAGAGGGAGTAACAGTAATATTAGTTTGTTTAGGAAATTGTTTGTTTTTTAGACCCCACTTCTTCCTCTTGATATTCTAATCTTACCCATGGGCAGAGGCAGTGACAGAATAGGTCCCAGGGACCAGAAGTCTCCAGTAGTCTCCAGCGTGGGCTGTAATGATGCTGTGATCTATGTCCTTCACACTAATGGTGGCATTGGGAATGCCTGTACCATCCCTTAAGTCAGACACTGTGCCTTTTATTCCGCTGTGGACCTACAAACACACACACACAACCACATACATGTAAGTAGATGCAAAACATGCAAAAAGTGAGGAGAAAGCTTAGGGTAATGTTAATGTTGTACCAGGGATTACCTGGTGTATAAACTGGAGTAAGGCCCGTCGATTTTGTTCCCAGTATTTTGGCAGTTCCTTGGCCATGGGGTACTTTACACAACCCAGCTCAATGGTGACCTCAAAACAGTTAGTGTTAAGGTAGTTCCAGTCCTGCATGCCACCTGGAGAAAAAGAACGTTTTTCCTTTTTAACTCCTTCTCAAACTTTAAAGCTTTCATTACAGCGCCTATGTGTAGAAGTCTTTATGTGATTATAGCATCTATGATAGGTACAGGTTTCATGATTGACTACACACAGACATATAGAGACAAAATGTGTCAGATTTATTCCACCATGTAATTGCAATATTGTGTCCATTAGTGAAGAACCAGTAACACTGAACTTTATAACTACAGCTTTTCTTTTGTATTAATTTGACTGAATACAGCTTTTGCAAACAAACCAACTGTCTAAACTTGTATATAAAAACAGAAATATCCTCTGTGTGCTTTTTTTTTTTTTTATACACAGACACAACTCTTCCATATCATGTGAATTATCTTAAAATCTAAAATAAAGTCTAAATGGGTGTTTTGGATGATTTCTTGTGGAAAAACAAAGGAGGATGAAAATGTAGGCATACCAGGAACATTGTACCAGTTGGCACCATTGACGATGCCATCCTGAAAATACTCCTTAGGGTACAGGTCCTCACAAGGGTGTCCATTGTGCATCAGAGGATTCTCCTGCATGCACATGAGCACAAAAAACACACACAAGAGAGCTCAACAATGAGTACCGTTGTAATCAAGTTTTCAAACCTTGTCGCACCACAGATTTCACAAAAAGCCAGGGTCTTTTATCTGTCCTCCAACTCAACTCCACATTTTGTTTTTCCATTATAACATGAAACCATAAGTAGACGTTATCTCAGCATGAAACAGATCCAGTAGCAACCATGTCCAATTACCTGTGAGTAGGCTCTAGCCACCTGCTGAAAGACCTTGTCATCGGGACACTGGCTGTACTGTGTTACCCCTTCTTTGTCATCATCATAGGGATAGTTGACCACCAAGGAACCTAAATTCCACAAAGATAAGACAAAGCAAACAAGGAAAAACAAATTTGATATAAATAAACGAACTTAAATACACATATCGTGTATATAAATACACATATTTAATCTAAATTTAAACTGAGGATATACAACCAAAATATCAAATCATAGCAGTTATCTTTAACAGTTACTGAAGTAACTTTAAAATTCTATTTTGTTTGTGGTTTTCAAAAAAAAAAAAACGCAAAATATATAAAACATTAAACTAATAAAGAACAGAAGATGGTCGTGACAATGAAAGACTACAATCTGTGCTACTAAAAGCTCAAAAAAGGACCCTGCCTCCATGGAGGTTGGCTGACAGGACGAAGGGGTGGCTCTTCAGCCAGTTCATCACAGCTATAGTCTCTGGCTGTCTGGGCGCTTTGATGATGGTAAACTGGTCTGGGAAGTTACGGTTCAGGTCAAAATTGTTGCTGTTGTTGCGTCCTTTGTATCCCGTTACATCACCTGTGAGGAAACAAGTACTAGTGTTGAGTGATCGACATGCATCTGAAACCACAACCTGTTCCTTCTTACGGATGTACAGTGTTCTCAGCTCCACCACCTCTATATTTCCTGTTTACCATTTGTTAAAACATATTTTCAGGCAGAGGAAATGCTTTGTGAAACTTTCCCATACTTTTAAAATATTCACAGAGGCAAAAAGCTGCAGCTGTTGTGCAGGTATGACTCAGGCATCTGCACAACAACTGACGCCAGCATTTCAACCATTTTTCCTTATCTGAATAGAGGGTCTAACGACAGAGGCTGTTGTATGTTGAACAGAAACAGTAAAGCCCCTTCAGGAAAATTTGTTATTTGTGCTTTTACAGCTTATATGCACAGAAATAACACCAAATTGTGAAAAATACTGATGGTCTGTCTCCTAAACCTAAAAGACAATATGAATACTATATGATATTTTGTGATCACTAAAGATTTGCACTGTATATGAATGTGATCTGGTCACTTTGAAAGTCCTGTTTCATTTACATTTTCTGTACATTTCATGGCACCCAGCCACTTACACACAATGAATGATAGTCAAGTGATCAAATTGCAGTTCAGTTCCTGTAATGTTACACCTTTGTTCACATCTAAAGCAAAACATCCAACACCTGCATACTAAAATATTTAACATGTTACATGTCTTAAAAATGTACACTTGGTAGGTGTTGCAGAAAGTGTTTCTTGACTGTTGCCTGACATGTGTAGAGTTTGCCCACAATGTGTGTATGTGTGTCTCTTTCTCTTACCTTCAGTAGCTACCTCATAGCCATCCGGGTTCATAGAAGGCATGATGTGAATGCGAGTGTTGTTGACCAAATTAGTGACCTCTGTGTCAGTGCCATAGTTACGGCACAGGTACTCAATGAGGTTGAGCAATAACTCCCGGCCCACCACTTCATTACCATGCATGTTGCCCACATACTTAAACTCTGGCTCACCTGATGGAAACAGAGAGTGGGAGGCAAAGTGAAAATATCATACTGCCAAAGAATGCACAGAGCAGTTAAAGGCATAAACTTCATGACATATAAACACAATGAACCATCACTCAATGACTCTATTAAACAACCCTCTAGAACATACCATGCTCATGAACAGTGGGGTTGTCCGAGATGATCATCACATAGAGCTCCCGGCCTTCCGCTGAGTGGCCGATAGAGTAAAGATGGGTAATGGATGGGAACTCGCTGCTGTACTTGCGTAAGAAAAGCTCCATGTCTGGGTAGTTGTGGTGGCGAAACTCCTGCGGCTGAGTGGGCTGCTCTTCAGGTGGAAACACAGGAAGGCTGCTCTTGTTTCCCTCAAAAGGTACCACCCAGGTGGAGTCAGTGGAGTTGATAGTACTGGTGGAGATGTCTGGATCACTGGTCAATGGCATGGAAGTTGTGGGCACGGTGATGCTACCTGCAGCATCACTGACCACAGGTGCCAGGGTAAAGTTAAGTTCTGTGGGTTTGCCATCTACAACCTGGACATTGTGGACAGTCATTGATGCGTACCTGTGTAAAGATAACATGCTTGAGGACTTCAATTCCACCTTAAAAGCACCATGATGTACCAAAATTAAATGACACAGTTGCCACAACAAAGACAGTGCAGTTTCCACTAAGTGTCTCTACCAGGAAGTCCTTGAACAAAGAATGTGGTTTTCTTCACTTCACTAACAAAGAGTTACTACTTCGAGGAAGTAACTGATGTTATTCGCTTCTTTTGTGCAGTACATAAGGGAAAGTCTAGCCAAGACATGGAGACTAAGCCTCTTTGTTTGAAAAACTAGACTGCAAATTTTGCTTTTCTCATTGTGATTTGGCAAGAATCATGAGACAACAGGAAGTAATGAATGCACCATTTGCTGGGCTGTCTTTGGTCTTTGCAATGAATTCAAACAACACTTTGTCAAATCTTTCCTTTTCCCATATTGCATCTACATTACCTAGTTTTAATAGTGGATCAAACGGTTTCTTGTGAGTTGAAAAAACATGTTTACTGACAATTATTAACCACCATTTCTCATGTACTGTCCTTGAATGCCTTTCATAATGCTTTGCATACCCTGTATGTGAAAAGCTGCTATGAGAAGGAAGTTCATTAGTATTACTCACCCTTGGGCTACAGCTGTGATGTTGTATGTTCCTGGGAGCAGAAGGCGGTAGTAGTCTCCATACTGTCCTGTGGTCAGGTTGTGGCGGATGCCTGCCACCAAAATACTGACGTTGGTGAGAGCAGCACCACTGATGGCGTCTTTCACGTAGCCACGGACACCAATATGGACCTGGAAAACGACAACATTGTAAAAACTAAGGACATCTAGCTGAACTTTAGCATCATAAGATTAAAATGAATAAAAGCAGTATCTGTGAACCAAAGTTAAAAGATATGTTTCAATTGGGGAATCATTATCCTTTTAAATAAACAAAAAACAGAAAGTGTATTATAATAATGAATGCTGTTGTATCATAGCTCCTTTTGTGAGATATAAGCTCCACCTTCTCTATGTAGGCCAGTAATGACTCCCTGTTCAGATCCCATTCCTTGTGGAGCTCGGTAGAAAGAGGATATTTGCAGCAGCTCAGCTCCATGGTAATTTCCAAACAATTTCCATAGAGATAATTGTAGTCCTGCATCCCTCCTGGATAACAAAACAGAAATACAACAAATCAAGCATGTTAGAAATGGCACATTTTATTCAATGTCACATTCAAAAACATGAAAAATACATTAAAGAGAAGGATATATGTATATTTAACTGGTGTGTACACAACACATGTACTCATAAAGTAAATCCTTTAACATGCAGTTTCACTAAATTTAGGCCCCTACTGGTGCTAGGCCAGCAATTGAGTCAAGAAACTATCTGGAAAGGCTTTAGCCTGTCTATGTCTCCTCTATGCCACAATTTAAAGATAGTGTTTAATGTGGCAACAAGCCAGGACATCCGTAGTGCAGCAGCCAATCCAGCCTTCCAGTAAGGCAAACAGAAGAGACAGACAGGAGGGCAGGCCGTTCGGCCGGCCATCCCACTGGAACGACAGCAGGCAGCCAGAGCCTCCGTCACTACAGGGTTGCCATGACTGCCTGCTGGGTGGCCAGTGGGAACCCAATAAAAACAGCCACCATTTGCCATTTTGCAAGGGAAAGGGCTCACACACCAAACATGGACAACAAACTTCAGCAAAGGAAACAGCCACCTAACAGACTAAATGAGGAAGACATCAACCAAACCACAACAGAAAACGTTGGTCTATTTCTTAACACACAAACTTAAATTAAAACACAGTCATCAACTTAAATGCTGAACAGGCTAAAATAACAACAAGACTTTAACATTCTCTAATACTGTATCACATTTCGATATGGGAAGTTTAAAACATTGCATACCACTTATTCTGAGCCTTTTGCAAACTATATCATTAACTTTGTTTCATTTTCATTTCATTTGCTTGTCTGGTGATGACATCCTCCTGAAATCCACATTACTTACTGACTTTGGTAACTGCAGGAAATGCAGTAAAGAAAATTACAATGCATCGCTTACAACCTAAGGAGAAAAGCTGCAGGCTGCGATGTGGTACACGCCGTGGCTCTGAGAGCAGATGTACCAAAATATACACCACAATCGCAAGTTTTTCAGAGTCATCCTGGGTCAAGCAACAGCTGTTCAGCAGGCTGAAACTTGGGAAGGGTGACCGGCTGCCAGGTCATTTACTGGAAACTGGAACAGGCAACTTCAGAAGACGTGATAAACTCTTAACAACTCATCGGATATGTTTCACAGAACAGATATGCCTGTTGTATGCCCCTGGCTAATTTATCAGTAGTAGTTACAAACATTTACACAGGACAATAGGGACCATGCCCTCTGAGCTTATTGTGAATATGAGTTGTGTGTGGAGATGTGTCAGAGTGATTCACTTGAGGTTTTACCTCCTGTGGTGGCAGCAGAGACAGCAGGGTGCTATGTCAACCAAAACACACCAAGCACTTAACAAAATGTCTCCTGCTAATGACAGCAAATAACCCTCCACCAACATTCAGCTGCGACAGTGTGTGGAAGCCAAACTGACAAACAACATTAACCTAAATTTAACCTTTTCACAAAGCACAAGATGTTTGGCTTCGTCTTGAGCTAAGTAATTTAAGTAGAATCAGGCTACCATTGTCTTTTACGCAAATCACTTAAAACAAACATCTCCTTTATGCTCATGGAGTATGACAAACACACAGACAGACTATGGCAGCCCTAACCTTAAATATCCTGTCTATGTACCGGACCCTGTGACACACCCTCAACTTAGCAGGAAACCAGCCACCAGACAATGGAGCCAAAGTCAGTGCTAGCAGCTGAGCGCTCTGTGTAGGCACAGGGAGGCTGCTAATATGGGAGGACTTCAGGGGTTAAGCAGTACATTGCGATAAAGCATCTCTTTTGTTGGTTGAACGTTTGAACTGTTAATTCAAGAAGTAATGCTTTTTAAAGGAAGTATTAATGTTATATGACTGTTAGCAGGTAAGCTGCTAAGAGTGTCTTTGTCAGGCACTTGCACGGCACTCAGATTATCACAGCAATAAAGCTGCATTTTCATACAGTAAAATTATGTTCCGGACCTTGTTCTTTTGCATTTCTAAAAGGCAGTGATGTGCATCTTTCAACACACGCTGTATTAAAATAGGCCTACCGCTTTGAACAAATGAACAATAAACATTACTGTTTCAATTCTAACTTGATGAAAAATAGGAAACAGTCTCAACAAAGCATACAGCATGCATGTAAACAAACGCAGAAGAGGCTTAAGAAAAAAAACACCACATTTTCAACAACAGAGCCATTCGTTGAGGGTTAGTAATTAAAATAAAGGACATCCACCGTGACTAGACTGTGTCAAAAGATTTAGAGTCAAGATAACATGTTATTATTTCAAGCTCTGACTGCCACACAAAAAATCTCCTGCTCCTGACTCCGGGTCCTGGTCCTGGCGCTCTGCCTGGGCCACTCATGTCACACATTTTGTGACCGTTTCCATCATCTGACATTAACCCAGTTTTAGCTGTGACATTTCATCCATCGAGACAGGTCAAACAGATACAAGCATTGTCACTGAAGCAGACATTGATGCAACTGAGAGTTTAAATAACTAGTTTGTATTACAGCCTGAAATAGCAACAACAAACTAGCTCATCTTCATTCTCTATTCACGGTGCTTCTAGTTCCTGATGACAATTAAAGCCAAGATTTACAAAGATAAGTAATAGCAAACTCTGGCTGGTGTTTACAAGTGTGCTTTGTAATGTGTGTGTGGCTTTGGTAATGATTGACTGCTCCAGTTCATTCCTAGTGATAAACTGATCCTGTGACTTGTCATGACACAATCGAGCTTCAAGTGCTTAAAGTGACCTGCAACAAGAGCAAATACTTGTTTTTCTTAATCCTGAAATTGTCTATTTACTTCCTAATATTACAAAATCTGACAGGACAAGGCCAGTAAATTAAATTAGCAACCTTAACCTTGGAAGTGAATTGTAGTGACTTAATTGGGCAGCAAAAAAACACTACGTGCACCTGCAGTAGATGGCTTTGCTAATGGAAATCAGTAAGTGTAGTATGCACACAAAATATCTGACACACTTCAAACAGAAGCAAGGAAAAGCAGTGCGGTAACATGAACTGGTGACACCTTACATCACCACCTCCCAACCCCCCCGACAAACCAACAAAACAAAAAGTAGAGACTATGCCGATCAAGTTTCTGCCCGCGTGATGGCGAGAAGAGCCATTTCTCAACCTGAAGACACTTATTCAGAGAACAGAAACACATACAAAAATCAGTCAGAAGAGTCGATGTAATCCTGAATGAGGTGTACTAAGACTAGTAATTACAGGCTTCGGCAGATAAACATGATGAGTAGCGCACTCTGAGCTTCAGTGCTTTTCATTTTTCAGCATTTTGACACCTGGTAAAGCCAAAACCAGGCCACACCTGGCTGCTGTGACAGAAAAGTGAGTCTGACATGATTTTTGGCTCAGTCGCATCTCTACTGTGTGGCTTTATTAAAAAAAACTTTTATACCATCTATAAAGAAGTTATACAGTGCAGCGATATGAACTGTAACAGCCCTCATGATTACTTCTTTGCTTCACGTTTCCTTTTAACTGAGCTTATTAAATGAGGGAATCGGGCTACTAGAGTCCACCTCTAAGCAGCTTTGGTGAACAAAATAGTTCAAGTTGTTTTCCGGAATGTAGCTGAAGCTGTTCTGCTAAGAAAAGACAGGCAAATGATTGTTTTACTTGTGATCCGTAGCCAGAGAAAAGCTCGGCGTGACAATAGCTTAAGCTGCACAACACCAAGTTTAAAGGAAATCGTTTGTCCCTGCGTGTCTTCAACAGGTCGTAGCTTGCACAAACCCACAAAAGATGTAAACAGTCTAACAATAAAAAGACACATTCTTGGCTTTCAGATGGGGAGACGTCACGCAGCAACACAGGTTAGACTTCCAATACAAATATTTTAACAGGATTTTTACTTTGCCTGCTGCCCACAACAAATATATAAAAGAACCATGAGTGGAGATACTACAATAGGCCTTCGTTCAAAGACCTCCAACTATTCCCATTGATCGTTTCTATGACGACACACAGCCTAGGTATCTCACATCAGACTTTTAGCTCAATAACAAAAAGTGAGAAGGTAGAATAAAGTTGTTAGGAGACAATGGTGTAACACAACACAAAAATATCATTGCAGTATGTGAAATAATGAGATTAATCTACATTGATTATTTCCCAAATAAATAAACAAACAAGGTATTGAACACAAGGAAAAAGGGGTTGTCTTACCAGGTACGTCATACCACTGCGCCCCATTGGTGATGCCATCTTCAAAAGTTTCATCTTGGGCATCGGGACAGTTGGGCTCGCCAGTCTTCATCTCAGGGTGGTTCTTGGAATACACCAGGGCCAAGTAACGAAACAGGCTGTCGTCCTCCGATTGGCTGTAGTGGCCCTGCCGCTGATGGGAGGCCGAGTCATCAAAGGGGTAACTGGCAACCACAGTACCACCGTGCAGGTTCCCTGACAGCACGAACCTTGAGAGAAAAATACACATTTTAGCAGCAGTCTTTAAAGATAGGTTCAAGTTCATCTTAAAACAATATGCACTGCATCACATCAAGATAAACTTGAAAAAATGCAAACCTATCCTTTGTTAGTTATGAGGAAACAACTTCGCTGTACCTCAAACAAACATTGTAATGTAGTGTGAAGCTGTTTAGAGGTAATTTCCCTTTTTGCTGAGCAGCCCTGGAGCTGGCAAGGCCACTTTAGCAGGAAGAATATTTGTCAACATGCAGGCCTCAAATCCAGTTTTCCGAGTGAGCCTCAGACCAACACACAATTATCATTACTGTGTCCCGGGGAATCAGTTCCTGCTGATTTTACTATGAGTCACATCTGTTTTCCCCTGAGGTCATAACAAAGAAGAAGACTGAGTTGCCTGTTGACAAAAATGTTTATCGCTCTCCAAATCAGGGCTGCAACTAGTGATTAATTTCATTATCAAAAATCTGTGGATAGGTTTTTAGATTAGTCATTTGGTCTAAAATACGTCAGCTAATAGTGGAAAAAGGCCATCATAGTATTGCAGAACCCAAGTCTTGAAATTTCTTGTTTTGTCCCGACCAGTCTAAAAACCAAAAATATTCAGTTTACATTGATTTAAAAGAAAAAACAACAACACATCAAACAAATCTCACATTTGAGAAGCTAAAACTTTGGATCAACCGATTGATGAACTATCAAAATGGCTAAGGCGAAGGGCTACCCCCAGATGAACTTCATGCCATTATGGTTTCCCCAGTTGTTGCTGAGATTATTACTATTAATCACATCTGCTACCCCCTCGGGACTGAATAAATAAAAGGAGACTCAGAATTGAGTTACTCATTGATATGACATATTTGTCACACTCCAAATCCTCTACTGTGAGAGACACACTGACCAAAAAGGGTCAGTGAAGTTTACAGAAGCTACTCCAACTGTGTTCCAGACAACAAGACCTCAAACAACTGGAGACTATGGATTATGTGGCAGTAGGGGTCAGACGAGTGTGTTTCAGAGTCTGCTTTTTAGCCAAGTATGCAAGCATACAAAGAATGTGTCTTGGTGTTTGCTCCCACAAGCAACATAGAGGAATAAAAACAGAATAAGAGTAGGATAATAATAATAATGAAAAGTAGTACTAGAAGTATTAACATTAAATGAAAACTTTAACATTTAAAATGTTTCAAGTTTTATATTCTATTTCAAAAATAGGATATAAAACTTGAAATGAAACATTGACTGTACAAAGTAAATATGGACAAAGAAATGAAGTGTATGAAGGTGATGAGTATAAAAATTTAATGTGACACGTGCAATAAATAATTAAATTATGCAACAGTGGAGGCTGAATGCAATGTACAATGTTAAATCCAGTTTGATGAAATAATATGAAAAAGTGACCAGTGCAGGGATTAAAGGAGGGATGTGAAATGTAAAATCCAGGTTGATAACAATCCAGTTCAGGTGTTAAATAGGACAACAGCTTCTGGAAAGAAGGTTTTTCTGGAGCAGAGAGACTCACTTTTTCTCCTGGATCCATCTGATCACAGCCATGACCTCGGGGATGTTATCTGGGTCGACAGTTATCCCATCAAACTGGTCAGGAAAGCTCCTGTTGAGGTCAACATCTTTGGCGTTATTTCGACCCCCCTTGTCGCCATTGCAGTCCCCCTCTTCGGACTTCTCAAAACCGTCGGGGTTCATGCTGGGCATGATGTAAATATCCGTGGTGTTCACCAGCTCAGTAATGCGCGGGTCTTCCCCATATTTCGTAAGCAGGTACTCTACAAGGTACATCAGCACCTGCCTGGACACGGTTTCATCGCCGTGCATGTTTCCTACGTATTTAAATCTTGGTTTCCCCGGTGTGTCTATGTTGGGCTCCTTGGTGATCCGCATCACCCAGAGCTCCCTGCCCTCCACAGACTGACCTATGCTCGACAGGTTAGCTATGTGAGGGTGTTTCTGAGCCAAGGACTGTAATCGCCCGGTTAGGTCGACATAATTGTAGTATTTGTCGTAAGTTTCTACCGTTTCCTCCGTCGGGGAGTTGGCGCTTCTTATCCGGTGCAATCTGGCGTCACCAGGAGAGACAACAAGAAAGAGAAGAAAGGCGAAAAGTGACACCCGTAGTTTCGGCGTCGCCAACAGCGGCTCCCAAACGTCTGCCATGTTGATGCGTCTTCTTCTTCTACACCATTCGGACATTTACGACTAAAAAACACACCAGAAAATAAAATTTTACGAGTGTTTGGCTCCCTGGTGATAGACGTATTTTCCCTGTCAGAGGCAGTCTGGCCTGTTGTTTGACTCAACTTCCCTTTCACCTCACAGAGGCGGGACTTCACGTTGATGACGTGTTTTTAAAGGTACACCAAATTTTTTTCCTAGGATGGCGAGGATATCGCCCTCCTTACTCTGCCTCTGATTGGCTAGTATTCGTCACCTTCGTTGGTTGGGTTGGTTAGAGGCATGGGGGCTGAGTGATTGGTTAGAGGTAGGGAAACAACATCACGGTAAGCCAATCAGAGGCAGAAAATAAAATTTTACAAGTGTTTGGCTCCCTGGTGACAGACGTATTTTCCCTGTCAGAGGCAGTCTGGCCTGTTGTTTGACTCAACTTCCCTTTCACCTCACAGAGGCGGGACTTCACGTTGATGACGTGTTTTTAAAGGTACACCAAATTTTTTTCCTAGGATGGCGAGGATATCGCCCTCCTTACTCTGCCTCTGATTGGCTAGTATTCGTCACCTTCGTTGGTTAGGTTGGTTAGAGGCATGGGGGCTGAGTGATTGGTTAGAGGTAGGGAAACAACATCACGGTAAGCCAATCAGAGGCAGAGTAGAGTAGGTCATGACTTCACCATCCTAGGAAAAAAACGAGAGAGCTCGTTTCCGCCTTAAAAAGTGTACTTTTTTGTATGTGGACCCTGTTGTGCATGTTATTTACATGTTTTTTTAATAATTAAAAAAAAAGATTGTGTGTGTGTGTGTGTGTGTGTGTGTGTGTGTGTGTGTGTGTGTGTGTGTGTATTTTTTATGTTTTTTTTCTTACCGTTTTTGTTTTTACCATATCTGCTACTTCCCAAATAAACAAAATCCAGCCAACCTGAGTCTTATATCATAGATAGAAAATAAGATGGGTAATAAGTCCATAATGTACAGAGAGAGAGCAAGATTTTTATTTGTCACATATGCATACAAGTATGAATAGTGAAATGTTGCGCCAAACCCCCAGACGGTGCACAATACAAGTACAAGAAATTCTAAAAGCTGAGCTAATATTTACAAAATCTATGTCTATATCTATTAATGGAAGAGCCAACAATTAAAATAAAACGATTGATAAATAGTGTAAACATGGTTGTAAAGTGAACAGAAGATAAGCTGACAACGGTATTTGAATAGCAGTCATGCAAAATATACAAAACATAGAACTATTGATAAGAGCAAAATGGTAGAGGAGTAAACATGGTTATAAAGTGAACAGTGTGAGGTGATAACTGTATTTAAATTGCAGTAGTGCAAAATATAAATGTGCATGTCAGTGCAGTTTCTGGTTTTACATGAGAGACCTTAGTGAATGTCTTTCGGTATATTGTCCTCCAAGAATTTGTCGATGGCTCTGATAGCCTGTAGGGAGAAACACGTCCTCAGTCTCTCAGTGTGTGATTTGTGGCTGTGCAGGCGTTTGCCTGATTGCAGCCACACACAAGAGACTGATATACAAATAAACACACAATCAAACAAACAGAAAAACAAACAAAATCATCAAAGCACAACAACTATTCCCTACCCGACCCTAAGCCCAGACCATTGAGTTTAAATCGTGCAATTTTCTTCCTAAACGAGATAAATCAATTGATTACCTAATTAATCATATTAATAGTTATACTATGTCTGACATAATATTTTGTAATGTCTCGGTAATCTGTTTGCCAGCATATTAAGTAAGTAACTTTAAACTTTACCCCACTTTGCATTAAACACATCTAGCTCACCACTGATACTATGAGCAATTTTTTTTTCAAATTTGGTTGTTAAAGCTGCTTCACTGAATGTATTTATTTCAGCTTGATTTGAATAATTTCTTGCATGTTAGGATGTAACATTTTAGTAGTGAAACTTTAAGCATAACAACTATTTGTTAACCTCTAAACATACGTGTAATTTCAGTAAGGTGGGGGTCCCAGTCAACCCTCTTCTGTGTCATCAAGAGACCTGAGAAGCATTTTTCCTTTCTTTGTAGCATATGAGGAAACTAATGGCTTTATGTCAAGAATTCAACATAAATGACCGATAAACTCGACAAATCTCCCCCCTTTCTTTCATAATTTCCTCTTTTTATCTATTATCTTTCTTTACCTGCTAACTCTGTCTTCAGCTCTTTATTCCCAATAGACTATACATGCCTTGTTTGAACTGTCTTACCTGAACATGTACAATTGTTTGTGTTAATTAACATGTTATGGGGCTATTTATTACTAGGAAAATATGTTTTATATTTTTTTTATTTTCTGCTGTGGGTGTGAGAGTTGCTGTATGTATGTTTTATCTCTCTGTGCCTAAAAAATCCTGAAAATCTTCCCTGAATCTCTACTGTTTATATTAGCCCTTCCCTAAAGCTGCAGGGCACACCTTTTCATGTCTTTTTCTGTTGCAGACTATGAAAAAAGTCAGAAAAGCAGACGCTCAGCAGTATCCATAAGTGTTTGAATCATACTGAACCCCTTTTCCTCAAGAGTAGACACTAATATCATCCGCACTTGCATTAGAAAAAGTGTTTAACCATGCTTTAGAGACTTGGCACCCATTATATTTACTTGGTAGTAATATGCCTCTAATTCCGTAAGTGAACTCCAGAGATGAACCGGATTGACATCCAGCATGCAAAAAAAAAAAAAATCCATAAGCAAACAAAATTCTTTGTTTTATGAGGATCAAAGTTATGCTGACTGGCTGCTCTTTGTTTACTGAAGTTAAACAGAGAAAACATCAGGGATCTAAGTGAAAATGAATTTCACTGTGTGGTTCTCTTATCAATGCTGTTATCAGTAACCTTTATATTGTATATCCGGGTGAAGCAACCAAAATACATCTAATTTGTTTGAATTTAAGTGTATATTCTCTCTGATATAATGTTATTGGTCTTCTCACAATCCTGGTTGTTGCCCATGATTTCCAATAATGAACCATTAGCATTGACTAAAAGCTGGTGATGCTTGTGTGGTGTTCGTCAAAGGGTTGCTTCATACGGCCCAAGATCTGCTAGGTCCATTCTTCTAGGATGTCATAACTCTTTGGGCAATAACCTCCATGGAGGGTCTTACATTATCTCTAAATGCATATTTTATGTGACACTTCAGTGCAAGAACAATTCTAGTTTACAATGCTCCGCTTTGAAGCCAGCTTAATGTGGAACATGTTTAAGGTATTAAGGAGGAGTAATGTCTACATGTTATAATAGCATTTCTTAACTGTAAATGGTTGTAGTTTAATGTAGAAGTCTTAGTGAAATGTATTGCAACATATAACCAGTGAATACAAATAAATCACAACCAAGCACAATGAAGGTTATCAGCAGACTCTTGTATTGTTTTTTATTTTAAGTTGCCCATTTATTCTTGCACCTGCTGGCACCATGTTTACCCAACAGGAAATGAGGGGCAATGAGTCTGAGTGACATCATCAGGCCCTTTAACTCCTTCCTCTTCTCTTCTCAGTGGGTTGTCAGTCAGCGGCCTTTCTTCAGAGGTTGTTTTTTTTTTCTTTTTTCTTTTTTCTTTTTTCTTTTTTCTTTCCTTAATTCTTTCAATCACTCTTTTTTTTATTTTCATTTGGCAACAGAACAAAACAAAAGTGCTGTAAACATTTTGATGGTGAAGCACCTGGGAGTGCTGGAATGACTGGGTGATGGGAGGAATAGGAGGAGGAGAAGGAGGAGGAGGAGGAGGAGGAGCTGGAGGAGGTAAAGAGTGAGAGGTCGGGGAGAGGAGGCTGCAGGTCTTCATTGCTGGATTCGACGCAGCGACTGCACCTGGAAGGACTGAGCATGGGAGCCCCACTCTCTATAATGTTTGTACTCGCCACCATGACGATCGCACTCCATGATGTACTGGTAACCACGGTAACCAGGGAACTGGTAGCACACCCAGCTGGAGGAGGAGTGAGGGAGGGGTAGAGGAGGAGAGGAAAGCAGTTATTAATGATAAATATGTGGTTACATGTTAAGTGAAATGTCGCCCACTAGCTAGCTTTGTTTGAGTTGATTTAAACTAGAAAATAGCTCTCTATGATTTCCTTAATGTAGCAAATAAGCTTTTAATAAAAGCAAAGGGTGACTTTTTTGTATTTCTTTTGTTTTAGTCAAGTGAATATGACACTGTCAACCCTTAGCTTTCTTCTTTTCTTTTACTTATGCTGTGTTTTATTTATTTCCTTTTGATTTTTAAATGATATTGCACCATTTGGGTAAAATAGGCCACATATTTTATCCTGTTGGTTTATGCCAGCATTATCATGTCAGTGGCCTGCAAAGAGTGATTCATGCGAGTTCAAACAGAGGTTGAGACTTACGCGCCACTCTGAACTTGCATAGATCCAATCTCATTGTTGCCCCAGCCCATGGCCTGCAGAGAGGGGTAGTCATCGTTTATCTCCCACTGGCGTCCCATGAAGTTCTCCTTCTCAAACAGCACCATCTTGGACTCCTTGTGGTTCTGTGTGCATGCGATGCAAAAAAAGTGCGATGCAAAAGTTCAGTCTAAATCATTAAACACCAGTTATACTGTGATAGCAATGATGATGCTCATATACTGTAAACTGCAAAGTGATCTGTACGCTGAAACCAAACTTTTTTGTAGCAAAGTACTTTGTATCGTCCATTTCCAGAGGTATTCAGTAACAGACATGTAACTGTTTCACTTTCTGTCTATGTTGGACACTAATAGATACTGTTATATACCAGAGGAGGATCAAATGTTTGTTCAGTGGATGCTATAAACACTTCTCAAGCTATTCTCTACAAGTTAAACACTCTCTACTGGCTTTTCCTTTCAGTGTGCAATATTATTGAAAGAAAAACGTTTCAACAGAGGGTTCAGAGAGAGCCTCCCATTCAGAAAAAAGCTGAATTTTAACCATAATGATCTAGTTTTTTGTACATGAGTCCAGATTGCACAACATTATATTTTTAGCTACAGCAGCTGGAATAAGTCAGTCTGTAGGCTTGTCACACAAGAAACTGGGGTGCAATCCAAAATGAGTCAATCTGATGAGTCAAACTTTGTGGTTTTTCGGATAGAGGGAAACAGAATCTGTTGGTTTGGAGGACAGACTCACAGCAGAGCAGATGGGGCGGAAGGACATCATCCTCTCAATGTGGTAGGCATTGCTGCCACTCCATGACTCCCAGTGAGGATACTCTCCTCTCTCCAACACAAACTGCTGTCCACAGAAGCTGGAGTGCTCATATCCTGTCCAGCTGTCCACACAAGCAGACAGACATAAACATGTAACATCCATCACTGGATCATTAGGACACTGGTAAAACAGACTGATCATCAGATTTCAGAGGGATGATTTCTGTAGTATGGTTTTGGAAACGAGAAAGACCTACAGTATCTGTAAAGACTTTATAGTCGTTTTAAGGTGCAACTTTTTGAATTTAACCATTAAAATATCCTTCATTGGATTCTATTTGGGCAAAAGTGGACCAATATCTTGTTAAATATGTCAATTTCTGCTGAATTTTAAGAAAATAAACATATAATATAGGTATATTTGTGCTGCAGGTACAGCAGTTTCTCTTGTGTTTTTCCTCTTTGCTTGACTTACGCTCCACACTCCACCTTCAGGGAGCGGATGTTGTCCATGCCGCACTCCATGATGTTCTGGCAGGCTGAGGTAAACTCCAGACGCTTCCCCTGGAAGTTCTCCTGGTCATAAACTGTGATCTGGAGAGGACACAAATGCATACATGTAGTATGCACATGCCACACGCACACACTGATGTGTGTACAGACACACACATTATTGACATCATCGGGCCAGGCATGAAATTAAAAAGAAATGTAATCTGCTTTTGTTGATCACGCGTGGCAGGACATCAAACTCACCTTCCATGGTCCCAGTGGGGTAGGATTATTCAGAGCCATGCTACTGTGTTTTTCAGTGCGGATTAACCTTCAGTGCAGAGAGCAGGGAGAACCATATTTATATTGATAGTCAAAGGCAAATTAAGGGAAACATCGACCATTAGCATCCATGCCACACATGTGTACCTCTGTTGATGCTGACATGTTAGTTTCTTAGTTAGTAAGAAACTTAAACAAACTGCTGTCATTTCTATTGTCATGTTTGACAGATGTGATAGTCAAACCTATAAGATTATGTTGCAGATTGCCACTTTCATATATTTTGTGTTTGCTTGTTTTTGTTTGTGTTTGTGTGTGACTTAACTAACTTCACCGTTTACCACATCAGAATCACAGTAAAGTGTGTGATGACTGGCAGCTGCATTTGAAATAATTACCTGATACTACAGTAATAGTGTACAAATGTATGACATTGAAATAAATTGTGACCTAGTATATGTCATGTGTGTGGATTCTTTGAACCTTCCCTGAAACTGCCCACTTGCTCACACTTAACCAGCAGCTGTTAACGTACACACAAAGTTGTTGCACACTCAGTATGTCTATGCATCTGCATGTCTGACCTCACTCTATACGTTTATGTGGCTCAGCAGAAACAGCGAAGACAAAAGAAACAAAAATGTAAAGTGACAATGGTCTGCACAAGGCTATAGGTTGAATGGATTGAGATGGAGGGCTTACCTGATCGGCCCCAAAGAATAGCAGTGCAGTGCTCACAGGGGGCTCCACAAAAACGATGTTCTGACCCCGGAGTAAACGGACCTATTTATACATGCTGGTGCTGAAAAGCAGCTGGGCCTGTCGGTCGGGGCAGGAGTCAGCACATTGCTGTTAGAGCCATTGTTCAGCACTGAGCTGCTGGGCTTTATTTCTCCACAGTGGAACTGGATAAAGGGCACCATGCCCAGTGCCGATAAGCACAAGTTCCAAATGATCCATGACCAGCGGGCCGGACCACAGTCCTGGCACAGCCGGGTCCAGGAAGCAGATCATCACAGATGTGGATACTTTTGTCAGTTATGTGTGCAAATGGGAAAACGACTGTAGTGCAAAAAACAAAAGAGTGGGGGTGCAAACAGAACATTTAGACTCTTCAATTTCATACTGGTTCCTAAAAACTAGATCCTAGAAGATATTCTGCTTTTTCAAAAGGAGTCTAATAAACAAGGTTGGTTTGCATTTTAATTATTTACTTACTGAGTTCTTTCCACACTGTGCTGTGCTCTGTCTCCAATCTCATGTCCACCTCTACTGACCCTCACATCTCTGGTCCTTTCACCTTTTCACTCACTCCTATGTACACACATGCTCAGTCATGCACACACGTAGTCATGGGCAGAGACAGACGGGCCATGCACACACGTATACATTCAGCGCACACAAAGAAACACGAACCTATACACAACCATTTAGACAGGGACAACTGACATTCAGAGGTTCGCTCTATGCCTCTCTACCTAATGTAACCTAATATCATTCATTTAATGTTTTTCATTTCTCACATTTACATCAAAGCACTTCATCTTGCTATCCAAGCTTTAAAATTTTAAACAACCATTGTTCATTTTTAACAAAACATTCACATATAAATACATTTTGTTGTCTGTACACATATTACTAAGCTACATACACTCTCAGACATTTATTCTTCATCTGAGTTGATGAAGAATAAATGTCTGAAACATTAAACTTGTTTGAGGTTCATTCTGAGGCAAATTTCATCTCCTTACATACAGATGGGTGACGAATTACAGGAAAAACCTGAATAAATGAGTCGAGAAACATAATGAATGCAGATGCTTCCACGCAGGTGCACTGCATAGTACAATTAAGTAATTAACATCCAATCATGCTCTATGATGTGTATAAAATGCTGAGCAGGACCAGTTGATTCTGGTTTTGTATCAAGACTAAGTGACTTTGAAGGAGGGTTCAGTCACAAAAACTGCTCAACTGGCTGGTGTTTCAATAGGAACAGTCACTAAAGTTACATCTGCATTTAGTTCTATGGCAAACACATCAGTAAATAGGGTCAAAAATTGTGGTCGACATACATTTAATGTATGTGATGCTTGTGCATTAGTGTGATAAGTAAGGAAAAACAGAAGAGCAACTCTTCCTCAGGTGACTGAGACGTCAATGCAGGACGTGATCAGACTGTCAGCAAGATCAGTCAGTCGATAATTACATAGACAGAGATATTATAATAGGGTTGCAGTGCATAAACCCCTCATTAGAAAGATGAATGCATATTTGAGAGTTCATTGGTGCAAAAGTCATAGGCACTGGTCTACAGAGATGTGGACAAAAGTGATATATCAGATGAGTCATCCTTCACCATATTTTCAATAAGTGGGCGAGTGCATGTGTGACATACACCGAGAGAACAGTACAGGTCTGAATGCTTGACCCCTACAGTGAGGGGATCTGGTGGCTCTGTTATGCTTTAGGGGGCATTTTGCTTGCATGATTTGGGTCCCCTTAGAGGGAAGGGTCATTAAAAATCAATACAAAGTTGTTCTGAGTGATCACCTTTATCCTATGATGAAACATTTCTATCCTGATGGGAGTGGTCTGTTCTAGGATGACAATACCCCAATTCACAGGGCACGTGGGGTCACTGAATGGTTTCATGAATATGAAATTGATGTGAATCATATGCTATGGCCTTCACAGTCACCAGATCTCAACCTAATTTAACACCAAATGAGGGAATATCTTTTGGAAGAATGGTGTTCATCCCTCCAGAAGAGTTCAGAGACTTGTAGAATCAATGCCAAGGTGCACTGAAGCTGTTCTGGCAGCACGTGGTGGCCCAACACCTTACAGAGACACTTGTAAGGTTGGTTTTTCCTTTAATTTTTCACCCGTCTGTATATAGATACAGTAAATGTAAAAACTTCTGTTATGTAGGTTTTACTATCCTTGTATGTTATCAATTTAAAATTCCCATTTTAGTATAATGTTTTATGTAAAAGTATTATTTCCTGTGTGTGACATGAAGCTGATTTCTATGCTCAAGAACATACACATGTATGAGAACATCCGTATAGCTCTATTTTTATAGGTGTCTGAGCAAACTGATGATTCAGTCACACACAGAAAGATGAGTAGAGGTATGATGTTGACATTTTACATCAGGCTCCTTTGTATTTGCTTTAAGCTAGCTTATGTCAATATAAAGACTGATGTTGTTGTGACTGTAAAATGTTGTATGACTTGTAAAGGTGAAGCGCAAACCATAATACCAAGATACAAAAAGCTCAGAAGCATATCTAAATCCCAGGAAAATTTTAGCTTTCAACACAAATGCCTCAGGGTTTCACATCCTGCTGTGTACAAGCTGAAAAAGGGGACATTGTGGAAGTCACACGGGTAACCAAAGAATCAGTCCTGTGGAAGGCCTTTAAAAATGTTGTTTTGCTGTAAGATAAAACTGAGCAGTAAGACACTGCATTTTAGAAAATGTCCCACCTTTTCTCAGTAGGAAAATTATACAAATAACGATGAAATTGATCTAGTTGTCTCTCTGTTCTTCTTCTCTTGTCTACTCCATAAATGTCTAAAATAGCTCAGATGTCAGATGTGTTGTCTTCTTTGTATGGCATTTCCTGTGGGTTCTTTTTCTATGCTCTAATAATTCATTTTATAAGTTCATACTGTGACATACATACATAATATTTGCCCAAAGCAGTGATGGAAGAAGTATTCAGTATTCCTTTAATGAAGTAAAACTAGAAATACCACAGTCTAAAAATACTCAATAACAAGAAAAAGTGCCAGATTCAAAATGTTACTTAAGTAAAACTACAGAAGTATTATGCACTTAAGTGTCAAAAGTAAAAGTGCTCATCATGAAGACATGCTTCTTTTAGAGTGTTACATTATTATAGTAATATTATGTTATTTGTTTTTCTCACTGACAAATATATGTAAGAGCATTTTAACATTAACATTTAAGTAATGGTACTGCATCATATTGTAAGTGTATAATTGTATATAACATGTTTATAAAAAGAAAAGAGCAGACAATTTAAACAAAAGTTAGAATATCGATATCGATAATCTGATAGACTAGTAATTATAAATAGAAAATAAATGTAGCTGAGTACAAATGTTCCCTCAGAAATGTAGCACAGTAGTACAAAGTAGCATAAAATGGAAATACTCAAGTAAAGTACAAAAGCCACAGATTTACTTAAGTACAGTACTTGAGTAAATCTTACTACTACTTAGTTACATTCCACCACTGGCCGACAGACCTTTCACCACTGTCAAGCAGCTGCATTACTACAAAATCATTAAAATCACATCAGTGGAAATCACAATACTCTAATAAGACTTGTCTGCTTGCAATGAGTTTACAGGCATTTAAAAGATCATAGAGCAACAGGTGTGAAAGATCCATCTTCACATCATATAGCCTCCATGTAAAATCAATTATTCTACTAATATTGTTTTGCTCATAGAAACCGAAAAGGCATTCAATATATTTGTGTCCTTTTGGTAAATGGAAACTTTTTTAAAAATCTATCTTTACATGTCACAAAAAGAAAATATTTGTTTAGTGTTCTGCATCCCACCTTGCATGAACAAAAGCATGTGTGCATATGACATGATTGTGTGTGTTTGGCTGTATGAGGTGTGTAAGTGTGCAGATAGCACAGCGTGTCCATAATACGCAAAACAGTGTCCAACACTCTGCCTGTCTAAACAATAGGGAGATGGATGCCGCTCATGCAGTCAGCACATTACACACACAGGGCTCAAAGGCTTAGACTGGCTGCACTGAGGGAGAGAAAAAAAAGAGAGAGAATTTGAAGATGAAAGACAAAATAAATCAGAAAGAAATTGGTGGAGGGGAAAGAGAGAAAAAATAGAAAATTAATCAAGAAAGAAAGTGAAGTATAGAACTTGAGAACTGTGATTGCAAAAATAACTCTGTGTGTGTGTTTGTGTGCGTGTGTGTGTGTGTGTGTGTGTGTGTAGAAAGGCAGGCAAACTTTCTGCTGATGGCAGTGACTGTCCCCCACAATGGCGCTGCACAACAAAACAGGCAGCCGAGTCAGCATGACTTGTCCGCAGATAAGCAGCGTGACCTCTGACCCCGCGGTATGCTCCAAACAGCTCACAGCCAATGAGAAGTCAGAATTGTGGCTCTATAGACTCGAGCTGGTTGTGAATGTATATATATATCCACACTCACAACACCGGTGTCCATCACTTCCTCCAAAGGTCGGTCTGTTTCAACCTGCAATTGTAACTGTAAGTTTTCACTCAAAGGTCTTCTTACTTACTGCAAAAATGTTTGGAATGATAAGGGGAAGATTGCGGTTTTCCTGTCTGCTCACAGCAAGATTGACTCCTCTCTTAAACCTTAACTTTAGACTGAGTAAAATGCAGCAGGGTGTGGTGTGATGTTCAGTGGTTCATTCTGAGGTAAAACAAATGAAAAAAATGGGTGTCTAATCCTTTAATTTCTCAAAAATGGAATGTGGTAGGTTTGGACAGACTTGGGTTAGGACACACATTTAGGGGACATAGTAGGAACTTCACTGAGAATATACTACTTTGAGGACAAAATGAGACAAAAATTTGAAAAAAAGGCTGTTGGAGTCTTCTAAGAAATTGGTGATTAGTTATACTCTACAAGAAAAGACAGTTTATGAGGTTCATGGTAAGCACAATATAGAAGAAAAGATGAAGGAAATGTGTACTGGAATGTTTTAAGCTTAAAGCCTTTCATCAGGATCTACATTCAAACTATCCTTGAGGGCACAAAGTAGGTTTCTTTTGGGTTTACACTACAAAAATAAAACTACATCTGAAAATATATCTCCATATGTCACTCAGAAGCTAGACGTTTCCTTTTAACCCTCAGGCAAAAAAAGTGATATTTCTGTCTTCACCTGCACTCACTTTTAAATCATATTTTAATCTCAAGGTTGCTGATGTGATAGTAACAAGGTTATGAGTGTTGGACTGAATTTTTGTCCCTTCCTGGGCAGTTGAAGTATCCTTAGATTGGAGAGGAATCCTGCTAAAGTAACACATGCTAAGTAACACACCTGCTAAGAAACAAGAAACAGGAATTACATTCTTCATAAGTGCACAGTGATGTCTGAAAATGGCTGACTGTCTTTGTGCTTCTTCCTGTCTCTCTCCAGATCTGATCATGTCTCACTCAGGTGCTCAAGGCAGCATTGGCAGCCACTCAGCCATTGGGCTGCGCAATCAGAAGGTGCTTTCACTGTTTTTTAATGGACTACTACTTAAGACTGCAAAAACTAAAGTAATTGTGCACTTCAAAAATTAATACATTCGTCTGCTTTTCTTTTCAGATTTATCTCTATGAACACGAGAACTTCCAGGGCCGTAGGTTGGACCTGTTCGGAGAGAACCGTAACCTGGCTGAGAAGGGTTTCGAGAAAATCGGCTCCGTCAGGGTCGAGTCTGGACCGTACGTCACCAAAACCTGCCATTAAAATATGTGTTACAATATTGTCTAACTTTTCCCAGCGTGATTAGCAAAATAATTAAAAACTATCTATCTTTCTTTGCAGCTGGGTGGGTTATGAGCAGCAGAACATGACTGGTGAGATGTTCATTCTGGAGAAGGGAGAGTACCCCCGCTGGGACACCTGGTCCAACAGCTACAGGTGTGACCGTATGATGTCAGTCAGGCCCGTCAAGATGGTGAGTTAGGATCAGCCTGCAGGGTTTTTTTGTGTTGCCTTTCTTGTTTATTATGGCTACAAGTGCTGATTTTTATTTCTATTGATCAGTTCTATTTGCACCTCACATCTAACAAACCTCTCATCCATCTTTTAGTGCCACAGAGAGAAATGCTTTTTATTCCACTGCCAGCATTTTTGGATTAAAGCTTTTATTCGCTGACATGTTTAGTGTAAACAAATCCAAAACACTACCAGTATTCAATGTTTCCCCCCAGTGTTATTCTTGTTTTTTAAAGCAAAATTTTGACCACATGATCTTAACTTAATCTCACAATCTGTATTAAAAACTATAACTGACAAAAATCTGGGAACAGAAGCTGCACCGACTACATCCATCTGTATCAAAACTGTTTAACATTAACTAACTTGAAAATGTTGTATGTATCTTATAGGACCCCCAAGACCACAAGATCTGCCTGTTTGAGTGTCCAAATTTCGAGGGTCGTAAAATGGAAGTGTGCGATGAGGATATTCCTAGCCTGTGGTCTTATGGCTTCCAGGATCGTGTTGCTAGTCTTCAGGTCACCGGTGGAACGTAAGTCATTTTTAGTCCTTTCTCTGGAGTTGTTTTTATATACTGAATTGTAGATTGGCAGCAGTAGTGTCCAATCCAAAAAAACAAAGTAAGAGTAACGCACTAATAACAAGAGTAGAAGTGTTTATATGGGAGGTTTTAAGTCCACAATAAAGTGAGAAAAACTGGTAAGAACAGAATGAGATTGGTAGTTCACATGTGTTTCTCTCCTCCTCACAGCTGGGTGGGCTACCAGTACCCTGGCTACCGTGGTTTCCAGTATGTGTTTGAGATGGGCCCTTACAAACACTGGAACGACTGGGGCGCCCACCACCCCCAGATCCAGTCCATCCGCAGGGTGAGAGACATGCAGACACACCGCAGAGGCTGCTTCGAGATGACCGCATAAAGAGGAGTCCAGCAGACTGTGGGCTAACAGGAGGGAATAGCAAGGGGTCGGGCTTGCCGCAGTGCCAACCATCCCTTGGAAATTCTTCAACGGCCACTTAGCCACACAAGCTAATGGCTTTTGAATATTGTTATTGCTTTTGCTAGCAGGATTTGGAAGTATGTGTCATCATGAATGATCCTGTATGGGGTGAGAAGTTCTGATTGTCACAGACCTCCAGAGTAACTGTATTATTGGTAAAAATGGTAGCAATGCTCTCTGTCTACAGACCTCATACAAAGATAATATGATTTATAATATTTATTAAAGGAGGGTTATAATTGGATTGGTAGATTAAAGTTAATAGTTTGTGTTTATTAGTTTGTTTCACTGCCATTATAACCCTTTTATTTTATTTTATCTTATTTTATTTTTATCTACTCGCCTACGTGTTTCAGCTGAAATGATGCCAATAAGCCTGTTCACCAAAGCGCGCTCCCTCTACTGGGATCCCTAGATTTTAGAGAGTAAAGAAATAGATAGATATCATATCACTCCTCACACAGCTACTACCATGGACAGCTCTCAGCTCTGCACATTGCCCTGCAGTAAGTTTGCCAAGCAGAAGGAGGCACTATCTCCTCATCGCAAAGCAAAAGGCTTCTGGTCAAGGCTCTGATCGGGTTCAGTGACTGGAGAAAGCTTGTGGCCAGCCTGTGATTAACAAGAGACAGGTGGCTGTGCAGGGTTGTGTTTTACAGATGTGACTATCTTTTCGGATGGCCCGTTTCAGCTCATTGATGGGGCTGTCCAGAAGATTTGCATTTTACACTTTCTCAGGGAAGCTGGCATCTGGAAAGCAACTTTCCAATGGAAACAAATGAAATAAAAAAAATATATTATGAACATGAAAGATACTCTCATCTACTTCTTTGTTTCCTTACTTTTTTCCTTGAGGGTAATGATGGTCTTTTTACTAGGCATTTAACAAAAAACAGAACATTGTTAGAGCTTAATTGTTGCCAGCTCAAACCTTGAGTATAAGACATTTCTGTCTTTTTCAGCTCAACTTTAGGTTTAAAGGACAGGTTCACAATTCATAAAACAACAGTAAGGTGCTCATAGGAACACGGAAAGAGGTTTTCCTCGCTATAATCATTCCTCCTGTTCATACTGGCTATTAAAAGATCCCCTTCAAATGTGCTTTTAGTGTAAGTGATGGGGGCCAAAATCCAAAGTGATTTTGATTCACAGTCATTTTGTGCAAAAATGCATTTAAAAGTTTATCTGAAGCTTATATGAGGCTTCAACAGTCTGAGTTAGTCATATCAAGTGGATATCTGTGTTTCCTCTGACAGTGTTTCCCTGTTGAGCTGCAGTGGAAGTATAGTAACAAAAAGAGCAACTTTGGCACTAAAATACTGTAACAATGAAGGCATAGACTGTTAAAAATAATGGATATAGCCACCGTAACGTCACTATTGGTTTGTGGACTCCAATTTTGAAGCCTTAGGTTTGCATTTTGACTGTCGCCATCTTGGATTTTTGGAGCCAGCGGTGACCATATTTGGACGAGAGGGTGGAGCTGACCCTATCGCTGGCTGCTAGCTTGGTTAGCAGTTGTGCAGTTACAGTCTATGATTAACTGTTTTAATGCTAATTTTCACTACCAAAAAATGGCTTAAACCATTTAAACAAAATGTACTTAACAGAACATCAAACTCCTCAGAGGGTCTTTCAGTACAACCAAATGCTGAACAAGACTTTTTTAGGCAACCAAAATGTTACAATTAACTTTCATGAACTGAAAACACACTGAAGAAGCAACGGGTACAGCTACACCTATACTCTGTGAATCTGGGGTTAAGCCATGGTTATGTTACCTAACCAATGTTGGCTCCGTGGTAGTGACTTGCCTGTGACAGCACCCACCTGTCACTCAAAGCAGCCACACCCTTAATTGTGTATAACTTTGAGCCTTAATAAAATTTAAATGTACAGTACAGTTGTCATGAACGAAAAAATTAGCTATAGAGACCAAAACCGTTTTTTATACCAGGCTGTAAACATGTTCATTTCTTCTGTAAAGTTGAACATTTTAACATGTGGGTCTATGAGGATTGATTCACTTTAAGAGCCAGCCTCAAGTGGCCATTTGAGAAACTGCATTTTTTGGCACTTCCTTGTTGGCTTCATTTTTCAGCCCTGGAGGTTGCCTCTTGGTTCAAATCATCCTTGATTCACTTGACTTGACTAATTTGGACGGCTGAAGCTTCATATTACCTTCAGATAAACTTTTAAATACATTTTTGCAAAGAAGGAGGCTTCTGGATTTCGTCCCCATCACTTACATTGTTAGTGCATTAGGAAGGGATCTTGTAATGGCCAGTATGAACAGGAGGAACGATTACAGCAAGATAAACCTATTTCAATATTCATTTGTGCACCTCACTGTTGTTTTAAGACAAACTTGAAAAACTGTGAACCTATCCTTTAAGGTAACTATAACTATAATAACAGCTTCCTATGTGCGGAATCAGTGCCAAACAGGGGTAAAACCATAACCTACACAAAATATACAGTATATTTTTAAGAGATTATTTCTGACACAAACTACCCTGGAGGCAGCAGCTCATCTCTGAATGGAGAAACGAGCATTGAGTAGCCTACTCAGATACTCTTCCTGAGTAAAGCCCGGCCATGCACGCACCGGTGTATGAGCAGATGACGAGGAGCGCAGACTGTCAGCCACGCACCAGTGGTCGGTTTAAAGCCACAGGATTTGGATTAAATAGCTTGTGAGAGAGCCGATGAGCCTTGAGCGAGGGAGGGAGGGAGGGAGCTAAGGGCTGATTTTTATCTTTTACCGGATCGAGAAGGGGAGGAGGCACGGAGAATGAGTTATTCTTGTAGCAGCACTGAGCCTGTTTGCTGTACGGTGTATTAGTCAGCGCGCAACTAAAGGCTCCGACGCAAGTCAATCGGCTCCTGTGGCGACGACAGCCGAGAGCATCAGAAAGCTTCAGTCCCTGCCAGGTTGCTCGCCACATAAGCCCTTCTCGTTGGACATGAAAGTGCAGCAAGGCTGCAACTCATCAGACATGGGGATCCCGGTTACAACCGAAGAAGAATTGCGCAGAAATACCGTAATATCGCCCGAGGATGTGCTTGGGTTACAGAAGATCACCAAGAGTAAGTAACCTGCTTTTGTAATTGGCATGATGGAGAAGAGTAGTTAAAGCCTTACAGTTAGAGGAGATTAGTGCAACCCATCTGCTGTTGCATTTGTGTATATACTGCACTTCAACATAGCCTATTCCGTGTGTTAATTTGTTGTTTTGGTCTGTGTCGAGCAATCACACATAGATACCATGGACAGCGACTGTCTGAGAGCACCTGAAAGACTCTCCATGGCTTTAACTACCACTTTTAGCCAATATGTGTTACAGCCAGTGAGCAGTTATACGTTTAATATGTTGCCCAAGAGCCCTTCAGAAGGACAGTGCTGCTTCTCTGTTCTCAATGAGTCAAACAGCATGTTGTGTATGAGTGTGCATCGCTCTGTATCCTTAGCGTGTAGGTAGAGAGTAAGCAGAGACTAAAACAGAGAGAGAGAGAGAGAGAGAGAGAGAGAGAGAGAAAGTGAGTGCCTCCCATATCCTGCTGATAAAAAAAAAGTCTGGCTCTTACTACATCCTCACCTCAAGACACCTGTGGCTCTGAGGTAACAGGTGGCCGGAGATGTGATCCACTGATTATAGCTCATCACAGACAGTAGACAGTTGGAAGGAATACAAATAAGTAATACTATCAGCCTGTTGTTTAACATATTCAGTTTATGTAATGAAAGCAGGAGAGTGTTGGATGTTTTAGTCAACCGGTGGTTTCTTTTGAGCTGCTATCGACAGAAGAGAGGCAGAGAGGAAGAATTTCAAACTTTGAACTTGGTGAATCGATCTCATCAGTACCACATAATGTCATACACTGTCAGACCTGACTTACTTATTTGATACAAATAAAAATCATGTCCTCACAAGCTGACCAAGATGCTTCAGCCTGATGCTTCAGCCCATTCAGTTACAGTACTGCTGCTGTGTTTGAGAGTGAGATTAGACTGAATGTGTGAAATGTGTGTGTGAAACAAGCATATGTCCAAGCACAGTCAAGATAGTATACTTTTTATGGAGGTGGCAGGTTACTGCTGAGCCACTACAAATACCTGAAGCCTTTAGTTAGTTAAATCTAATGATAAGCATGAAAATTTATGACCTTAGAAATGTTAGTTTGACACATTTAAAAGAAATTTTAAATCATGGTCTACGTACTAGTTTTTTTTCTTTCGAGTTTTCATCGGTGAATGTGAACAAATTATCATTAGAGACCATTAGATGTGACTGAAAGCTCTGGAAAAAGATGGTAAGTAGACATTTTTTGTGTGCAGTATTTTTTTTTGTTTTTTTGTCAAAGACTAATATGATTCTGACACTTGACCTGACTCCTAATTTAAAACAAAATGAATTACTACAAACGTGAAGGAAACCCACATTACATGCCAAGAAAATGAATGTGAAAGTGAATATTTTTAAGCTACAATTAATAAACCAAATGTTAACAGTGAAGTTACGCCACCAAAAACCTTCAAAACACTGGATTGGAACCTGTTTTCACTCTCAAAATGATTAATGGGTCTTTTAATAAATTGGCTAATACAAGACAACAATCTAATGAAGTTGTCTATATTTTATGATACTGTAAAAAGGTTTATTTACACCAGAAACTGATGTGTGAAACTGAATTCCCCTAAAATACAAAACCTCCCAAATTTTAACACCAACTCTCTGCTCTGAGACCATCACATCTGCTTTCATTTGGTACTTCCTCAGCGGAAAAGCAATGCCAGGGCTGCGTCAGTGCGATAATACCTAAATCACTCATGATGGTGCAGTAATCTCCGCTCTCCACTGACATGTAATCTGGATTATGTCAGGAGGGCTGTAACGCAGCATTCTGCAATGGCGTGATACACCTCAGGTAATTAATGACCCTGGAGTCAAAGTGTAAGTGAGTGAGTTTACATTGAGGATATCAGATTAAAAATGTAGTTGCTGTGTTCCATCGTCATTCATTTACTGAGTTTACACAGCTGCAAATAGTTAAAAAAAGATAAAATCTGTGTAATGTCCTCTAAAATTTGATATTTGATGGTTAAATATGTTTTTATAACCTGTCAGAAATGAAATTTATTTTAATATGATGATATTGGGGTTTATCTGATGTTAAATCTGTCACCTCCTGTGTTACCTGTTTAATGATGGGAGCATAAAAACGCCTAAGATTTCTGCCCAAACCCAAATCCTTTTAAAACGACAGACCATACAAAAGACCTATACCACAGAGATAAGCATAGGCATTCAGGCGTTTTCTGCTGCAAGAAAAAGAAAATCACAGCTAGAAAAGAGGGAAGCAGAAAATGCCTCACCCTGTGGTGTAAATGACTTTTCCAGTTGTGCTTTTGGGAAGTAAATGCCACCATTTTGGGGCAGCCCAGCTCCAGTCTGTCACGGTGGTTCAGCGCCGATAAGCGAGACACGGCACCACATTGTCACACAGGCAGAGAGGAGGAGAAATATAATCCTGGCAGCAGAGAAGCACCGCTGTGATATGAAAAATGGCACACTATCAGTTTGCTGTTTACATGACGGATGATTTATGATACGCAGGCAGACAGAACATAAACAGGAATACTGCTGTTGCCAAATAAATAGATAATAACAAGAATTACAGCAATTACTGATGGACAAAAGTGTGAAATAGGATGATTCATGGTAACATTGAACACACAACTTTCCCTGTTTAATATATATAATTGGTTTATCAGTGTATTTCTGGCATCCTTTTGTAGTGAAAATGTTATTTTCTTCTCTCTTGTACAGACTTTCTTTCAATCCACCATGTCTAATTGTGCCTCTGTGTGCTGGAGAGAGTAGTCAAAGCAAGAGAGGGAGAATTTCCTGTTGGAAAAAAAAGTGAAAATTGTGCCTCTAAGTGAAAATGCTCTTTAGCAGAGGTAGGAGTAAGTCACACATGTGCAAGTCACAAGCAAGTCTCAAGTCTTAAAGCTATAATATGTAACTATTCCACATTAAAATGTCTAAAAACGACTAGACCTATGTTATATTTTTTTCAGTTGTGTACTAACATTATCCCAAATGTTTCCAACAATTTTCAAAACCCAGAGAAATCTGTAATTTTAATCAAGGTAACGGTCCGTTCGTTTCATTTGTTCGCCTGTCAATGGCATCATATCCCCTTTACCAAAGAGTATACGCATACAAGATAATACATCAGCGCTGTGGTTATCCGCCAGAAACTGTCATAAATTGACTTAAATTCACTTTTAAGCCACATTTTTAAGATAAACCTTTTAGATCTTGGTTGTTTTTAACTAATCTTTTAATGGGATGAAGGATTTTAGTCATCGGACGTCTGGAGTTAGCAGCAGCTCGGCTAGCAGCTCCTCCCAGACGTCCTGTGCCCACCAAACAGCGACAGAGAAACACTGATTTTTAACGTGAAACTACTTTAGTCAGTGTTTTTACCGTTTTTAATCCCCTTGTACATTTGTTTTTGGAGAGGAGGAGACCTCTGCAGATAATTCGGCTCCCGGTAAAAACCTGCTGAATGTCTAGATCTTAAGTTATCAGAGAAACAAGCTGAACAAATGTTAGCAGCAGCTCGGCTCACAGCCCTTCCTTACGTTCTGTGTCTGCCGAACAGCATCGGAGAAACACTGATTTTTTACATGAAACTGCTTTATTCAGTGTTTTTACCTGTTTTAATCACCGGGTCTGTTTGTTTTGGAGAGGAGGAGACCTCTGCGGATAATTTGGCTCCTGGTAAAAACATGCTGAATGATGAAAACTGAAGTAATCCTATCCCAGAGAAGCTGGTTGTTTAATAATGAAGACAATAACTCTCATGATCCCACGCTACTTCAGAACCTCATCAAACCTTGTCTTTTGTTATTGTTTTGATTGAGAGACCCCTAGCGGCAGAAATTACATACTGCACATTTAACCTTCAAGTCTCGAGCAAGTTCCAAGTTATTGTGGTGAGAATCAAGCAAGTCAAGTCAAGTTCCTGCTATAATTCAAGCAAGTCACAAGTCAAGTTAGCTAGTTAGCTATGCATCCTGCAAACAGCTGTGTTTAAAAAAGAAAAATAGTAATAATAAGTAGCGTCTTTCTTTCACTCACTTCCAAAACAAATGCATGCTAACTGAGCTAGCGATCTTTACGACATGAGGTGGTGGTGCTCCTGGGAAATGCAGTCTTCATTCCGGGAAAACACTACCACTTTTGTCCACAGGGGCCGCTAAAATCCACAGAAAACGAAAGTTCCTTGCAGTAACTTTAACGCTAGTTTTCTAGCTAACATTTGACCAGCCAATAGGTTAGCTAAAGAGACACATTCATGTACCTCTCTTTGTGGGTTTTGCAGTGATGGATGAAGTTGGATGTCGTGGTAGTCATGTCACTGATTTTTGAGTTGCAGACCTTGTAAACCGCTGTTCTCTTCTCACTGCCATCATCGACAACAGAATCCTTGAATCCAAATTTTATTATTTTTGGACTAGCCCCCTCCATGATAGCGGCCTTGTGCGTTGGCCTCTGTCCTAGTAGGTTGTATGCATTGCACTAGAAATCACCCAATCATGTTTAAAAGACAAAATGTAACTTCTCAGTATATAGAAAAATGCACCTGTTTAATTAAATAGCTCAGCTGGATCATAGAACCCCAAGAGCCCCATATTACCAGCCCAGCTCATCATAAATGTAGATGAAGGGGGAGAGAAGGGGATGAGATCGAGCTAACATGAACCTCATAAATTGATAACCAGTTCAACAGACATATTGGCTTACCTTCACCTCTGAAAAAGTTGTAGCCAAGGCTGTCTGGTCCTGTTATTCTGTTTTTGATATAGTCACTAGGGCTTACCGTACAAGGATGAATGGTGTGTTCAGCTTCTAAACAAGATAAGACAAGTGTCAAGGTCGGAGTTTGCTTGAAACAAACTAGTTCATACAATTTGTTGTCTGACCACGTCTAAAGGTAGAAGTGCTTATAGCTGTTCCAAATTCCCTCAAGGTATGGTATCAAGTCTGTCAAATTTGGATAACCGTGCACTTTGTTCATCAAAGGCATCCATGGTCAGCTCGGCACATGAAAAATGACCGAGGTGGTTGTGTGAAGAATATAAAAAAGACACCTCACAATCTGGTCGGCTGCAGCCCCCCTGTGTAGTGTTTGTGGGGGGAAGGGGTTTCAGATGCAGCTTGATGATCTGACAAGCTAACACTAAAGTAAATTTCCATCAATATCAAATGAACTGTGATGACAACAATTTATGTTTTGTTCTATACCTGACCTTAAGCTGCTATCTGATGTTAACAAATCTCGTAGTAAGAATCCTAAAATATTTTCTCTCTCAATCAATCAGAAATTCCAATAATTTTAACCTCTTGTGGTCTCACTAGATCTCCATTATATTTACTTACTAAATAAGTGAGCACATTTCAACAGCAGTACCAAGATAATTCACATGAATACATCATGTCCAGGTGAAAAACGCAGAAAGATACCTTCACAAAGTAAAAACAAAACTGGAATTATTATGTAATGAGATGTAGGAGCTCTACCGCACCAGATCCTCTGTTGCACTGCAGGTATTTTTGACTCAAAGGATCTACATCTGTGTGTCATTTTACCTCGTCCAGATGATTTACTCGGAACAGTCCGGTTCCTTTTACACTAATGGGCGATCAATTATTTGGCATTAATGAGTCTGGGACACAGAGCAGTGCTTTATCTACGTCAGGCGGGATCTCCACTCTGTGATGTCTGCCAACACAATGGATACAGCTTTAATTAAAATTGATTGGTGCAGCCGGTTCTTAATCTCCCATGTGCAGCTGTCACAAGGTTACTCTTTCATAGTGATCTGACATGAAGAGAGGCGGCTCGTTGCGTCCACATCGGTAATCAACACAATCTGATGAACTTCACTCACTCTTTGAATTAGGAGGTTATTGTCAGACTCAGGATCACATTAACTCAATATTTTATTATGTTAAGGGGTTAGGGGTTAGGTAAGAGAGTACTGTCCTATAGTGTAAAATCAGCGTATCAGAATTTGATAGTGACTAGTGATGACTGGCTCATGCTGATATTTCTGGCTGGTTGAAGCTCAGTTTTGAGGTCCCACTCTTTAATCCTAACTCTCCATTTTTATTCAGCTGCCTCTATCAGGTCAGACCAGCATGCAAAGCAACCCTGAAGGCACTCTTACTAGCGGTAAGAGGTGAATAATCCTGAATACCTCAATTTGGAGATGCATGTCAGTGTTTAAATATAATAAAATAACTTTTTTAAATCTTAGCATTGCCTTTACTGACTTTGGGGCTCCTGGTTGTGACATGAGAGCAGCTGTAATGCTGTAGTTGCTTCTGGTAACTTGACAGCTTGAATCACACATTTGCTTCCATTGTAACTTTTGCATATAAATCCTATATGAGGTTTAATTCCCAAACATTATCACATGTAATGTATTTTACTGTAGATGCAGCATTTTTTTCTTCTTCGGCAATTTCATTCATAATTAATTCATAACTCAAATGCAAAAACAACAATCCTTTAAAAGAATCAGTGTTACATTTCCTGCTGCTCGATGCCTGAAAGCCTTTTAGCTTCTTTCTCAGAACGTCGGCTACAAACTGTCACTGTCCACAAGGCTTTTGGTCTTCTTAGTTCATGCCCTTAGAGAGGAAGAGGAGGGGGAAAAGTGGAGGCAGGAAGACAGACAAATCATTAGCGTCCATCCAGGTTCCTCTCAAAGCCTGAGCCTAAATGTGACAGAGTGGTCAGGATGTGCGTGTGTATGTGTGTTCCTGGGGAGAGAGAGGTTAGATCACACTCAGTAATGAAGTGGTATCATGTGGTTTACCTGAAGAACAGACACTGCCTATTGAGCTACTGATTCATGCTGCACATTTCCAGCTTTTAACTGCAGTCTGACCATCACATAACCCATTGAGCTTGATTCTTTTTACATGTATTTGAGCACAAATGTGTCCTTTTATTTGTAATTTTGCAATCGTGACTTTCCAGTTTGGGAAATACAGTACATTTATTTGCAAAACTTTGCTTAGACTGGAGACAGGAGGAAACAGCTAGCTCACTAATTAACATGCATGTCGTTTGTTTAATAATTGGGAAAGTGGTGAAAGGTGCTGGTCAGCAGATTTTGTTACCTTTGGACAGTCAGGCTAGCCGTTTCCCTCTGTTTCAAGTCTTTAAGCTAAGCTAACCAGCCGCTGGCTGTACCCTTATATTTAACCAATAGACACAAGAGTGGTGTCAATCTCTCAGCAAGAAAGCAAATAAGTGTATTTTCCAAAATGTAGTTTGCTATAACTGTTTTGTTTTTGTTTTTTTAAATTTTTTATGTTGTTGTTTTTCCAGCTTCATGGTTCATTGTCATTCTCACCCAGAGAGCTTAGATCACAATATGTGTCCTGATAAAACCGTCTCACAGAAGATTTTTTTTTTTCACTCTGTGATTCGGGCAGGAGAAAGATAAGAGAAAAGAATCTCATCTGCATTCAGCTGCTCAGAATGCAACCTCTCCATGAACCTCACCGTTTGCAAGTTTGCCTACAGGTGCTGCTAACTGAGAGACATGAAACAGCCTGCTGCAGCCTGCCTGCCATACTCAGGTGCACTGTACATAATGATGTGAACATCAAGGTGCCGTGCTAATGTCACTAGTTGGCTGCGGGTATAGATTATCTTAACGTGAAGACAGATAAACATGTCTCCATTGTTCTTCCTCGTGTTCTGGGATGAATTCAACACAGTGTCTCAGCACTGATCGGAAACCACAGAGTCAAATGGAATGAATAAGGCATGTGAAGTCAATCCCTGTGGCTGAAAGTCTGTAACTCCAGGCTAATCTTGGGGATTAAAGAGCTATAAGTGGCAGCTCGCTCACTCTTGTTTGAATGCCACTTCGGTGTCAGACGGGCCCTGTGTATCTGAACACAGGAACACAGCATGACTCAAGACTTGGTGCTAATTTTACTCTGTTTTGAGAGGCTGCTGCCAAATCTTTTCGGTCCAGAGTCCAAATTATTATGTTTAACAAGAATATGCTGTTGGTCCGTGACTAATGTTAGCATAGATGAGATTGATGAATAGAGACCACACAGAAAAATACTTTTCAAGGCTAAAAACAGAAAAAAAAGGTGTATGAAAATTACCTTTGAAAAGTAAAGCATTGTAAATTCCTCCTCCAAGCAAGTTTAGAAAGACTAGGGTGTAATTATGGCAGATCACCTGCGCTGAGAGTTAATGACATGTCTCCCCAAAGGGACAATAAATCATAACATATCGCACTTCATATTGTAATTGAAGTCAATGTTGACATCTTAATATTCTGCATTAAATTCAGTCTGTTTCAATTCCTGATTCTTGCTGTGCTTCAGGGTTATGAAATCAGGCAAGAGAAAGCCCTCCATAGGATGGGGTCTCAGGTAAACCTTCATCAGATCCCAGATGTGGAACATTTCATTTGCATACCACTGATGCCTAAACGGAGATACTCTCCTTTGATTTGCTGCTGCACCTTGTTGTTGCGGAGCAGCCAGGTGGATGAGGGGAAGGAAAAAGACAGGCTAATCGAGCTGGCACACTATCAGAAGGAGGGTTGCTAGGTGACAGTGTTGAAGGAAGTGAAGTGGAGCACTTCATATGTTTGTGTGTGTGTGTGTGTGTGTGTGTGTGTGTGTGTGTGTGTGTGTGTGTGTGTGTGTGTGTGTGTGTGTGTGTGTGTGTGTGTGTGAAAAATGAAGAAAAAGGAAAGAACTGAGGTATGAAACATGTATATCATGGTGCTTTTTGGAATATTGGACTGGAACAGTAGTTTTTCCCTCATAATTTCAATACAAGATGATTCATGCAGTAGGAAAATGTAATGTTTTAATATGAATCTACATTACAGCCAGCAGTCAGTTAGCTTAGCTTAGCCTGGAAACACTGGCAAACCGCTAGTCTGGCTCCATCTGAAAGTAACAAAATCTGTCTAACTGCACCTCCAAAGTTCACAAGTGTACACATTATATCTCATTTGTCAATATGTACAAAAACTTAAGTGTAAAAATTAGTAAAAAAAAATGTTGTGGTGTAAGGGAGGGTTATGTGCAGATTATTTTCAGTGGAAAAGCCAGCTCGAAAAGTCACTGGTTGTTGCTAGATGAAGTCATGTGCTAATTTACATATCTGTGTCGTAACAACACAACCATATATAGGCCTATACAAATGAAAGTAGAGAAAATGAAGTCAAACTGGGAAAAAACACACTGGAATAAACTCACTATTGTAAACTCTGTGTATTTTTTTTTTAAAACAACTTAAATAGTCGAGACAAGTTGAATTGTTTAGAATAAAGACAAAGGAGAAGTAGTTCCCTGGTCAAACAGTGCAGATCAGTGATTGGTCAACTGAAGGTGTCGCCCACTGAGTGCAGTCAGTCCAGAGAGCTCCAGCAACATATTTCCCGTACAGACATGACAGTGTTATTGATTTTCTCTAAGTCATGACAAGACAGCGAATACACATAATTCCCAAGATTATTAAAATTACTCCTTTAATATTCATATTTGCAGACATGTTTCCTTATGTTTTGGTCCTGCCTCTGTAGTGCTTTCTTTCTTCATTCCTTCACCCACTTTCCTCCAGCATGCAACTGTTTACGCTCACTGTGTACCAATTTTCCAGTGGACTACATTCATTATAGATTGCCAAGTACTGAAAATTATCATTCATTTCGAATCATATTATTTAATTACTCTCACAAAAAGTTTGAGAGTAATTTTGAGAGAGCTGGATTGTTTTTGGGCCATTCATAAATAATCAACAATTATCAACCTGTTTGGTGGATTTTCTCTCAACTCTGTGTTTTCAGAAACCAATTTAACACCTACCCACTCTTTGATAAATGAGACTGTTTTGCCTAAATTAAGAAAAGTAACATTTTATTCTTCTAAATATCCTCAAATGCACGCCTAGGCATCTGTTATTACTGTGAAACAGGGCCCTGTTTAGTCATAAAAAGGACTGTAACAAACTGCATTCATTCAAATATTCAAGACGTCTTTGCCATTTTTTCTCCTCAAAAGCACATTATCCTCAGTCTCTCTGTGTCCTCTGTCAGTATCATTTTCTCCTTGTTTCTCTCTGGCCCTCTCTATCTTATTGAAACTGAAAATGACTCTCATCATTCAGTTTGTGTATTATGTTCCTTTTCTCTCCCGGCAGCTCACATCTCATTTTATTGTCACTAAACAGTGAGCATCTGAAAAAAGAGGCTGATTTTTTTATTACTACTCCTCCAAATCTCTGAAAGGCAGCAGAGTCGGCCATCATCAGTCAAGCTGTTCTGTGTGTAGAGGCTGTGAAGTCTGAAATCAAAGTGTGTTGCGGACTTGGTGACGAGCTCTGAGTTTCACATGACATCGTCACGTGTGAATTCTCACACTCACAGGGTGGCTTCATTGATCAGATGAAATGCCGCATCTGTCTTATTCAGCAGGTTTGGCAGGCAGCCATCTCTGATTCACAAAATGCATTGATCGGTCATCTGCCCACGAAGAGAACAGCTTGATAACAGCTACAGTCAGAGATGCAGTCAGAGTATTCAGTCCCGTTTTTATCAGAAATGATCAGTTCAGTAGGAACACTCATTTTGGCAATCTTACTGAAATTAAGACTAGTAGACAAATATATATTTTACCAGTTATTGTTATAGTGATATAGTAGATGATTAGGGGGTGAAAAATTATGGTTTCAGAAGATATTTACACAATTTTTTGAGAAATAAAATAATTACTAACGTGGAGATGATGCATAATTAATTAATTTCATTCTATTAAAACATTTTGGAAAATTGTATCAAATACAGTGTATTGTGTTTTTTAATGTGAGGACAATATGTGAGGATGAATTTAATCTGTATAAGCATTTTACAATTAACAAAAATCTCACACAATATTATATTTCCCAGCTCTACTCTGAATATCATGCTGAGGCTGCATTTATAGCTTGAACACACCTCATTATGTGATACTTTATTGAAGCTTTATTTCCATTTCGTGTCCAGTTTCTAACACAGTGACAAAGACCTCTGGCTAATTCTAAAAACAGCACTACTCTAAATGTCATTGACTCGGCCTAAGAGCCTCATGTACATTAATTTACTGGTTTTTAAAAAGGAGCCTTGAAAATATTATTGGGTATAAGTTATGTTGCAAACACTGTCATAGCATTGTGACTGCATATATTTTTAGCAGAGACAGATTAACACTCTTGGGGGCAAAAATAAACCACCTAGTGATTCCCTGTTTTCTCTGATTGTCTCTGATTGTGCACTGTGTATAAATTGTTTAATAATTAGTTTGTGGTAACTTCATTAAACACAAATTTACTCAGGATTATGTACCATGTAAGCACAATATTAGCAACGTAGTAAAACTAGATTTTAACTCAGGGCCCCTCTACAAGACAGATTGTTAAGAAATACATAATAATCAGGTGTCACTTCTATTGTTTCTTATTATATTGTGCTTTCACAGTATTATCAAACAATCTGCAATGAATCAATTGACGGGTCCCTGGGACAGTTACCCAAACTGCCCAGTTGGTAATCCAGCCTTGATTTTAATAGTATGAGCAGAAGTGCTAAACATCAAAGCTGTATGCTGAAGAAGGTATTAGAGTAGAGATGGTATTACAGTATTTGATACACTTTATGATTAATGGTAGCTTATGTTCTAGTCAAGATGATTTGACTTATTTCTCAAACTCTCTATGATTACTTTCCATCAGGCCAGTGATGGAAGTTTTGCTTCACTGAAGTAACACAGTCCCAGACTAACAGTAGGCTTACAGTAATATTCTCAGAGCAGATAAGCCCCTCACATCAAATGAACTGGCACTAGAGGGCACTGCATCAAACAGCCTCTCGCTAACCCTCTTATAGTATTTTGGAAAGCAATATAAAGGGACTTTTTTGAGCAAGAGCAGCTTTACATGGAAATATCCAGATCAGTCTTCTAGTGAGCATGTGATGTTTGCCATGGCAACGCTCCACTCACATCTACAGTTTGTTGACATGAAGTCGTCACCAGAGATGAGCCGAGATCAGTCTGCCATGTGCACAAGAAGCCATTTAAATGCAAGATATACATACAGTATCATACTCTGCATACATGTACTGTACATGCACACATGTTGATTCATGAAAACATGTCTCCTCCTGGCATTTACACACTTGTATTTATGAATGGTCCATTAGTCCCTGACATGTTTCTAAACACGTAATCAGTCAACACGTGGTTGTTTATTGTTAATAACCGGAGCTACTGAATTATTCATTATTATTTTTAGGGGGAGGATGCATGTCATTAAATGTGGTTTCATGTGAGTAATAGTGAGGCTGCATAATTGTGGAAAAAATGTGGAAATTAACAAAGTATTTCAGCATCAGTGACGATCAATGATGTCAATGAAAACAATGAAAACAATGATTACACAAGTCAAAAAGTGGACATAACCAGATGAAAGAGTTGACTGTTTTACATAAGTTCCATTTTTAAACCATTTTTTTATACTCTGAAGGCCACTTAAAGTAGTTTGTTGAAGGCTGTAATGTAGAACTCATAAAGAAAGTATCTTTGAACTGATTTGTATACCTGCAGACATGAGTTATACATATACCAGTATGAACCAGCATGAATATTGTTGAGGATTTATTTCTTTGTTTTTCTTTGTCTTTGACAGTGACAATGCACATTAAACAACATCACTGTAAATGTGTCAGCGTTAGCCAAAAGGATAATTGATAATAATAATGGCGGGGATGAGGGTGATGATATGTACGACTGTTGATGTGAATAGTAGCATTATAGAGTTTTAATCTAGACTATTAGTCACAAGTTGCACATGAGGCAGGCAATCTTCTATATTTTTCTTATTGTCAACAAATCTCATGTGCAGAGTCAAACCAATAATGAATTGATCCGAATTGAGCTGAAATCTGTATGTTTCATAATTAACATGTCACAAGATCAACTAAAACAGTATATGCACAGCACACTCTCACATGCTCTGCTTTATTAAGTTTGTCATGTGATGCCTGTTGTTTGACAATGGTGCAGTCTGACTCACCACTTCTGTAAAAAAAAAAAAACATTTTTGCATCGACTTTATCAAATTAGTCAATGACTTTCTCTGCATGGGATCAACCGATAACTGAGAGATGTCACAACAAGCTCTCTGTCTTCTTTTCTGTAGTTTCACTGTCAGCTTTTATTAAAGAGGACATCTGAATGGAGTCACATGAAGTGCTACTTATCATCACATGAAATCTGTGATATTCACCTGGCTTAACATCAGCAAAATATGCAGTCTACTGTATTTCTGTGAATAGAAAGCTCTAAATAGTCCTGTTTCACAAGAAGAACATTTTTAGCCGAGGTGTCAGGTATACTGTGCTGTTCTTTATGAAAAGGTCTATAAATATCCGCAAGCAGGTGGCTAAAGCCTGTGTGGCCCATCTGCTCACTAACCCTCGGAAGTGCAACTGTGTGAGTTTGTGTGTGTGGATGCTTTCTGGTGTGTTTATCTTGGTAATAAATTGAGTGTAACTTATGACCTCTGCTGCTACCCCTTCGCTGTCTTTTCTGTATGAAATCATGAATGAGAAGGACTTGTCAACCTTATGCAATATAGACTGCCAGTAATAACTGCCTCTACCATAACCCTAATGAGATAGTAGGTGTGTGCATGTGTGTGTGTGTGTGTCTAAGTGTGTGTATGTGTGTGTGTGTGTGTGTATTTCCCAACCGGTCAGTCCATGTGATGGTAAAACACAATAAGCCTCTTAGGTCTAATCCTGCCCCGTTGGGAGGAGAGTGTCTCTCTCTCACACACACACACACACACACACACATAGTGCAAGCACGGCCAAATCTGTCACCCTGCTCAGGGTAGTTGGCTTGCTTTCTTCCAGCAGCCTCTGGACAAAACTTGGAGGTAATTTAAAAGTTTGTGGTTATTGTTGCTGTCATATTTCAGGACAGAATAAGATGTATTAAAAAACATCTTCTTTGCCTTCTTGTTGCCACACTGATGAGCATCAGTAGAAAGACAGACATGCACCTGACAACAGATATTACTCTATCTTTGCAGAGAAAGACTGACATAAAAGGTTTACTTTATTCACAGTGATATCATGAAAAGTACAAAAAATACAGTGTTTTGCAGTATTTATGTTGATATTGTCTAAAAGGCTTTTTTTTTCTTTCACCGTTTTTAGATTACCTTTGTTCTCCAGAAGAAAATGTCCACATGATCGACTTCACTAGGTTTAAGATCCGTGACATGGAAACAGGGACAGTCCTGTTTGAGATCACCAAACCTCCAACACCAGGTCAGCTCACCACCTCAGAAACTAAATACCAGATTATGACATACATGTACACATCCTGGAATATATTATTCAGATTGAGTCATGTTTCCTAACCCTCTTTCTATAGTTTTCTTTAAAGGGGTATTTGATGGTATTCTTAAATTTCATTTTTGATGTATGATATTTTCTTTCTCCCCATGACTATGCGAGAATAGAAAATGTTGTAATTTGTATTTTCTGTAGTCTGGTACTTAACATTGTAGCATTTGTATCACTGTGTTGGAGTTTGAAGTTTGAATTCAACATCTTGGCAAATTTTTTCACTTCTTTTCTTTCGAATGTCATTGCTTTAGCGGGAGGCAAAAAGCAGTGCGACCCCAACGCCGGACGATTTGTCCGATACCAGTTCACCCCAGCCTTCCTGCAGTTGCGGCAGGTTGGAGCCACGTAAGTCACTGTTCAGTGTGTGTTTTATGTGTCTATTTGAAATGAAGAAATGGAGATTCGGGGGAAATAAAGAAAGACTGTGTGTGTGAGAGAGAGAGAGAAAGAGAGACAGACAGAGAGAGAGACATGTGTCCTGTCCTTGGAAAAGCCTAATGATGCAATAACGTCCGTTCCAACCCTGCTGCTCTGACAGAGGACTCACACCGGATGTAGGAGGTGTGTGGGCTTTAGTGTGGGCAACAGGCTGAGGATGATTAGTGTGAACATACAGAACAACCCACCTGCTGAGTCAGGCACCAAATAGCTGTCAATGCTCCTGAGTGGTGTCCATCAGACTCCTGCTCTGTGACTGACTGCAGATTTCAGTCCAATCCAACAGCTAATTCATCTAGATAATCTTGGTTTAATTAAAAACATCAATGTCTATTTAACATGTGTTTTGTGCACCATATAACGGTGGAGGGTTGATGTTTTATGGAAGAAAAGAGTGCTGATGTGTGTTGATATTAAAGGATAATTCCATTTTTTTTTCAACTTGGGTCCTATTATCGTCATTTTGACCATTATTTCTATCAGATACGATTACTTTGTGCTCATCAAGTTAATTTCTGAGATCTGAGAATGTGGCAACATCGTTAAAAAGAGGGCTGACAGGGCAAGAAAGTCAAGTAGTCAGACAATCAGACAGGTTTTAAACAAAATCCCACATAAACCAAACTTATTTGGAGACAAAGCAGAGCAGTAAAAAATGGTCGTTGTAAACATTAATCAGAGTTTACAGACTGACCTCCAGGTTTATCTTTGACTTACAATACTTGATATAGTTGTGTGTGCACGCAGTTTTCTTGTACAATGAGGGATTTGTAGCAAAATTGCGGTGCACTAAGACTTTACCTGCAAATAAAGTGCAAGCAACTTTATGTATACAGCACTTTTTATAACAGAAGATGGAAGAAGAAAGAGTTATAGAAGAGACAGAGAAGACAATGTATAAAACACTGAGAAATAAGAACAGAAAGTAAGAGTTACAAAATCAAGAAAAAGCCAAAGAAAAGAAATGGCTTTTAAGGTGCCAGAGTCTAGACCAAAGGTGGTTTTAGATAATCTGGCTAATCTGTCGGCTGGTTTAAAACCTGTATGATCGACTGAGTGCTTGTGTTTCTTGCCACATTGGACCCAAGTTGTAAGAAGCCAGAATCACAGAAATGTTTTGTATTTTCATTCGCTTCCAGGTTGGTACATTTATTTTCTGTCTGTGTCTCTGCAGAGTGGAGTTTACAGTCGGTGACACACCCATCAACAACTTTCGTATGATTGAGAGACACTACTTCCGCGACCAGCTGCTCAAGAGCTTTGATTTCGAGTTTGGCTTCTGCATGCCCAGCAGCAAGAACACATGCGAGCACATCTACGAGTTCCCCGCACTGTCCGAGGAAATCAGTAAGTGGATAAACACACGATACACAGACGCGCACAAGCAATCAGAACAGACAAATACACCCACATCAGGAGACCCAAATCCTGAACTATGTGTCTTTTTTTCTCTCTAGTGCGTGAGATGATCCTGCACCCTTATGAGACGCAGTCTGACAGCTTCTACTTTGTGGACAACAAGCTGGTGATGCACAACAAGGCAGACTATTCCTACAGTGGGGGGCCATAGAAAGACCAGCACCCTCCACCTTGTACTTCCCCCCGCTGCTCTAGACATTTTCCATGTTACCACTTCAGGAGAAACAGATGAACTGATGGACAAATCACTGGCAGTAAATACACACACACACACACACACACACACACTTGTCTCATTTCTGTTAGCTCCATGTATTTCCATTCACTTATTCAGCTCTTTGCCTCACCGTCTTTGCAGGAACATCACATTCTGCCAGTGGTATCATCGGTTTGCATGTGAGTGAGTGTGTGGGCAGTGTCTGTACATACTGTTGATTTCAGTCTGTATATGTGGGTTCCACTTGTTTGTCAGGCGGGTGTTGATTCAGTTACATTTTGTGTGTTTTGATAGCCATTAATAGTCATAAGAGTAAAAAGGGACCAGTGAGTTTTGTTTGTCTTTACTGAATCTCTGAGGAAGCAGACGAGGCGGAAACCAGCCATGAGACAAAAAGAAAAATGACGTTATGCTAAAGAGTTAAATAATAAATAATCAATTCAGATGTATATTTATATAGTTTGTATAGGAATATCATTACATTTCTTACTCCTGAAGTTTCTTATCGATTACATTTCAAGTAGCACACATCTGAATGATTCAGTCCTCCTTCTGTGGTCATCGTTGAGGTGAATGACAAACAGAGATGTGTACTTTGTCATTGTGAACGTGTCATTTGTTTAATGTTTTCATGTTCATAGAACTACTACGTCAGGAGTATTTTTTAAAGAAATAGCCATTTTGAGAAGTGTCAGAAAACATACATAGCCAGAAGTCACAAGTCAGATACCAATTTTGATATCCAGTACGTACTCCGTAGTACTGAACACTGTGTATACTTTAATTACGATAAATGTTGTAAGTATAAAATTTTAAAAAGTATGTAAAGTTTTGACAGCTGAAATTCCATCACTGCAATAAATATGGGATTGTTTTTCGAAATCTTGATGTACATTGTTTGTTTTTTCACAAAAGAATGAAAGAGTACACTGAAGAGAGAAAGTTAACAGTATGGTAAACAAATTTATATATGATGAGCAGACAAAAGATTTTTGAAACAGTGAAAATTATTCAAAAACAAAACCAGTACAAAGAGAATTTCATAGACAATATGAAATGAATATAAAACAAGTAAATATATTCTATAAATAAGGTATCCTGATGGCATTATGTTGTTTTTTTTTATCTGTATATTATTATTTTACTGATCAAATGAAAATCATTTATTCTAAAATGGTGGTTTTACTTGATGTTGACTCAATAGTTAAGTTCAATACTTTAAATTAATACTGTGTCTTCTCAAATATTATTATTTCCCAGACACAATGTTTGGTACAGTCAAACAAAAGTACATTACAAACATTACAAAATTACATACAAAAGTATTATATAAGAATTTCTTTGAGATAAACAGCAGTTGTTGAAACTCAGCATGCTAAAATAATTCCTGCTATATAAAGTCTGCAGGTGGTTTATATGATCGTTCATCTCTTTTATCAGGATAATTAATGTAGAACAAGAAAACATAAAGACTGAAGAACAAACAAAAATTCAAACTTTTTACACCAGAAGATGATTCTTCATGTGGAGCAAGCTAGAGGACCACAGTGTCTCTGCTGCCATCTACTGTGGCGACCATCTTACTACACTGTTGCCATGGCACCCCCGATCATCCTCATTATCATCATCCTCAGCCTAATTTTTAGTATTAGAAACCAGCGTGAACAATATGAGAACTTTTTTATGCTGCATCCACATCACAGTAGAGCCAATAACTGAAGATACAGTGTATTTATTAAGCCAGATCAAATACACAATAATACACTCGCTCACAGATAAAAGCAAAGTTATCAAAACCATAGAAGGTTGAATTTAATCCGTTCACATACAATAACATGAAAAGCCAAAAGTAGGTTAGTCATAGTAAGGTACTTAAGCAGAAAATATCCTGTAATATTTTGTGTTTTTGTGTTTTTCTACACTCAGCTCTTGGAAATAGTTACAAAGCTATCCTTTATATATTACTATTATATTACATATTTACTGTAATTGAAATGTTGCACAGGCAGAATTTGCAATTATTTTGATGGTGAATCAGTAAAGGAAGCGACTAAATAAACCTGTTAACTGATTCATATTTAATTTGGTAGAGAGGAATACAGATTTGCTACTGAGTAAATCAACCACTCAATTAATGCTGTAGATCAAATTTAAAAAATATGGTTCCTTAAAGGTTAAGTCGCCAACCATGACTTGCAACATCTGCAGTTAAAGTCTGGATGGGGACCTTTATTGCTGTCATCTCTGTACTGTCGCTTTCTATTAAAGGCATAAAAATGCCAAGAAATATTAAAATAAGGATTCACAAATAACAAAATAACCAGTAAAAAATTTAAAATTACTTAGAAATACATTCATTAATACCAAAATGATGAGAAATTTGTTAATCAATTTCACAATATAGTTTTTAAAAAGAAAACAAATTAATGTTGTAACAAAAGATACAACAAGCTCTATTCATTGGCTAACAGTAGTTGGTGCAACTTGTGAATTGCTTTATAAGCAGCTGCAAGGCTCTCTAGTTCCTCCAGTCTGTCACTCAATGGTAAACTCAAGTTTGGGGGTTAAATATCCACCAAGCTAATACTGTAGCATTAAGCTGCTTGCTACAGCATCACCCATTCAGGCGACAAAATTATTATTATTAAAGATCAGGGGAAGATGAAGGTGAAGCTCTTTATATTAAGGAGATAGATGTACAGGATGTCACATACCCTGCCAGACTCTCCACCCCTGAATAAACCACAGGATGCAGCCCATTCAAACAGCCATGCTGCTCAAAGATGTGTCCCGTGTCCTCGTACTCGTACTCAGCTTTACATCGACCAATAGTAGCCACCTCTGAGGTCAGACTGACAGGCGGCATGACCTGTAGACAGCTGGTATGGACGTTGGGGTCCTGCAGGGAAGAGGTCGTGGACGGGATTGTGGTGCTAACAACTTGTGAATCTGACACCAGGCTGTCTTGCTGTAATTCCTCCCACAAATTACCTGGGAAAAAAGAGGGAAAACATCAGATGTAATGTGGAGGGCATCTGCTTCCTTTTCTAAATTGATCCCCCTTTTACAGGAATTTAAATCTGAACTTGAAATGTTCCTGAATGAAATGATTGTACAGGTTTAATTGGGAGGGAATGAGAGTGAAAGTAAATGTTTGGCTTTCTCCAGCACTGTCCTACCTTGCAGCGGTAGGTCAGTCAGGCTGGGGTTGAGCATGTCGATGTCATAACGGGCATCTCCCTCCAACAGCAAGTCCTGCATGCTCCTTGGGCCAATGCAGTACTCGCCCTGCAGGGCAGCATCGTATACTGGTGGCATCCTCCCAGCCATGGGTGAGTTCAGGCTTCCAGTGGCTGATGGGATGCCTGCTGCAGGCTGCTGTCCGCAGGGTGAGTACAGCGCAAATGAGTTGCTGGGGTGGGCGGCGGCGGCAGGGGGAAGATAGCATGGCTGCTGTGAGGGAGGAGGAATATGGGAATACTGTGGACGCCGGATGGATCCAAGCTGTGTTGAGGTGCAAGATGATGAGGTGGTGCCGTAAATAGGTGCAGGTCTGGAGCACAGAGCTGGGTTGATGTAAGGTGGCAAAGACCTGAGCTTGTTCGGTCTTGCCCCCAATAGACGATCCAGGTCCTCTGCATAAAAAGTGAAACATTTTTCAAAAATAAATTACAATTATGTGCTTTCAAGGTCTGAATCAGTACAATGTTACACTCCAGGCTCCTTTGCTAATCTCCCTTTCTTTCAGTGGCAATGTCTTTCAAGATGGTTAGAGGACCCACCTGGTCTCGCCATGCTCCTGCGAACAGTGACTGGGTCCTTGCGGCGCCATTTGTGCAGCTCCTCCTGCATCTTCTCCACCTTGGCTGGATTGAGAGCCCACAGACAGCCTTTGCGGGACGAGTTTCCATTTTTGTTCTCCACCTTCTCAAAGCACTTGTTCAGGGAGAGGTTGTGCCGCACAGAGTTCTTCCATCCGTCAGGAGCCGTCTAAAAAAACAGAAATGCAGAAGATGAAGAAGAGATGGTTTAAAGCACATAAGGCCATGTCATGTTACGGTACAAGAGGAAAAGTAAGGAGCACACATGACTAGGTCTGCAACTAATCATTATGTTTGTTACAATTAATTTGCCGATTATTTCTCTATTAATGAATTTCTTTATTGCCTTTATTGGTAGAGAAAAAATCAGGAAACATGAAAGAGCAAAGGAGGGGTGATGCAGCAATGACAGCCGATTGGAATTTAACCAAGAATGATGCAAATAAAAATGTCAGAAAATAGTGAAAAATGTCAATCAAAATCTCCCAGTGACCCCCCTTAAAACAGTCTGTTTTGTCCAAACAAGAGTTCAAAACCCAAAGACATTCAACGATTTCAGTCAGGATAATCTCGTCAAGGCTCTAACTGTTTATTGCAACAATAGACAACTTAGTTTGGTGGTGTGTCGCTCCTCATGTACAGTAATGAACATAAACACGTATTAAAAGAAACAATCAGAAGTTATGTACAACAGAAAAGCAGCAAATTGTTATATTTGTGAAGCTGGAGCCAGTGAATGTCTGACATTTTACCTGTCTTGAAAAATGATTACTTCATATTTATTATCAAAAGTTAGTCATTGCCAATTTATTTTCTGTCGATCGACTAATTGATTAATTATTTTGGCTCTACATGTGATGTTTAGCTCCTTTTGATAAGTGAAAAGTAGCCAAGAATAATTGAAAAGTTAACCATTATTATTTGTGACTCCCATCATAAAAGAATACTGAACTTCTTAGTTTTAACTAATTATGCTCCAATGTTTTATTCTGGCTTGGCATTGACTCACTCCAAGACATCCAGATTAACTGGAGCTCTCACCTACTACCTGACCATGTTTCAGTGTATATGTATATGTTTCAAATTGAACATTCTTGCCCAAATATTACATGAGCGTTGTTACAAATTCACTGCAATCTGTAAGGATCAAAGCAGGAGCCCATCCCTAAAGATCTTGTCAATATTGAGAAAGTATTTTGATTTATCAAAAAAGAAAAATCCCAGCTTTTTGCAAATACACCTGACTCTCTATTACTTATCATCTGTCTCATGTATTTTCTGGCCCTGCAGCATGTGTTAAATGTGACAGGCAGCTGTTTGGAAAGCAGCCATCTATAAGGGGCCTTCTTGAAAATGAAAAGTCAAAAAGTCTTTGAGCTCTTTCCAAAGTCTGAACTTCTATGATTTGTGACAGTCCAGGGTTCAAACAGAGGTCCAAACCTGCAGCTGCTTCATTTAAGCAAGATTTAAGCACAGCGGCATGAATTTATAAATGTGAATTTCTCACCAAAATCAAAAATGTACATTTTATCTTCCTTCTTAATTTCACTTATCAGATTTTATTCTCTGAGTGGTGAAACATTTGTACAATCTTCCTACCTACGCTCAAACACACTGCCTGTATTAAACAGATCCAAAACATCATCTCATTTTACTTCCATGCCAGCTTCATGCCTTAACAGATTACCACCCAGCTGGTCCAGAGCCAACATGCTGCAGGTGGAACTCACTGCTCCTTGCAGTGTTTCATTAATCATTACAGGGATGCTGTAGTGAGTGATTCATGTCAGCTACAACACAGATGTGGTGGATGATCTTTTGCTTTCAAAAAAACACATGCCAAACTTGATCAAACATCTGATCAACCTGATCAACATTAAAACAAAATGTTCAAATCTTACAATATGCAAAACATTTGCTATATATCTGCTTAAGTTGCCCCAGTGCCTCCACTGGTGTTCTGAGATAGCAGGTTAAGAAAAGGAGAAAGGAGACAAACTAAACATCTTCAAGGAGGCAATTCCCTGAATGAATCAGCCAAAACATTTCCTGCACTCTCCTCAGTGAGTGTAGGAAAGACTGTCAAAAGATTGTCAAAAATACTAAAGGTTCAAAACTAAATTAGAGCCAACACCTTAATCTCCATAAAAGAGTCAGTCAGCCAATTCTAATAAAAGTAACAGCTGAAATAATAATCAGTTTCATCACGATCGGTCTGCAAAAACATGGCTCCAAGCCTAATGCCATCAACCTGCAACCAAGAAGACTCAAAAAGATGAGCAGTAAAAGCAGCATCTACAGACTAACACACAGATATTACAGTGACCAATTATAGTTGTTCAGGAGTTTTGGAAGAGGTGCAACTACAGGAGAAAAAGGTTTGCAAAAATCTCTGTAAAAACTATGCCAAGAAACACAAAATCTATGGACTAATTGTGGTACAACAAGTGTTAGGGTTCAGGTTTTTTCAGCTCTGCTTGTGCTACTGAGGAGCATAAGATTTGTCTCTTTGGTTAAATTCAGTATGTGAAGAAGAAAACGTGAACTGTTGTACCTTGAAATAGGGAAAATGTTCAGTCATGAAGCTGTAGATCTCGCTGACGGGCAGACTTCCTGATTTGCTGTTTTTCAGAGCCATGAAGATCAGAATGCTGCAGTCACAAAAGAGACATTAATATATTTAATGTATAAAACAACTAATATTTAATATTAGTTGTTTTATACATTATATGTGGCACAAACAAGATATATAAATTTGAGAAATTAGTTTTATCCAGAGATAACAAAGAACACAGAGTATAGTTCCCACATACATTTTGATTGTTTGCACTTCTTGTTATTGCCATGTCAGACTATTAGTATACTATTTTGAGTATTTCTCATTAAAATAATATTAGGACGGAACAAGGTTTTCAGTGAGGCAATAAAAAAGTGAATGAACTGCAGACAACAGATGTAATGTTACCTGTATGAGTAAATGGGCTTCGGGAAAAGGGAATTTGTGGGACTCTCCTTTTGTGTTTGAGTGGAAAGACTTTGCAGAGAATATTTTGAGCTGTTGGACTGGTTATTATTAGGGTACAATCTAGATGAGACCTGTACAGAACACACACACACAAAAATAATGACCTGAAAGGCGATGAAACAAAACTATACAATATTTTCCTTCATTTCCGTAGCTTGTTTCAATTACCTTCATATCCATATACTGCATGACTCAACCAACACACTCACTCACCTGTTGGAGAGGGCTCGATGAGCTGTAGGATGGATAACTTTGAGACTGGAAGCAGGAAGGCTCCACAGGCACAGCTGGCAGGTCTGGGTACAAACACTGAAAAATAGTATGATAGTCAATCTTAAGGATTTGATAAACCAACCTACTGATATCCAGCTGTTGTATTTTTGACACACAAGCCTGGAATACTTAAATGAGGATTAAATGAGAGCACCATAAGTCTAGAGACCTGAATGTTGCCATTGTTTTGGTCCCAGGATGTTGGCACCTCACTGCTGGAGCTGTGTGTAAGAGTGTCAGGGCTGCAGACCTCCTGCAGGCAGCTGAAGGGAGACGAGCACTGTTGGAGGCAACCTGCAGTCATCACTGCGCTGTCACTGAAATGTCGCCGGTACAGATGGAAATGACTGTCAGAGTCAACAGGGCCTTGTCCTGATTCTGACCCTGAACTGACGGTCCCATCAAAGCTGTGCCTCCTGTTCATAGCCGCAGTCCTCAAGATGAAGGCGTTGCTCTCTTGCTGGGTGAAGCAGACATCATATCCATCCTTAATCTGTGGTGTGATCATCAACAGGGTAGATACAGATCATTAAAAACTGTGACAGTGAAATTAAATTACTGTTCACAAACCCAGTAGGGCTGAGTTCCATGTGTAAATCTCCACACTCAGTTTTTAGACAAGGAAGAAAAGATGGTGCCAACATGCTGCATGGGAATCCCCTTAGGTCATTAGTGGAAAACCTGCCCTCTCAGTAAATAAAGCATAGAGAATGTCTCCACTTTTCAAATTGATTCTTATTCACAATGCATTCATTTATTTATGCATTTAATTTGACTGTGGTGTGCAGAACCTCTGATGGGTTAAAAAAAAAAAAAAAAAGTGCAGATTGAAGCACCCAGATTGATGCTTTTTCATTTTATTTGCTGAGCGTTAGATGGTACATAAAGACCGGACAAAGTGGGAAAAAGCTAGCCTGGCTCTGATCAAAGGTGCTGAAATCTGCCCACTAGTGCAAGTCACTGCACCTGGCCAAGAAATACTCATATAATGGGCACATAATCCCTGTAAAATCAAAAACTCATTTTTACACTTCATATTTTGTGTGGATTAAACAAAAGAGGTATAATGTGCTGATTAGTGAGCTTTAGAGGTGCCATTAGGTGGATTTTGTTACCTTTGAATGGAGCCAGGCTAGCTGTTTCCCCGTTTTCAGTCTTTGTGCTATGCTAAGCTAACCAACTGCTGGCAGTAGCTTCATTTTTATCCTACAGACATGAGAGTGGGATCAATCTTCTCATTTAAGTGTCAGCAAAAAAGCGAATAAGCATATTTCTTAAAATACCCAACTATTCCTTTAAAAGTTTATTAAACACTGCATGTTCCCAATGTGTAATCAATTTGCCTTAAAAAGAAATACTGATCAATAGCAGGATAAAACATTTGTCTTTGGGACATACTGGCACTGTAAAAGTTTTCTGTCCTTGTTTTAATCCACAAACACTCAATAAGCAGTAAGAGAAGTCAGAACAGTTTTTTCTATTTCCAGTGTCACACAGAAGAGCAAGTATATCCAGATACTGCATGTGTGTGTTGTTTAGATACTGCACAAACGTGCAGGGGGACATGCCCTTAGGGTGAAAACATCTGGGGGGGTGTCTTATAGTAAAGTGTGTGTGTCATGTAGGGTTAAGGTGAGTCTGCGAGGCTGCAGCTAGACCCGTCTTCAGAAGAGGCTGTTTCAAGTGAAAACAGCCTGAGGCTGATCAGTACCTGTGATTCTGCCATCTGCTGGCAGGAGGGCCCACGGGGCTCACAGGTGTGTAGGTTGGCCTGAGGGGTTGATGTTTGAGACTTGCCACTGCGTGGGGAAAATCTCGAGGAGTCTGACATTCTGCACCAAGATCTGCTCCTGTGAAGAGATTTTTTAAAAAGCAGGCTATATTTGAGATATCCTTTATCTTTTGGTCCAATTTGATCAAACAAACTGAGGTGTGTCGACATAATTTGCAGCAGATGACATGTTCTACTTATCTGAATCATGAGCAGCATAAATGTAAAGTGAATGTTGCATGAAGCTGGTAAGGTATAACATCAGATAAGGGAGGAAACTGGCAAACATATTTTTCTATTCTACTTCAGATTTATACAGCTGTTTACATGACAGGAAGCAATTCTGATTTGTTTTGAGGAAGCACTTCTTGTCACTGATCCTTTGAGATCATATCTACTGAGTCATTATTCTACTGTGAATCTGTGAGATACAGTATACTGTGTCCTCTGACAGCATGAGCCAGCATATTAAAACACCAAAGTTTGACACCAGTGACAGGGGTTTATCTGGCCAAGTGTAAAGAAGAGTTATCTGATCCCAGCGGAGGTGAGAGACACGTGGCCCAGGTTCCAGTAAAGGTAACCTCAACCCCGACATAAACCAAGCTCATTAAAACTGCCAACAAACCATGGCTGTTAGGTCATGTAAAGCCAAATAATGCTGAGGCAGACAATCAGCCTCTCTTGACGTGTGTGTGTGTGTGTGTGTGTGTGTGTGTGTGTGTGTGTGTGTGTGTGTGTGTGTGTGTGTGTGTGTGTGTGTGTGTGTGAGAGAGAGAGAGACAGAGAGAAGTAGCAATCATAGCTCTTTCTGTTAAGATGAGTGGAGGCTTTAAGGTGAAAGCTGAGAGATTGCCTTTTCACCACTGTGGCAACAAATCCTCTCATCTGCTTGACAGACACACTGACACCAGCCAGAACGGATGCACTTAGAGTGAAGTGAAGGAGAAACTTCAGCAGCGGTGATAGTCCGTGTGAAGCTTTCTCATCATTAAGACCAAAAAGAAACTGTATTCACCAAAGGTTCAAATAAGCTTTGTGTTAGTATTTTGCATCCTTGTATTACTTTTCATTCGTTTTTTATTTGCAGCCTTATAAAAACGAGGATTTCTGAAAACGATTAGTGCCTTTGGTGCTGTATAAACAATGTACGATGTTCCATTTTACATTCCTTTACGCACAGTAAAATATACACTTGTGGCACCTTTGATACATCACTGTGTGAAAAAAAAGTTTCATAATGATCTTATTATCTCTGTTGGATCTTGGCTGGTTTCTGCTCTCAGCAGTTACACTGTTTGATTGATACGACTAATAGACAGTTATACACAATATACACTTTCATCAATCATGTAATTAGCAAGATTGTTTTCCGTAATTGTTCTTGTCTGCATCGGGACCTTTAAATTGGTCATATTAAAATAATCTCAAACAATCTCAGAGAATGTAATTACAAATTACACTTACAAATTACTTTTCTCATTTTGGCAAATATGCAATATTTCATTGAAAAGAGAATGACTCTGCTAATGTATTCTTGTCATTTCAAAATACTGATTATCAGCAACTTCAGTTCGATTTCAGAATTTGTCTCTGCCTTTAACATGCGTGTAGATTGAATCCATGCATAATCATTGTTTGCACATCAGAGAAGATAATTGTATTACCGTTTGATTTAATGGTTGCTAAGCAGCAGAAGAGCTATGGCATGATTGACACTCTATTATATAACTCTTTTCAGATGTGTCAACAGTATTCTCAGGTCCTCCTACAGTTACACAATAACATCCCATATACAGATCTTTCTTAGTTTTCCGTTTGTTTTTCTGAGTCAGAGTTACTGCCAAAGGCTTGGATAAAAGTCAAAAAGTGAAACTCAACAGGTTGTAGACAAGACAGTGCAGCTGTTTAGTACTGAGAGAAGTGATCAATGTTAAACCGATTTTACAGTCAGCAGGTCTATGAAGGTGCAGCCTCAGTGAAACTACACTAAGCTTCACAATATCAGAGTAATTGATAGTTTGGGATGGCATTTTACAATCATTGCTGATGTTCAAACTGGAAGTAATCACAACACTGTGAGACTTCTATTAGTGAAACAGATGAGAAACTGTGTATATTAGACCAATGTGCCATTGTTCTAATCTTTTCTCCAATGTGCAGGTTAAATAAATACCCAGAACTCTGCATTGTAACATGTTGATTCTCAGTAGGCTTTTTATTTTTGACACTTTCACATTACTTATAGTAATTTGGTTCTGTTTTTATATCACAAATACGGTTAATGGAGCTCTAAATATTGGAGCGTTGACGTATAGAATAAGTATTGACTTAGTAGATTTACTCAAGGACTCTGTTTGCTACTACTTTCCATTTTATACTATTTTACACTTTTACTTCACTACATTTCAGAAGGAAATATTCTACTTTTTATTCCACTCTATTTATTTGACAGTAACTAGTTACTTTACAGATTAGTACGATGCATTTTTATATGTTCATACCCATATATAATACATATAAATATATAACGTAGTTAAAATTAATCAAATAATATAATATACTATAATATAACTCTGCTGCATAATGAGTACTTTTACTTTTACTTGAGTACATTTTAATGATAAAACTTATGTATTCTGTGGCTGTGGCTCAGGAGGTAGAGCGGGTCATCCACTAATCAAAAGATTGAACCCAGAATCGCTGCCGATGGTTGCGCCAGCACCCTGCGTGCCACCATCGGTGTGTGAGTGTGAATGGGTGAGTGAGCAGCAAGATAAACATTGTAAAGTGCTTTGGATAAAAGTGCTATATAAATGCAGCCATTTACCCTTTTTTACCATTTAATTTGAGTCCAGGACCTTTAGTTGTGACATTTTATTATTATTAACATTGTGGTTAATTAAAGCATTCCCAGGGCATCCGTAATTAGCATGTTTCTAACATTAAACATTTTTTGACTCTATAATCTAGTCTTGTTTTTTATGTATTGTAAAAAACTCAAAGGTATCAGTTAGCGGCAGCTTCAGTAAAAGAATATCAGAGCTTGTCTCTGTCTTTTTGTCAACCCCTATGTAATTACTTTTTGCACATGAAGAAGATAATGTATTAACAGATGCTGTATTACAAACTCTGCCTGGGTGCTTCATTCTGTAAAATGCACCTAAAAGAGAACAGTGCCCCCCAAACCACCCCTTCAACTCCCAACGCCCTAACTGTAAAATGTCACATGTACCAACAATATTCCGTCCTGCTGCCCTCATTCAGGCAACGTGATGAATTCCTAATATGCAAATCATTTTGATGTGCCAGCAGCGGTGCCAATTACCATTGGCGAAACAGCACAAGAAAGCATGTTGTTTACAACTGCAAATCTTATCTTTTTGGTTTGGATCAAATCACAAAAGCATGTCGGTTTGACTTACAGGCAAAAGCTGGAAGTTGGAAAGACAACATTATCGATTTTCATTAAAAGCTGACAAATGATGTTTTGTGTTCTGCTTATTTTATGATCAAATCTGAGATATGATTGAAAATGACTAATTAAAAGATGACAAGTAAACATTGTTAATTTTAGTGGGAAAAACTTTTGCTGTGTGTTCAATAAATCCTCCTTTAAATCATATATTACTTATCCTGTGAACCAGGTACAACGCATCTCATAACATTATTTGGATCAGACTATCTATCAGGTTAAATTTGATGAAAATTTGAATTTATCACCCTGTTTTGGAGGTGATATGATGTTGCAGCTCCATTGCTCCATTATTTAACCATCATGGATTCAAGACATGCGCAATTTTGACAAAAATTAAGCACATGTGTACACACTCAAAAGATCTTTACATATATATATGAATGAATGAATGAATATATGAAATCCACAAAAGAAAAAGGAGTAAATGCTTCCAAAACAAAACATTATGTGATACTGACAATAAAATGCTACAGAAAAAGGGGTTATTGATATATTCTTGTTGGTTGTTTTTTTTTTAATTTTTTAATTTTTATTTGTTCAATTAACTTCCAAACTAATTCAAAAGTTTTCTTACTAAACCAACACTAGTGCACTTCCCCCAAGGAGCATGTCTCATCAGTGTCTGTCTGTCAGCTCTACAATGCAGTTCTCCCCATGGGCTAAGATTAACACCGCTGGGCTGATTATTTTTGATGACAATGGTTGTCAGAAGACAAGCTTTAAAATATTTGTTCATTTCAAGCCTAATTACCTAGATTATATATTGGCAGACATGTTTTGCCCATAGTGTTGACATAAGAAAGGTGTCGCTCAGAGATCAAAAAGATTCAACAGCACTCCACATCTACAGCACTGCCATTACTACAGCACTGCAACACTTCTCTCAATTACTGCTTAGTTACTATATACAGTAGACCTGGGGGAAAAGACTGTAAATCAAATACTACTATACATGATTGCTGTATAAATTGGTGCAGCAGCCCATTTAAACACAAGCATTCAAACATTTGAAAACTGTCAAACAAACTCACCCAACCTTTGAACTCCGTTACAGTTCCCCCGTCTGTCTCCTCTTTGTGGGTTTAAAGTTTCAGTCAGATTTTACCTCTCAGACCTGTCCACATCTTAAGCCCATTTCCCACTTGTAGCTGTGCAGCTCGAACCCAATTCACCCCGTCAGAGTGGCACGTCGATTAGATTGACTGTCTAAATTTGTATTGAAGTGGTTGATGGGCTGGTTTCAGATTTTGGCAGCTCAGAATATCATCCTCATTCTGTGAATGCGTGTGTGTGTGTGTGTGTGTGTGTGTGTGTGTATGTGTGTGTGTGTGTGTGTGTGTGTGTGTGTGTGTGTGTGTTTGGCACTCGTCCAGGCTAACCCAGCAATAAGATACACAGTAATAAAAACCTGCTGCAACAGGTTCCAAAAGATCTATTGGTGCAGTCATTGGCAGCTGGCAGCACTCTCTTCCTCCTTCCATCAGTGTTTCTTTGCCTGACTGAATGGTTATTTGTCTGAATGGGACATGAGATACACTCCAGATCACAACCAGGGGCAAAAAGCAGGCACCGTGCCCTGGTTTCTGAGCTCCCTCACAGTAAAGGCTATCTTAATGTGATTTCATTCCATTTACCTGTGGGCGCGTTGAACAAACAAGCACAATTAAACACAGGCAGGATCAGAACACACACATTGTTACGAATGCACCAAAAATCCCTGACTACTCTGGTAAACAGAAGCAATCAATCTGGAAGTTTCAGTTTCTGATGCAACCAATAGGAGTTCAATGTCAGACATACCCATCAATCAGGCTGTTGTGGTCCACAGGGTGTGAAGTCAGATTCATCAGACTAGTCAGACTAATCTCAGAACCATCCTCTCTGAAACTTTTACAGTGACAGTGTGAGGCGCAAAGAGAGCAAGAGAAATCAAGGAGAAAGTGAGAGAGGGAGAGGGAGTAGAGGTATGTCAATACAGGTAGATTCCTATCCTATCCTCCCAATGAACCAGGAAAACAGCAGCAGCCTTAACTCATATACCTTGAACGAACCCTGTCCTCAGTGAGAGAATGACAGAGAGACAGAGGATTAATTACAGGTTGAATATACTCTTGTGTTACAGTGCAAGGCCTCTGCAGAGTGAAGCTACTGCCTAAGGCTCTTTCTGCCAAAGATGGAGTTCTTGAGGAGGGTATAATGTGGGAACAGATTCCAGGGGGCACATCAGTGAAAGTCTCATTGTCTTCCTAGAAATAATTGCTCCAGTGCTCAGGTGTTCTCAGTTGCAATATCATGTTTTGCAGAACATGTTATTGATTTTTTTAAATTTCAAAAGCAACAAAGCTGTGTCTCTCTACCACCTTGATCACCACCAGTTAGTCTTTTTAAGTCCTGAATTCGAGGAACCAGGACTCTAATGAACCAGACTGATATTTCTTGATGTCACTGTCCACTCACAGTGGATATGCCTGTTTTCAGTGTGATTCAAGAATGATACATTGCCTAAAACCTTAGTCAAAAACAAAGAAATATATCACAACTTGCCTCTGTCAAGTCATAATACCACATAATTTACTACTTTATAATTTCCTATATGCAAATCAGCATCTTGTTATTCAGGCCGAATCTAGACTTGCTCACTCAATATCAGTTTGGTTGTCTTGACACATTTATTGTCATCCTGGATCCTCTTCAAACCAGGTAAACTTCCAGAGAAACTGTTATTGTTGAAGATGAATCTATGCCAAGAAGTCATACACCTACAACTTCTCTGGTTACGCCCTTTTCAGTGATGTCAAAGCAGGGCTTTGACAGCTGTTGGAAAACACATGCTGGTTCTAGATCCAGGCTAAAACCTTGGTGATCCCCTGATTTCTCCTCTAGTACCATCATCAGGTCTCAATTTCAACTCATCCAATACTTTGGATTTGTTACCAAGTACCTTAAAAACCAATGTACTTTGTGTTAAGTGCTAATTAACAAATGTCGGGGCGCCCTGGTGGCCTAGAGTTGGGGCTCTGAACATCTTCAGTTCACGTCCCGAAGTGTCCTTGGGCAAGACACAAAAGAAACCCAAATTTCTCCCAATGGTCAGGCCAGCACCTTGAATGGTAGCTCAGTGCCATCAGTGTGTGAGTGTGTGAATAGGTAAAGGAGAGTCAAATTTTAAACAGCTTTGGATAAAAACGCTTTATAAATGTAGTTATTTATGATGCTGATAAGCAGCTGAAAATGGATGGAAGAATTGTCACTGATGTGTTTTTTTGAGACACTAAAAGTGCATTTACAGTCGCCTATATCAATGAGAGTAGAAACAGTATAACGCAATACAATTCAACACCAACACAAACTACAACCTAAGCCTCAACGCCTGTTGAATCAGCACCTCTCTAAAACCCTCCACCAAAACTTAACATTATCACCTTCTTGGAGGTTAATTGTCGTAGCAGGTTGCTTTTGTTTTAGATAACTATGACTAATGAACGGGTAACTAAGTGTATGCAAATGTAGTGATGGTCAAAAACAAAGACATAAATCAGAACTTGTTGACGGGTTTCTGTCAATTAAAAAGTGACTCAAGCTGGTGACTCATATGACCCGGTGGAATCTAGACACTTACTCAACAACAGTTCGGTTGTCTTGACACATTAATTGTCATCCTGGATCCTTTTCAAAGCCAGAAAACTTCAAGGGAAACTATTTTGGTTGAAGAGGAATCTATGCCAAGAACTCATATAACTACCACTTCTCTGGTCATGCCAATTCAACACCAACACAAACTGCAACCTAAGCCTCATCACCTGTTGAATCAACACCTCAGTCCACAAAGACTTAACCATTATCACTTTCTTGGAGGCACAGAATTGTTATATCAGGTTGCATTTGTTTTAGATAAGTGTACCTAATGAACTGGCAACTAACTAACTGTATAAAATATTCAACATTACATGTCATGATGCGACAGAATGTGCCCTACCCGGGATCTGGCAGGCAGTTTTTTAGGAGTGTGATTGATTGTTTTGTTCTCTTACAAACCAGACATTTCCTTTGACATAACCCTCACACGAACTGACTTCAATAATTGTCTTCCCTGTAATTTAAAAGTATGAAGCAACATGTTGTGTGTGTTTCATAACAATTTTCATGATTTTCTCTAATAAAAAATATTTGCAAATGAGAAGATGAATGTTAGATAATGTTACAATATGAATCCATTTTTAATGTCATCAGAAACAAGAATTTATGAGTGTCTTTTGAAAACATTCAAAGTCCCTGAGGCACCCAGATTTATCACTAAATACTTCTACTTTTTGGCTCAGGATGAGGTTATATAAATTCAGGGATTACTTGCCTTTACCAGTTATATTTCTCAATAAAATGTGCAGCTGTCTCCCAAAATGACTGCTCTCGGTTTGTTGTATTAACAATTACCATTTCATTACCGATTCAGGTCCCTTATTAAGAACCTGTTCTAGAAATGGTAAATACAGTTAGGTGGTAAAGCTTTACAGGAAGCATGATAATTACAGAACATTATCTATAATTTACATCTCTCTGAGAGCAGGTCTTGCATATGGTGTGTACATGACATATGGTATGCTAATAAACCACCTGAGCAAACAGCAAGTCACAAAGCATAAACTGGGCCTGGACTTGTTATAAAACCTACTGACATTATTATTGGAAAAGGACCAAAAGTAATCAAAATAAGACAAGTAAGACAGAAGATATTATGACATAAACATGTTGTCTTACCTCTGATAACAGACATCCATCACGCCTTCATTTACTTTTATCACTGTGCGAACCAATTCAACAGTAAAGAGGAATAGTTTTAACTTTGAATGTTGCTGTCTTTTAGTGTTTACTAGGGGAATGGATTCCAGATTAAACAAAAACATTTTCATAACTGCTTACTCTTTGACCTCATTGTAGTTTCGCCATTTTAAAATCCCGCCTGTTCCTCCTGCTGCAGATATACGGCCCCCTGCCAAGGAGTTCAATGAAATGTTTTCAAACAGTTTCCTATAATTTCCTCCAATCATTTCTCCCACATTGGCCCTTTTGAAGGGATTTGCCTTCTGTCCCTTTGGCTCTCTTTAAATCAATTGGGGACCCAGTGGTCCTAATCCTGTGGATGGCAATGGGGTTTGAGCTCATCCTTAAATTAATAGTCTGAGTGGAAGTGGGTATCAGAAACCACAGTGAACCCTTGATCTTAGAGCATTTCAACTACAAATATTTATTTTCTTGGAAACTGAATATTACAGACACACACAAAAAGTTACAAGTGACTTTGAATAACTGCCATATTTTTAAAATTGCATGTAGGACAGTGTGTATAATTGCACATGTACAATGTCAGTCCCCATTCACATGAAATATGTGAGAGATCTAACAATATAGTTTATAATATAGTTTTGCCACAGTGTACTTCTCACTGCAGTTCAGACTGGCATCTGCTAGAATAAACACTTGTTTTTAAATATCACGTCTTGTAGATGAAGGAAAACGGTTGATCATACCACTAAAATGATATCAGTGATCCTAACAGCATTCAGTTCTGACCTGTGTAGCTGACTGTCCAGAGGGCGATTTATCTAAATTAACTGAACCCAATTCAGTCAAAACATTAGCAAAATGTATTCCAGTGTTTCCAGTCAGCTTGTCCAGCTGGTTGCTGGAGAACATCACAATGTTAGGCAGGATATTAAGATTGAAAGCTGCATAGAAGGTATTGACTGGACTGTAAAGGTGAGCTTTGAATAAAAATACTACGACACCGACCAGTCCAGTCCTCCAGTGTAGGATACCTGATAAATGAGCAATTATTGTTCATATTCAAGGAGTTTTGGTGACATTAGCCCAACTGGGAAAGGTATTCAGCTGGAACATGGCAACTCCCCACGTGTTAATGGCAATGTTGATGGTTATGACTCCAACAAAGTTCAAAATGAATCCAGTCTTGGCCTGTAAACAAAGGAAAAATAATGCAATATAAACAAACTTATATCCAAAGCCTGGTACAAGGCAACACAGTGTTTCATCAACAGAATAGGTTTCATACCAATCTAATGATATTAATACCAATTTGTCGAGCTACTGAGGCATGTATACATTGCAGCTGCTTTTAGATTTCACAGTGTGCCTGAGCTCAGTTTCCATGGTAATATTCAGGATATTGTTTGTATGCAAATAGATAATATGATATGGATCAGGATTAATATAAGCTGCTTATCTCAAAATTGGATTCACAATCTTTATCCAAACCACTGTGTGCAGGTCAACACACTCACTTAGAGGGTCTTTTTCTTTCTGAAAGGTCTTACCATGTCCATGACTTTAAGGTTGCCATAGGAGAAGGCAATGGCATTGGGCGGAGTGGCCACAGGCAGCATGAAAGCCAGCGAGGCAGAGATGGTGCAGGGAAACATGATGTACAGTGGGTGTATCTTGATGGCGGTGGCCTGGAAAAATGGACATTCACACAGATATAAACTGGGCAGTTATAAATATCAAAGGTCCCAGAAGGATTTAAGTGCTACTGATGTTTTTCAAACAACATAACTCTTTGACATCAAAGACAGCAGCAGATTTGTCAAACATGAGCCCCCAGGGTGATGCTCAACCAACCGCTACAGCAAGATAATAAAAAGTTCAGAATTCTTCTTACTGTACAATTTTTACACAAACACATAAATGCTTTCCTAGCTAACATAAGATCAAATATTATTTGAGTTGTTTGAAAAGTTTTTGCTCACAAAGTTTATAGCTCCTTAAACAAATGATAGATTATTAGTTGTTGGCTAATGTTTTCATTCCTGTTTTTACAGAATTTTTTTCAAGTTTTGTTCAAGCATAAGGCAGGAGTTACTCTACATTTTTCTTATTGTCAACAAAAAAAAATGAAGACAGCAAAACCAACAATATGTTGATCTGTCTCTCAGTTTTTTCTGGCTTTTCTACCCGGTCTATGGCTCACAGCCCCAAACCCATTAAACAGGATTTAACAGGATTAAATTGTGAATTTGTTAGGAACTATTTTCAGCTGCAGATTAATACACATTTCATGCTCTAGTGAGTATTTACAGCAGCAGTACAGTGTATGCAAGACTGCCTAAAAAAAAGTCTCTGTTTTTAATTGTTTTTGGGCAACGGAGGTCTGGCATGGGATTTGTCAACAATAAGAAAAACATCACCAACCTTATCCTTTAACATTGTTCAGCTTAATGCACTGGATGTACGTGAGAGTGAGCATTATAGTATCAAAGTATCATATTCGGTCTCACCATGGAGGCCAATATTGGCAGAAAGAGAGTGGTGGTGGCGGTGTTGCTGGAACATTCGGTGAACATGGCCACCAGCAGACACAGCAGGATGGAGATGGCAAACGGAGGGATGCTCTGCAGTGGTATGAGAGTTTCTCCCAGCCACATAGAAAGTCCAGATTTCTTTATCCAGTTTAGAAAAAAAACACATCAGTATCCAAACATTTGAAGAATTATCTTCAGACAAATGTGGACATAATGATCAGCTGCATTACCTCACTTCCGTGGGCCAATGCAAAGCCTCCTCCCAGGAGCAAAAGGATGTTCCAAGGCATCTTTTCATGGACAATATCCCAACTAAGCAGGGGGGAAGGGGCTTCAGCAGGGGCCCCTATTAGAAGACAAAAGAAAAAAGCCGACAGTTTATTTTCAGTTATTGGTTAAGATGGTCATAAATAATGATATATCTACTCCTAAGTGTAGAAAAACACAGCTTATATTGTCTACAGATAAGATACTGTGACCATAAAGGCACCCCTTAAAGATAAAAGGAAATGTGGTAAACAGGTAAGCCATGAAAATCACTATTAAAAGTGGTGTTGTAACAGGATTCATATTTTTAAACTCTGCTTAACCCAACTTTTTTTTTTTCTCTTTTCCAAGATGAGAAATGGACTTTGACACCTCAAAGTCTGCCTTAAACCTTTTAAACTAAGAGTGTGTTTATCATTGTATCACCCTTCTGTGTACAAAACACAGAAGCTTTTCCTCTTTCTGAGGAGCAGCAAAGCAGCAGGACACGCTCAACTTAAGTTACCAAGGGGGAAAAAAAAATTTCATTGATACAGTAAGTAATTTGTCTAAAAAGCAGCACAGCATGTGCTGTTGTACAGGCTTGACCTTGGGGCTATCAGGCTACAAGTCAGGAAGGAGTGGGGATAATGTTTATTAGAAAGCACTGAATCAGCAAAATGAGTTGTCACAGGCAGTTAAAGTTATTGACGTGGTTATAAAACTGCACACTTATCTTCATGTGACAGACATGTGATGAGACAGTGAATGAACACTTCCAATCGCTCAAAAAAATACATCGAGTTAATGCCTTCTTGATTTAACATATATAATTTTATCCCTCTTAAAATGTGCTGATTTTTCTGTGATAACATAAGTATCAAAATAGAGATAAATACTTTAAACAGGCACCCCCATCTTGGGACATGCATTTTATGTTTTTATGTTTTCAGACCCTCAACATGCGATCTTCTTCTTTCTTTTCACCTTTCCAAAGCACTTGTAGCACACATTAAATAACGATGAGCATGCCAGTTTTCTTACCATCCTCAGACTTCCTGCAGCATCTGGGAAAATTGGAAGGGATGCAGAAGAAGAGCGTTGACATTAATATGGCCACAGTGCCATCTGTGACGTACCTGATGAGAAAATACTTTTGAGATATCTGTTTACGTATAAACACTATAAAATAATGCAAATGATAATGTGAAAAACCTGATCTGACACTGGACCAGCACTCAAAGAAACAGCCCAATATACCCTTGATAAGAGACCCTCCCTTGTTTACTGCTCCTAGACATAGCCAAAGTGCCTAATTAACTGTAATTATCATACTCACGGTTTGTCTTTGTTGAAGAGCACAGTGGCCCAGCCGGGTATGAACCCAGGCTCCCTGGTAAACCACAGAAGAACCAGCAACGTGAAAATAACCAGCACACAGCTCTCAGCGAAGCTCATCCTGCCCAACTTTTTGTACTCATCTTTGATTACCTGGTATGCCTCCTTGTCATCAGCTTTGTTTGTGCCACATCCGAAGGACTTTCTCAAGCTGGAATAACACAATAAGTGGAAATAAATGACTCTTTCTTCATAATGTTGTAATGCTGTGCGGTCTTAATAACATATCAGAAGGAGGGTATCACTTACTTGAAGCCCAAAAACACAAACTGCAGCCACAACCAAGACAAAGCCAGCATTAGCACCATGTTGGGGAATGCGAAGCCAAAAAAGCTTGCAAAGTTGATTACGCCACCATTATCTGGAAAGAGTCTGTTGATTAAAACAAAAAGCATTGAGAACAGAAAATAATAAGAACAAAACTCCCAACAAAAACTTTACACAAGGAATGATAATTCAGACAACTGATAATCTTGGTGATACTGCACAACCTGCATTTTATCATAAGCTGACTGTTCAGACCAAAAGAAAGAAGCCATAATTGTAATTATGTCAAGTTTACCAAAGTTTGCTCAGAATGAGGACTGAATAAATTTGTGTTCAAGGACAAAACTTTTACTTAATTTATTTTATTCATTATAATTTGAGATGTATATAGTGTTCAAATATTTAAAGGTTACAGGACAGAAGGCTCTCAAGGGTTGAAGTTTACAACATAAAGCACATTACATGAAAATTTTGTTGCTTTTTTTCCACCTGGGACTTAATTATGACCATCATTTTTATCAATAATAACATTTTTCTCACTCATTTCATTACTGTGGTAATTTTGGAAACACTCAAACTCTCATTCAAGTGAATGGGAATGAGTCCAGGTAATCCAGCATGTGAACGTGAGAATGAATGCATTAATAATACCCAAGAGTATTTTAACCCACTGTATTTAGTGTAGTTGTGTGTAAATTAAGTTTTGCAAAGCAAAGAGTGTTCATATTGTTTTTTACTTAGAAATATTAAATGGTAAAGACTGGGGAATTTTAAACATTTAATAAAGATGTTTAAAATGTGTCTAATCATGCCCCTTTCCCTAATGGACTCTAATCCTAATGGAAGTTGTGGTTTCTGGTATCACCACAGCCAAACATCTCAGCACTGCAATCTGTGAGTAAAATGTTATAAAAATCGTTAGGAATGATGGCCAAAACAATGAAAGAAAGACCTCAGTTGTGAGGAAACTGAATTTTAGACGAAAATAGCTAATATAACTATTTGGATGCACAGCTTTATAAGATGGGGAACATCTAAGAAACTGTAGTGTGAGTGTGTGTGTATGCGTGTGTGTGTGTGTGTGTTCGTGTGTGTGTGTGTGTATTTTGTGTGTTTTTATTTCCATGTGCATAGGTCATACTCATCAATCTGGCCCTTCAGGATGACATTGGGTGTGGTTCCAGTAAGGGTGGCTGTTCCTCCGATACTGGCAGCGTAACAAACACTCAGGCTCATGCCTTTCGACAGCTTCACATACTTCTGCTCCCTCTTAAGTCTGCGCTGCTCCACCTCCAGGCTCCTGTTGCAAACCTCTGGAGGGAAAGAGCTGAGACTCAAACTGACGTTTTTTCAGCATTGAAAACACATGAAATGCTTTACCAACTTTTGTAATTGTTTAATTCACAAAAAGTTCTGTGAAAGGATTTGACATAAACTAAAAAAAAGACAGCACGTTTTGTAAGATATGAAGATTTGTAATTTTTTGTAAGATCTCATAAGCCCCTTTCACACATGCTCTGCAACCCTGAAGTGATCCGGGCATCACATGAAGGACCTGTATGTGAGCTCCCTGGTACAAAGTCTGTGTAATGTCCGATTACACGATACAGATCACAGCAAGAATACATTTTGTGGTACTTTTATTCTTTAATTTCTATGTTCTGTTGAAGAATGTATTATTAGTTATCTCCTTTTATTTCAGGCTTTCACTTAACCTTACTTAACCTACTTGAAATAACATCATTTTGCTTGACTTGACACCAGCAGAAAAATAGCGACCAAAGTCAACAAATCTTCTCTTTAACAAGTGGAGTAGAAACAAGACTGTCACACACCCATGTTGATGCTGCTGTCCTTTGTTTTGAGCTCCATGTTTTCTTTGGTGTCACCCATCTCAAAGCCCTGGTTTTCCAGGCCATCCTTTGCAGCAGCCAGGTCGCGATCCCTCTCTTCAGCATTGGCCTCGTTGTCACACAGCTGCTGCAGCACAGCGTTGGCGATGGGCAGCATCATGGCTGTGGAGGCCGTGTTACTGATCCACATGGACAAAAAGGCTGTGGTGCTCATGAAACCTATCATCAGGCTGGAGGGGAAGTAAAAGAAATGATTAGATAGAAAGGTATAAATGGAAGAAAGCAAGTAAGGAAATTTGAGTGATAAACAATCACTACTGAGAGAACAAGGCGTCTTACAGAGATGGCTTCACACCGACAATAAGCAGAACTTGAAGGGCAATTCTCCTGTGCAGGTTCCACTGCTCCACAGCGATGGCCACCAGCAGCCCACCAATAAAAAGCATGTTGGAGTCTTTCAAGTACTGGATACAAACCTGGATAAGAAAAGAAGAACAGAGTGTAAAACATATTCAACTGGTTTCTAAATCTTTTGAAATAGTAAAAAAGATCCTTCAACTAATAAATCATATTCAGACACATCATATTTCCCACTCAATCTAAGTCAAAGAAATGACTAATGGTATATAATATACAGTCGGACATACCTCGCCTGATTCCATGATGCCCATCATGGGGAAAAGAATTACAGGCAGCAGGGCAGTCACAGCCAGAGGGATGCACTCTGTACACCAGTACAGCGCCATCAGGATTATCACAAAGCCACATTTTGCCTCCTGTAATGACAGACAAGGACTGTGATGCTTAACATGCTTCATACACAGCATACAGTATATGTGTCTATAATGGTATAAAAGTTACATTTTTACACATAGTTCTGCTTTTTCTTATGTAGCTGCTAGGCACTTTTGAGCAGTTTAGGGCTAATTACTGTCTAATTTAGTACTAATCCTGTAAAATTGTCCACAACTGGCTTGTAAATAAGGGTGAACACCAAAATAACTGCTGCTTGATTTGCCTTCTTAATGTATTTTTCTCATTTTTTAATTTTTCACTTTCTTGTGTTTAATTGCTTTTTTGTTCTATTTATATCCATGTTAAGTGAGGTGCCATATAAAGAACTGTATTATTATTTATTATTGTTTTTTGTGTGCACATATACAGTATATTATTATTCTGTATAAAAGACAGCTAGACAAGAATCAAAGAACCATAAAGTACCACCTCTATTTAAATTTACATGTATCGTGACAAGCTGAAGAGGACAAACATTGTGGGTTTTGAATTGATGACACTGATTGAGCCCCTGAACATGAGCCCACTTTTCAATTTATCCTGTTCAAAGATTACATGGTACAAAGGGTCACTGACAGAATCCTTTCCAGGATATGTTGCTGCTGAGAGGACGACGTAAAAGCCATGAATTCACTTCCAGACTGATGTCCTTGATCCTTTTTGATTGTCAAAGTTTACTTCTTTCATTTTGTTGCCAACATTTGGCTGCAGATTTGGATACAAATGACCTACTGGAAAGCTATCTCTCCTTCTCAAATATACTTTGTGGATTTAAGCAATAAATTCAGAAAACACAAGTCAAGGCAGAAATAGATTCTTCATTTGAACCAAAACAACAAGTATAACCATTCTCCGAGTGTGCCTCTATTAATACAATACTCCCAGTGAATTAATTTATAGTGCAACTTGTGTCTCCAACCTCCCCAAAATCTCCTATTTGGTGGCTGTCTAGGACTCGAACTTTAAAATGTTGCTGGGGCCTGTTTCACAAGAATTTGCAATATGCAAGCTGTGATTTCTCAACATGATATAATTTCTTCTCCTGTCAATTTTGACATATGTTTTACTAAACAAAACAAATACCATATGTGCAACCCAGGCATAAGCATTTGAGGGCCCTGGTGGACTAATTTGCAATTTGTGAGTGACAAACATTAGTGAAACGAGACGCTTTCGCCATTTGCGATATGCATCTGAGCAGCGCTTTAGTGAAACGGGCACCTGGAGTGTTACAAGGAGGCTGAACCGCCTGGCCATAGTCAAGTCACAAGTTTCTGAGTTTCTAGTCTTCTCTCTACTGGCTCTTTAGTAGTAAAATGACATCGGCTGAATCAGCTCATATTTGCCTCTTTGACCTCAAAATACATTTTTACAAAAAAACATTTCTACACATATGAAGTGTAATATGTCTCCCATTAACACCTTTTTTATTTTCATCCTCTACCATTGAGACAATCTATCACACCTCTTCCCTCGTGTATCTTGCATAATAATATTAGTGCATAGCAACAGTGTTTTATTACATCTACTCTTAAAGCACTGCTGCTCTGACCTTTGCACTGCTTACTCCTCATAATCACATTGGTCTTGGAATTTAAACTTAAAAACCTTTGTTGCAGCCTTGTATAAGATGCTTAAAAGCAGAGAGAACACAATATATGGCTTATATGATTATCAAAATACACATTAATATAACAAAGTTACTAATAAATAGGCTGAAATTCATTTAAGTCACATGTGAGGCTACCTTGACTCACCGCCTACACGGGGGGGAAAAGTAACCCGTTGTGACACTTACAGGCAGAGGCCATGGTGAACTGGACCTTATGATATTGAACGTTTACGTTTAGCAACACCTGCAAGACTGGAGGTTGACCATAATGAACCAGTTTCTTCACACAGGGCTCCTTGAGTTTACATAAGCGCTACATTGTCGGGCATCCATGTTATTCATGTGACAGCCTCAACGAGCGTCATGTTTAAGAAAAGTTAAAAGTGTATTAAGTATCAAAACACCCTTGAGAGAAGGTCAAAGGTCAGATACACCTGGAAAAGACTTATAATCAAGTCTGTTCTTTTGATGTTTGACCTGTGATGGTATGTTCTGGTGAAGAGTGGGACAGAGCTGTCATCTAATTTAACCCTTACACACTGTTCATATTTTGACCCTGCACAGTATTTCCCCAGCATTCGTCTCTACACCAAACTTCTGCACCACAAATCTATTTTTAATTCATAAATACTTAATTAGTCATTGGAGAACATCACAGACATAATGATTTCAATGAATCTTATTGAATGTGAAGACTGCAACAGTTTTGAATAAATACAGGTCAAATTTAACAGTATGTACAAAAAATGCATCAGCTTCACACAAAAAAGTTTGGGTCATAAAACTTTCAGGCCATAAGAAGGGTGTTTAGGGTGTTTTTACTCCTCTCAAATGTGAAAATGAAAAACTTTGATCTGAACAGTATGACAGGGTTAAGTAAGTTGGATAAAATGGAAGAGGAAGCTACCGGATAGAGCTGTTAAACCTCCCATAAATGTGTGAAAGACATTTTTAGCAGTTTGGCTGCAGCTTTTCATACATCTAACTGAAGAGGTTATCAGGCCTTGAAAGAAATCTTTACTTCACTGTTTATAGTGGAAAAGGACGTGTCAAGTATCCCATTACAAGCTAATTCAACTCAAATAAGGACTGACACTAAAGCACAAGTGATCTTGTTCCTCTTAACATGTCTCCAACAAAGCTTCCAGTCACCAGCACTACACTAAACTGATGACTATGCTGAACCATGTGAGTAAAAAGCTGCATTCTGCCTTTAATTGCCACATATCTTACATTTTGTAGCTAAACTGAAGTTTTAGAAGAAATGTGGGTAATTTTCATGACTTCTTAAATAACAAATCCTTTGTTTAGCTGCTGCTGACACATATTCAAACCATCAAACACATGTATTTTCAGCAACATTTGAGTTTTTACCATAACACACAGCTTTTCCCCATCATATGTACGTCATGCAACAGCAGTAAAATCACACTGGGAACCCCAGTTTTCCCTCGTTAGACAAGTCATCAGTACACAGCAAGTATGAAGTCTAAAATCATGGCCAATGTTCTTACCGAGGTCGGGATGATCAGGGGCAGTGGCAGAAGTAAAAGAGGTGTCAGAACTATCACAATGTAATTCCTATACCTCCACAGCCATGTAAGAAATCCAGCCATGATCCACAAGATGTGAAGAACATTCAAAGTATTGAAGTCAGAGGAAAAGAAATGATTAGTGACACCACCGTTCTATCTAAAAGACAGTATGAAGCCACAGTTTATATACTGGTATATATGGTATGTCCCCCTGAAAAAAGATAAAAAATTAACTTTAGTGTGAGGGGCCTGTATGTAGAGGGTGTGTTTCCATGTGTTTAGAGGGGGGTAGATAAGGCAAGAAACCAGATGCAATAATCTAGGTGTAAGACTTGACTGTGAGATGTGTCCGATGCTTTGTCTGTCAGGTGTGATTATCACAACGCCTATCACACGTTTACAGTTTTTTACGATTGCTTACATGCATGGTTTCATACTGAGTACGCATCTTCAAAACTCATCACAGTCAACACAACAGCAACAATTATGGACCAAACTGTGATGACATTTGCATTGCACATAAAGCATTAAATGACTAGATCCTTCAAATATCCTCTCTGTGGATCCGCAGCCCATTTTGCAAATGCTCTCATATTCACTTCAAAACTTTTCAGTTTATGTTAAAAAACAAATATGCTGTCATATGGACAGCAATTTGCGAAATTATAACTACACTGAAATACATCTATATTCAACCAACATCCCACCACAAAACAAGAAGAATTCTCAAAAATAAACCTTTCCTGCTGCATTTCCATGACTCATTCCTGTAGAATAGACATTCTACAGGGAATCCAATTTAACATTTTATTAAAAAACAGCATATTACACGATAAAAAACAGAGATCACAAAGTGATTTACTACTTCAAAGACTGCCATAAAAAGATAATCATGTGTTGTCTGTTTTTTTGGTGTTTTTAATTTTAGTGTGTTCTGATTGACAAATCAGTTGTTATGTTTGTGTCTGCTGAAAGGATTTGCTTTGATGTGTAAAATGAATTACTGTTCCCAGCAGCGTCGTGGTACAGTCGACTGTGTGAAGAGTTTTGAAGATGTGGACTGAGTTTGAACCGTGCATGTGACCAATCATAGAAAAAACAATAATAGAGTCACGGCATTTCTCACGTACGGGCAACTACAGTGTAGAGAGAAGAACAAGGCTTAGTTATTAGTTTATCAAATGTCACTGATATCTTAAGATGTTCAACTAAAACATAACCCCCCATAGTGAAGATGCTGTCGTACATGTCTTGTAGAAAGAGACGGAGAGGGCGATCTGTGAAAAAACAATGTTCCATTAGATAACAGGGTTAAATTCTCATCAATAACTGCCTGTGGGTGTAACCTGTGAGAAACAATGTTATGATTCCAGAGAAAATTCTACAGAAACAGAAATGTAGACAAACCAGATTGTGCGGCATGTGTGTGTCTGTGTGTGTGTGTGTGTGTGTGTGTCTCTGTGTGTGCGTATGTTTGAAGTGAAAAGGTGAAAACATATGAGAGTGATGATTGGTGTTTTATCACTTGAGGCAACCCTGAGTTTGCGTTTAACTACTCTCAAGCTCAAAGTCCCTCACGTTTACTGCACGGGGAAAAACACATTGTATACCAATAAATTTGGAATTTAAGTTTTGAGTTATGTTACATTTGTACTTAATCTTCATAAAAAATCAAGAGATAGATTCAATTTTAGAAAGAAACTGTAGCTTAATAGAGGGAATGTCTGACTAAATTTGTACTGGAATCTGGTATATTGAACTGGTAGATTCAGATGTAACTGGTATACTCTTTTCTTTTTCTTTTGTCTTTACTGAAGTGTTTGTTTTGTGTTGTCCACAGTTGTGTGTCATGTTGAAGATGTATCGAATGAGCAGCCTGGGTTAATTTAAGGGGAGAAATGTCTGTGTTTGTGGACTTAGTTCTGTGTTTTCAGTTTTTTTTTTTTATGTTAAAAAGAGGGGGAAGTGAACATGTCTTTTGAATGTTATGAGATATTATAACAAGTGTTCTGTTCTGTTGTCCTGTTAAAAAAAAAATCAATAAAAAAAGAAAGAAACTGTACATGGTTTACCACAACAGTGTTACAAAATTAGTTCAAAGATAATGTCATGAGAATTTTTAAAAAAATAATGAATGTGACCAAAACCAAACCCTGTTCAGGTAAGCGCTGAAAAAAGATGTGGTACGGTGTGAACACTGCTTAGGGATGGGACAAAGTGAGTATGAGTATAGTTCAGGGGATCAGAGAATTTTATATAAATAAAAATAAATAATAATATAATTGTGAATGAGAATATACACAGTAACACACTTACTGCCCTGTCATTCAAAATAATTATCTTCTTTTTCATCAGATAAACCTTTATTTGCATCCATCAAAACTGTTTTTGTCAATTTGAGACCTCGGAAATCAAATTATGGCTCAAGAAGGTTTACATCATAAAGTTACTGAATGTACAGCATCAAAATTGCACACAAGTTCTCAAATGACAGACATTAATTATAGAAATAAGGAGAAAGTGTCCCACAAAGGCCAGGGAGGTACTGTACCTCTGTGTTTTCCACTTCTGCCTGAAAGTGTCCCTGCATCAGCTGTCACATTAGATCTCAGCCACCAACACTCATGAATGAAAGCCAATCGCTCATCTTGTTAACTCTGTTAACTCTCACCTAGGGAGCAAGCATAAAAAACTTTAAAAGTAGTCTTAATTGCCATCAAAATTGCATGAAACTCTGCCAATATTCTACACAAATGTAAATATTCTTGACACTTTGAATAAACTACCACACTAAAAAAAAAAAAGTGGTATGCTCTCTTTAAAAAAAAAAAATGTATCTAAATCATTTGAATGGGTTTTTAATTTTTATTTTAAAATGGTAAATTTCATATTACACTGCTCTGTCGCAAAGATACCTGGACGGACGTCTTAGCAGTTTGGGCTTATATCAGACATCAATATTACCTTTTTGCATTTGTATGAAGTTTGCTATATTAATTATTTAATTGCACTCCCATGCAAATGAAGGATATTCACCCACAGCCAAAGATCAGGAGAGAATTTTATGTTACTGCTTTTCTGACTAGGCGACTGGATTATAAAAAACAAATTAGGCAGCTAACTTTAGAGGGTTAGAACATCCAAAATAAAATTATCCATCTACATGCAGTGAGTAACTCCATCCAAAACAAAACTCCTGCCAAGCATCACAAACGCTGCTCTCATTTTCAGCACAATTAGTTCTGTCAAACCAACCTGAACAGTAGTAGGGGTGTGAAAGGTTATGTCATCTGGATTCCAACAAGCAGAGACAAGTTCTTTAAATTAATTTATATCAACTCCTTATTAAAACCAGTTAAGGGTTGCCAAAAGAGGACATACTAAGTGTGCGTTACAACATTAAGGGTTATAACAGGTCCATTTTTGCTTTCAAATCAGTCCTGTTATTCATGTCCTTGCATGTTTGGTTCCTATTTGCATATTGATCGTAGATAAGTACCTCATGTTATATTGTGGCATTATAGTGAATGCTGCTGTACTGTCTTACATCATGTTTATTAAATTATATAAAATATGGTATCTTATTCTATTTTATGGTGCTTTTTAAATATCTGGCCACAGACTACAAGTGTAAAAGGCTAATTTTGGCTCATTTATTGTCACTACCAAATAAACCAACAAAAACAAACATATCATTAAATTGAGCACAACAAAGGCAATCAGTCAGCAATCATTCAATGGACAGTGCAGGAATTTAATATGGGTCTTTTCACCTTTATTCGTAAATCTTGTGTACCAAAGGCCTAAAACTCCCTTAAGACCCTCCCTTTTCTCCATAAATCAACTCATAAATAAAACCAGAAAAAAAATAATATTTTAGGCTGTGGAATTTTTAATGACAGTTTGTTTTGGGGGCAGATTCCAGTTTTTTAAAGTCTCTATATACTTAATTTAACCACTTTTAGGCAATTAAATTAATAAGTAACAAATTCATTAGGGGAGAACATGAGTTGGTTGTCACATTCATTAGATGTTGCTCCCTAGAGGGCACTGTTAAAAAATGTTCCTACTGAAATTTTCAGAATTGGGGTCAGAGGTCACCTACAAGGTCTTTTGAGGGAATAAGACACTTGACATTGAGGTGAGAGGACTTTTAGTGTTTTTCATGTCAAAATGTAAATATCCAGCTCCTCAGTGTTTCTCCTCTAGGCTTTTACACTATGGGTTTATAATAAAATAATTATTGCTATTAAAAAGTATGAGAGGAGAGCTATAGTTTAGAGTTTCCTTCTTAGCTACACTAAAACATGGTTGTTAGTTTTGCCAGTAGCAAAAAATCCCAGTTGGGCATGCTTGTCACATTCTCTTCAGGGTTGGTTGTCACATTCATGAACATTCAGCATGAAATTAAACTTTTTAAATTCATTTTTAAGATTGCCTCCATTTTTTATTTTTCTCCATTAAAATAACAAGGATAACCAACCCCATAGTGTGTGACAACAAACCTCATGATGGGGATGGTTGTCACAAGTGCTCAAGACCTATTTGTCAATCCACATCTTTTGAACAGGAATAAGCTTAAGAAGAGTAAGATCACTCCATTCCTACCTGACACTTGAGGCTTCCACTACACATTGAAAGGGAATCTACAGTATTAAGGATACAATTTTTGAGGGATCCAAATGAAAGTAAAAAGTGTGACTACCAACCCTGTTCTCCCCTTCCCCACCAGCCTTTTATACAAGAAAGCCTCGAAACAGCATTTAGAAATTTTACAGCAATAACTGAATACATACAAATCTAAATAACTGAATAGACTAAATTATTAATATTGACTTAATATTGGAGTGTCGTTAAATATTTTGAGTATTTATGAAAGAATGGCTGCGGCTCTGCTTGTAGCGATTAGTGGTTTCCACAAACGTTACTGTATCTATGGTAACGGAAGTTAAATTAAACGGTCAAAATGGCCAGTTAATGTAATAGCTGTTAAGGCAAAAAATATATACATTTAAATTAACTGTAGTTCACCTCTTCGTCCAGCTGGAGGTGCTGAAATCCTGCTTTAAACTTAAATAGTATCACTTCCTTTATTTAGCTGAGCTGTTGGATACGTTACCCTCAAGCTTTTTGTACTGAACCCAACAGAAACACCAACGGCTAAAATAAACTAACGTCAGCATTATCAGCTAACTACGCAGCTAAGGTATCACAGAAAAAGAGTAGCGTTAGCAAGGAAGTGATTGTTGTTTATATCCAGATACTCTGTAAGTACCGACACAGTTCATGTTTACAGTTACAGTTCGACATGGACGAGCCGGACACCGCAGCCATCCTTCCCGGCGATGTTCTCAACGCCGCCGCATCGACGGACGACGAAGTGTTGCCGAGTGAGGAGGTCCATGTACGGACCACCCGCTCCCTGCGACCGCCGTTTTCATGTCCGCTGCCACTTTCTGTGGAGCCGGTGTTGTTCCTGTCCATGTTTTCTCTTGCCCTACAGGCACCTCTGTCCACACAGTACCTGTGGGACCGCATCAGTGAAGACCTCGGCTACAACGGCTCCAAGAGGTCTGAGTGCAGCAACAGCTCCGTCCTCCCCGACCCTCTGCAGAAGGTAACTGTTAGGTGATGACCTCCAACAGGGACAGATGTTACACAGTCACCCCAAAAAACAATAACTGTTATATGATTAAAATTAAAGCAGTTGTTGAAATCTTTGCATGTAAACAAGACAATATTATTGTTAGTATAGTTGTCATACATTATTTATCATTCATTTTTTTACATCCAAGTACACTGACGCAAAATACACAACATGCAAAGTAACGGAATGGGGAATATTAATAAAAATAGTCACTAAACAAGACAACAGTTTTAGGTACTGAATGAAACATGCAACACAGAACCACACAGACATAAAAAAAAACAAACAACATATGTCATTATAACAGGAGAAACGTGCATGCAGGTTGATTTAGAAGTATAAGGCAGCCATGAAAGAAGCCTAACAATCAGCACTTTTGTATGTGAAAAATGAGACATTTAATGAGCATTTGAGGAACTGCAATTCCTTTTGAGAAATGAAGGGAACGGACTTTAAGATCATCAGTATTTTACACAAGATCAGCATTGACAAAATGAAACAAAAATAGTTGACAGAAGGAACAGGAATATGATGGGTACGCATAATTTGTACAAGTGCACTGATACTTCTTAAATTTAGAATCATTATTAATAGTCATAAAAGAGACCAGCAGTTTTAATCCCTGTTTGTCAGAACCCAGAGCCATGACACTTTGTATTACATATGTAATTAGGGACTTATTTAAACAGAGGATGCAAGGTTAGTGGGATTAATATAGGGACAGATCAGTAACAACTTGTATCTCTTCATTATATGCACTCACAGTGTCCCTGAGCATGATGCTGAACTCTCCCCCTTGTTCATTCAGAAGTGCAGTTGACCAGGTTACACATATTATTTCTTTCCCAGGAGGTGGAAACGTTGACAGCTCACTGGAACCTGTACATCAGTTTGGGTGGCTTTTCTGTAGGCCTGTTAGTGGTTCCTCTCCTGGGCTCATGGAGTGACCTTGCAGGTCGTAGGCTAGTCCTCATCTTCCCCAACCTAGGCCTGGCCTTGCAGGCGGTGGTTTATCTAGTGGTGATGTATCTAAAGCTGCCTGTGGCCTACTTCCTGTTGGGCAGACTGCTTAGTGGCCTCTCGGGTGATTTCAACGCCATCCTGGCAGGCTGCTTTGCATACGTGGCTGATACCAGTGACAGGCAGTCCCGCACCTTCAGAGTGGCAATCCTGGAGGCTTGTTTAGGCCTTTCTGGGATGCTGGCTAGCATCATTGGAGGACAGTGGCGTCGGGCACAAGGGTAAGAAATATTTCATGTTGCACATTTCATTCAATTAGTGCACTTAACTCAAAATCAAAAACTTTTACATTAATATTTTACAATCATTACATTTATAACTGCATTTAGGTACATCAACCCATTCTGGCTGGTCCTGGCCACCAACCTGGCTTCAGCTCTGTACGCCTACCTGTTTGTTAGTGAGTCTGTCCTGCCAGACCCAAGCACCAAGCTCCTCACCACTCGCCACTACAAAGCCATCTGGCACCTCTTCTCAACAGGAGGCAGCACCAACGAGGCTGGTGGAGGATTCCACCGATGCAAGTTGTGGCTTTACACGCTGTGCTTCTTTCTGGTGGTGACCGTACACTCCGGCAGCCGGGAGCTGTACGTGTTGTATGAGCTGAGCTCACCGCTGTGCTGGGGACCGACCCTCATTGGCTATGGGTCAGCAGCTCAGCACCTGGCCTACCTGAGCAGTCTGCTGGGGCTGAAGATCATGCAGCGCTGCCTGGAGGACTCCTGGGTGGCTATTGTGGGTCTGGTCTCTAATATCACTGGGCTGGTGGTCTTCTCTGTAGCTGACACCACTCAGCTCATGTTCACAGGTGAGGGGCTCTGGACTGAGATGAGTTTTGTAAACAACTTATGCAGATGTCTTAATGGAATCATTTTGGCTATTGTTTTCGGTCGGTCTAGAAGATTTTCTAACATTCTTACACAAATTTTAAGTCAGAATAACTCAAGTGAGATGATTTCAAAGTCTGATTACTGCACTATCAAGCACAGAATTCAGTTTTATCGAAGCACAATTAAGGGAGTTCACAAAGTATCCATTAACTGTAATTACTTCGGAATTTAATATCCTTCTCTCTCTAATTATCCTCCTTTATTCATGCTTTCATCACTCTATCAAAAGCTTTTGAGAACACACGCGTTTGTTTTGGCTGCATGTGAAAATAATCTCACGATATCAGGCAAACGCTGTCACAGACTGAACAGGCCTTTTGTATGTTGGCAACCTTGAGTACCAGGTTATAAAAAAACTAATTTCTCTCCTTTTGTAATGTGCTTTCTCAGCTTGCAGCCAGAGGTAATAATTAACATTATCCTCAGAAGTTTAACTGTGCAACGTTGTGTAAGAATCTGTAAACTGGTTGCACATTAATGCACATTAATTAGAACAAATACTTGATTTAAAACTTAGCAATGTGAGAGATGTTACTGCAAAAATACTGAATATTAGTTAAATTAGACAGATTTTGTGACATTTACTATGACGGAATGATTAAAATTAAAAAAGTAAAATAATTCAGAGTACTTTCAATTGGTGTCATACAGGTTGGTTGACAAAACTGAAGATTATACTGTGTCTCTGAGTGCCCCGTTTACAAACTGTCTGTTTGTCTAACACCAGGTTATGGTATGTGTTTCCTCTTCATGGCTGCGACACCTGTGCTCAGATCAAAGCTGTCCAAGTTGGTGGGCCTGTCAGAACAAGGTCAGCCACTGATCGTGTAATAATATATAACACACGTTTAATACATTTGTTTTTAGCACAGAAAAATGTAAAGATGATGTCTTCATTGAGAAAAAGTTTTTTATTTAATTGCACCAAATGATCAGGAGATGAAAGCTGTCTCTGTGTGTTGGCTGGACGAGTCTGTGAATTATAATTAGATTGGTATTATAATGCGTCAGTGCAGTTTCATTTGAAGCACATGTTCTTTATCTCATGAGGGACACCTCGTGTCCTGTGGGTTTGTGTACATATTGTAGTTGTGTGTTTGGGCTTTCTCCCAGGTGCCCTGTTTGCCTGTGTTGCCTGTGTGGAGAGCTTGTGTTTCCTGGTGGGTAGCAGCGTCTTCAACTCCCTTTACCCAGCCACACTGCACTTTATGAAGGGCTTCCCCTTCCTTTTTGCTGCCATCATCCTCTTCATCCCTGCCGGAATAATTGGGTGAGTTTTTGTTCATTCTACTTTTTTTCAACAAGTGCTAAATGAAATACCCATGAAAACAGAAAATTTATATCCACACCTTTTATAATGAACAGTTTAATATTCATAATTTTTCATGATGTCTTTTTAGGACCTTGCAATGTTTGGACCAGAGGAGAGAGCACAGAGACTCCACAGCTTCCTGACCTGAATGAAGGCAGAGAGTTAAGGTTCCTCCTGTTGTCAGTCTGTGAGGCGAGCAGCTCTGACACAGAGACATCAATAATGTCTGTTTGTGACACCGGGAGAGAAAATGACTGACATGACTAAACAAGACTAGGTCAAAACCTAGTCAGTTGCTGGACCATGCATGAAATGCTAGAGGGCTTTTAATTTGAAATGATGGATACAGGAAGTAGCGACACTTGGCCGAGAGGACTGATGACATCACTCAGTCAGTCACGGACTTTTGCGTTTATAGGGCTCGCCCCTGGAGTCCAGCCAAAAACCTCTTAATAATCAAATAGTGGAGGTTAGGGCTTTTGTCAAACCTTATGAACAAGACAACATCATAATGGTTTGTGATTTGATGCATCAGTACAACATAATGAGTGCCAAAGAAAGTACATCACATTTCTATTTTTAGTTTTTTCTTTCAACAGCTTTAATAACTCATCGCTGTTTAAGCCGTCCAACAACATATCAAGCATGGGTGCAACATTTAAGCAATATTACTTCAGAGGATTATTTATTCATAGCAACATTTCAATCACCCGATGCAGGTGTGATTCCTAATTAATTTGTCAACAACAGACACATGCTTGGCACACTTACAGTTTCCCAGACCTCTTCCATCTTCAGTCAACATACAAAGGTGAGGTCAAAGGTTTTGTTACTTGTAATTCTTCTAACGTAATTTATTTAATTAAACTTGACTTATGAAGGGAAGACAGTAAAAAAACTCATGAGAGCTGTCAGGTGTATGAACTCACCTGTAGCCAACACTAACTGTACAGTTGCTATATTGAGATTTATGGCAACTCCTAGACGTAACTTGTGTCTTATTTTTTTAGTTTAATTTATTGAGAGCGCATAGAATAAATAAAGATTATGATTTCAGTTGCTGTTTTGAAACAATAGGGGACGTAGCCACCTTGCGTATTTGCTTCTGTCTTCACATTTTAAAGGAGGATTTCCATTGTTAAGGGTTATCCCAAACCAGCTGACCAGTGGAAACGGACTAAAATCCTCCAACAGTGAAGATAATACCGAAGATTTGTTCATATTATCATGTTATAAGAATATAGATCAGTCTGTGCCAGTTGTGTCCTTACACAGCCATCAGTAATCCACAGCAGAGATAGCGAAGCTGTAGCAGCAGCAAGGGATTACTGAGTTACACCTTGACCCTCTTCCCTCCCCTTTCCATAAAACAGATACGACAGTCCAAACTCCCTCAAGAGCCTCCCCCTCCCCACAAACAACACTGGATAGTCCCTGAGCACAAAGCCAGAGTCAGCATGCCCGCAGGTCAGGTCCTAGTTGCACAATGAGGGAACAAGAGCTGCCAAATCAGTTTTAAAAAGCATAAAGGGAAGTTTAGAGGTTAAGTGAAGTATTAACTCAGCTACTGTTAACACTGAGCTGCAGTTTGGTTGCTTCATGTGGTCAAAGCCATTCTTCACATGCATTGTCTAACAACACAAGGCATTGTCATAATTAGTTGTGTATTATTTATAAATTGTATTTGATTTCATTTCGTATAGGTTGTGATAACAGGACACACACAAGTGAATGAAGCTCTCATCAAAGATTTCGTTGTTAAATTGTTGTTCAACATATGTTTCAAATAAAAGGGACCAAATATGGTTTGTCTCACACTTTCAGAAAACATCATGGTAACAAATGAAATCCTGTGTTACTATAAGAAAAAAAAGGTAATGTCAGTTAATAAATGGAGCACATTTGATGAATTCATTTCCATAAGGTGAACAGTATAGGAAACCAATATTAAGGCAAGATTAGACAACTTCTGTGAATGTGTTTTTGAGCCTTCCAGTGCTTTATAGATACAATATAATGCTGCGTAAAAACATGTCTTTCAGGCTACAGTAATTGTACTGAATAATAAAATATGACTTATACACCCAGATGACTGCTTTGGTTAATTTGCAAGACTTAAATGTTTAATCTTATAAATATCAGCATCATCAAAGCAGGATTATACTGTAGATTTTCACAGGTGCACCGCTGTGTTGTGTTTATGTGTACAGGTGATTTGCCACAGGCCCTCTTGTAGTTTCACAAGCCTCAGTGTATTATATTGCTGGATTTCTTGTCGCCTGTACTAGACTGTTTTCATTTAATACACTGAGGGAATAAGGATAAATTTTCAATTGCCAAGCAGACAAATATTTACTCACCAGCGCTGTGGGGAATAAAACCACAAGTCAGAAAATTGAACGGTAGTTTAATGTATTACACTATGTTGTAACGGCTGTCCACAGCCAGACATTCTGTGAAACCATCATCCTCGTTTTCAAGTCAGCAGTAAATTACTACGTAGGTATTTCTCTGTACACTTCCTTAATCTGTACTTGTATTTGGGGGTTATATAGTTCATTAATTCTTGTACAATATATAAGCCTCCAGCTCAGATTATGTCCACTGTGGATACTTAAATCATGAACAGCTCGATGCATCTGTGAGGAAAGGTTTCCTTTCTATTTCAACCTACACAAAAACAAAACAGACATGTAATTAAGATCAGAGACCTGCTTTGGTCCTTTGAATGTACAGTGTACACACTAGTTAAAAAAATAAATGAAAAGACAATTGCATAAAGCTGTTGTTAGTGGATGCTTCAGAAATTGCGATTGATGATTTTGCTGGCCGCCAGTGATGGCTGATAAATCACAGTTATTTTCCTGAGAAACAGAAGGCATATACTGCACCTGATTACACATATGAGGGTCCTAACATTAAAGACTTGGAGTTTTTATATACAATCTGAAATCCCTTTTTTTAATTTCTCTTACTGTTCGCGCTGTATTAGGTGTTTCTGTAAGCATGTCATCTAAACATAATCAAATTGCTTCACGTGCGTTTGGGCAGAGCAGGGAAAGCTGCCAGCCAGGTCACCAATAGGCTGTGTGGAATTTGGCATCGTTTGAGAGTTATTACAGCTGAGGTCAAACTCCATTTATGTCTGTTTATTTACTTTCTGCCCTTTGGAGCCGTCCGGGCCGTCGATTAGGTCTTGGTTTCCTTTCAGAAAGCGTAAGATCTTCTCGATCGTGGCCTCCTGATATTCATGGGACCATCTGTGTCAAGGGAAGAAAACACATTTGATGATGTGCATTATGAGCAAAACAGTTGTCTCTAATGGATATTTTACAGGTTTGCTGAACACCTATCACAAACAATAAAAAGTTAACCATGAAATATTAATGCGAGAAATATGAGGCTTTAAGAGATGAATGTTGGCGTGAAAAGGGACTGTGTAAGGGACTGTTGTGAAAAGGATTTCCGCTCTCATTAAAATGTACACCACATGCACCAAAATGTCCTGTCCCAGTTACGCAGAGATGTGTTGACCTATAACAACATCTGGCTTCTCACACAGAGCTTTTAGAGTTTATCAGTGACTCACTTGATACCGTTGAAATTGAGAATTGATCTCATGTCCTCCGGCAGAGACATGGGGTCGGGCCATGTGAAATTATCTGTGACAGGAACTATGTTCTTCTTACCAGCCAAGGCTGTGACGATCTCCTGCAAGACAAATCAAAATATGTTTGAGTCTATGATGTCTAGAAACATCTGCAAATGATGAATGTTATCTGATCTCTTGTTTTAGTTATTTTACTATAAAGTCAACTAATAGCTCTTATAGGGAATGTTGTTATGTTGCAAGGAATTATGACATTAACATTTATTTTGCACATCTAAAAGTAGCTAATAGTTGACAGGATTACATGAAATTATGTAACAGAGTGATCCGATAGAGACATGTGACCAACATAACACCATGCATTGTAATATTGCTACAGCATTTACTATAATGAATGTCTTTTAAGCTCAAGAACAAAATGTCACAGCATTATTCATCATACTGTGTAGAGAGGTTGTTCCACCAGCCAGTAAAAACATCTCCACACACCTGTTGAATTAATTTGTCATTTTAATTAACTGAGTAATACGAGTTTACGAGCTTTAATTCAGTTATCTGGAAGTGATACTTTGAAGCTAATATGTAAGTGGTGGTTACGTGGTGTGTGTACTGTTTACAGACAAATTAGGATCAATCAGGATGAATCAAGGTATTGGAATGTTTGAAATCAAATCACTATCAAATCACAAATCAATATATAGTATTAAAAGCTTAACGTACGCACACTTCAGGAATCAGCTGGTACTGTCAGTATTAATTTCCTTTATCAGCGTAAATGCGTAATACTGCATCTTGATACAGGATTATAGTGAAAGTTTAAGACAAAAAATGAAGATATAATGAAACCTCCTATTTCAACATGGAGTTCTGACCTTGTGCACCCAGTCCTTCATTGCAGTGTCACCCATGCACTTGTCGAGCGCATTCGCAGACAGGACCAGGATGAAGTTGCGTGCCCGCTGGACGCTCTGAATCAGTTTGTCCTCGAATTTGCCCGCTTCCAGCTTCTCCACATCGATGAAGACACTGAATCCCCGAACCTGTAGGTGCACCTTCAGAAGACTTCATGCGGGGGGAGAGATTGCAGATGAAAAATGTAAAAAAAACACAGGACCAGAGTAAATTTACAGACTTGTTTTTTATCTTACACTTTAATATATAAAACCTCAGCTATAATAATGACCTTCCCCACTAATCCTGCTTGAGTTCTGACCTGGCCAGCTGCGAGCCAGTAGTCCGACGGTAGCTGATGAACACGTCCGGCCCTGCAGGCCGTGCATCCGTGTGGCAGGGTCTTAGGGGCTTACGACTAGCATCCAGGATCTTGGCCCTGTGGACTCCGTTGCCTATGAGGCAATCCTGCCCGAGCTGCTGATCGGTCAGGTGCTGGACGTTGTTGCGATCCACTCCTGACTGGACCAGGCCATAGGTGTACTGGCGGAAACGAGGGTCCACCTCGACTAACCAGTCAGCCATATTGTTTGGGTCACATGTGGAGTAGTTAGCGTAAGTCTTCAACACACGTAGGTCTCTCAGGAACCTGGATGATCAAAGAAAACAAAGGTCATTGTAAGACTGGTTTTACTTTTGCACAGATCCTTGTGTGGAAAAGGTTTTTACCACTTGCCTCTTGCGGGTGAGACCAGCATGCATGCCCAGGTCAGTCTTCAGATCTTCATCTGTGATGTTCAGCAGGAGGTCTCCATCCACCTGCAGCTCCTGTATAATAAGAGTTAGAGTTAGAGTTAAATATGTCAGACACACCAATGAATTTCCTGACAGTAAGAAGAGAAAGGAGGCAGCGATAAATCTGCATAAACTGTTTAACATACCTGGAAACGATCACAATAGGCACTGAAGCCAACCTGCTGCAGCCAGGTCTGCACTTCACAGGTTTTCCAGTTGGGCACACATGACAGGATGCGTCTCGGCACTTCCTCTCCCATTATTCTCAGTGCCCGCTTGGCGAGGGAGCAGGCTGTGCCATTACTGGAGTACATGACAATTCTTTTTAGGCTCTGCACTGCTCCAATCTCCTGAAAAATCTTGAAAGGAGGACAGATTAAAACTCAAGTCACAATAAAGCCACAGTTGTTACCCAAAGGTTTGAGTTATATGAGAAGTAGACAGTGATTGTACCTTGGTGTTACGCTGACGGGACTTGATGCTGGTCTCAACACAAAGGTAAAAGGCTGCAATGCATTTCCCCTCCAGTCTTGTGCCATCCAGCAAAGGCAAGAGATGCTGCAGATCAGATGCCGTCTTCCCCTGCATGCAGTCTGCACTGTCCAACAAACTGCGGGCAAAGTCGTCTGGGTCCAAAGATGCAATGAACGGCTCCACCAGCTCCAAGGTTCCAGATTTTACCACCTCTTTCTCGATCTCTCTGTTTGTAGCTAACACAGTCACAGCCAGGCATGCATGGAAGCGAATGAGTTCGTCCTCTTTGGAGAAAGCCAGCGGAAAAAGCCATTCAGCTGCCTGTTTCTCGATCATCCATCGCTGGCAGCGGTGGCCTCCGTACATGGCACAGTTAGCCAGGGCCACAGCACAGTGGCGCAGCACAGTGGGGTCTGTGCCCCGACACCAGAAGAGGAGGGCGTCCAGGGCACCGTTAGTAATGAGGTGGACGGATGTCTCCTCAGTGTGTTTGAACATGTGCTCCAGGATCCCTGAAACACTGCGAGCCAGCTGAGCGTCTTCCTGCTGTCGGGTCAGGTTGAGGACGACCCCCAACCCCAGACGTGCTACATAATCCCTGTCAAGAGAAGTTTGGCAATATGGGAACAAAACTCGACCCAAACTATCTGGTACAGTAGCTTGACTGACCACAATTCATAATTATCATCATTGAAGGCATAAACAGTGTGTTTGGTGACACAAAAGTTATACATCAATTACTGTAGTGCTGAAATAATTTGTCAATTAATTGATTAACCAATCAACAGGGAATTAATTGACAAATATTCTGATAATCATTTATCAAATGGATAATTTACTGGTTCCAGCTTCTAAATTGTGAGGCTGATTTTTGAATATCTTTTTATTTTAGACTGATTGCTGGAGAAACAACATGTTCTTTGATTGGCATTTTTTCACTATTTTTTGACATTTTATAGACCCATCAATTAATAGATTAATTGAAAAAAATGATACATAATGAAAATAAGACCTAAAAACAAATAGGGGGTTACATTGATGTAACATGAACACTGCTTGCAATAACCTTTGT